>NC_138549.1:149240544-149899472 GCF_964273705.1 Natrix helvetica | reverse complement strand
CACCAACTTTGGCCACAGGATCATATGTGGCCCCCAGAAACCTTAGGCGTGATTCCCTGCCTTCTCTGACTGGAATTAGTTAATTAGCAATTGCAAGGTCATAAATCCAGCAAGTAAAGGCAAAACCGTAAATGCAGTCCAAGTTTAAAGGAAGTAGAGTTCCTAATAATATTCACAGGATTCATAGAGCAAGGAGGCATTTGATATTCATCTTCCAAGTGAAGCTTCATAGCAAGAACGTGATAAACTGACATAGCACCCAGCGCATAGCATTTCAAATGGGCCACCATGGAAATGCATTTTTTTAAAAAGACTGTATTCAATGGGTTATTGAAAACAGGATGCTCAAACTGCCCGGTGTTAACTAGTTCTGATTTCTAGCAAAAGCTGCTCCTGAGAAGATTGTCTGTATCAGATGCTTTTCTCTGCAACTTTGCCTTCCTATTTATATATCCATCCATTCCTTCCTCCATCCCCACCACCCACCCATCCTTTAGTAATGGTAGCATTTCCATGGCATTTGTGCAGTGGTGAAATGTAAAAAAAATTACTACCGGTTCTGTGGGCATGGCTTGATGGGCGTGGCGGGGGAAGGATACTGCAAAATCCCCATTCCTACCCCACTCTGGGGCCAGCCAGAGATGGTATTTGCCAGTTCTCCAAACTACTCAAAATCTCCGCTACTGGTTCTCCAGAACCTGCTGAATTCCACCCCTGCTTTTGTGGCTGAACCTTCACTTCTAGGTCAGGAGTAGTGAATCCTAAGATCAATCAGCCTTTTTCTTATCAGGGCCCAGATGCTCTGTTCATGATTTCCCCCCCAAGATTTTTTTTAAATAAATGTATCAAATCAATGTATGAACAGTGTGGCACCTGGGTGTCATACACTTCTAATGCAAATAAAACTAATAAAGTTAATCATAATTATTACATTCAATCAACTTATGTATTTCTAATAATAATACACATTTATATTAGGTTGCAATCTATCATTGTTCAGTTGTTCCACATTTTCTCTTATTATTACTTTCATTTTATTATATAAAAATGTGTACACTAATATTCTCCCTTCTCTTATTTCTATCACTTATAGCTTTTAATCATGTCACCCTTTATTAAAGGATTTTTCATTTCTTTCCTAACTTATAATCATGTCACCTACCTAAAAATAAGGAAAGAGGGAGAGAGAGAGGAGAAGCAAATCTGAACAGCAACAAAAAAGAAAAATCATCCATCCATCATTTCTTGCACGCTTCAATACTTCAATTGCTATGCTTTTTTATTTTGACTTGCCTTCCAAATTCCTCTCTTAAATCTTTATCTCTGTCTATGTCTGCTTCTTGGATGTTCAATCCAGATATTCCTCCCGCCTCTACCCTCTTCCTCTGTTCATGGTCATGATTGTCTTTTCTTGATCTTCAGTTTGTCTGAGTAGAACCTCTTTGTTGGTTATCTGCACTGGTAACCGTATCTACAGTATAGGGTTTTGGATGCACTTATTTTATTGAGGATGCTATTTGAAATCCTAACAGCACTTAGAAATGTTAGTTATTACCCATAAAGTCTTTTTTATTCCTATTATGTTTGGGGCTGTTTTCTCCAAGTTGAGTCTGCCTGTCCCACATATTTGAATTGGACAGGTGTGCTGCAGATTCCTCCTTCCCACATGAAACTAATAGGATGTGGAACAGAGAGCAATCTTTTCCCAGGACTGCCTTGAGCTTATGGGAAAGCTTGTGTCCCCAAGTAAGGAATGTTCCCCTTCTTTTGACTCATAACGCACATGTAGAGGCTACTGGTCTAGTTTGAAAAAATTAAAAAAAAGTTGGGTGCACTTACTCTATTCTTATGGGTATTTTTAAAAATGATTTTCCTGTTTCTGCTTTGGGAATCACCCAAAGTCATGATTGTGGTAGCGTAAAAATGGTGTAAAATAAATACAAATGTTATTTAATTGTAATTGCCAGTAAATGAAATCAAATCCAATTTCATTTGCTCAGTCAAAAGCTGCATCCCATTACTTTTTAGAGTGCAGCCCTCATATGTCATTCTCAGGCCAAGTATGGCACCCAGCCCAGAAAATCTGTGCAGCCCTAGTTTATGAGAATTGCAGGACCGTTGCTGATTTATTTCTTAATTCCTCCATTAAATATTATACATGGCTCCAGAAAACTCCAAAAATAGATCAAATAAAAAGGGCATTCTAATATGAAGGAAAACTTTTTGATATTTTGAACTCTTTGGCAGTAGAACAGACAACCGTGTAAAAATCTTGACTAATCGCTAGCAATGTGCACACAGGGGCTGGATGATGATCTATATTGGATATTGCAGCAGCCATTTGCTGCTTTGGCAAAGGTTGGTCTAAATTGGTGTTTGTCAGCTTTGGAAACTTGATGTGTGTACTTCACCTCTCAGAATTCAGGGAGATAAACTCCACAAATCTTAAAGTTGCCAATGTTGAAGGACACTGGTCTAGATAGTGGGAAGAAAACAACTGCACCTTTATATTATCTCCTTACTTTTTCACAGAGCTGCAAGGAACATGGCCAATGACAAAGTGACATCATGGGAGTGGGATGAATGGTTTGGCCGACTTTGCGGCAGGCTATTTTCCTGCAGATTTTTGGGATCGGAGCTGGGTAGCGATCCAAAATGATGATAAAATAAGTGCATTAAACATCCTGGACTTCACTAAAATTTCTGACTCTATACACAAATGGTGAAATTCAAGCTGTCCCTGTGCTGAATGCTTTTCCAGGAGAAAAATAGATTTCTCTAATAATTCAGGAGGAAACTGGAAAGGGAGGGGGAAGAGAAAAAGAATATGCATTTGTTTTGTTTGTTTTCCTGAGAAATTTCAGTCTTATTGTTAACCTTTGGGTGTTCACAGAATCGAAATTCAAATATCTTTGGCTTTCCTGAATTGTTCTCACAGTAATCTAGAAGAACCAGAAACAAGACATCTCTGTAGATTCATATTGAGTAATAAATATATCAAATATATCATAAAGTTATACTTATATTCTCTTAACAAAACCAGTACATTTAAATGTAATGTTTTCCTCTTATTTTCTTATGAGAAATATTCCTTACAGAATTAAAAAGAACCACCAAAATTATGAGAAGATGGGCCTTAACATAGTAAAACTTCCTTAACTTTATGAAAAAAAGCAAAAACTGCAAATATTTACATATTTATTGGATGTCACCAGTTGTGGGTATTTAAGAAATTCTTTTATTTCTCAAAGAGCAGAGAAGGTAAGACAATTTTACTTACACTATTAAAGGATGTTACTCTGCCTTCCACTTTTGGGCCAGGATATATCATTTTTTTTATTCAGAATTATAATAAAACCTAATGCAAATTAAAGAAAGAACAGAGACTGGAAAGAGTAAAAACTACAAGTAAAAATAAGGGAAAAGAAAGAGAGTAGGAATATATAAAGAAGTGACTTCTAGCCATCACAAATATAAACAAATGTATTAGCACCAGTTTCTCTAAAGTTTCAAATATGTAGCTTTTCATCCTATACTCATCTTTTATCTATAAACATATGCATAAAATATTATATTTTCAGTCCTGTCATCAGAAAGTCTATAAAGAGTAGTAAAAGCATGTATTAAACTTGATCAAACAAACCAACTTTATATATTTTTTCTTTTACTTCTAACATCTTAACATTTGGTTCAATCAAATTTGTTGTAAGATTTGATTATTTTTTCATTTCATTTCTTCTTTATTCTATTGCACAGAGTTCTTCAAGGCTTTAACAACCCTCTCTTGTAAATCCTACCTACAGGCCAGGAAATCATGCACTTTTTCTACATTTCCTGGCTGAAGCAGTGGTTGGAACAATAAGCAAAGTTCCCAAGACCAGACAAGATCCTTCCCTTGAGTATCTTTTCCTTCATCTCTTTTAGCAGTCTGCTATGCAACTAAGCTCTAAGCCTGCAAAAACATTGGATTACACCAGTAGGAGAATGAGAATTGTCTGCCAAGCAAATTAAAGTTCACTCCACACTCCACAAGCTCAAGTTAAACTCATTGGTAGTTTCCAAATCCCAAGCCCATTTTATTTTGACTCTGCCCCATCCTCTCTCTCTCTGTGCATTGCAGAAGGACCCAAATGCTTCAGATTTGGCTGGGTTCTCTTGGCTGAATTTATATTACAAAAAGCTAGTATCTCTCTCTCTCTCTCTCTCTCTCTCTCTCTCTCTCTCTCTCTCTCCCTCTCTCTCTCTCTCTCTCTCTCTCTCTCTCTCTCTCTCTCTCTCTCTCTCTCTCTCTCTCTTTCTCTCCTTCCCTCTCCCTCTCCCTCTCTCTCCCCCTCTCTCCTTCCCCCCACACCCATATGTATATATGTGTGTATACTGTGTGTGTTTGTGTGTGTGTTGTAATGTTCAGCTATACTGATGGAAGCTAACCAATATATAAACAATATTTTATTGTCTTGCTTTAGCCTTATGCTCTGTGACAGTTTTTGTAATGTGTACTTCTAAGCAGAGAAAGAACAAATGAAAAGAGAGTAAAGAGAGAAGTCATGACATAAAATAGAAGACATGTAAAGGAGAAAAAGCCTTAATAGGTTCTGTAAAAAGAGGGAATTAACAAAAATATGTATTGAAGAACCTCAAAGGAGAATGAAAGCTACCATGTGGCATTTACTAAAGAGCCCATTGAGTTGAATAATCTAAAAGGACAGGAAGTGAAATTTAGTTTGAGAAGGAAGAGGGGGGGAAACTCAATTCAGAGTTGAAATAACAAGGATTCCATTGTAATCTCATTAGAGGGGCTTAAATTTATATTTTGGAATTTGGGGGTGTGTGCTGATTCTTAGAAGCATTTCTTTGTCAGCCAATTAAAATGATGGTTTCTGTAACGTTAACAAGACCCATCTGGATCTTAGCTGCAGTCAAGAGTGTTAAATTAGTGTGGAAGATGCAGAAGTCAACTGCAGATTTCTTTTCAATAATTTCAAGAATATATTTGTCACTATGTCTAAAAGAGACATTCTATTTTCTTCCTGGCATGAAAAGCTGCCAAGTCAGTGCCTATTTTTTTTTAAAAAAAACATCCAGTAAGGATTGAATTCTCACCTGCAAATCACAGCATCAGCGAATAACAGTTTTTAAAGTAAAGTCAAAATGCTGTAGCAATTATTTTAAGTTTTCCAGAGCTTAGGATGTAAATATCAAGCTGACCAACAGTAATGAGTTAGAAATTGTTCACACGTAGTGACTATTTCAATTTTTTAAATTCAAAACTACTAGTTGTATATTAATTGGTGTTAATACCCAATTAAGGCCCAGTTCTGCAGGCAGGATGAAGCTGGTTTAGGATGATCTTGGAAAAAGTTAAACAAATATTTGAATGGGAGATTATTTTGAAATTTTAGTGCCGTAGACTAGATTGCAGAAGAGAATAAGCATCTTGGAACAAGGCAATGATAAATTACTTCTATAAAGATGAGTACTAGCTCATACAGTTGTCAGGAGTGGAACTGAACACAAGGGAGTCTTTACCTTTGTCTCAACTAGCTTCGGAATCCTTGCCACTAATAGGGACCATGCTGGACATGTAACACAGTGCAAAAAAGTGGAACTGCATTAATTGTTATTGGCATAAAAATCATAGTCTTGATTTAATTGGAAATCATGGTACCTGCAAACTGGCAGGATGGGATGTGATAAACAAAAGATAGTAAGTCATACTATGGGAGGACATATACAGTAAGAAGCTTATTTTGACTTGCATTCTTAATCTGCATTTTACAGTACTTTTTTATAGCTTGGTCTGTTTCTTTACCTTTTGTGTAAAGACAGATGCAAAAAAATGAGTTAAGCAGTTTTGCTTTCTCTCTGCTGCTTGTCACCTTCCTGCCATTTTCTCCCATTAATGGACCAATCATTTCATTGACTGTTTTCTTGTTTTTTACATTTTGAAAGAAGCTTCTTTTTTTTTACTTTTCTCACAAGGCTTACTTCATTCTGAGCCTTAGCTTTCCTGACTTCATATTTGCAGGTTTGGGCTATTTGCTGATATTCTGGCTTAGTTATGTGTACCTCTTTCCATTTTTTATACTTATCCTTTTTGTCTTTCAGTTTATCAGAGAGTTTTTTGTGCAGCAATACTGGTTTGTTTTGAAATCTCTTATTTTTCTTCTTTATTGGAATTGTGCTAGACTGGGCTTTTATAATCTCATTTTTCAGAGTTTCCCAAGCTTCTTGTATTGTTTTCACTTGAGGATTCTCATCCATGAAATCCTTCTCAAGCTTTCTTTAAGTTATTGAAATCAGCTCTCTTGACGTCTAAGACTCTATAGTTTGACTTTGTTGTATAATTTGTGCTTGCATTATATTGAATTCCACTATTGTAGGGTCACTCCCTCCCAAGGTTCCTGTAACTTCAATATCTTCTATCATTTCATTTCTGTTAGTGAGAATTAAGTTCAGCATGGCTGGCCTCTAGTTCCCTTCTTTACTTATTGGGAAACAAAGTTATCTGCTAGATTTGTCAGGAGTCAGTTTGATCTTCCACTAGGTGCAGTTTGTCACCCTGTTGATGTCATGATATTTAAAGTCCCCCATGACTGTTGTGGTATGCTTTATACATATCTTACTTAACCAATTAGCAAAATGTTCATCTATTTCCACTGTTTGGTTGGGTAGCCTATAGAATATACCTATGGCAATGTCATTCTTTTCTCCTTTTATATTGACCCAAATGCATTAAGATGGTTTTCATCATTGTTCTGCTGTATTTCTGTAAAGATATCATTATTTCTTATATATAGTGCAGCTCTACCTCCTATTTTATTAAGTCTGCTTCTTTTGAACCATTTAAATCCCTCTAGCTGCATATTCTATTCATGGGTTTCATCCTACCACGTTCCCATAATGGCAACAATCTCATATCTGCTGCAACTGTGCGTATGATCTTACTTCAGCTTTCCTTTGCTTTACAGACCATCAAAGGTAATAAATGGGAGGATTGGTTGCAAAGTTATCTTTTCATCAGTATTGTAATTGTGAGTGGTTGCTATTTGAGGCAGAGACAATAGGAGCAGGACAGGGACCAGCCAACAAAGCTCGCTGAGGATGGCTGGGTCGCACCAGGGAAAAGTTAAGTTAAAGGTCATTTTCAGGGGACACCATGGTTTGCTGCAGATGAACTCCCACTTCTCTGATGTTTTAAAGAATGTGCTAGTAATTCTAGTTTTCAAAAATAAAACTATAAAAATGAGTCAAAGCATTTTTCGGCTGCCACCTTGTTAAGATGTCTTAACTTGATTTGAGGAAGTAGAATCTTAGCTACCATTTGGTTATAGAATCTTACAAGGAACCGAGCTGACTTAGACTAAAAGAAGACTGTTCTAATATACATTCTAATATATACATGGTTATCTACATTCTAATATAGTCAGGGCTATCAGATCTGGGCTACAAAACCTGATAGCCACATAAAAGCAGCATTTTAGAGTTGAACTGAACAACATACTGCTTAAAGTATATTTTTATACTTTAGAAGTATAACAGAAAGGAAAAAGAAAGAGAGGAAAAAGGAAATTACAAATTAAAAAATATCCAGGAAGTTAGGAATGCCAGATTGATGGAGAAAATTGAGTTAAATATCAATACTATTTTGGAATTGCACTTTCTGTTTATTATGATATGTTGATAAAATGGACCATGTGTATCTGTGCATGTGCATTAAATAAATAAATATTCTGTCTTTCAAAGTGGCCAATACTTTTATAAGTTTCAGAAGAAAAGCAAGAAAATGCAAAAAGTCTACTTGAATGTGTGATATCTAAACAGCCCAAACTTCCATACCCCTTTCTGGACTTCTTATAAGCATCTGGTTCCTTCCATACCAAAGGAATAATATTTATTTTATTTTATCTATTTATTTAACTACTCCCCCCCCCTTTCCCTCTTTTTGGCCCCACCTACTTTTCCAGACCACAAGCACATTTTGAATGCAGTCTTTGGCAATTAATCCAGGACTGAATGGGCTTTCAATCCGCAAAATGTTAACCACTCCCAGTTTAAAAAGGAGGTTAAGTGATTATGCTGGGAAGTTTGAGATTTTTGGTTTTAACTCAATAAGAGTGGCACATGCATATGTGTGTGCGAGCTAACTCTGAATGATAGATGGCAACATAAAGTTGCTCAACATTCTGTCAACTAGAGATCATTTGGATCTTTGCAGACCAGATATGTCAACTTATCACCTACCTATTGTCTATTCTGACTACCAGCAATTAAAATTCTAATTAGTACTTGATTATTGTAAATTACTAAAGTAGCAGAAACAAAAGGCTTGCCAATTATTGTTCTATCACTGATCCATGGTCCTCCTTCCCGTAATATCAAGGTTAAAAAATAATGATTATGTGGTTAGGTAGAGCAGGTACAAAATACAATGAATCCAGAACTTACTTTTTAGTATTCAGTGGCTACAATTAGAACAAGGAAACAAAAAAACCCCACTCATTCAATTTGATGAAAGAGAATTTGTATTCAAAATGTATGAATCAGTGTATGGGCTTAATGAAAGCAAAGATAGTTTTCCTGGTTAAAAATGTATTCTTGTGCCATAGTCACCATCGGACGTTGGCGATCATGTTGGCAATCCTATTTTTGTCAACAGCCACATGAAAAAGTGCTGCTGAGTTTTGTCCAAACCAGTCCCTTAGGTTTTGAAGCCATGATGTTCTTCTTCTGCCTGGACCTCGTTTGCCTTCAATTTTTCCCTGGAAGATTAAGTGAAGTATGCCATATTTTTCTGTGTGTCGGATCACATGTCCAGAATGTAGAAATGTATAGAATGATACAATAAATTGTCTTTCCTTTCTTTCCTTTCTATGTGTTAGATATTAACATATATCGCAGCAAGTCTCCTCTCAGGTCCGCCGCTAGGGCGGTAAACAGGTATCACTCTGATTGGTCGAGAGGCGTACCCGATTCCTATAAAAGGGGAACCCTCAGACCACAGAGCAAGCTGGATCACTACTACTACTAATAAAGAGCTGTTAAGTCACTACGTGTCCGGAGTCTGTTCTCTCGTTGCCCAAATCTAACACTATGTCTTACTGTTTATCTACGCGTTGCATGATTCACACCCTGGTCAGTGTCTCTTTGCACTTCTACCATCAGGCAGAAGACATCAAAGTATAACCAGCCAAACAAACAGGTTTAAAGACAGTTTCTATCCTTGGGCTGTGAGACTTTTAAATACAACCACAATCACTCCATGCACATGCTAGTTTTTTTCTTTTTCTTTCTTTTTTCATTTATGTTATAATTTTGCACCAGTGAGGTTAAAACCAATTTCGTTGTATTTAAATGCAATGACAATAAAGATTATACTTATACTTATAACTTTATTTTCCATGAAAAGAAACCTATTATAGCTCTATGTTCATGTTTGCATATATTTTAAAAAAGAAATTAATTTTACAAATTTCTCATGGAATGAGCTTAACGTTCTTGAACTCATTTAATCATGAAGTGGCCAAAGATTGTTTGTAAACATCTTGTCTTTCAATGTAAATAATATGTCCCATGATCTATATTCTTCCTAACTTCCCATGCTTCAATTAAATCTCAAGAGACAAAACTCCTGCTGGGCACTTCACCACTGTAGTCAAAATAGCATGTCTGCCTTCCAGACAGTGTGATTTTGTATTCAGACATAAATTATTCATCTTTGATAATAGTATATACATGAAATGTATATTTGGCTGCATACATGTCCCATCAATATGCCAACATCTTCAGGGAACAAGAGAACGAAAACTGGATCGGCCATCTTCAGGACTGAAGTTTTCTTTCTCTTGTTCCCTGAAGATCTTTATTTACAACACACTCATTAATGACATTTTCACCATCTGGGCCCATGGAAATGAATCTTTTATCAAATTCCATCTTGACTGCAATAACTTCTACCCAGAACATACCAAAAATCTATCATCTAGAACAGGGGTGTCAAAGTTGATTTAATTGAGGGCTGCATCAGGGTTGTGTTTGACCTTGGGGGAGGGAGTATGGGTATGGCTAGCTCAATGTCACTCTTGTCGGGGGTGCCTGTGGTGGCCTGAATGCTCTATGCTGAGTGAAAAAGAGCTCCTGAACTCCGTTTTCGGCTGCAATGGCCTCCTGCAACTATCTGCCAGAGAAAACGGAGCTCAAGAGGGCCACACAGGCTGGTCCTTCACTGTTTCCATGTCAGCCCCATGGGCCAGATCTAAGCACCCCACTGGCCAGATCCTGCCTGTGGGCCTTGAGTTTGACATCCCTGATCTAGAATCAGGTTTTCTGCTACAAACACATTCATTCTAATTCATTTGGTGACATACTCAGCTGATGGAATTAAACCAGACTTTAGAATTTAGGGTGGGAGAAAACTCCTAAGAATACCATGGACATTCAAGAAAACCAACATATGGAGCGCAGAACAAATCAGCCTGGAATTCTCACTTTAGGAACAAGTGACTAACTCAAGTTATCCTACTTTGGCAGATTATGTGAAAACTGAGCACTCTCTAGAAGCCTTTAATGCCAAGAAAAGTGGAAAAGAAGAGAAGAAGACATGCAACAAACTGATTTGGGGTCAATAACAGGAACAATGGGTACAACATCAGAAAATTTGAAAGGCCAGTTTGGGAACCGATTGTTCTCGAGAAAAATCTATCTTTTTGATTGCTAATAGCTGGCCTGGTTTGATGGCATAGGAATCAGTTATTTAATTAGCAATGCAGTCACAATATATGTTATGAATCGTTGCTTTATTTATAACATCAGTTTACTATTTTGCTATGAAGACTGTAGGTATAGTCCGATAAAGATGAATGTTGCTTTAAGATGTTGAAAGCATTTCAATATACACCCCTATATAGAATCCATGATTTCCTGTCATGTGTACAACAGTAGTCTAACATGAAATGTAAAGAAAACAAATCTGTTCCTCAGTACCATTCTACAAAATTCAGACATAGAATAATTGAGAATATCTTATTTATGTATTCCAGCTTGTAGACTGTGCCAAGTAATTCAACAGTCCATAATGTAGGAAGCCTCTTGGAAGTTTCCTTTCCACTGCTTTCACTTCTCTGGTACATTAGTGGATATATGATATATTATTTTTTTCCAGCTCATAGTTCCAAGAATTTCCCATGTCTCCTGCTGACAGGCCAACCACTCCAAGAGCAATCACCCAACACACTGCATGCCTGTGCTAATTCTATTTGACTTGATCATCTATTGAGCAAGAATGTTAATGAGTCCCCCTCTTCCAAAGATAGAAATCTCTGGGAAAAGTAGGTATGGGAAGAGTTGTTAAAAAATCCCAAACATAATTATTTTTATTTTCATATTGCTCCTGCTGGCTCTGTCCAAAAAACTCACATTAAGGGTCATTGCCTGGTGGGGACAACACCCGGAAGTCACTGGGGTCCTTTCGTTCAGGGTGGCCAACTGTCATGCCTACTTATTGAGGGCTGTAGGAAACCTGTGACATAATAGGCAGAGATACAGCAAGGAAGGAGCTAAGTGGTTACACAGCCAAATTAGACTTGATAAATGCTAAGCAGTTCTTCCATTACAGAATTTTTTCCACCCTCTCTGGCATTTTAAATGTAATGCATTATGAAAGACCCAGCAATAATAAGCAATGGCTTTATTGGCTATTTCAATGAATCCCACTTCCCAGTATTCCAATATTACATGTACTCAATAGCAGCATGAAGGTAGATGAAGAACTAGGAACATTTCTGTTTAAAGCTCTTTGAGAAAATTATCTAGAGTTCCTCCTCCCCATCATAGACACAATGTGTATCTGTGTGTGTCTGTGTGTATCTATTTAAATATGTCTGTTTATTTATTTAAATATACATACATGCACGCATGCACACACAAACATAATTCATCTCTGGTGCTAACTTGAAATAATCAAGAGCACAAGCCTAGAAGCCGGGAGACTAGGAATTCTAGTCCTGCCTTAGGTACAAAGTCATCTGGGTCACTTTGGGCCAGCCCTAGGAAGGAGGCAAGGGCCAACCATTCTGAAATTTTTGCCAAGAAAGCTGCAGGAAGGTGTCCAGGTAGTCACCAGGAGTCAATACTGACTCAAAGTTCCTCTCCCCACCCTCAATAAAAACCCCTTGAAATCATCATTGAGATATAATAAATATATATGCTGATCATCAGCATTTGGCCTGCATCATTAATTACTAGTTCCTTACAATTTTTCTGATTATATTAATTTATTTTTCTTTCAGTTGATTTATTTGGCCACCCATGTTACAAATGTGACTCTGAGCATGTTCAAATATTGGCTACATTTCATTGGTTTTGGAGATGTGTGCATGTGTATATCTAGATGGAGATTTATCACTGTGGGATGATGCAAAGGGAGAGCACAAAAGAATGTGTTACTGTCCTAATTTTCTTTTGTTTCCTGTAGTTTCTGGGAATCTTCTCTTAGAATCTTTTTCTATATTTCAGTGTTGGCTTTGGAAATGGACAAAAGAGTCCTCACTCCTGGGTATCCACTGGTTTTCTGCACAGAATGTGGAACAACAGCTGGTAACCATCTGTTCTTTAACTGCAATTCCATAAGTCTAATCCATAAATGATTCAGCCTGGTTTTTCAAACTAACAACCAACATGACATAATGCTAACATCATATTTCTCCTAGTCAAGAAATGTACTGAAGAAATGAGGATAGAATACAAAAGTGAGCGACCAGTACAAAAGCAATATATTGAAATAATTTGGTTGTATTAAACCAAACGAAACCTAGCAGCACCCATTTTTCTATTCCTCAGTTGCCAGAAAGAGAACTGGGGGAAGGAGATTGGGCTGCTTTACTAAACAAAACAGAGAGCTTTCTCGTGAGAACCAAGGTCATCTTTACTGGCAATGGATAAGGTTGGAGAAGAAGTGCCTCCAATTAACCCAGTGCTTCTCAAATAGTGGGGCGGGGCCCCCAGGGAGGTCGCGAGGCTCCGTAAAGGGGGGCTCAGCTCAAATTATTTTATATATTTTTGTTTTGCAGGTTAAAGTTTTTTTTAATATTGTGTTCCTTTAAATCCTGTGCTCCTTTAAATCTTTTCTGCTACAGTTAATAAAGCTATTCTTTGTTGTAAATTGATCCACATTTCTTTCTTTTTTTATTCTCTTATACATTAATAAGGATACAGTGTTATGCAGAGGTGTACTTATAACAATTTTATAGACAAATGATACTATTTACAGTCGCATGGGGGGCGCGAAATGTTTTCTTCTTCCTAGGGGGGGCATGACAGAAAATAATTGAGAAGCACTGAATTAACCTAATTAGCCAATGTGACCTATGACAATTGGGGTTATTTCATAGTTTAATTATACAGAAATTGCGGGAAAGATTTAAAATTGGTTTTCCTCTGAAGCTGTGCCAATAGGATATTCTCAGTGAAGAAGACCTTTGGGAAGGAGCCTAATCTCAAAGTTCTGATTTGCTTGGGTTCGTGAGTTGGAGCAGAGAACAGAGAATGAACGTGGATCAAATTTGTATAGGAATAATGAATGGGTTGAGAAGAAAGTGTGTGTGTGTAGGCGATACAATATCACCTATCCTTTTCTCAGCCTGTTTTGAAGAAGTATTTCACAAATTAGACTGGGCAAAAGATGGAATAAAAATCTATGGTGCCTATTTAAATCACTTCAGATTTGCAGATGATGTTTTCCTCTCACAAGACCCAAAAGAACTACAAAGAGGCATACAAGAGCTGCATGAAGCAGGAGGATCCTTTGATTTAAAAATAAACCTGAAAAAGACCCAGGTTATATTTAATAAATTCACTAAAGAAAGAAAGAAATATATCTGGAGAAGAAATAGATGTAATAGACCACTACATATACCTTGGCCAATGGATCTCAGTGGACGGTGATACAATAAAGGAAATTGTTAAATGCGATTGGCAGGCATTTGGCAAGCTAATTTTCATGAACAACCTCCCCCTAAGCCTAAAGAGAAAGGTTTTAAATCAGTGCGTGCCACCTGCTCTAACATATGCTGCTGAAACATGAACACTAACATCACAATCAATACAAAAGCTAAGAGTGGCACAAAGAGCCATGGAAAGATACATGCTTGGCATCGCAAGGCAAGATAGAAAGATTTGCACATGAATCATAGAACAAGCTAAAGTATCTGATATCATCAAGAGAGTAAAATAATTGAAATGGAAATGAGCTGGTCACCAAGCAAGAAGAAATGATGGCCGGTGGACCAAGGGAGTCCTAGAATGGATTCCTCTTGCCTCCATGAAAGAGACGTAAAACAAGATGGATCGACAACATCAGCCAGCATTGTGGGCCCAATTGGCAAAAGAGAGTTCATGACCATATTGGTTAGAAACATGTGGAAGAGGCCTTTATCCTGCAGGGGATAGACAATGGCTAAGATAATGATGATGATGATGATATGCATACACATATACATATATTTTATATACGTGGTAGAAGCAAAGAATCCAGGTCTATAGAGCCTGCGTCCTGAGCACGCTCTTGTACTGCAGTGAGTCTTGGAACCTTTACGTATGGCAGGAGAGAAAGTTGAACACCTTTCATATGCTCTGTCTCTGAGATATTCTTGGCATCACCTGGCATGATAAAGTTCCAAATAGTGCAATTTTGGAATGTGTTGGAATCTCTAGCATGTATACACTATTGAAACAGTGATGTGTACGCTGGCTTGGGCATGTCATGAGAATGGCTGATGGTCAGATTCCGAAATATCTCCTGTATGGAGAATTAATGCAGGGAAAGCGCCCCAGAGGGAGACCACAGTTGCGGTACAAGGATATCTGCAAGAGGGATTTAAAGGCCTTGTTAATGGACATTTACATCTGGGAAACCTTGACCTCTGATTGTTCAGCTTGGAGGCTAAAGTTGCAGCATGGCCTTCTCCAATTCGAAGAGACACTTGTTCGGCAGGCTGAGGCAACGAGGTAGTCCTGGAACCAGCAAAATCTGGGGGCTGGGCAGGAGATAGAATGTATCTGTCCTCAGTGTGGAAGGGATTGCCACTCTCGAATTGGCCTTTTCAGCTATACCAGATGCTGTTTTAGGACCTCTTTCTAGAGCACGACACCATAGTCTTTTGATACTAAAGGATGCCAATGCCATGCTATGGTAGAAGCAAAGACTAGTTGCAAGCAGAAAAAGATATTATGTAGTTAAATTTCTCATTTTTCTCCTTTATTTCTTTATCTTACTATTTATTAGTCCTCTATGCTTTGCATAATGTTGCTTAGCCCAATGGGTCATTATGGGCGTATGTATGTAGTATGTATGTTTTCCTAACTCAGTTCTCTAATGTTTTCTCTTCTTTTTCCATTCTCTCTCTAGAGAGATATCTGAAAGTTTCATTCAATTTTATATTTTCCTGTTTGACAATATATATACACATATACAATGGCTACATGGAAACTATTGGCAGCATCTCTCCTGAAATTCACTGGATACTATCCATTGGCTCAAAATCAAACACATTTTCAATAAGCCATCTTTTCATTATATAATAAATAGATTTAATGTATGTTAGACTGAGCTCTCACTTTACAAATGGATCCACATGGGTAAGAGACATGTGATCTCTTACTTCTCATGCCAATCCATTGGCAGTATTGTTGCTTTAATTAAAATGCTTTAGTTGCAAACAATCAATAATGAATATATAAATGTAATTTTGCCTAAGTAAATGGAGCTTGGCCATGCTCTGGGTTGGCAGTTGTATAAAATAAACTAAGTTCTTTTGGTGTTTTTGATCAGAGGATGAAATTTACATTGTATTGAGATTCACATGCCAATATCTTCAAATCAGATGCTATTAAAGATACAGTTACCATAGCTGCAGGTTAAAAAGTCAGCTTCTTTTAAAAACAAATATAGATAATTATGCACAGACTTGCACAATAACAAAAAAAACAGTTAAACCAGAAAGTACAATAATAAAATATTTTAACAGTGGAAAGATAGTGTTCCAGGATTTACACTGTTGCCTTTTCATTGAATTTAACTACAAAATATACCATGAGAAATGTTGGACATGAAGATACCGAAATTGGAATTAGAATTGTGGGGGAGAAACTTTAACATCCTCAAAAATGCTGATTTTGAAGAAGGAATCAAATAAGATTTAAGGAATCTTTTATTGAAGGAGATGAAACACAAAGCTGGCTGTTCTTACTCTTCAGATGATGTATATTATTTTGATTAACCTGGTCTGTACTCAAAAGGTAAAGGTAAAGTTCCTCCTGTCCAGTTGTGTCTGACTTTAGGAGGAGATGCTCATCTCTGTTTCTTAGTCAAGGGAGCCAGCATTGTCCAAATATACTTTCATCATCATATGGTCAGCATGATTCTACGACAAGGTGCATGGAATACTGTTACCTTCCCATCAAAGTGGTACCTATTTATCTACTTGCATTTGCATGCTTTTGAACTAGTAGGTTGGCAGGAGCTGGGGTGAGTAATGGGAAATCACTCTGTCATGCGATGCTCGGATCTCAAATCTGGGCTGTCAGTTTTCCAGATGACAAGCTGACAAGCTCAGCATTTTTAACTACTGAACCACCAATTTCCTCAAATGGGAGGGGGGGGGAAGGAAAGTTAAATGGATTTTATACCTATTTTTATAATCCCAAAAGAATCTTAAATGTACTTGATGGGCAAATCCACTGTACAATATGAAACTTATATCTACGTATGTAATGCTATCAGTTTCAAAGTAAACATTTCAACGTTTAAAAGAAATGTAGAAATATGGATTAGAAACTAACACCATGCCAATGGTTGATCTTATCAAACAGGTATATGTAATTGTTGAACATGGGTAGTGGGGAGAAAGTTGACCCCTACAGAACCCCACAGAGGTTAGACTTCTCTTCCCCATCAAAACTGACAGAAACCAAACCTTGACAAAGTATCTCCCCCTATCCAACCCCTTTAACATGTCTAGAAATATGCTAGAGATCAAGGACAATTAGCATGGTGCACTACTCATCCAAGACCATCCATTAAACACTTAGCATTTAGTAGCAACAGCAAGATTCTCAATAAAATATAGTTCTAATCCCCCTATGTCTACCTCAAAGGACTGATATCAATCTTGTAAGCCTGATTGTGTCTTACCTCCCCTCCCTCTTATATCACAATGAATCCGGGAGGAGCTTGCCTGTCTGAGTTCTTCCAGTTATTATTTTGTTTCCCAGGACATAAGGAATGTTGCAACATTCTTTGCTTATATAATTATTCTTGCCTATTTTCCTTAAAACCTTTTCCACGATTCTCTACACTCCACTTCACTCTAAAGCCTCATCCAGTATTTCCAGCATCTGGAAGCATCATTTGCAAATGCTGAAGGAGGCCTCAAAATGATACTAAACATTTCATCTCCTCATCCCCCCTTTTCATTCAGTCCTATTGGCCATAAATATACAACATTCCTTAGCACTAAATACTGCCTGTGCAGTTTGGTTTTGTGTACTCGCTACTCAGCAAGTAATAGGCAGTCCTAGAGAATTGCAATGTAATTCTTGCCTTCCTTTTTTATTTTGTGCCTCTTGAGAGCTGCAAATCACAATGAGAATAATGTTGAAGATTTAGCCCATCTATTTGTAATTATTGAAGTCATACGTTTTACAGGATCTTGCAATAGCATACAAAATGTCAACACTGAAACTGAGTTTGAGTGAAGAATGAGTCTGCACGCAAACAAAAAAACAAAATCAAGCAAACAAGCAATTGCAGAATCAGGGGACAGTATTATGGCATTCAGCTAAATTAAAATACATTAAGTCAGATCTGAAAATTTAACAGATTTGGGGAAGGAAATAATATGTTTGTTGGTTCCAAAATGACATTGCATTATCACTAAGCAGGGACTTTTCATGTTGTAGAAGCCATAGAAGGCTTCTATGGAAGATATAAGAGCCCTAGCATCCATCTGCAGAGCAAACAGTGTTTTAAGAATCCCAGTTAGTTGGGCCTAATGGGCACAAGACAAAAAAATCTGCAGCAGCATTGATGTCCACAGGTATTTTACTTTTGAAGTTAATTCTATGCCTATTTCTTCCCAAATAACTCCTGCTATACGGATTGACATTTACAGCCTAATGTATGCAATTAAGATTGTGCTTATTTCTGAGTGACAGAAATAAACACAATCTTAATTCCTTGTTTCTGGTGACTTTGAGAAACACAGCTCTATACATGGATCAAAATTGCTCACAAGGAATTGTTAGTTTCCTAATCAAATTCAGAATATCAGAGTTCTTTCAGGAAATCATTCTTGTACATTTGCTTTCTAATATCAATTTCTAATATATATATCATGGAGACACATACAAAAATACACACCGATTATTTTTGTTTCTTTTGCAAAGTAAGACCTCATTATTTTAGTTTCCATAATGTAGGGATCTTAATATTATTTCTATACCTAGATTCACTATTTTCCCATCATCAGATTAAGTTATCTACTTGTGACATATAGGACTACCTTTCCTAAATTCAGTTTATTATTTTCATAGTTTAGTTTGCATTAGATTTAATATGTCCCAAGTCCCCAATTTTTATTCCTTATTTGCAGAAGGTAAAGTCTATTGATATCAGGGACTTTCACACAACTATGCCAAAAACATCTACTGGTGCATGATCCTTCTTGAACATAATTACTCCTTGGTAAAGGTTGACATAGGCAACAATAATAACAATAACCTATTATGGCTGCCTCATTCCAGAGAGATTATGTGCCAGAGCCCTCCCTCTAACATCCAATGAATGTCATTTTGCGATCATGCAAGCAAGGGCTGATTGAGTTGCAAGGATTGTGATACCAGAAGGGAAAATGTCATATAGGAAATCTCAGAGATATTTCAGACTTGACCCGAGATATCTTCCTGTGGATTAGGAGCATCTTCTGAACTAGGAGGGTTTCTGATCTTCTGATCCTATTGGTCCAGATTACTAGAAATTGAGCAAGGGTCCCAAACTTTTTGAGGCGGGATTATTCTATAGGATTTCCAAAGGCTTTTCCCCCAGACCTTTGCGATGATTAAACAAGTTTTACTTAGTTTCTTCTTTGGCCATCACACTAGCATTTATGAATTATCAGTATTATTTTTTATGCTGGTAATAATTAATATTTATGAACTATTAGCAATTAAATATTACTCATGATTAAATTATGAATAATAGTTCTAACTCTTTATTAATTTTAGAATCCAGTCAGCAATCAAAGTTCTCTGGACAGATTATTAGACATTGTGAAAGCCATGTTTTTTCAACTATGAATTCTGGAAATATGCTGGTTTTAAAAATGCCATCCCGGCACATGGAAGTGCTATTTTCTGCAATTAGTACTATACATTGGGGGGGGGGGTTAAATGTATATATGAACATCTTGCTGCTCTCTTCCAAAAGTTGACCCTTGTTGTCTTTATGGAATCATAATAGAGGCAATTACTTCTCCAAGAAGCACAACAGACATATTGTTTTAACTTTTGGGGGAGATTTTGACAGTTGATCGTGCAATAGGACTAACAAATACATTAATATCTGAATGCCTTATCTCATCTTTTTCCAGGGCACCCACAAAAAGGCAACATGTGTTATAAGATGCTGTGATATTTAATTTATATCTCTTTAAAAAGGGATTGGACAGTCAGTTCTCTGAAATGGTATAGTTCTCCTGTTTAAACAGGGGGCTGGGCTACAAGACCTCCAAGGTCCCTTTCTATTCTATTCTATTCTATTCTGAAACTAAACTACAGTTGAAAGAAAGAGTAGACACCTGGGTATCTTTTCCATAAAAGAAATAAAAGCTTTTTGAAAAAAATAAAGGCAGAGAAGCAAACTTCAATGGACTCTTGAAAATGCTTGCTTAGAATATATCACTTACAAAGGAGTTTAAGAAACATTTTGGACAAATTCTGATAACCAAACTGAAACTTGTTAAGGTCAATTTCCAGCTAAGGCAATACTTAGTGATTAGGTTAGTTCAACAGTAGATGGATGAACCCAAAGTGAAAGAGGATGAAGTTTGAATAATGTCTAGATTTTGTCACTTGGCCCTAAAGATCTTTTGATTTTCAGAAATGTACTTGCATTGTCAGATAAATTTGTATATTCCCTTGTGGTGTTATCTGAAGATTTATCACAGGACTAAAAAAATAATATGGGGAAATAATAAAGGAAAACAAAACATCAACTCATAGGATTTATTGTATAACATGTTTTTTCTTTTACATGCTTATTGATTAATAGCGTTTAATCTTTCTGGTCAATGTTGACTTGGATCCAATACTATATAATATTCCAGAGCATCCTTCAATCTTCAGTCTTGCAATCTACTTTAATACCTCAAGCCCCAAATCAACATATTCTATTCATAGAGCGTATTATGATCCTCTTTGTGCCATTGGTTGGTTAACTTGCTCTGCCAAACCATACTCTTGTGCAGGAAAGCAAGCTCTTTACCTGCTTTTGGGGGGAACCACTTCAAAAAATGGCCTGCATTCATGGATTTATTGATGTACATTTATGCAGACATTATACCTGACAAGTATATTTCCTGTGATTGTACCCATATATATAAACTGTAGTCAATCGCATTTCAAGAGAAACAGGGAAGGGTTGATCCACCATTCCTATGAATCAGTGCCAAATTTGTGTGTGAGAGAGTTGTCTCTGATCTTCTCTTACTTAATTTACATTACTAGTTTCTCTAACAGGGTAAATATCCTGAAAAAAACATATTAGAAAATGATATGTATTATTTGTTGCAATCAGTTAAATTCAACATAGAATAAATGAAAAGACAACTTGAAACTTTTGGATAATACTTTATATGAAATAAGAAATGTTCCTTGATAATTTTTAAGATCTAAATTTCAGATACAATTGCCCAACAGTTTTATTATTGATTAAAAATAGTTACTCTGAGTATGATTTGCGGATTTAAGTATGCACCTTCTCAAGTAGTGTAGTCCTCTCGTAGGACTTTCCCAACTCCATTTTCACATTGTCAAGAGATTGTTTAAAAACATCCTTATGTGAAAATTGCAACTTACATCGAAAACCAGCACCTCAGAGAAGTGCTTTAAAGATGATCTTCTCTTTCAACTGCTAGATTTGGATCCACTGTGAGGTTTTCATGTGAAGGTGTGTACTTCTTTGTATATAAATGTGGTACACTTTAATTGAATGCATTAGGTACTCACTGCAATGGATGTACTAGAATGGGTAGATGTAGGATGATTGGCATTCCTACATCCTAGATGACATATCTTTTGACATATTCATTTACTTCAGCTCCTGTTTGTCCATGTAGCAAAAGGCCACTTACAGAATTTCTTATTATAAATCATGGGACAGCTCAAGGTAATACAAGAAAGCTATTTTAGCCTAATAGAAAGACATGCACCAGGCTAGAAAGCAGGAGGCTGTGACTTTAAGTCAGTGGTGGGTTTCAAAATTTTTTAGAACCTCTTCTGTAGGTGTGGGCTGCTTTGTGGGAGTGGCTTGCTGGCCATGTGACCGGGTGGGAGTGGCTTGCCAGCCATGTGACCAAGTGGGGGGGGGTGGCTTGGCAGTCATGTGACTGGGTGGGTGTGGCCAACTTGTAAAATGTGGTGAAACTCACTTAACAACGCTCTTGCTTAGCAACCAAAATATTGACTCAGAAACTCTGGCATTTGAAGCACCCAAGTCTTAAAGCTGTCAAGTTACAAGACCCTTGCACTCCTAACCCTTTAGGAAAAAAAACCCAGGAGTGTTCAAATGTGACAGCTTTAAGACTTGTGGACTTCAACTCCCAGAATTCCTCCTCCAGTCATGTTTACTCAGGAACTCTGGCATTTGAAGCACCCAAGTCTTAAAGCTGTCAAGTTACAAGACCCTTGCACTCCTAACCCTTTAGAAAAAAAACCAGGGGTGTTCAAACTTGACAGCTTTAACACTTGTGGACTTCAGCTCCCAGAATTCCTCCTCTCGCTCTTCATCTTGCTGATGTGCGGACGGGCAGGGGGAGGGAGCTGGAACCGGTTCTAAACGGCACTGTAGATTTGTGTTAGAACTGGCAGGAACCCACCCCTGCTGTAAGTCCAATTTAGGCATGAAAGCCAGCTGGATGACTTTGGGCCAGTCACTCATTCTCAGACCAACCCACCTCACAGAATTGTGTTGTGAGGAAAATAGAAAATAGAAGAAGGAAGGTGTGTTGGATGTGTTTGCTGCATTGAGCTATTTGTAAAAATAATAAAGGTGGAATACAAATACATAAATAAAGTTAAATGGGTAAACGAAGAATGTAAAAATAAAATAAATGGAGCACTTAATTTAATAAATATGTAGAAATCATATTAAGAACCTTGGAAGAATTGGCAAGGACTGCACATAAATGTCAACAACATTGGTTGAAGTCATTGGTTTATTCTATGAAATAAAAGCCCTGGGATTTCTCATATGTACTTTCCAGATCAAAATTTCAGAATAATGCCCACTATACCTGTGATGTTCTGAAATGAAGGATGCCATAACTGTGAAACTCTAAGATTCTAGGAAAAAGAACAACTTGGCATAAGTCCATAGCCACAATTTTTATTTCTACCTTGCTATTTAATTTCTTGGATGCTGAATAAAAAGTCTATCTCAGAACAATTATCTCACTTCTGAATCCAACAGTGGTCACAATGAAGCTAACAGATAGATATGGTGTATAGTCCTTTGGGCATGAAGCAAATACACTGCACAATTATCTGTTAAACAACCATTTATCTGAAACGGTATAGGGTTTCTTGCTTAAGCAGAGAGATGACTAGAAGACCTCCAAGGTCCTTTCCAATTCTTTTATTCTGTTGCCACTGAAAAAAATGGTTTGTAAGCCTTTATGAAGTCATGGGATTCATCCTAATTTTTGCTACATATTTTAAGTGGACCCGAATCAGATTTGGAGCCCTATTTGTGCTTATTCAGACATATTCTATTCTGTTCAATATATCCTGATACTCCATGAATTTCTTAATATTTATACCTGGTCATAAGATTTATATCAGAAGATAGTAAAATTCCTCTAGAACCAAATAGAAATGCATAGAACATCAGTACACTCTATAAGTTTGAATGAGCCCTTTAACTAGAAGGTACAAGTAATGTGAAATTCCTGGCAATCGTTTCTTATAAAATCTATGTACATAAAATTAGTAACTGGGTTTACACATTATATTATGCTGTAAAATAAATGTCTGATGTTGCCATAGCTTGTTTATAAACTCAACAATTGTTTTTCTATCATGATTTATAGTTTAATGTAATATGAAAACCTAGTAAATTGTGGCTCAATCATCATCATACAAGTCACTGGGAGATAGATGATAAATAAATGTAATAAATTATTATTATAATCAAAACATTTTATAGAATCTATACCTTAGAGCCTTATGTGAACCCTGTCCAAGCTGAATTTCAAATAATTCTAGCTGTACAGTACTTAATTCTTGTTTAAATCATTGTGACAGATTAGCAATGGTTTGTTTCATTGGTATCACTGGGAAACAAGTTAAATTAACTTAGTCTGGAATGTACCGTATCACATAATATTATTGTTTTATGCCTGTTTTCTCTTCTGAGAAACTGTTAACTAAACAGCCATTCACAAGACAATTCATGTCTTAGATGCTTTTGAGAGGCATTATTATGATGAACTATTTTCTTCTCTTTCTCTCTCTCTCTCTCTCTCTCTCTCTCTCTCTCTCTCTCCAGTTATTGACCTTTAAATGCAAGTCTATCCACAGATTATTCAATCCAAATGATATTCCATAGCATAACTCATTTCTGTCCTTCATTTATTACATAGCCCTGCAGTCACTCCGCTCTTTCCTATTAATCTGGAATCTCTTTACTGCTGCTTATACTCAGCCTCATATTTCAAATTCTTCCTGAGTGTATCTGGTTTTCATTTAAACATATTGCAAAGTTCTTTTGAAAGGAAAAATGGAACAATAATAACTAGGATGGATTTTTTTAAAACTAATAAGTGGACCATGCAAGTCCACTTATCCAAGCTTATGCAGTGCACTTTAACTAAGTCGGTCACTTGTTTATATTGGCTGGATGAATATAAAGCATTATTGGATACGGTCATCAGTCTTGTATAGTATGTATATAATACATACATACACATTGCCAAGAACTGCAAAGATTCCATGAGTTATGAAGTCTTCCTTACTTAAAGAATAAAGATGGTGGACAGTATTTCTGGAAGCAATCAAAATGCCTCCATCTTAGTGATTGTAAAGCAGCCATATTTAGTGGAGCAGAAAGTCAGTCGAGAACTTTTATTATGTCACAATCAAAAAAACAAAACTATCAGTTCCACCACTACAAAACTATGGATCAAGTTCAGCAACTCAGAAAGGGAAGAGAAAAAGATGTTACAATGTTTTAGATGAAATGATTGTGAATACTCATGAAGAGTCTTTGGCTTCTAGGGGAAATACAACATCAAAATATTAGTTTAATATTGAATAGTTCCAAAGTTGATTCTAATGCACCTGCATATCAGATATCAGTGTAGAATACTGTAAAATCTACAAAGGAAAAAGTTTCAACATTTCTTTCACAGAAGAGAATGGAATCATGTGGTGCCTGCCAGACTGAATACATTGCAAGCTGTTGCCAAAAATGTGTCAGTCCGAATAGGATATTTTAAAACAAGTATAGAGTCAGGCTGGCACAAACACAGGGCATAAACAGATTAAATATTAAGAGTAATTATGCCCTGAGAAAAAAAACCCAGAGAAAATGGAGAATTGTGAATTATGAGATGGTTACTTTGAGCTCTGCAGGAAGAACCACCCAAGTTATCCCTGGGCTAAATAAAGACTAATTTATTGTTTTGAAATTAAAAACTCATATATTTGGTGTATGCAATTGTGACAAGACATGTCAAGGTCATCAGTTGTAGGAGCTAAAGTCTTTCTCAGAGGCCGTAAACTGCACTGAAACTTTTTGTGAGAGGTGGAGCTGAGAAGGCTTAGAGACATGGTCCCATTAGGAGGCTTTTTTTAGGTGCATTTTGGTGATGAAAAAAAACAACAGATATTTGTTGGAGAGTATGAAAATGCTGCTCATCACAAGAGAAAAGCACAATGGTACATCTGTACTGAAAAGATAGAAAGATTCATAGCATGAAAGGAGGACTTCCTGAAAGAGGACTGCAGCTGTTCAGAAATCTGATGATTAAATATCCAGAAGTGAAAAGAGAAAAGAAAGGAGATTAATTGGCAAGACTATGTTTTTATAAAGTTACTAAGTTGAGAAACTGATAGAGAAAAACCACAGGGAGGAAACAAATGCATGTTGAACTCACTGGGGGTTAAGAGAACTTTCCAAAGTGGTGAGGAGGAACTGGAAGCAAGAAAAAGATTAATAGGGGTTGAAAAATGAAAGCAAGAAGAATTTAGAGATAACAATGGGAAGAAAATGACAATATTTAAGAAAAGTTGCATTCGTTACGTATCATAGATCAACTTAACAAAAGTTTTTTTTTAAACCTATAACAGTGATGTGAATGAACGTTGTGCTATGAAAAGCAATTGTGCCCGTCAAGATTGAGAGAATTATACGAAGGGGATGACGAGTGATCATATGAATAGATGGGATTAAGCTGATCCCTGAAATGGCCTTGTAAGTGTTTTAAGTTATTACTAAGGATAAGTCAAGCTGGTGAGCATTTGGCTATACATTCACCAATATCCAAATTCAAATCAAATATATAATTGTCTGTTAGTGAACAAAAGGGCTGCATGTTGTAGATTTTATAAAGTCCCTGTATGGTTTGCCAATAGCTAAAAGTAGCAGGTTTTCCTCATTGCCAAGGGTCAGCTGGTATTGTTTATATGCAAATGCTAACTGATATAACTGCATGTTCATTTCTGTTTCAATGCTACATTGATTTTTTTTTTAAAGAAAGTTATTTACACTCGGATATGGTTTAAGTGCATTTGTGGGATATTTCTGTCATCTAACACTTAGTTCAAAATGTTCAAATGACACAGCTAACAAAGGCTATAATTGCCTCCTTTTCACTGGTCACCTTGTGCGTGGCAGAAATGGAGACTAATAACTTGTTCTGGCTCTTTTTCTGCATCTGGAAGAAAAAAATATCAAAGAAGGGGAGAGGGAGAGAAAGAGAAATTGGAACTATGAGAAACATAAATAATAGAAGAAATACAAGGATATATTGTATAGCTAAAGAATATATTTCAGATGCTTAGACTGCAGATCTCTGATTAAACCCCATCTAACTAATGGGACTAACATTTTAAAGTAACTGCTTACTCAAAATATTTCAGTCTAGCAAAAGCCAACAGCAGCCACAAGGGTAGTCTGAAGGAGGCCCAACTGTTTATTTATTCAACTCCAAAATAGTTTACATGCTTAGAAACAGTTAATGTGAAAGGAGGTGTTTGTCTATGTATGTGTATATTTGTGTATGTGAGAGAGAGAGATGGGAGATAAAGTTCCAAAAGACAAATCTTCAGGGAGGCCCTTAAGGACCACAGAAGGACATTTTATGAGTCATAACAGTATTAGAATTCTTTATAAAATTGTAGCCAAGTGAGGCAAAATTAGAACATTTATTGATCATTGGCCAAATATTTGGGTCATTAGAGAGAGCAGGTACTTTGTTGTGTATCCCAACTAAACAGTTCCAGATTCCCCATTTCTTTGGGTTTTGTTTGCTCTTATGGGAGCAGGAGATTTAACTGTAAAGGTATGTTCATTCCAGGGGTGGGTTTCTGCCAGTTCTAACCTCTTCTATAGTAGAGGTTCCACAAATCTACAGTGTCGTTTAGCACCGTTTAGAGGGTTCCAGCTCACTCCCCCCGCCCGTCCGCACATCATCAAGATGAAGAGTGAGATGAGGAATTCTGGGAGTTGAAGTCCACAAGTCTTAAAGCTGCCAAGTTTGAACACCACTGGGGTTTTTTTCTAAAGGATTAGGGGTGCAAGAGTCTTGTAACTTGACAGCTTTAAGACTTGCGTGCTTCAAATGCCAGTGTTTCTGAGCCAACATTTTGGTTGCTAAGCAAGAGCGTTGTTAAGTGAGTTTCACCACATTTTACAAGTTGGCCACACCCACCCAGTCACATGACTGCCAAGTCACCCCCACTTGGTCACATGCCTGGCAAGCCACTCCCACTTGGTCACATGGCTGGCAAGCCACTCCTACAAAGCAGGCCACACCTACAGAAGAGGTTCTAAAAAAGTTTGAAACCCACCACTGGTTCATTCACAACAGGAATTTTCTAAAAATGCTGGGACTTTATGGAAAGTTATCAGCACTTCCTCCCAGAGCTCAGTTATAGTGGGCATGCCTCCTTAAATTAACAGTTTGTCTCTTGTCTACTGCAGTGTATGACCAGAAGAAACAGCTGCATGCAATCTAAAATGCCATACCAGTTTACAAAATGCATGTCAAATAAGCTAACCTCCCAGAATTCTGTCAAAATTCTGTGGAATCTGCATTGTGTGGAAAATACTGAGCATCGAATAAATTAGGGTGGAAAGTCAGTCACAGTTGATAAATTTGGAAGTCAGTGATATAAGAAATGTCTAGAATTGGGTCCTATCAATCAACCAATAAAACCCAGCTCTATTATTCTTTACCATCTAGTTCTAAGAAAATAACCAGTCCTATTATTTATTGTCTAGTTTTGGTAATGGGCTGGATGAGGGAGAATAACTGAAATTAAATTAAGATGGGGAGTTTCTGGCAAATAGAAAACTGGACTTAAGGACAGAGATTCAATGTCGTTTTGATAGAGCTGCAAACTACCTGAAAGACCAGACTTGAGAGTGCTTCTTGATGCTTAGCTGTCATTGGATTATTAGGACACAACAATAGCAAGGGCACTCTTCCATCATTATCTATAGGGTACCAGTTGCCTCCTTTCCTGAACTAGAGGAAATGCTCATCTAATGGTTTACAATGCAAACTTTCAGCATACTCAGTTTTATTCAGCTTTCAACAATAGACACAACTGAAGGTGCTTTTGAAATCTCTTGACTTGATGTGCGGAACAAACTATGCTGAAGATGAACTCAAGCCAGATAAAGTTGCTGTTTGTTCATCGTGGTCCTCTACTAGTTCCAGTGTTGTCCCTTGAAAAGGTGCCCCTGTCCCTAAGGGAACAGGTCCAAGACTTTGAGGTCTTTCTGGGTTCATTATTACTGCTGGATGTGAAGCAGCTATGGTACTGGTAGCAGTCCTTCTTGGAATGGGAGAACCTGATTACATTGAGTCATATACTTATTACTTTTGGTTGGACTTTTGCAATGCATGGTGCTACCTTTGAAAACAACATTGAAGCTGCAGATTCTTAAAAATACAATTGCCAACTTTCTGACTGGTGCTTACTGCCATGATAATATTACAGTCTATTTGTGGGTTCAGCTTTGCCTAACTATAAGTTTCCAGGTAAAATTTAGATGTGATTTGGTACCAAAGTACCTTTAGGATCATCTTCACTTATCAGGGTCCATCCATCCAAGATGAGCTTCCCAGAGGAAATTGCTATTGGGTACCCCATTTTAATGAAAGGACCAACCGTCCCCATTAGCTCCCTTCATGATGGTCTTCTGGAAGACAGGGAAAACTGAGCAATTCCAGACAGTCTTGAGAATTTTTAGATTTTTTAAAGAAAATGTTATAATTTTTGTTTGTTTGTTGGAATTAGTGCTCTATTTTCTTAGTTATTTCTCTTTAACTTTTACTCACATTTTAAACAAAAGATGACTTCAGATAGATATCTCAGTAAATAAGACATACTGTATATTTATATTATATTTATATTCTTAATTCTTTTTTTCTTTTCTGTCTTTTGAAAGCTTTCACAATAGAGCAATTCTGCTCATTTCAACACATCTCAAAGTGTTCTTATGGAAAAATTAATCATCAATTTATACTAGAGGTTGATTCTCTCTAAATTCTTTTCATTTCAACCTCACAATTTAATGTCTTTCAATTGCTAATTGTTTTAGCATACAGGCAGTATATCCCATAGTACATATCAGCAGATGAATTCAGTGTTGAGGAAAGAATGAGATGAGCCATGATCACCATTTTGTCTTCACTTTATTTTTTTTGCTCAAATTTTCCATCCTGACCTTTTAAAACACTGAATGGGTTGCTATCTTGCTTTGATGTTATTCTTGCTTCTTGTGATGAGAAAAGGTTTTGATAGATGAGGGACCATCAGTCAATCAGTGACAAATTCAACCATACCATAACTTTGCTTAACAACTGGATAATTAGTTTAGCAGAGAAAAGAAAGAATGATAGCATAACAACACTATCAAGAAAGTTGTCATTAAAATTTAGCCTAAAATGATATAAACTTCACTTTCTCCTAGACATTTCTGTGGAATGCACACAGACTTTTTAAAGCAACTTGGATTGAGCAGGTTTAAAAGGTTAAACTCAGAACAGTTAGATATTTAGAATAACAGATTAAATTTGCATCCAGAAATACTTTTAGTGCAGATTCCTTCCTTCCTGATCTTTTCCACAATTACTTTATAGATAAATGGGGTGTCCTTTGAATGACCCCAGTTCTTCTATCAGTATTTTCAGATGTTTATAATATCACAGAGCAACTAAAGTTTACTTATATTTTCATTAAAAACTTACTGTCTCTACTAGCTTATTGTTCCAGGTTTTGTAAGAACTACGGACTCCAAATTTGCTATTATTAAGCTTCAATGTTTGCAATTTCAACAATAGAAATTGTCTTTTAAAAACCTCAGATATATTCTAGTAATCTTACAACAACTTTTTTAGTGAGGTTTATTTGGGGTAATTAAGAAGAGCACTCTTTGGAGTAGGAAAAGTGAAAGAGACAGAAAGGTATTATTGCAAAATTTGTTTAGTGAAACTGCTCAGCAAACTTACTAATGTGTCTCTAAATTTGGGGACTCCATTCATCTTTTTTGTCTTAGCCACATTTAGTCAGACACTGAGTCAACTGATTTTAGTGGAACTTGCCAAATGCAGAATAGCTTCTACTGAAATTCAAATTCCCTGTTGTAGAGAAGAGGCTTTGTTCCAGCCAAACAATGGGATCCCTTTCAAAATAAAATATTAGGGTTCTCAGATTTTATAAGGCCTTTAAATGAATTGTGTTCAATTCCATTTTTTTTTTTTTGCTTACCTAAAAGATGGTTGCAATTTATGTCTTCTGGTTCTTTATAAGTAATAAGCTGTTAATGAGAACAAGGAGTTGTCTACTCAAAAGTACTGTAGCAACTAAATGCAGTCCTTTCTTTGGCTAAACAACAACTGGTTTAAACCTAGCAATGTTCATCACACAGGTTGAACATCTCTTCGTTTTCTACTAACAATCTTGTGCAACTACAAAAAAAAAGAGAGGTAAATTTATCCTGAAACCAATTTTAGATCAGATTGTACCTTGTTTTGCATGCTGCTTAATCCTTTTCCTATCTCCCCACACGTACCTTATTTCTCTTCTTCCTGTATGCTTACTTCAACTTATTATAATACAGTTGCAGTTATTTCCCCTTTACGTAATGAACTTCATCACTTTACATTTTATTTATTTACTTACTCAGATATGAAATACATTTCATTTTTTTTTAAAGTTTAAAGAAGAATCATCTTCATTTATTTAGAAATAAGTCAAACTGTAATCAGTGTGATTCTTTCGATAGATTCGCAGGTTAGCTCATGGGTGTAACAGTAGAGTTGAAGTATCTATTGAGGTTAATAAACTTTGCTTCTTACTGAGATGCTATATTACTCAGACACATTTAGCAATGATTAAAGTGTGGCTAAATGAGAAATAATTCGTGTTTATTAAATGTCTTATAAAATCAGCTCTGTCTCTCTGTTATTCAAAAAGTATTATATATGACAGTCAATGGGGCTCCTGTATCTCTAATAGGCAGCTAAAATTATAGCAACTAATAATACAGAAACCTTATCTCCTTTTAGATATGGCTAACCTACTGTAATGTTTAGTACATGGAGCAACAAAGTGGTGTATCTGATCTGTTTTGGACCAAAAATCCCATCACTGCAGCTAATACGGCTAATGATCAGGGATAAACATCGTTATCCAAAGCATCTTTCTAATCCTTTTTAAGCGGATTTCTGCAACATATGCTTTCACTAACAGAGGAAACATATTGACTGCTGTCTGTTGATTTCAGAAGAGTGATCATCATGAGAGATTGCTTATTTTGTCTTGATCATTTGTTTTAATTCACGGGGGTCATTGCAGCTGTTGAGTTTCCTCAACAAAAATTGAACTCCTCTCGGTTCCTATTGAGATCTGGCAGAATTCAGATGATCCTGTTCCATCTTTCAATAAATATGCTAGTTTTCCAAAGTGTTTGTTTCAAGGGTCAGAGGAAGGTAATCTAGGAAACTAAATTAGGGACCAAAATAGTGTACCTATCCTGTTTGGGGGAAACTTTCACTGGAACAGAATGCCGATGTGGCATTCCATTTGGAGAGGAGAACATCAGATCCGTTTGGAAGGATAAGCAAATGTAAAAGCAATAGATATTGTGTGTTTCCACACCTTTAGTCTTATAATAGAACCCAAAACATTTAGCACCACTGATACATATGATTTTTAAATACAGACAGTGATAAGTATCAAATAAGTTTCTACCCTTGTCTTCCAGTGGGAAAGTATAGGAAAGTAAAAGTGACAAAAAGTAATAGCAGCAACAACAACAACAACAATAATGTCAATGCTTTCATGTAAATGATATTTATGATACATGCTCTGGCTGCTCTACATGCTCATACTGGCTACTCAAGAACAAGCACTACAAACTAATGCCATGAAAGTGAAGATACAAAAATCCATTGACAATCCAAACTACCAACTTTGCAACAACAAAGTCGAAACTGTTTTACATTTAATATGTGAATGCAGCAAAATTGCACAAACTGATTACAAAGCTAGACATGACCGAGTTGCTAAATTAATCCACTGGTCATTATGTAAAAAATACGATTTACCTATATCCAGAAAGTCATGGGATCATAAATTGGAAAAGGTTATTGAAAATGAGAAGGTGAAGATCTTGTGGGACTTTTGAATACAGACGGATCGTCATTTGGAACACAACACGCCAGATATCACAGTTGTAGAGGGCCAAAGCATACAGTTTATTGATATAGCTGTACCAGAGTCGAAGAAAAAGAACTAGAAAAAATCATGTAACAGTGATACCCATTGTCATTGGGGCACTTGGTACCATGTCCAAGAATTTTATAAGAAACATCAACAAATTGCAGCTTCCTGCAATAACGCCAGAAGAACTGCAAAAAACTGCGCTGCTCGGAACATCGTATATTTTAAGAAGGTACTTGGTTGATACCTAGAATGCTGGCAGCAACCCGTATCAACCTTTAGCACCTGTCAATGGTATTTGTGATGCATTTTTGAATGCTCAGTTGGCTGAGTTTCATGTTTAATGAATAAAGTATATAATAATAATAATGGTGTCAATGCTTTTGTGTCAATGATATTTGTGATACATGCTCTGTGTCTTTTGTGAAGAAAGTCCTTGTAGTCTATAAGTTAAGTGATAAATGGCCAACCCAGGGATCTTCTTTCTGAATCTTTGATTGGGTTCATAAACCTTGCTAAGGCATCGTAGAGTAAGTTTCATTTTGCAGTAATGTGTTGAATTAATGCATTCTATAAACCTTTCTTCAACAAAGTGAGAAAGGTTAAAATAGTGCCACACAGAAAATGCATCTTACTTTTATTGCCACCAGTTTTCCTACAACTGATAAATGAAAATTTGCTTCCAAAATATTTCCGGAAGAGAAGAGAATTTGGGTGAATTTGTAATGAGCCAACTGCAGCATCCTTGCATTTGAGACAAACATTTTATAACCCTCTCTTACTGTTTCACAAAGCCATCTTCAAGACGTCCATGCTTAAAAATAGCACAGTAGAAAAAAAAGCAAGTTCCGTGTATATATTCAAGGATGCTTATAATCTGGGGTGTCAAAGGAAATCTGCCTGTCATTTTGATATACTTTCTGTAAAGAGAGAGAGGGGAAAGAGAAACAATCTTCAGCTATTTCTTCTATTGTGAGATACCAAATGGGAAAAGGCATTGGATTCCTGGTCCCTACATCTCCCACAGACAGCAAATTCAGTTGAAAGCAATGCAGATGCAGCTATTGGCTCCGATATAAGGAACGGTTGCTGGAATTGGGTATGTCTAGTTTAATGAAAAGAAGGACTAGGGATGACATGATAGTAGTGTTCCAGTATCTCAGGGGTTGCCACAAAGAAGAGGGAGTCAAACTATTCTCCAAGGCACCTGAGGGTAGAACAAGAAGCAATCGATGGAAACTAATCAAGAAGAGAAGCAACCTAGAACTAAGGAGAAATTTCCTGACAGAACAATTAATCAGTGGAACAGCTTGCCTACAGAAGTTGTGAATGCCCCAACACTGGAAGTCTTTAAGAAGATGTTGGATAGCCATTTGTCTGAAGTGATGTAGGGTTTCCTGCCTAAGCAGGAGGTTGGACTAGAAGACCTCCAAGGTCCCTTCCAATTTGGTTTCTTTTCTATTCTATTCTATTCACTATATATACTATGCATAGGTGCATAATCCTCAACTTATGGTCATTCAGTTACTGACCATTCAAAGTCACAATGGCACTAAAATGATTTACAACTGGTCCTCACACCTTTGCAGCATCACCATTTTCAATTTTTCCAGCTACCTTGCAACAAGGAGGAAGCCAAATTCACTTAACCACTGTGTGATTCACTTAACTACCACATGATTCGCTTAACAACTGGAGTGATTTGTTTAACAACTGGAAAAAAAGGTTATAAAATTGGGCATGACTTATTTAATAACTGCCTTGCTTAGCAATTCTGGTTCCAGTTGTGAATGCAATTTGGATCTATTGGTAGCAGGACAAGGCAATGTACATTAAAAAGGTCTACTTATACCAGGGGTGTCCAAACTTGGGAACTTTAAGACTTGTGGACTTCAACTCCCAGAATTCCCCAGCCAGCTATGCTGGCTGGGGAATTCTGGGAGTTGAAGTCCACAAGTCTTAAAGTTCCCAAGTTTGGACACCCCTGACTTATACTGTCTGTCTCTGTGACAGGAAGCTTATTCTAATGTACTGCCTTTGTATAGGTACCGACTATGTTAAAGTTGGCTCAGTACCAATAACTCTGAGAGGGATCTTAAATATGAGACAACAGTGTGTTGTCCAGCACTGGCCAAAAAATGCCAATACAATCCTAGGTTGCATTAATAGACGGTTAAAATCAAAACCATGTAAAGCATTAGTACAGCTTTACAAAACTTAGTCAGACCACATTAGGGATACTGCATCCAATTTTGGTCACCACAATATAAAATAGATCTCGAGACACTGGAGAGAGTGAAGAGAAGACTAAGAGATGATTAGGGGGCTGGAGGCTGAAACATATGGAGAACGGTTGCAGGAATTGGGTATGTTTAGTCTAGTGAAAAGAAGGACTAGGAGAGACATGAGAATTGTGTTCCAATATTTGAGGGGCTACCAGAAAGATGAGGAAGTCAATCTCCCTATAGGAAGTTGCAGTGGCGCAGTCGTTAGAGTGCAGTACATGTTAGGTTCATTTGAATTTAGATTGCTTTCTCAAAAGCCTTTGAAGTAGTTTGTCCTGCCTGATCCCAACCCACAGTAGAAATCTGCAGGCTTTCTTCACCTACTGAACAACAAACCTTTTACCCAACTGACTGTGGGACTGTGTTACCAAGCCAAGAGGTGGACAGAGGAAAGAAAGAAGACTGGCCTACTCACTTACATTCCATCCTCACCCCTCAATTAAGAGTAAAACTTGTTCTCTTCACAAAGGAGGGCATTGTATGAGATCAAGATGGAGAAAAAAATATTATGCGGAAAATGGGATGTGAATATAAATTCTGTAAATATTTTCTTTAAGTCACCACGTGTGATCCCAAGAAACAGATCCAGTTTCACTGTGGGGGAAGGCAATTCATTTTCCAGTTGCCACAGGCTTCTCTGAAACTAAATGTTTTATCCCTCCAGGGACTCTTTAGACATTCTTTAAACACTGCTCAGAGTTGACAGTACACTTGAAGACGTGAAAAGAAAAAAGAGTGACAGTGTTTTAAAAAATATGTGAGAATAGTTAATATACCACTCAATTTCGCTCAAATGAAAGTTAGGGCATTGTTGTCCCAATTCCTTTATTTACAAGGAAGGTATAAATTGATCATGATAAATTCAGGATTTTTCAGTGGAAGCACAGCAGGGAATGGATGGGAAAAATTAGTAGCAAGGCTAGTAGCCCTGAACAGGCATAGCCCCAACATACCTGAGTTTGTAACTACAGACAATTTTTAACTAAGGTCTATTTATCCAGTTCAAGTTTCTCTACTCTGAGTTTCCCAATGAACTTCTGTAATAAATAGAAAAAAATGTTTGAAGAAACAATCTGATATGTAGCATTATACAATTACAATAATTGCCTGGTTTGCCTTTAGTGCTCCAGCACCAATTATGCAAGTGTGTTCTACACCTGTGGTACATTAAATTGTCCATAATTAGGGCTTTTATCAAATTAAAGAGAAGGCTCACAAATGTTTCACTGGATATGTACTCCTATTCGGGTTCATAAAAGTGATGCAGTTGTAAGGCATTTAGAAATATAGCAAAGAATATGAAAGACAAGCCACACAGGAGTATTTTATTAAGGGTATACAAAAGTTTAATTATGGAACATTCTGGCCCCCAAATGAGCTGCTAGCCTTTAATTGGTTCCAGAAATCACCCATCCTTGGAATAAGCCATTCATACTTCAGAATGTATCAGGATCAGATAACTCCTGGATATACTTGGAGCAACCTATTCCAAAGTCAGAACATTTCTTGACATTTATTCACTCCTAATTTTGTTGTGTTTATGTGCATACAAATAGTCCTTGACTTACAATTATTTGTTTAATAATGGTTAGAAGTTACAACAGCTTTGAAAAAAAGTGAATACACCCCTAACGTCACATGATTGCAACTCAGGCGCTTCACAACAGGTTCACATTTATGATGTTTGTAGCATTTTGCAATTACGCGATCATGACTTACAAACTTCCCAGTCAGCTTCCAATAAGCAAAGTCAATTGGAGAAACAGGATTTGCTTAACAACAGTGTGATTCATTTAGCAACCATATGATTTGCTACATGACCACAGTAAAAATGATTGCAAAATTGGATCTGGTCATGTGATGGTTTGCTTAACAATCACATGGCTTAGCAATCAAAATTCCAGTCATAATTCAAGAACCACTTATATATAGGTACACTAATGAGGGCCACGTAAGGTGGACTTTGTAATACTTGCAATATAGGTTTTGTAGAGGCCTCATTTGGCCAACACTAAGCTCAAGAAACCCTGCATTATGGAATGCTGGCTGGGGAAATCTGGGAATTGAAATCAACACATCTTAAAGTTGCCAAGGTTGAAAAACACTGATCTACAGAATGGGATAGGAATTGTTTTAAAAGGAAGACAATATGCTTACAATGGATGTATCTGCCATTTTTCAGAACTAATATTTCTTGAATCATAAAGCAGGAACGCATGATGGTAGTCATTAATAAAGGATAAGTAAATGAAAGAATATATCTGTTACATAAGCACTGCCTAGTAATAGTTGTTCAATTAGGGCAATGAGACCTTATGGATGCAGTATGAAAGAGTTTTATGAGCTCTTTCATTTTCTACATTTATTAGTATCAGGAAGTTTGCATGTCTGTTTGTATGTGCTTAAATATTTACTGTATATATGTTAGTCATGCATTGCTGTCTGTATTCCCAAGACTTGTTCTGTTCAGCCTAAAGGAGATTCTCAAAAAGACAACTTTCCCCATCTCATTTATTTTAAATTATGTTGTCTTCTCTAATGAAAATAGATGAATATGTTAGTTGTATATATTAAAGTGAATTGCTCTGCCATGGAACATATGGAAACTGAATAAAGATATTTGGAATGTGTGCTATATATGAGGTATATGGAAGCTCAATAAAACAAAATAAGTTCTTCCAAATTTCAGTGACAATGACTGGGGATGGGGGAGAAAGGAGGGGAGATCAGTCTGTTCTATCTCCTTCGTGCCTTAGCGCCATTCAATAAATGTTGCTAATGAAAATTTAATCTAAACTTTACTTTACTTTATTTTGGATTTATAAACCGCCCCCTCTCCCAAAAAGGGACTCGGGGCGGTGTACAGTCAATGAAACACAGATAAAATACATAAATCACAATATAAATAATATATAAACAATTAATATTAAAAAACCCCTTAACTTCCGTCTCCTGCACCTCTCGGGGTTCTTGAACCCGTCATCAAGGCAGGCCCTTGAGAGAGCCAAGGGCCATATCTGCGAGAGAGGGGCCTCCCGCAGGCGGAGCAAGTCTAACCTCGAATAAGTTATTATTAAAATTCCAATGGGGGTTAAGGTGCTATAGATGGTGAAAAAAGTCAGTGTGGTGGGGTAAGAGGCATTGTCCTGGTTCGTCCTTCGATGAGGGGGGGGGAGTAGGTGTCCAGATGATAAGGACTAAACAGAGGTGGCGAAGATAGTAGAAAATGGGTGATAGCCCCAGCGCTCCAATATTCCTGGCGTTGATCTTTCGGCGTCTTCTATCAGCGCAGGCCTCCTTGCCGGCCGCCTCCACCTCGCCTCCCTGCCGGCCGCTCTGTCACTCTGTCGCTCCACTTGTCTCTCCCTCTGCCAGCGCGCATGCACCAGACGCCAAAACGCCGGACGCTGATGTGCCGCCGCCATTCCTCGCCTGCTCTCACGCCCAGCCTCTTCCGCTCTTCCTCGATCTCCCTCCGACCACCCCGACCACCCTGGCGGACCAAAATAGGTCCAAAGCCAGCCAGGGTGGTGCAACAGTCCGACTCTCGACCCTCAGATGGAACGAGGGCCGGGAATAGCACCCTTTACCCCATTGGCGCTCCGCAGCGTCTCCCGGAGCTCAAGAGGCGACCGCCATTGCCGGAAGCTCCTCCTCCTAAACCTAAAGAGTATATGCTTTATTATTACCAACCAGATGTCGCTACAGTCTGAAAAAGCCTCTGAATTGTTTGTTGCTTTCCAACAGCACTGAAGGGATCAGGAGCATCTCATCTTTAATGCTTAGGTTGGGTTTAGTTGCATTAGGCCACAATGTTCCTTAAAAACGTGAAGCCAAATTAGTGCACCATGTTGTTATGATCAGCCTAGTCTTGCTAGAACTGATCAAAAGGAAAAAGGTTTTAAGCATAAACCTACAGATCTGGCATTCACCAAGGTTTTGGTCTTCAAAATGTGGTTTGTTTTGTACCGCAACTTGTCAGCACTCTGTACTGTCTCAGGAAGGGACCTGGCAATTTAGTGACTACATTTTCCTGTCTGTCGTGGGAAGATGGGACAGATAGGAAGAAGTTAGGACACTGCAATTAGACTTCTTAGAGCTCACCAGGTTTCCTGAACTTGGATTCCTGCACAGTAGCTTTCAGTGCCAAGAAAATATGTATATTGAGTTAAGGAGGCATTAAGGAGGTGGTAGTAGTGTGAGACCATATGTGGCTTGTGTCATACACACCCAGGTGTTCTCTCAGGAGATTGTGCAAAAGCATATTTGTTAAGTTCATTTCATTCTCAAAAAGAGCACACCTAATATATTTCAATATATTATTTTAATATTAAATGAAATGTACCAAGACGTTTTCCAAATGCCTTAATTGCATTGCAGCTGTATTCTCCACTAAGGACATTTAACTGTATGTAGAATTAAACTGGCTAAAGGATAAAGCCAAAAGATGACAATTAATTTTGAAGGATTCCTTTATTGTAACCCAGCATAATTCCCAAGTCAAGAAGTTAAGGAGACATATGAGGTCTTTAGAACATTGTTTTCTTTTTTGTCAAATGCCATAATATGTTTGCTCAACTAAATGGAATAAGGACTTACTGAAAATGATCTCTTGTATAAAATCATTCTGGACTACTTAAGCATTAATCATTTTTATAAAGCAAAGAGAATCAAATGTTACTGTCACTAAGGCAATTGATTGATTGATTGATTGATTGATTGATTGATTGATTGATTAAACTGATTTATATGGCTGCTCATCTCAACACAGTGATTCTAGGCAGTTTATTTATTTTTTTAGTGTATGGCAAATACATGAATTTATAGTAGTTAGAGAGCCAGGAGTTCCACAAAGAAGTCTGGTTGCCAACTGTCATTGACTGCCAATTCTTTAATGTAGTCTGGCTGAGTCAATCTTGACCATATCAGAATCGAACTCCAGGCTGTGGGCAGAGTTTGCCTGCAATACTGCATTCTAACTACTACACCACCAAGTCCTCAAGGACTCTTGCCTTGGGCAGAGGAATTGGACTAGAAGACCTCCAGAATCCCTTCCAGCCCTATGACTCTAGGATTACTCACAGAATTTCAACTCTTACAGCCTGCCTGTAAGCATTGTTTATAATATATAGTATATCTAATTCTCCTACTCCAGCAGGGGTGGGTTCCTGCCAGTTCTAATCTCTTCTATAGAAGAGATTCCACAAATCTATAGTGCCGTTTAGAACTGGTTCCAGCTCCCTCCCTCCGCCCGTCCGCACATCATCAAGATGAAGAGCAAGAGGAGGAATTCTGGGAGTTGAAGTCCACAAGTCTTAAAGCTGTCAGGTTTGAACACCCCTGGGGGTTCTTTTTCTAAAGAGTTAGGGGTGCAAGGGTCTTGTAACTTGACAGCTTTAAGAACTGCGTGCTTCAAATGCCAGAGTTCCTGAGCCAACATTTTGGTTGCTAAGCAAGAGCATTGTTAAGTGAGTTTCACCACATTTTACAAGTTGGCCACGCCCACCCAGTCACATGGCTGGCAAGCCACTCCCACCCAGTCACATGGCTGGCAAGCCACTCCCACAAAGCAGGCCACACCTACAGAAGAGGTTCTAAAAAATTTTGAAACCCACCACTGTACTCCGGCTACTGCAAAATCATGCAACTATACTTGCAACTATTGGGAAAGCAAAACTTGCAAAAGCCTTTTATACAGAGGGGGTCAACTTTCCTAACAGCTAGAAAGCTTCCTCTCTTATCAGCCACTCAGATTTCTCCTGCTTAAATGATCAAACAAATGTTTACAATATGTGCTGAGTAAAGAGAGGGGGGCTAATAATATTTGTGTGAATGAGAATGAACAGCTTTTTGACCTGGACACTGACTGAATGATATTCTTTACATTCCACTATTTATCATCTGGACAGTGCACTGATTAGCTCATGGTGTTCTCCATGTTTCAAGGCTTACAAAAGCGAAGATGATCTCAGTTTGCATTCAAGGCGCTTTGAAGGGAAGCAGAAATTTTACTGGAGTGGAAAAGTCCACGATTATAAGTTTAAATCAATTTTTGCTCTGCAGGGACATGAACAGACACATTGTATTTCTGCAAATTTATTGAAGAACTATGAGCAAGCATGATAGATCTGGAATTAACCCACTTTATTTTCTCAGGTGAATGGAATAAAAAGATTATGAATGAATGCTAATTTTTTTTTAAAAAAAAGACAACACACTTGAAACATGATTAGCCAGCGGTAGAATTGAATCACCACTTAATTTGTTGTTGGTGCAATATGTATTTCAGTCACCTAAATTGTCCACTCTTTCGAGAAATCTGAAACGATTCTTCTGTGGAATCACATGGAACTAAAAATTGGTAATGCTGAGGTTCTGTTAAATTAGTTAAATTAGGCTTTTTAATACATGGATGCTCTTCTTCTTCCTTTTTCATACTAAGTAGCTTATCACAATAAATTGCAGTATGTTATACTCAAAATCACAAAACATCCATCCATCATTATATGACAGGAATCTGGTATAAGCTACAATGGCATCATGTGTGCCAAGTAAATCCCATTGGCACTTGCCTCCCTCTACACAGCTACCCATGAAACATTCCTCTGCTTTTTACACTAGTGTGCTTTCCATTTCAATTAAGTGTTTAAGAAAGAATATCTGACACTATAACACTTATCTGTTAAGAAATGAGGGATTGATTTTTCTTCCAAAGTGGTACTTGAGGTGTTTTCTCCCTGTAGAAAAACTCTTTGTTTTTAATTATCCAAACCAAGCTTCTTTGCAGATTAGTCTATTATTCAACCATCTGTTTTCAGATAAATAATTTTAATATAAGTTGTATTATTTTTTTAAAAATTGCTTTTTACAATCTCTACTATTTTTTCTTTCTGTGGCAACATTTTCTTTAATCTCCATCAAAAAAATTAGACTTTTTTAAATAAAAAAAATTAGACTTTATTAACTAAAGTCACAGAATCATGATCTAAAAAGTCTTTGGTACTATCTCTATACTTGAGACAGTAACCAAGTTCTTTTGAATCCAAATCATGTTTGTTCTTGAAAAAGATCTATGTCTTTCAGAAAAGTAAGTACACTTACTTTTTCATTTCCATTTTTCTGTTTTATAACAACCAATCACAAAATGAGTATCAAATTTAAAAAAAACCTTTGCTAATTTGCCTTGAGTGATTTTTCTCAGATTTCTATCCAGTCATAGGGAGATCACTGCATTCCAATCTCCCATCAAACACCAAGTCACATAAGAGAAACCTATTAATTTTTCCCCAAGACTTTTATAAAACAACACTTTTTCCTCATTTAAGACATAAATTCCCAGTATGAAAATCTTAATTACATACAAATTAACTACCAAGAAATCTACCATGTTCATCAGTCAATATAAGTTTTCTTTTTAGTTGGGGAATTATTTACAGAACAGCTCCTTTTGTTGCTGAAATCAAGTCTTTATCCAGATTCTTATAAATCAAATATTTTATATACCTCTCTGTAACATGGGCCTCAAATTCTATCTTGTTTGATTTTTATCAAATAATGATTTTTTCCCATTTTATTTGTTCCATATATATTCCATATTAAGCATTTACAAGCCAAAAATTTAGAAAAATGGATATTTGTAGCATCTAATTCAATAGCAACCCTTTCAGTTTCCTGTTGCTGTCAGCATTCCAAATATCATCCAGAAATAAATCAGAGTCCAAGGCAGAGCTATCCTTAAACTTCCAATTTAATAAGAGAGACATGTTGGCGCAACTGTGGAAATCCCGAATCTGAAAGCTTCGTCGGATTCCCACCCAGTTGAAAGTTCAAAACCTTGCCCCACACCCACAAGTCCATCACATGGTCCAATCTTTCTCTGCCACTCTGCCATTTCCACCCATCTAGTTCCAGTTAGGTGCAGAGGTGCGGAGACAAAAGATGACCTTGGGCTTCTAGAAAGGAATGTTCTATTATGACAACAACACATTCTACAATTCTACTCCTTACCATTCCCCTCCCAATTACTACACTAATGAAACAGCGTAGTAAAATAACAGAGAGTGTGGCAGGCCAAAGATCCTAAAAGGAATATAACTGCGGGCCTGACAGTTGCACCTGTTGTTTTGTTTAGTCTCCTCTGACACTTCTACGTATTTGAATCTCCTCCAATTCCTCTTTCTCTAGAAATTATCTTGCCTTCTGGAGAGAATTCAGTCAAAACATTTGCTGTTTAGACATAAGCATTACACAATACAACAATACAATACAATACAATACAATACAATACAATACAATAGTAGAGTTGGAAGGGACCTTGGAGGTCTTCTAGTCCAACCCCCTGCCTAGGCAGGAAACCCTATACCGTTTCAGACAGATGGCTATCCAACATCTTATTAAAGACTTCCAGTGTTGGGGCATTCATAACTTCTGGAGGCAAGCTGTTCCACTGATTAATTGTTCTAACTGTCAGGAAATTTCTCCTCAGTTCTAAGTTGCTTCTCTCCTTGATTAGTTTCCACCCATTGCTTCTTGTAGTTTGACTCCCTCTTCTTTGTGGCAACCCCTGAGATATTGGAATCATGTCTCCTTTGTGGCAACCCCTGAGATACTGCTATCATGTCTCCCCTAGTCCTTCTTTCTCTTAAGCTAGACATACCCAGTTCCTGCAACCATTCTTCATATGTTTTAGTCTCCAGTCCCCTAATCATCTTTGTTGCTCTTCTCTGCACTCTTTCTAGAGTCTCCACATCTTTTTTACATCGTGGCGACCAGAACTGAATGCAGTATTCCAAGTGTGGCCTTACCAAGGCATTATAAAGTGGTATTAGCACTTCACGTGATCTTGATTCTATCCCTCTATTTATGCAGCCTAGAACTGTGTTGGCTTTTTTGGCAGCTGCTGGACACGGCTGGCTCATATTTAAATGGTTGTCCACTAGGATTCCAAGATCCCTTTCACAGTTACTACTACTGAGCAAGGTACCACCTATACTGTACCTGTGCATTCCGTTTTTGTTGCCTAAATGTAGAACCTTACTCTTTTCACCATTGAATTTCAAACAAACATTTGTTTGTTTGTTTGTTTATAACATTTATAAAACTGCCTGTCTTACAATCAACTTTGCTGAGGTGGCGCAGTGGTTAGAGTGCAGTACTTCAGGCTACTTCTGCTGATCACAGATTGCCTGCAGTTTGGCAGATCAAATCTCACCAGGCTCAAGGTTGACTCAGCCTTCCATCCTTCAGAGGCCGATAAAACTAGGACCCAGATTGTTGGGGTTATGCTGACCCTGTAAACCACTTAGAAAGGGCTGTAAAGCACTATGAAGTGGTATATGAGTCTGCTATTGCTGTTGCTATTAGTTTGTGTCATCTGTTGATAGCACTTTTTCAAAACTTCACATTACTTGCATTACTTCCTGAACCAGTGAAAATGGTCGGAGTCCAATTCAGATTGGAAGAGATCCACACACATGTTTATAGATACATTTAGCATCTTGGAATATATAGACATAATTGGATTAATTTTCAGATGTATAACAGATGCGTGTTAAATTGATTCATTTTTCAGATTAATATGGAAGCAGTTGTGGCGCATCCACCTAGAGCTTTTTAATAGATGACAAGTGAATATAAATATATATGTTAGAGTTGTTTACTTATTTTGAAATCTATTAGCACATATATCTCATTATCCTGCACCACAATGTGTTTATTCATGACATAAAATCTTATTTAATTGAAAGCTAATTCACCATGATTTTCCTTTGTAAAATTATCTAAACTGGTATAATCAAGTGCATGAGAAATAACACAGTTTTCAATAAAAATTGTAATGTGAATTCTAAAGAATTTCGAATATACACTATATTGCTAAAAGTATTTGCTCACCCATCCAAATAATCAGAATCAGGTGTTCCAATCACTTCCATGGCCACAGGTGTACAAAATCAAGTACCTAGGCATGCAGACTGTTTTTACAAACATTTGTGAAAGAATGGGTCCTCTCAGGAGCTCAGTGAATTCCAGTGTGGAACTGTGATAGGATGCCACCTGTGCAACAAATCCAGTCATGAAATTTCCTCACTCCAAAATATTCCACAGTCAACTGTCAGCTGTATTATAAGAATGTGGAAGTGTTTGGGAATGACAGCAACTCAGCCACAAAGTGGTAGGCCACTTAAACTCATCCAACATCAGTGTGTGACCTCACAAATGCGCTTCTGGAAGAATGGTCAAAAATTCCCATAAACACACTCCTGAACCTTGTGGACAGTCTTCCCAGAAGAGTTGAAGCTGTTATAGCTGCAAAGGGTGGACCGACATCATATTGAACCCTATGGATTAGGAATGGGATGTCACTTACAGTAAGTTTATATGCGAGTAAAGGCAGGTGAGTGAATACTTTTGGCAATATAGTATATATTTAGTTAAAATACTTGGCATCTGCACTTTCATAGATGTATACTTTATTAAGTAACACTTAATAAATTCCTTAATTCTTAAGATGGTTTATATAATATTTTTATGTAAGTTGTGTTTGTTTAAATATGTGATCCATATGCCCTGGCAGTGGGATGTCTGTTTTACTTTAATCAAAGTCATTCCCTTTTAATAATTGAGAATTAATAGATGAAGTCAAAATTGATTAAATATACAGTACTGTCATTGGAGGTATCTATTTAACAGCAGTCAATGAGAAAAGGAATATGAGTCATCCAAAATCCTATTTGAGTTGTAAAAACAAACACATATCATGCAAGACATGGAAATTAATAGTACTGTTCTTAATAGTAATAGTACTGTTGACATTGGTTATGGCTGCCTATTGGTCTTGTGCGACATCAGTGGTGGGTTCCTCCCGGATCGCACCGGATCGCGCGCGCTCCCTTTCAGCGCTCCACCTGGCTCGCGCGCTCCCTTTCAGCGCTCCACCTGGCTCGCGCGCTCCCTTTCAGCGCTCCACCTGGCTTGCGCGCTCCCTTTCAGCGCTCCACCTGGCTTGCGCGCTCCCTTTCAGCGCTCCACCTGGCTCTCGCGCTCCCTTCCGGCGCTGAAACCGGAAGTACAGTTTTGCCCGGCCCTGGCGAAGCAACGACGCCTGTCTGCGCTCCACCAGCTTGGCTGGGAACGGAGATGTTTCCTCAGCGGAGCGCCTGAAAAGTCTTTTCAGGCGCTCCGCTCCGCTGAGGAAACATCTCCGTTCCCAGCCGAGCTGGTGGAGCGCAGACAGGCGTCGTTGCTTCGCCAGGGGCGGGGCAAGACTGTACTTCCGGTTTCAGCGCCGGAAGGGAGCGCGAGAGCCAGGTGGAGCGCTGAAAGGGAGCGCGCAAGCCAGGTGGAGCGCTGAAAGGGAGCGCGCGCGATCCGGTGCGATCCAGCAGGAACCCACCACTGTGCGACATATATGTATAAATGGAGACCGAAGTTGTTCAGGCAAGAGCAACTCAATATGGAGAAAGTATGATAGAATTTAGCATGTCAGACTTCAACAGTATTTCTTTTTTTAGGGCTTTTTCAATGTAAGGATAACAGTAGAGTTTCCAGCAGAAGGAGGAGTTTGCTTGAAAAAAAAGCCTTTGGAAGCAATTGTTGTAGATCAGTAGCAGAATACTTAGTTTATATCTAGAAGAGACTATATTCAATCCCTGATTACAAACTCTAAAACCCAGTCTTAAATCTATGACTCCATTTATCTATTGATTTATATGTCAGTCCAATCAGATATGGCTTTGAATGACCGATACTTCTGATTTCAGAAATGTGACTTAACATTATGAGCAGGGGTGGTATTCACTTACTTTCCCTAACAGTTTGTAAATGTGAGCGCATGCGCTCGGCCTTTCGCGCATGCACTTTGATCTCGCGCGTGGTTTGCATGCATGCACGTGGCTTGAAAACTTGCCTAAATAGGATAGCATAGAGCTGGGTTGGGTGGGCAGGCCCACCCACGATTTCCACTACTGGTTCAGGTGAACCGTTCCAAACCGGCTGAATACCATCTCTGATTGCAGTACTGATACAGTACAGATACACCTCTCATACAGTACTCAAAGTAACTAATTGCACAATGCATCAAGGCTCAGTCAAGCAAGTAATTAGAAAGCACTTCCCCTGCAGGAAGAATCACAACTCTAAATATGTTAGCTTCTAAAAATGTTGATGGCTTTCTGAAATCTTAGCAGAATTGCAACTAATCTGACTTCAGAGGGGAGAGAAAATGATTTTCCAGAGAAAAGGGGACAGTGACTGAGAAGAAACCCCCGCCCACATCAGCCTGAGGTAGGAATCTAGAAGGAGCCTTCCCTTTCAGATTTTATCCAGATAGAAACTAATGAGATGATGCAATCCTGAAGAAACTGCAGATGCTGAACCACATATGGCTTAAAAGGTGACAACCAACACTTTGAATTACAATGGAAACCTGGCAATAACTCAAGCAGTTATCAGAGTAGCCCTGCTACATAGGCAAACTGAGTGATAGAACAACTTAGTTTACCTTATTGTTATTGCACTTCATACCACAAAATTAAATGCCCTCTTCAGTGTACATTATAACTATAAAAATAAAACACAAACACACATCCTTTGCATTCTATACAATTGAATTGCAAACTCCTGTTATTGCATTAATATTGCACTATACAGTAGAATTCAATATGGTTACTGCCCTCGGATAGAAGCTGTTTTTCAGCCTATTTGTCCTTGTTTTTATTATCCTGTGCCATCTGCCAGAGAGTAATAGCATAAAATTAGGTGCCCAGGGTGAGATGCATCTTTAAGAATGTTTTGAACTTTCTTAAGGCAGAAGGAGCTATAAAGCTCTTCCAAAGAGAGGAGAGGGCAACCAATGATCCTCTGGGCAATGACGTTAACCCTCTGGAGCACTGTCCTATCTGCCACTATGCAATTGGCAAACTATACACAGGTGCAGGAAGTTAAAACACTCTCTGTGGTGCAGCAGTAGAAGGTTACCAGCAGTTTTCCATTCAGTTGTTGTTTCCTGAGAAGTCTCAGGTAGTATCATTTCTTCTGGACCCGTTTGAGCAGTGCTGCAATGTAAGTGTCCCAGGTCAGCTCCTCTTTTATGATAAGACCCAGAAACATAAAACTGACCACTTGCTCCACTTGGTCTCCATTGATAAGCAAGCGCTGGATGCAATGGTGGGTTTCAAAATTTTTTAGAACCTCTGTAGATGTGGCCTGCTTTGTGGGAGTGGCTTGCCAGCCATGTGACTGGGTGGGAGTGGCTTGCCAGCCATGTGACTGGGCGGGAGTGGCTTGCCAGCCATGTGACTGGGTGGGCATGGCCAACTTGTAAAATGTGGTGAAACTCACTTAACAATGCTCTTGCTTAGCAACCAAAATGTTGGCTCAGGAACTCTGGCATTGAAGTGTGCAAGTCTTAAAGCTGTCAAGTTACAAGACCCTTGCACCCCTAACCCTTTAGAAAAAAAACCCCAGGGGTGTTCAAACTTTACAGCTTTAAGACTTGTGGACTTCAACTCCCAGAATTCCTCCTCCAGGCATGTTGGCTCAGGAACTTTGGCATTTGAAGCAAGCAATTCTTAAAGCTGTCAACTTACAAGACCCTTGCACCCCTAATCCTTTAGAAAAAAAACCCAGGGGTGGGGACTTTAAGACTTGTGGACTTCCCAGAATTCCTCCTCTTGCTCTTCATCTTGATGATGTGCGGGGGGAGGGAGGGAGCTGGAACTGATTCTAAACGGCACTTTAGATTTGTGGAACCTCTTCTATAGAAGAGGTTAGAACTGGCAGGAACCCACTCCTGGCTGGATGTCACAACTACTTGATGGTCATAACTACTTGAGCTACTGTATTCTGGAAGAAAAACTTTAGCTTCTGAATGGTTTTCAAAGGCAGCCCTATATAGAGTGAACTGCAGTAGTCCAAACAAAAGGTGACTAAGTGATTAAAGACTGTGATCGATAAAAATGACATAACTAGTATAGAAGATATTCAGGACAAAAAATAGTCACAATGTGACTACAAAGTCTCATTCCAGGGAAGCAACTCAGAAATATATTTTAACCTATGAAGCCAAAAGCTGCTTGGATGTCCAATAGAAGCATTAGGCCTTCTCTGGTACCAAAGTAATCGAAGCCATACATTTCAGTACTGGAACTGGCCATAAATTCTGTAATATGGTAGATTTCAGGAAAATATTTTCAAAAGCAAAATTGCATTTTGTGGCATGAAAAAATGGTTTCAAAATGGGGGTTGTTATTATTTGCGTCCATTTTCCTAGTTCTTGGAGCAGTGGTGGTTTCCTAACTGGTTTACTACCGGTTCGCTCATACTCGCTCGCATGCTCGAGCGTGCAATGCTTCTGCGCATGTGCAGAAGCTTCTGGGCAGGTGAGTGGAGCTTCCCACCGCTGCCACTACTGGTTCAGCCGAACTGGGCCGAACTGGAGCAACCCACCTCTGTCTTGGAGCCATATGAGTTAAAATGGGCCAGGAAATCATTGGGTTTCAACAAACCGTAACATTCACTTCAGCATATACATGAGCACTTTTATTTCAAAAATATTATACCATCTGAGTGGGTTTTGCTTTCCTTTCACAATATAATAGCCTTTTGTTCACCGAAAAAAGCTCTTTGATAAGACTGAATGTGGTGAAGAAGTATTTATGTGTTACTGTCACTCCCATAGTCTTAGCCCCCCAATGAAATTTTTGCTTATATTCTGTGGGGTTTGCTTGGAGTGCCCTGTCATTCTCTTTACATCACAGCTACCAGCAATAAAGTTTGTTTGCCTTTACTCTGTGGGAGAGACTGCTCAGAAGCCATTGCAGAGGCAATTTCCCCATTCAGAGGTAAATTGTAATTTCAACACAATCATGTATCAAGAATTCTCACAAGACTTAAAGGAAACCATTCAGATTCATCAGTCTCTTGGGGTGAACTATTTTAATTGACCCAGAAAATCTAAAGCCAGACTTTTGCCACCTTTGTTGTTCTTCTCTGCACGTTTTCTAGGGTTTCAGCACACAGACAGACAGACAGACAGACAGACAGACAGACAGACAGATAGTATCATGGTGATCAGATCTGGACACAGAATTCCAAGTGTGGCCTCACTAGTGCAATATAGACTGGTACTATCACTTCCTGTGATTTTGATGCTATCCCTATGTTGATGCAACCTAGGACTGCATTGATTTTTGGCAGCTACAGCATACTGTTCACTCATACTTAAATGGTGGCACACTGAGAAACCTATAGTAGACCCCTCTCATAGTACCTGTTAAGCCAGGTACTGCCTTACCCTGTACCTGTGCATTTTTTTTCCTGCCTAAGTGCAGGACTTTACTTTTTCTCACCACTGAACTGCATCTTGTTTGATATGGTCCAATGTTCAAGTCTGCCAAGATCCTTCTGAATCTTGAGTCTATCTTTCAAAATATTAACTGATAGTAGATTCACTCTGTAGTATGTACTTCACATAAAGGAATTTCTTTTGAATACATTAATATTGAACTTGCAATGTGGTCCAAGATGATGGTAGTCATTCTTTGTATATGGCCAAGACCACTTTTAGAAAATCCCAAAGGTGCTTTTTCAGGAGGCAACTGGACTTTCTTGCTTTTTCTTTTGAAGATGTTTTGCTTCTCATCTAAGAAGCTTCTTCAGCTCTGACAGGATAGTGGGGAATGCAAGGATCCCCCACTTACCAGCTGTTTGCAAGAAATATAAATCTTCTTGGATGAAAAGTGAAACATCTTCAAAAGAAAAAAAAAGAAAGTCCAGTTGCATCCTGAAAAAGCACCTTTGGAACAACCATGACCTGGATGACTGAGAATCTCTACAAACATTTTTAGAACTTAATATTAGTGCCTGCAGACTACATTAGAGAAAAAATATCTCTGTGAAGAGAGGTACCGTAAACTGTCTAATTAAGATTCAGCTTCTTGTTCAACCCTTTTCTTCCTCTAATATGTTTGTGCCCAATTACAGAAGAAGGTGAACTGTATGAAAGTTTTTGAGGGTTGTTCATCCTATTTTTGTAAACATTTGGGATAGTTGGATGGCATACAAATACAGTAGTAACAGTACAGTAATAGTAACAGTGATGGTACCAATAACAATAGGAGCCATTGCCTGAAACATACAACTGTGAATAGCTGCCACCTTGTGGGTTTTTATCAAAATGCTTCTCGAGTTCTTATATTTTTATTGGCAGAGGCTCTTGTGGCTGAGAATCTCATATAAGACAGAGAGCTGGGATGAGTAGAGTGAAAAAATACAGAGCCAAAACAGTGATATAAAAAGCATTTGTCCCAGAAGCTGTAGCAGATGAGAATCAAGTTTGCCAGAAATGTATCAGGGCTTTTTATTTTATTTTATTTCTATTGAAAGCATCTTGATTGTGGAAACCCTGTTTGCTGGGGGTGTGTTTTGAAGCAGATCTGGAAAAAGAGGAGTTGGAGAAGGAAGGCAACTTCCTGATCTGAGAACTGATAAAAGGAGGAGGTGAAGATAACCAACTGACTCGCCTGATCTTTCTTTTATTTCAGTTCAGACCCTTTGGGCTATTGGGCCGTGTCTCAGCTTGGAGTCTGGCCAGCCTTCCATGTTGAGCAGGAAATCAACAACCCTTAAACATTTCAAATCTGTGTGACAGGCAGAAGTCCAATACACGATGCAGTTCCTGTCATGTGGATGGAAAATGAAAAAGGATTTGACTCTTGAAAGTTTGCCTGTTGTGCAGCTGATATAAGAGGAGGGGGAGAATAAAACAAATAAGAGAAAAGAGCTCAATCCAAACCAGATTGGCCAACTTCTGTATTTTCATAATGCCTCCCTGTTTTCTAAACTTAATTCACTGCATACAGTATATAAAATGCACAGGAAGTATTTAACAATTAAACATGGCTATACTTTAAATTTTGAATGACCTTTTCTTTTCCAGATGAGCAAAATGATGAACAAATATTTTACTGTACTTGGAGGAGAAAACTTTAGAAGAATTCTTAAGGGGAAAGTGGAGAGATTGAGCTTGAGGGACATCAGTTGTTGAAGCCTCCCACTATACTGTGTATGTGTTTAATTAATAAATGGATTTAGACATCTGGTCACATTCTGAGCTCCTTCAACAAACCAGACAATAAGAGACCATATATTCCCCATGAGTAATGCATATGTATGTCTTCCAAAGGTATTATAAAATTTAAATACAATATTCCCATTGCCAAGAGTGAAGGATTTTTCTTTTCTTTTCTTGTTTCTTACATGACAGTGAAAAATTGTTTTGACTGATAACTTCTCTACAGATTTGGGATTATATGCCTTTAATTGTACATGAATCCCTTTTAAGCATCTTTTTGTGCATTGTTTATTTGTCTTAACATGACAATGCCTGTGATGGAATGTGTGTGCAATTTTGCTCTGGCATTAATATGCATTCCAGAACAGATATGATTGTCTTTTTGTATATATTTTAACAGAAATGTCATTCACCTTTATAGATTGCTTTCAAAATACCTAGGTAATATGTCAACAAAAGAATTGTAAATTTTAAGGAATTTTGAAAGATGCAGTGCGATAACCTGATCAAAGAGGGCCAAGAATTTAAACCACAATGCACTAACTTGAACTTTGCATTCTCTCTAAGGACTGAATAGAAAGCATTTTATTGATGAAAACAGGTGAGACATCTGTTTTCCTAAGATAAATGATAAAACAGTCATGAACGGTGAAGACAGAAGTATTTTCCCTATAGGAGGGAATGGCAAGTGGGAACTGAATTATTTTTCTCCATATAAATTAATGCCAAATATTCACTAAGTGTGAATGCAAATATATTTTCTCCATGGGAATGATGCCAAAATTTTACTATGAGTGAAGACTCATTTACGGTAATTTTCCTCAGTGGAAATGAATGGTAGTCAATTTTAACAATTAAGACAGATATTATGTAAAGAAGAACTCAAAGCACATATCTCAAGAAACTTTTACTCAGTTGCCAATATTATATTTCAATATACACTGATTGGTGTGTGTGTGTGTGTGTGTGTGTGTGTGTGTGTTCAAATCAGTGTTAACTCTTGATTAACTAGTCCCTGCAGTTTTCTTGGCAAAATTTCAGAAGTGTTTTGCCATTGTCTTCTTCTTAAGGCTTAAAGTAAGTAACTGGGTGAAGGCCACTGAGCTGACTTTGTGCCTAGGGCAGGACCTAGAATTCACAGTCTTCCAGTTTATAGCCAAGTGCTTTAACTACCTGTCAATCTTCCCAGGAAGACTAGACGGGTGAGTAAATTCTACTTCCTTATAAGACAACACTAACAGAACCTTGAAAGTCTGAAAGTACATGTGTCCCACCCATTTATGCAGCTGCTGGTTCCACCCACTCTTTTATCTGATCATTCCTTAGGCAGCATCTTTTTCCTCCCTGTCTTTCAAGGTCATTTCCACACACCATGATATCACTACACCAAACTGGTTATCAGCACAAATACAACACACACACACACACATATATGTACTTCATTGAAAAAGTGTCCTGTGAATGTTCATGCATTAGTTTATTAACCTATATTGTTTTATTATTAAAGAACTCTGGGTTTTATTGTTAATGCAAACCAGCTGTGAAGATTGAGGGTGGAGCTTTTTTTAATGATGTCAAAGGAAGGAATGACAAAAGCTAATGTCAAGCAGGCATAATCCTTTATTTGTGGATTTTACCCTGGAGAAACAAGTTATGGTAGGACTAAATGCAGCAAAGCTGCTTCCAAAACAGCTCCTCAGCCTTAACTATTCCACCTTTCATTATTCTTATTGCAAAGAACACATTTGAGACAGAAGCTCTATTTCGTCCCTCGTGATCTGAGTTATTCAACAAGGAGCAACTATGTTCCTAACTGCACATTCCCCAAGTTTTTACTTTATAGTCAGAGCTGAGCGTTTTTATACATTTTACATACCGTATTTTTCGGCGTATAGGACGCACCTTTTTCCCCTCAAAAAAAAAAAGGGCTGAAAATCTGTGTGCGTCTTATACACTGAATATAGCAAATGTTTTGCCTCCTGAAACCCCATCCCTTCACCAAAATGGCTGTGCATAGCTTGTGGGAGGCTTTCATAGAGCTTCTGGGGGCTGGGGAGGGCAGAAATGAGCAAAACATGGGCCATTTTTGTTCAATTTTGCTCCCTCTCCAGCCCCCAGGAACACTCTATAACAGCGATGGCGAACCTTTTTTGGCTCGCGTGCCACAAGTGGGTGGAGTGCAGGGGGGTCATGTGCGGGCGTGTCACACCCATAATGCAATGTGTGACCCCCCCACCAGTGCGCATGCGTGCACAACGCGTGACCCCCCCCATTTTTGCATGCTTTTTTCGCCCTCCCCAGGGTCCAGAGGCTTTATAGGAGCCTGGGGAGGGTGAAAAGAGCCTCCCCCACCCGGAGGCCCTCCGGAGGCTTCAGGGACCATCCAGAGGCTTCCCTGAAGTCTTTGGAATGCTTAAAACCACCCTCCGAGCAAACCGGAAGTGACCTCCGGGTTGCTCGGAGAGTCGATTTAAGTGCTCCGAAGGCGTCAGGGAAGCCTCCGGATGGTCTCTGAAGCCTTCGGAATGCTTAAAACGACCCTCCAAGCAACCAGGAAGTGAGGGCCTCCAGGAGGGCAGGGGGGCTCTTTTCGCCCTCCCCAGGCTCCTATAAAGCCTCTGGAGCCTGGGGAAGGCGAAAAATGGCTTTTAAAAAGGTGAACTCAGCTGGCCAGCGCACGCATGCGCGCTGGCCAGCTGACAGGGCAGCACCTCGCGTGCCCTGACGAATGGCTCCGCGTGCCACTTGTGGCACGCGTGCCATAGGTTCGCCATCACAGCTCTATAAGCTTCCTAATGCCCTTGTTTTGGCAAAAAACAGGCCTGTTTTCATGAAAAACAGGGTGGTTTTTGCTTTTTTTTTTTTGTCCCCTCCAGGAATACTCTACAAGCCTCCTAAGGGTTATTTATGCCCTTTTGGGGGGAGGAACGGTCCCATTTTCGCAAAAAAATGGGCCATTTGTGGGAGGTTTGCAGAACGCAAAAACTTTTTTTTAAAAAAATAGTCTCATCAAACCCTTGGTTATACTCCCAAAAATATGGTAGTAAACAGGTTTTTAAATAAACATCTGGCCCATGGGGCTGCCCTAGAAACAGCAAAGGATTGGCCCACGATGCCTCTACCAGCAAAAACAGAGCTCAGGTGGCTGCGACGGGCCTCCTGCAACCCTCTGCCAGTGAAAATGGAGCTCAGGAAGGCAGCACACAGCCTCCTGAGCGCCATTTTTGCTGGCAAAGCACTCATGCCACCACAGGTGCTCCCGACATGAGTGATATCAAGCTCTCCACACACCTCCACCCCCACCCAAGGTCAAACACAACTCTGATGCGGCCCTCCATGAAATCAAGTTTGCTCTATACCAGGGGCGTCCAAACTTGGGAACTTTAAGACTTGTGGACTTCAACTCCCAGAATTCCTCCTCTCACTCTTCATCTTTATGATGTGTGGATGGGCAGGGGGAGGGAGCTGGAACCGGTTCTAAATGGCACTGTAAATTTATAGAACCTCTTCTATAGAAGTGGTTAGAACTGGCAGGAACCCACCCCTGCTTCCTATTCAATAAAATCTGTGTTAGTTTACAGAATCAGTTTACACTGCATAGTCTACTCTGTAGGGCTGTGCGTTGTTCAGAAGTGATTCAGAGGTGCTTTGGACTTTGTGTAAGTCTGAGAATAACTTTTTTCAAGCTTCTGCTCTCCCACAAAAATGATTGAGCCACATTAAGAGTCCCGCTTAAATGTAATGAGTGAGTTTTTAAAAATTGGTCACAAGAGACTTGCGAGGAAGCTAAAGAACATGGGACTGCTCTAATAAATTTCAGGGAAGTGCTCACATTCCTATCAGTTCCAAAATATTTTTTTCCAAACCATTTCCAAAGTGTAAATAATCCTTATGTTTCTTGATTAGTAACATTGGATGTGTAAATAAATATGAATTTGGGCGTGAAATATTTTTTTATCTTTATACTGAAAAGATCCTAATAGATGTCTCTTAGAAAAGAAAAATGCAATCTATTCCCATAGTTAATTTTGGAATAAGTCCCCACCTTCTGTTCATTAATTCTATATTGCTGTCATTCTGTTTGCTTAAAGAGGTTTCACTAGTCAATCCAGAGGTGATCTTAATGATTCAGTCTCCTCATGCAGAAAATCTCCAGCTATGGTGCTCCTCATAATGGCTGTTCTACTTTCAAATGAGTTGCTTCACTATTAAACAATCCATATGGTTACAACATTCTTCATGTTTTAGTCACTCATCCCCCCCCCTTTTTTTTTGCTAGCAAAATGTATCTTTTGGAAGAATCCACTTGTTTTATCATATATGTGACCATCTTATAAATATCTGAAGACAGCTGTCCTCTTCATTATCATTTCTCCAGCTTAAACTCAGCAAATAGGTTCACTTTTTCTTCCCACCAAAGGTGGTTCCTATTTTTCTACTTGCATTTGTACATGCTTTCAAAGTGCTAGGTTGGCAAAAGCTGGGACTAGTAACGAGAGCTCACTCCGCAGTAGTAATTTTAATTACTGAACTGACTTATTATTACACAAACATCCAGGTAGAGGGAGAGAGTTCAATTCAATCTTGACTCCTGGCAACTTCCTAGACAAGTCCCTGCAGTTTATTTGCCAACATGTTTTGGGAATGGTTTGCCCTTGCCTTCTTCTTCCTAGAGACAGAGGGACTGGCCCAAGGTGACCCAGTTGTGGTGACACAGGCTATCAAGTTCAGATACTGGATGAAACCATCATACCAACTCATCACTTGGTAGCATTCCTTTGCCAAAAGCACCTGTATTTCATTAGGTAAAAGATTAAACTGCTCTTGGTGCTTTCTCAGGTTGATTGCTTTCTTGCAGTCCTTTCATTTCATTTCATTTCACTTCAACCCTGAGCTACAAATATTTCAAAATGTACAAAATATTATATACAAAATTTCAACCCTGAGCAACAGAGTGGTCAATGCCTGGTATGTACTACCTGACTCTGTTGTTACCTCCTCAAACTTCCATAACTTTAACCTTAAACTGTCTACCATGGACCTCAACCCATTCCTAAGAGGTCTGTAAGGGGGCGTGCATAAGTGCACCAGCAGGCCTACAGTCCTTGTCCTATTGTCCCCATTTATTCGTATCCAATTCCTGTGTTCATGTCCATGTTTATACTTATACCTGTTATCTCGTATATGTTTGACAAATAAAATAAATAAAGTTTCTTCTTTATTGGTACTAAATACCCCCAAACTGGGAAGCCTATAAAAGCAAACGAGAGAGAGAGAGAGAGAGAGAGAGAGAGAGAGAGAGAGAGAGAGAGAGAGAGAGAGAGAGAGATACAGTAGGTAGGTAGGGAGAGAGAGAGAGAGAGAGAGTGTAGTAGGTTGGTAGTAGAGGGATAGAGAGAGATAAAGAGAGAGAGAGAGAGAGAGAAAAATACAGTAGGTAGGTAGGGAGAGAGAGAGAGAGTAGTAGGTTGGTAGTAGAGGGATAGAGAGAGATAGATAGATAGATAGATAGAGAGAGAGAGAGAGAGAGAGAGAGAGAGAGAGAGAGAGAGAGAGAGAGAAATACAGTAGGTAGGTAGGGAGAGAGAGAGAGAGTAGGTAGGTAGGTAGATGTTTCCTGGTGTATTTATCCATGTGCTGGAGAAGGAAATCGCTGACAATCTGCAGCACCTAAGACTTTGTTTCTGCTGTCACAACACTTGATCAATGTAATTCTCACCAATCAGTTAAAGAGCTTTCCAAAAGGGGGAAAAAGCTTTTGTACGCTGCAAACCTCCCGAAAACGGGCCCGTTTTTTTTCAAAAAAGGCATGAATAGCCTTAGGGGGGCTTGCAGAGTGCTCCTGGGGGACAAAAATGAGCAAAAAAAGGCCCATTTTTTTGTCAAACAAATTGCATGCATAGCCTTATAGATACCACTCCCTCAGTTCAGACACTAACATCTTGGGTAGATCCAAGTAAAGATTTTTTTTCTTCAAGGTGAAAGTCCAAAAGTTATTTTAAGTGATAGCCTGATCTGACATTTAATGCAGATGTCTCTCTTCTGTCACATTTACTAGAGATATTCTCAACTTTCAATAAATGCGTTTTCTCAACCATCTGTCCAGATTAGCAACTAGCAATGGAGCAAGAGCTGCTGAAACAGGGAAGATATTGTACAGCCTTGGCTTCACCAGCTGCAAAATTACCTAGAGCAGAACTAAAAAAGCCAAAGACAAATGTGTCTTTAAAGCAGCAATTTCCCTGCCTGCCCCATGTGTTCACACTGTTTTTCTTTCTTCTAAACAGTCCTCCCCCTTTCTCATTCTGCCATGTTCAGTTTTCAAAGCTTTAAAAGCACTTGTGATGTCCCTGAAAAAGAGAAAATTATATGAATGTGCCAGAAATGCAGAACAATTCTTGCCAGTGGTACTTCCCATCCACTCCCAAGTCCATAATTTCTCACAGTATTTTGAAATTAGTAAATATTTTCCTTAATCTTAGTGAATGCATGAAAGAAGATAGAAAACCTTGCTCCTAATCTCAGTGAAATAGCTTTCAGGTTTGATTCCAGCCAACATATAAATAGCACATGCCTAAGCAATCTCTGTAGCTGCAAATCATGCAAAAGGCATGGCCCTCAGCTAATATTTTCAAAACTCACAGAAATAGTATACTATAAACATTTTGAATTATATAGATCTTCCTGTAAGCTAAATGATTGCATTGCAAGGGTGTTCTGATGTATTTATGTGCAAATGCATTTTAGTCCTTTGCATTTTGCTTAACATTATCCAGAAATCTTGGCTCAAAATTCAATTTTGTTTGCATTTTTTTGTGTGTGGATAAAATGTGGCCCAGCTGAGAGAAAGTGAAGAAACTGCCAGGAGCAAAGATGTTGATTGCTTTTGTCTGTGTAACTGTGTGCCTAATGAAATTAAGAGATGCCTACATACCTTTGCTGACTAGATTGAGGGGAATTTTCCCCTAGGATAGGACAGTCATGCTTTCCATGTCCAGTTAAAAGTCACTTTTTAAAAGATGAAACCCATAACAATGAGTCTTTCAATAGGGCAGGGCAGAGTCTTAGTTCATATAGTGAAGGCTTGCAAATGCTTTGCAAAATACAAAAATCCATGGCACATCAAAAAAGAAAAGATTTTTCCCCCTAGCCTGTTTTTTTGTTAAAGAGCTTTGCAAACAATCAAACAATTACAAATGTCTATACACCCATCAGTCTGGCATCGGAGTCTCACATCCTAAAAGTCACAAGTGTTGCACAATTACTGGTTTGGTAGTCCAAGGGTGGCAACATTAAGGCTTTTCATACATACTGTAGAGGCCTCTAGTATGTCCGAAGGGAAGAAAACAAAGTATCAGGGCACACGATTAACAAAACATATTTGTTTTTCATCATATTACTTTGGTCAGGCTATGCTGATGACTAGGCTGTGACACAGCTGCTGTAGGCATGGTGGAGGACAGTTGCATGGACTAGTGGTGGTGAGTCCAAATTGTCTCTGCAGAAGAGATCCTGATGTGGAAGTCCTGGTAATGCATAGTTGAGCTTGGGCTATTACACTGAAGTGGGCTTGCAGATCCTGCCACTGCTCCCCCACCAATCAAGGCCTCGTCTCTGTCTTCTTAATAGCAAGGAAGCACTATAGTGGTGATGGTGGGAGGAGGAGGCAGCTGCTTGGTCTGTTTATTTACCATGACTGAATCGTAAGAGCTAGCGGTGCTTTGTCCAAATCTGGAGTCATTTGACATAGGTGTCTGCAATGAAGCCTTATATATCTCTGACAGTCAGCTGACAGTCAGCTATGGCTCTCAGGGACCATCTGCATGTCTGGTTTAACAATAAGAAGAGTGAGCAGAACCATAGACATTGTCCATTAAGTGCACCTGGACTGAGGAAAGCTTTATGTAGGTCAGGGAATAGAACGGAAGCCCATTTAGTCTATTGTTTTATGAGTATTTCCTTTTGGTTGCATTCTTCAGATGAAGCTACGTTCCTTATTTTGCAGTTTAAGCTCCCAATGTACAGATGCTCTGACTGTTGTTTCATACAGAACACAAATGTTCTCATTTTAATGAATGTAAATATGGATGCCTAAAGTGAGATTTTAGTCCTGGTATTTAGAGACAGACAATTGTCTAACCATTGGATTAAGTTCTAATTGGTCATCCTCTGACATACTCAAAAGGTTTATCATTTTCATTTCAATTTTTGGTTCTCTGCAGCTATGTTTGGGTGAGGTTTCCTGAACACTGAATATGCAATCAACCAATAGCCCTATAAACTTTGTAGATATAGTGCATGTTAAATATGCAGCTGAAACCAATGTGGTATCTATGAATGTTGATACCACTGAGAACAAAACTTTTTCCAGTCCAAATTGTTTCCTCTGTTACCATAAGTTATGCTATTGCAATGATATTTATGGCCAATGTGAAGCAAATTTTATATTTGGCATATTCCTTAGATCAGGAAATTCCTTGAGAATTGGGAGCTTCTCCAAAGCTCAACCAAAGTTATTCTTTACCCAGTGGTGTGTATGTTTCACTATAGAGATGATCTATTTCTTGACAGAAACAAAATGGAATTTTTTAACAAAAAACACACAGAGAAAACAGAGCAGATGTGCTACCTATGGAAAGAGCTGCTTTCACAGGAGAATCAGTTCATTTATCAATTGTATCTCTTGGGGACACATTGAGAAAGAAATGAATTCCACAGTCACAAAGAACAGGGCTGAATTGCATGAAGAATATTTTGAAGGACCAAAGGAAAAGGTTACCTAAAAGTTAAAATTTAATTTTAGTTGTTTTCCTTCATTACAGTTACCAAATGCTTTTCTTCCACATATGCTTTCTATAGAACCGCTGTTTACCTATTCTGCTTGGGCTTGGGTTTCCACTTAACCCTCCTGCTAAAAAATACAATTTGCCATGCTTATTCAAATACAGTGGGTTCATCCTCATTTCCGCCTAATCATGGCACAAATATTCTCATGAAATTATTTGTTTATGCTCATGACATTGTCTTTGTCTCATCTCCAGCCTGTAAATGAAGTGACTTAAAGTTGTCTTTAATAATTTCAGTTTTAGAGTAGCATTTTCTCTGTTCACCAATATAGGACATATTCTAGGTTGCTTCCTTGAAAGTGTGTCAGTGATGAAATACATTCAGTACTTATGGGCCACTGGAGACTGTGCAGAGCCCTCCTTTCCTCTCACTAGATGGGAAACAGTTCTTCGTGGCCATTTGGCTTAATCTGCAGGAGAAACCCACCGTAATGCCTAGGTAAAGCTTGCTAGTGTGAGCCGTGTTGATGAATGTTTGATACTTTTTTGGAAGAGCACTTTTTTAAAGAAAAAACCAAACAAAAACCACCAAGGGTTTAGCCATTCTTGTACAGAGCACTAGATTAGTATTTAAAAACAAAACTACTCACTTTTTAAATCAGGAAAGACAGCAAGATTTTGACATTGCTGTTTCTGTCACTAGTACGTACTTTATCTATTTCCCCCTGCTTCTGTTGATACAGTTTCATATGGACCTATGAATAACCTATTGGCTACTTCTGATCTTGCCAACTGTGGCCACTTATTGTTCCTTCCCAGCACTTCATCAATGCTTCTTTGTCTCTTGAAGACAGAGCTTCCGCATTAAGCCCTCTGTGCCATTCCATGAGCTAAGATTTGCTTAATGTGGAATGTTCCACACTGCTGCCCTTTTAGGCACTCTAGCTAGTGGTGGGATTCCAAATATTTTCCTACCAGTTCTATGAAAGAGCGCATCCAGCACTCAAAGACCACCCTCGGTGTCAGTGCTGGTGAGCTGAGCTGTTGTTTTAGCTCATCTGAGGTGCAGCAATCCATTCTGCTATGCAAATCAGCTGAGCTAAAAAAACATGGGAATATAGGACAGGGAACAACGGGCATGGGAGGGTGGGGCCACCCAGAGGTGGTATTTGCCGGTTCTCCGAACTACTCAAAATTTCCACTACCGGTTCACCTGAACCAGTCCGAACCGGCTGAATATCACTCCTGGAACTAGCCATCCTTAATCCCATCTACATTTGCTCATTCGCATTCCACATATGTGAAGAAGAGCAACTTGTAGTTGTTTTTCCTGCTGGCAGATGATGTTAGGTGAGAGAGAGCATGTGATGCCATAGGAATCCCCCAAATTTCATTCTCAATGTCAGGGTTCCAAATAGCATCCGAAAGATGGCTGCAGGCCTGGCACTCTAACTTGTCTCACGTTAAAGAAGTAAAGATAGTATAATTTGCAAGTCTTGTTGGTGAAGCAAAAAAGGGATCAATAATGCAGACACAATTCAAGTTTCAAGTTTCAAGTTTATTTCATTTATAGACCGCCCCCTCTCCCCGAAGGGACTCGGGGCGGTGTACAGGAACCACATTAAAAACCATATACATAATAAATAAATACCCTTAAAACCAGATTAAACCTAAAGCCCTGTACAAATTGTTAAAAATTAAAACACGCCTAAAACCAACCCATCGAATTAAAAATACAGGCCTGGGGTGGGAAGCTGGAATTAGACCAGGCCGGCTAAATTGAACAGGTGGGTTTTTAGCTTCGTGCGGAAGGAGCGGAGATCTGTAGTTGTTCTGATATCAGGGGGAAGGTCATTCCAGAGGGTCGGGCCCATCACAGAAAAGGCCCTTCCCCTGGGCGTCGCCCGCTGGCACAGCCTAGTGGACGGCACTCGGAGAAGTCCCTCTCTGTGTGAGCGGATCGGCCGAAGGGATGTATGGGGCAGGATGCGATCCCGCAAATACCTAGGTCCTGTGCCATGGAGCGCTTTAAAGATGATAATCAGCACCTTGAAACGCACCTGAAAAGCCACAGGTAGCCAGTGCAGCCCGCGCAGGAGAGGTGTTACATGGGAGTACCTAGCGGCTCCCAAAACTGCCCGCTCGGCCGCATTCTGGACCAACTGGAGCCTTCGAGTGCATCTCAAGGGGAGCCCCATGTAGAGAGCGTTACAGTAGTCCAGCCGGGACGTCACAAGCGCATGGGTGACTGTGCAAAGGGCAGTCCGGTCCAGTAGGGGACGCAGTTGGTGCACCAGGCGAACCTGGTGAAACGCCCCCCTAGCCACGGCTGTCACATGGTCGTCCATTGACAGCCAGGCATCTAGGAGGATGCCCAAATTGCGCACCCGATCCACGGGGGCCAGATGTTCGCCCCCAATGGCCAGTGATGAAATTGATGACAGCATACATTTGTGCCAATTTATAGACTTGATAACAGCAATTTAACATGTCTGTCTGGTTGTAACCAGGATGTGCTTAACTGCAAACTTGGTCTTCAATTCCAGAAACAAGCAAGCAGTCCTTCATGATATGAAACTTGCTTTCAGACAAGATAATTCATACAATGGGTATTTTATGTTTTCTACCTGCCTGGTAAATTAATTATGGAAAACATAATGGGACACAGAATATTGGTGCAACTTTATATAATTTCCCATATTCCAAGAAAATGCATTTAATTAATTATTTAACCTTGCATGCTGGCAGCTCAAATCTCAACAACTCTGAAAGCAGTTTGGGAAGGAAGGAAGGAAGGAAGGAAGGAAGGAAGGAAGGAAGGAAGGAAAATACAATATAAGACTGTCAGGTCTTCAAGCCCATTCAAAACACAAGTGGGGGGGGTGCACACTATTTGGATATGTGGGGGAACATCATCCCAATATCAGTGGTGCTCCAACCTCCAGTGCTACAGAGAAGTGGGCTTCTGGAGCCCCTCTATATGACATTGTTTAAGCAAAGGAATCCAGAATGCACCAGTCCTGCATGGTGAAGCCCCAGATGAATTGACTAGATAGAAACTATGGAAGACAGCAGTCCTTCAGATAACCAGCCCTATGCCATAAAGGGCTTTATAAATAACAACCAGCACCTTGAATTGTACCCAGAAGCAAACTGTTAACCAGTACAGCTCACAAAGCATGGTCCTTGTTAGATACTCCCCCCCATCTAGTTGTTGACAAGGACAATCACAGTCTCCACTCAGGTCCTCTCCTTTCAGGCAGAGCAGGGGACCCTGATTGGCTGGAGAGCTGGGCAGCTTCCCCTTAAAAGGGGGAGCTGCCAGACTCTAGTTAGAGCTTGCCTGAACTTGACCTAATAAAGAGCTGTTGTCACCACTTGCCTTTTGTGCCTTCATTACCCTATCTAACAGTCCTCATTGTCACACTAAAATTACTTAGACTTTGGAGGAAGTTGGGTGTATGAGGAAAAAACAGACAGTAGGATTTTCCCCATCCAGAATCCAGCCCCCCGCCCCCTTGAAAGATGTTTATTTTGGTTGCACAACTGATTTTTTTATTTTCTGCTATATTGACACAATCTGTAAATAGAGACTCTGGCATAAGAAGAATGGAGAGGTATATTTGAACAGCAAGGTGCTAAGAGGAGCTTCATCTATTTAAGTGGTATGGAAAGAAGTGACTTATTTCTGTAACACATGACATCATATTTTCCTGCTGGAAGGCAGCCACTTCTTGGTTCTAACATCTTACAGGGGAGAAAAAAAATTGGCTGAAGACAAAGAACAGAAAATGGCTTTGTATATAAAAGCTAACAAAAAAAGCATCAGGGTCCTACATTGCATCTGGCTTGTGTACAGCTGCTATTTGCTTTAACCAGGTAATTGCAGACATTTGGAATAGCTTTATTACAACTCATATCCATAAATCTCAGTTCAGTTTTATGGAAGATCTGGAACTCTGCTTTATAGGAATAGGAAGGAGAGGTATCAAAAAGTCATGCAGATGTACTCGTACGGATACACCTGTCAGTATCAACTTGAATACCATTCACCTCTTGACATGATGACCATGATTATGTGTCATCAAGTCACCGTTCATTCTTAGCAGCTACAAAGGTAGATTTTCTCCATGATGATTTATCTCTAAATTAGTGGTTTGGGTCTTTCAATAGTGCACCACGGTAACTGTAAGTTTGCTGCTGATTGTCCTTCTCTCTGGCTGGTCTCAAAGAGACTAATTGATTTACATAAGGACCCATATAATTTAAGGATAGACACACACATTGGCAAGTGTGGGGTCCTGGGTTTGGTTGTTTTCTTGCAGATATTTCATTACCGAACTAGGTAACTTTATCAGTACTAGAAGAGAGTGGATTTTGCCCTCTTTTGATATTGCCCATTCAATTAGCAAGTTTAGAAAGTGGGTTAACATGCAGTGAATAAAGAATTGACCTGTTTGACACATTCAGCCTTTCCAAATCATTCCTATGTTATAGATACATTTTGCAGAGTCAATGATGCCCCATTTGAAAAACTATTGTCACCAATGGCAACCACTAAAAGGCAGTAGAAAGTGAGATTTAGTTACATCTCTTTTTTACCACTTAGTGATCTTCTAATTTCTGCAGCACAGATGTTGAATCCCTATTCTCCACACATATTTTTGTACTATAGAAGTGTTTTTTAAAGTATTGAATGGATGAAGTCAATTAGAGAAAAATAATACCTCTGAAAACAAAGTTTCATTTCCAACATTGAAATATGGAAAATAATATATTTAGATTCTAGTAAACAATCAAGATCATAAAGTCAACGTTCATAGGATAAGAACCACATCATGGCATTCAATAAACCAAAATAAAGTGTTTGAAGAGAACATCATACTCTACAAAAGATAACGTTCGTTTCATATCAAACTTGTAAAATTTCCCTGAAGAAACACAGATTTCTCTGTAGCTCTGGAAAAACTCATTTCAATGGGCAGCTGGACATTTGGCCTATTTCAATATATCTTCATTACAAATCTTAATAAAATGTAAAGCCATGGAAAATTGTTTCATATGTGCATTCCTAGCATGGTGCAATGACCTTCCTAGCTTGTAATTCTGGCAGTATAACTGATAAATCCTCAACTGTTAACAAATTTAGACAGCCATAATATTACAAAGAATTATTCAAATATTGTCCATATATGTTAAAGCATGGATTTTGTCATTTTGAAGTAGAAATAATATGTGATTGACTATTGAGGGGTGGTGTGAAATGTTTCTTCTGCTGTCTGCATACTATGAAAAGGGGCCATGGCTGAGAAGTCACCATTAAACCCAATCTCATTCATAAATTCATATTTCTGCATTGAAAGAGAAAATCATGCGTGATTATTTCCATATGGTCATTCAGCTTTCCCCTCATCATCATAATAACCATTTTCATGCTACTACAAAAAAAAAAAAAAACCAAACCCAACAGTTGTCCCACCTTCTCCTTGTTGCCATCCAGAACTTTTTCCAGCCAGCCAATGGATCATTTCCTTGTTTTGACGGTTCTTGACATCACCATTTCAGAGAAAGGGAACAGAAGTTAAAGGAAGGAAAAATAGGCAAACACTATGAGACAAATATCAAAACTTTTTCTTCTGAGACAGGAGCTGACGTCGCAACGACATGATGTGCAATCTTGGAGCTCCGAGATTGCAGTTGATACTTTTACTGCTGGATGGTCCGTTCTATTCTAATTCTATTCTATTCTATTCTATTCTATTCTATTCTATTCTATTCTATTCTATTCTATATATGGCAGCTGAAGATTTAAGATGTTACTCTCAGCCCCTCTTCCCATTTGTAAATCATTGTGATATTTAAGGAATGACAGTGAAGTATTTATTATATCCAAAGGTGACTTACAGAGGGAACAAGTGAACTCAAACAACTCCTGTGTAACACAATACAGAAGGTTTCCAAGTCAAAAAGTATCATTTTTCAAGCAGGCCAGTTCCCAAAAGCCTTTATTTTGAAACACACCTGCTTGGTCCCTCTTGCAGATGACAACGGTTGATTTAAAAACAGCAAGATTGTTTGCAGGGCAATTGAACAATTGAAGGAGGAGCTGACGTTGCAACCACAAGGAGCTCCAAGATCGCAGTTGATACTTTTGCTGCTGGACGGTCCTTTTGGACCTAAACCGTCCCAAAGAGATGGTGACAGGGAAGAGTACGTCTTGCTGATCTCAGGGACACCGCAAATCCCTGATTGATCCAAGAGAATCTCTTCTTGCTGGCGACAGAAGCGCAGCCAAAAGCTGCTGAAGTTGGGACAGCTCCGGAACGGGAGGAAAGCGGAAAAAGAAAGTGTGTCCATCTGGTGAGGAAATCTTATTGTTATAAAAGAGACTGCTCCCCCAAAAAATTAAAGCTAAATTAAATTTGAAAACAAAGAAAATAAGCTATGAAATTAAGCTACATTGGACAGTGTGTTATCTTTTTTTTTTAATTTTCTTTTATGGATGGAATCTTCTTCTACTTCTTTTTTTACCTATGGATTAAAATCTTTTTCTTTATTTTTATAATACTGGTTTGGATTTCTATTTTGCTTCACTTAAGAATTTCGTTTCTTTTAATCCTGGAATATAAAGAAGATATAAAAGGAATACAAAGAGGGCTGTAATAACAGAGGGAAAGGAAGTAACACTGCCACTTGGAGGCTGGAAGCTTGAGTCCTGGAAATATTGCCCTTTCTTTTTTCGCTTTGATCATTTTGACTTTGCACTTCAAGGTTCTTCAGCTTGTTTATAGAGAGTGATAAGGAGAAGTGCGTGGGTTGTTTATACAGGTGTTCTTTGGGAGCTTCATTGGCAGCTGGAGAGAAGTGAAAACAAAGCCTTGTTTTGAAAGATTATCAATGAATTTGCATCAAATCTAATAAAAAGTTATGAATGCTAGAGTAGCAGTGTTTACCAGTTGGAAGAATGCCACGACATCAAAAAGAAACCTTAACATTGCAAAAGATTATGTTTGAAATTCAAAAATTATAAGTAACAGAGAAAATATAGAAGAGATTGGAAAACATAGATTGGAAAACAGTAAAATTTGATGGAAAAATTGAAGATGTTCATCAAATGGAAAAAGTGGAGGTTAGAGTCCTAAAAACTGAAGGGAAAAATGAACAAAGAGACAAGATAATTTTTGATATCAACAGTGAACTGAGTGTGGTTGGAAATGGAAAGAGTGGAATATGGAAAGGGGAGATAGATGGACAGGAGCTCTACCCCAGATTTCAAGGTATAGAAGAAGAAAAAAGAGAAGAATTGATGGATCTAAGGAGAGAAATTTTGTCAAAAGCACTATTGATAACCAAAGATAAGCTGATTAAAGAAGCAGATGGAGGGTTTCAAGATTATATAAGGTATGCAACAAGCAACAAGTTGCGAAGAGAAGTCCATACAAATCTTATTAAGGAAACAACCAGAAGACTAATCCCACAAATGGCAAGAGATATAAGACTGCACTATTACTGGAAAGACACATGTCGATATATGAAAGCTTATAATAAAAAATTAGTCAAATTTAGTTAAATTTAGAGCATTATGTAAAAAATGAAGTGATAATGGATATAGTTAGATAAATAATTGATAATGATAACAATGTATACATATGCATTGGTTTGATAAGAGAAAATTTGATATAAATTGCAAATGGTGACTACGAAAGGAAGTTTAGAAATTCTGTTACGTATGAAAGCTTATAATAAAAAATTAAGTCCAATTTAGTTAAAAACAATGCATATACTGTATATGTACTGGTTTGATAAAAGGAAATTGGATATAAATTGTAAACAGTGATTAAGAAAGGAGGTCTAGAAACTTTGTTATTAAATATAATCAATTTTTTATTTAGAACATGTCATAAAGATCTAACATTACCGGATGATAATGGAAACAGTTAACAGAATGCCATTATGTGGTTTTTCTTTAAATTTTGGAATATTTTATATAAAAGGACGTAAAAACAATTATAGTCAAATGAGGGTTGAGGTATGATGATAGTATTATATATATATATATATATATGATTTAAAATATTTAACTTGATATGATGACTGTGGAAGGAATGCACAAAAGTTTTTTGTAACCAATTGACAACACTTTCTACAATTTGTAATGGAAGATGGTTTTGTGGTGTTTTTGTGTTATGTTTGTCTGTGTTTATTCAAAAATAAAAAATTCTTTTAAAAAAACTCTTTCTTCTATTCACAAGGGAAAGGGTGAGAAAGAAACCAAGGCTCTTGCGCCAAGTGGCCTCATTCTGTAGTCTGGGAGGAACTGCTTCAAAAATGACATAGGGAAGCAAAATGGAGACTGTGCCTAATGTATACACCTTAAAATCAAAATTGAATCAGTTGATATGTATCTTGGTGAAGGATCAGTCTTAAGCCGCCATTGGTTTTGTTCACATAGGCTGCCATCAGTTCTGCAAGATTTCTGGCAGCCTTTCCCAGCCATAGCTGGAGTTTTGGGGGATTTAACTTTGAACTTCTTGCAACTGACATGTGCACTTTGCCTCTGAGCAATAGCTCTTCCTCTAATTGTTAATCCAAGAAATAGAAATAAGACGTGCAAGGAAACCAGAACTTGTTCCAAGTAAAATCTTAAACAAGACACAACTAAGGATGTTTCTTGGCAGTTGGTCTTACTTTTGGCACAGAGAGTTGGCACTCAGGTACTTTGCTTGAAGGTAATGCAGAATTTCTGGCACTATTCAGATAAAAAAGTTTGTAGGCTGTAGAAGTTGTGCAGGTACAGATGTTTCCATGACATCCAAGAGCTGTATGTTTTGCAGTTTGTCCTCTTCAAAACTGCTTTATGGACGTTTCATGAACACTGCTAATCCCGCTCTGCCTTGCTTTCTTTGACAGTCTTCTAAACTGCAAGGGTAAAATCAGCATATGATCATTTCTTCACTGTGCCTGAAAAACAGTATATGAACAGTATATGTATTTACTTCCCTCAACTCCCCTCACCAATGGTAATAACCTAGCTTTGGGGACAAAATTTGAGACTTCAGTCAGATGCATTCCAATATACTTCATGCTATCCATATTTCTACTGACAATGAAATACTTCTGTTTTTTCTTGTCCATTTAACAATTCCTTTAATTTAAAAAAAGCTAATTTTATTCTTTCTGATGCTCTGGTTTTATTACCATCCACATCATTGTGTAAAGATTAGCTCTTTCTCCTCTTTTTTCTTTGCTATATTATGCATTAGAAGTCTTTCTGATAAAGATATATTTAGGGAGAAAACCTAATTGACATCTGATGAATTATCAATAATTCAAAGTCAATACCAGCAGTTTTCAGTTATGAAATGGTAATTTGTTGTCAGACCCAAGCAATAGATCAACAGGTGAAGAGTTCAAGTTGAGTATTTTATTGCAATTCTACCTATAATGCAGGAATCTCTCCAGAATGCTTGCCTTCATTTGGGAACAGATAGATTACCGTATTTTTTGGAGTATAAGATGCACCTTTTTCCCTCAAAAAAGAGGATGAAAATCTGAGTGTGTCTTATACACCGAATGCAGCATTTTCTGCCTCCCAAAACCCTGCCCCTTCACCAAAATGGCTGTGCATAGCCTTTAGGAGGCCTCCAGAGTGCTCCTGGGGGCTGGGAAGGGCAGAAATGAGTGAACAGAGGGCTGTTTTTTGCTCAATTCCCCCCCCCAGCCCCAGGATCATTCTACAAGCCTCCTAAAGGCTATGCATGCCCTTTTTTGACAAAAATGGGTCCATTTTCACAAAAAACGGGCCGTTTTTGGGAGGTGTACAAAAACTTTTTTAAAAATTTGCCTCTTCAAAATCTTGGTGCATCTTATACTCTGGTGCATCTTATACTCTGAAAAATATGGTAGGGTCCATGGAGCTTGGGGGGGAGGGGAGATTATTCCTGGATCTCTTGCGGTTGCACAGTGATTCAAGGCTAACTCCTCACTTAATTAATAATAATAATTTATTAAATTTCTAGACCGCCCCCTCTCCCCGGAGGGACTCGGGGCGGTGTACAGGCATAAATTTAAAATTTGATTCCTTCTCCCTGCATGCCTGGGTATTTCCCAACATCTATCTACCTAGTGATGTCTTAATACTTTCACGGGTAAATCTCCATGAAGAGTTGTCTCCAGGATGGTCTATATCGAGACTTTGGTAGCCATAGTTGCAGTCAATTTTCTGGATGTGCTTGAGAGGCAAGACCCACATGTCCCATCAGCTTCCTAAGACTTTGGAAAGAATAAATAGTAAATCTAACAAATTACACACATGCACTCAATTATAAAGCATTCCCAAGGAACCAAAATATGTATGAGACAAGAGGGGAAGTCTTCCAAATCAGTATTTTGAGTGATCATTTGCATCTACTTCATCAATTCAATTGCTGCCTGCTGTTACTCTAGCTTTTTTTTTTAAACACCAGAAGACCTGCAAATGGATTTTAATATTATTTTGGAAAAGCTCAATCCCTATTAGGACACACAATTAATCTTGACATATGATAACAGAGTGAGAGTTTGACAAGCCAGAGATAAGGATGGGAGACCACTTTCAGCAGGAATAGTTTTCCCACGAACAAGTGACTTGAGGGACAAGTGACTTCACTTGTCTGATGAGCTACTACTGTGATTCTTGGACCAACTTACATGCCATTGCAAATGACACAAGATGAATATTCCTCTTGGGAGAGGCAGACATTCTGCCCTCAGCTGCTCAGGGAAGCTTTGTAGATGACTGTGACTGTGTGTATTCTTGAGAAACAAAACAAGACGTTCAGAACTTAGCCACAAATTTTTTCTTCAGCTTCGGTTTTAATCCTTCTTTTGTCTAGCACTTGAGAACGTGTCTTCCACGTTTTCAAACCAGAGATGCAAATGACTTGGAATATTTTTTTTCTTTCCCACTACCTATAACCATGTTTGCATCCAGAGAGGTTCTAAGGAAAGTCTTGGGTGCAAGGGTGGGATTCACTTACCTTCCCTACTGGTTTACAAATGTGAGAGTGCACGCATGCGCACAGCCTTCTATGCATGCAATTTGGCAAAAAAGGGCCTAAATGGGATGCCGTAGAGCCAGGAGTGAGTGGGCGGGGCCACCCACTATTTCCCGCTACTGGTTTGGGCAATCTGGTCCAAACCGGTAGAATACCCCTACTGGTTGGGTGCATGTCACCCAGTAGTCAGTTGCAAAGCTGGACATCAGTAGCAGCTTTATTCACATGCAATTCTTTTTAAAAATATATACATGTATTTTCTATGAGTAAACTAAATTCTAACTGTCCAAAGAGTAGCTCATAAGAATTAATTATTGTTTTTATTTACCAAATGTCAATGCCTTGAGAGAGGGGGATTCAATATAGTTCCCACAGGTTCTTTCAAGGATGTAAAACTAATATGTCTCTTGAAATTTTAACAGTTGCAATTGTGGAGAAAACAAATCTCATTAAGGAAATTTACATAATAATATTAATTTCAATTTAAATGTAGTCATCTTTGTATCATAATTAGTGAGATCTAATTTAGAAGTCGGCATCCAGAGATTAAATGCAAAATTTAATGCTTGACCATAAATAAAACACTACTGAAATCATTCTTTGTTTCATTTACAACAAAGTAACTCATCGTGGAAATTTCCCCATGTAATGGACAACATTTTAGGAGAAGATTTTTGTACATAATATTCTTTTATGATTACTATATACAAATCCCACAACAAATCACTACAATTTTCCCTACTTCTAAGAAATGGGTGAACACAAAATATCATTTAACTGAATTAAACATTGCTTGCCATTACATCTGTCATCATAATTCATTATTTTTATAATTGTTCAGTGAAGTCCAGATTTTGATCCTTATTTATCTGGGAAGTTGGAATTACTGGGCATGCTTCAGCTTCAGATGCCAACATGAAACAATGCTCCTTCACTGACAAATAAGGAACATTGTTGAGGGACTGAGAAAGGAGGAGAATTTAGGAACCTGAACTGTATCTTTTTCTTTTTCTACACCTGGTGTAAGACAAACAACTCGGCTGTCCCTAAACTCCTCACCTTCAGCATAGACATGCAAGGAAATCTCTTACCCAGATGGGAATTCAGATCAGAATTTGCTGATTTGTTGACTCTTGAAAAAAGGCATTTATCCTGCCAATTACTCTACACAAGTGTAAATTAAGAAGGCAAAAGAGTGGAGGTCACTGTTTGATGTCAACCATGTGTTAATTTTAGTCTCTAAGTGGATGGGTGTTATTTCAGAGAAAGTTAAAACTCCTTTTCAAATCCTTGCACTTAGTTAACCATCACTAACTATAGACCAGACCGTAATTATATGAAGTTAGGTAGAACTCATGGGTCTTAATGGCCAAGTTTCTTTGGGACCAGACTGCTGTTGTACCACACCTCAAGAACCTGAGGTGGGTAGGGGTAGTGCAGTGGTGGGCGTGGCTTGGTGGGCGTGTCAGGGGAAGGTTACTGCAAAATCCCCATTCACTCCCCAACCCACTAACCTGCTTTCCAGCTCCATTCCCCTGTTCAGGGCAACAAAAGAAGATCAGCTGGGAGGCTGGGAGGCAGCGGGGTTTGCTAGTTCTCTGAACTACTTAAAATTGCCACTACCAGTTCTCCAGAACCTGTCAGAACTGGCTGAATGCCATCTCTGGGTAGGTAGGAATACCGGAAGCTTTTACTAGAGCTCATAATTATCCCTCTGATTAAACAATCAAGGAGATTTTAAAAGTTTAGTCTCCACACAGTTTTCAGAAGAATATCAGAAGTTGTTGAAAACAGCCTAAAACACATAATATAAGAAAACATATGAAAACAGATAATGATTAATCACTTAAAGTTGATTTACTGAGTTAATTCAATAACTTGAATAAATAATTAAATCATGGGAGCAAGGCCTCAGGAGAACAGCTAGGATCTACTACACGGGTGTCAAACTTGTGGCATCACGTTGCCGTCATATGACGCATCGTGACATTTCCCCCTTTGCAGAGCTGGGGTGGGTGTGGCTTACGCGTGACGCATCCGGTCCTCAGGATGCCAATTTGACCCCCCCGATTCTACCACCTTGGCTCTTCTTCTTGCAATGGCTTCATTCTTCACCAGTATTTAATCATCATCCGTTTTCATATGGGGGTGCATCTCAGCAAAAAATGGGGAAGAATTCTTCCACTACGAGATAACATCTCCCATCTGGCGTTTTTAAGATCAGGAAATATTATCAAGCAGGGAGATTCTCAACTGGAGGCTCTGCTGATAGTGTAAAATGAAATGATGGGTAGGTGAAAATGTCTAACATTTGTTTTTTTTGTAAGTGTAAATTCAGAGATTGTAGACCGTATAAAATTTAGATGTCTTGTTGCACCAAATATGAGCAATCTCTTTCCAAAGCCTGAATCTAGAAGAAAGACTAAGATTGCATTCAGCAATAAAGCAAATGGGGATGATCTCCCCTAAAACAACAAATACAAAACAGAAAAAGATGAATGATTATAAGTGGGAAATGATTATAAGATTAAAATGAAACAATCACCTTATGACATTTCAATCAATCTTAAGGAGCCATTCTGCCGTTACTATATGCAAGGATAAAAATTGATGAAACAAAGACTAAACTACTGTTTTCAATAAAACACTGCAGCACTTCAATTCACTAGTCTGGTAAAATTCTGCAGCTCTGCTTGATGGACAGCCAATCACTTGATCGGTCTCAGCTTATTTTCAATGTGTGCTTTAATCCAAGTAAAGCCTCAGCAATGTGCATGGTTTACCTTCTTAAATGGTGATGTTTTTCAATGCTGCTCAAAGAATTGGATTTTTTCCCCTTTTCTTTTCTTCTCTCAAGATTTCTGACCATGTCAGACCTGCTTGTAGAAAGCTAGGCAGGAAAAACATAACTTTTCCTCCCCCTGGCCTTCATCTTGTCTGTTTGCCACATCTGGCTTCTTCATATAATACAATATTCATACATCAAAAACTTCCCTCCAGTAGGAATTAGATTGAAATTCAAATAATCACATTTTGTAGTGTTCCACACATATCTTTCCACTGAAAGTTTATATTCAGTTGGTCAGTTAAAGGACTAGTTGTTTAAAAGATGAACATATACATTGTGGCTCAAGATTTTTTTTAAAAAAATAAACCAATAATCAGAAATGGGAAAGAAAAGAGAGTAAACATTAATTCAATGCCCAGGGAAACTATCTATAAATCAAAACTGGCGAAATAAGAATTAGGAAACAAACCATAAAAGTTGAATTAAACAGGATCTAAAGGCTGGCCCATTCCTACAGTAGATAAGAAAAGGAAGGAAGGAAGGAAGGAAGGAAGGAAGGAAGGAAGGAAGGAAGGAAGGAAGGAAGGAAGGAAGGAAGGCAGGCAGGCAGGCCACTACCTAGTACCTAAACCAGAATTTCCCAATCTTGGCAACTTGAATTCCCCAGCCAGCCTTGAGTAGTTGAAGTCCACATTTCTTCAAGTTGTCAAGGTTAAAAAATACTGTCCAATGTAGACGAGAGCGACCTTGGAACAGAGGACTGTTATTAGGCACAGTTACAGGTAATTCTACCAAGCATCGCTCTACAAGAAAGGAACCAATCTGGAGACAATCTTGAGGCCTGATCTCTCATTCCGCAGATTTGCAGAATGACTTGGCTACATGGCAGTTTCTGTCTAATGACAAAAAAAAACATTGCATGAAATGTAAATAAGTTGTACCTTTTCATATGATTTGGGGGTTTTACCCATTATACTTTTTTGAAAGGGGAATTGTATACTTTATCTTCTATGGTTCATTCTGAGGAGCAATGTTGAGGTTCCATGTTGTACCACACTGAAGCTGAGAAATTTGCCCTTTCTTGGCACTGGAGAATTTTTAACCCTGCTTTTCAAAAGGCTCACCTTCCTGGAGATATGGAGTGACCTCTGCTGGACAAAGGTGGTGGTGGTTATCTATCTGTGGTTTGTCCTGGAGCAAAATATTAAATTATGAACCTTAAACCATCCATGTAATGCAATAGCCTTGGTTCATAGAGTTATTATATACTGAGCATGATCATCAGTTCTTAGAGAAGCAGCAAAGATCTCTGTGATTCATTGGAATAAACTGGACAGTCTTCCAAACAGCTATAATCAATGTTCAACTTTAACTAAAATGAAGAATATAAAGATAATTGCTTAAGCAAAGAGTGATGCAACATTTCACTGTAGTGTTTTATATATATTTTTCTGCTTTTAGCAACTAAATTAGAGTAAGGACAACTTTTCAAAGAATCTATCATCTTAATTTATTGTTTATTTAATCCTGCAGTTTTAAAAAAAATATTAAAATGGCATTTTTAAATGTTGTCTCTGGATAGCAGACAGGCAAACCTATGAACAGATGACTGTCCCCATTAATTTCTGAGTATCCCATACTAAGAAAGATGGAGATATGGCAATGGTGCCAGGGTTCCAAATAACACCCCCAACTAAAGAAGACTCCGAGACTTGAGTTTCCTCAAAGTTCCACTTTATTGGAGATGTCATATTGGCACATCTGGGAAAACCCAGATCTGAAAATTTCCAGGTTTTCCCCACCCAAAAGAAAGTTCAAGTCTCTGCCCAGCAAACACATGTCCATCACTTGGCCCAGTCAGGCATCATCCAAAACTTGAGATGCCTCCCAGTCACCTCATCGCAGCTGCAGGGCATGGTAACCTTGAGTTTCTGAGAAAAGAACGTTATTTTGACTATATATCACCCACGCTCTATACAACCCCCCCTTCCATTTTCCTACAGTAGAAAATGTGGCAGGCCTGTAGGCCCAAATGTAAAAGATGGCTTCTGGTCTTGACAAATAGCACAATAGCAATAGCAGTTAGGCTTATATACCACTCCACAGTGCTTTACAGCACTTTTTGGGAGAGTTACAAACACAGCATTATTTACATATGGCCCCCAACAATCTGGGTTCTCATTTTATCAACATCAGAAGGATGGAAGGCTGAATCAACCCTGAGCTGGTTATTGTCAACCTTCTGGCTGTAGGCAGAGTAGCCTGCAATACTGCATTCGAACCACAGCACCGCCACCAAGTTAGATATATATAGTCACAGTTGCAGTTTAAAGTAAATTCTCACAACTATCTTTTTTTTTAAGCATTCCATTGCAAAATGTGCAATACCATACCTGTTCATCATGAAAGGACATAATCAGTCTAACTGTTGGCTCTTGTACAGCCTAAATCTGGAGAAATGAAGTAAATATATCCAAATATACAAATTATATTTGCTCTCCTTTCTTATCACTATTCTAGAGTGGGATTTATCAAGGGATTCCAATGATCTCCAATTTGGATTATAGATGTGTACTTCTATATTGTGTGGCATATTTGTTATTGCTATGACTGTAAAATCCACAATAAGGAGAGAGATAGTAAATGGCTGACTAATGGAGGAAAATCCATGTACAGAAAGGTTTTTGGCTGCATATATTTTCCAGATTGAGTTGCAAAGGTAAAATTTGTCTCATAATGAAGAATGAATCTTTTTAATGAACTAGGACCGAATGGCTAGATTAGTGACTTCCCAAATGCTGGGCAAGTTGAAAGGAAAGAGGAGAAGAAGATGACATGGTGGAGGGACCCAGTTACAGTGTCAGTGAATGCACTCTTGGGAGACGTATAAAAACATGTTAGGGAGAGATTGTAATGGAAAAGCTATATCTATGTGTCTCCAGGAGTTAAAATGAGAACCACTGTGATGTAGTGGTTAAGGCATCAGGCTAGAAACAGCTTTAGGCACAAAACAGTAACTGTATTGAATTCTACTGTATAGTGCAATATTAATGCAATATCGGTTTTCAGTTCAATTATATAGAATGTGAAGGATGTGTATCTATGTTTCATTTTTATAGTTATAATGTACACTGAAGATGGCATTTAATTTCATTGTGCAGGGTACAATGACAATAAACTAAACTAAACTAAACTAAAACCAGCTGGCTGATCTTGAGCCAGTCACTCTCTTCCAGTTCTAGGAAGGAGGCAATGGTACTTTTGAAAAAAAAACTTGCCAAGAAATCAGCAGGAATTTGTTCAGAAAATTTCCAGAAGTTAACATTGACTTGAAGGCACACACATACATACAGGAATCAAATAAATGACTTAATGGCACATAGTATTATAATCTTTATTGTCATTGTATTTAAATACAATGAAATTAGTCGGTCAGTTAGTCAATCAATCATCAGAGAGCTAAAACTTGTCCTGTGCTGATTTCACAGAGCCATTCATAGAATATTTAACAAATAAGGAGAGAATAACAGTGTTTGTGCTGTGATTTTTATTGATTGTAATGCCTTGAATTAATTTTCTTTTAACAATGTGCATTGAACTTGATTGGATATCATCTTGGGTTTGTGACATGTTTCCAATGTCAGCATCCATGGAAAATCTTAATTACATTTTGCATTTTGGATCCAGATTCATGTCTTTAGAACCATGGCCACTTACTTTGGACTTACTTTGTGCCTCAAAATTAGATGAGATTTGTTAAGGCAACTTGATATGGAAGCTATGAGCAGCATGCACATGTATGCATATTTTAGGAAAGAATGGGATAAAAGTTAGTGCCCCCCATTAAAAAGCTCCTTCAGGTTGAACTTGTCTCCTTATGACTTTATACAACAGTATTTCTCAATTTCAAGAACATTACGATGTGCAGACTTCAATTCCTAGGATTACCCAACAATCATAAAGCACCATTATAGATTCTTCCTTGTCGTTTTCTTGGCAGTTGCATAAAAGTGGTTGGCCATTACCATCTCCTGAACTGCTCTTTTTTCTTTCCCAATCCAGCCTATACAGTCACCTACTTATGCCCTGGCATTTGCCCATCCCAAAACTAAACAAGCCTGGTCCACCTTAGCTCTGAGTCTATGATGGCTAGTGCTGCCACCTGCTGAAACAATACCAATACTAGATTTTTAACATTTAATGCAGCAGCTTCAACTGGTTTGCTGTGCTCCAAGTGAAGGGAAATTTTAGGACTCCATTCCTAACACACTTAGAGGGCATCCTGTTGGAAAAGGCTGAGAAAGTGTATTTTCAATGCATAAAACTGAAATATATGTGCTGAAACTCTAAGCAGTCTTCTCCAATCTGCTGACTGCAGGAAGTATTTGAAGTACCATCGTTGGAAATCTTCAACAAATACATGAACAAATAAATATTATTCTTAAATATTCAATAGTTTTTCTGAGAAGTAGAGTTCTCAAATGCACGTTTCTTTATATTCTCATCCGACAGAGCTTCCAGAGTTCTTTGATGGATGCTATGAATGTTAGTGGTGGCTGAGTGGCTAAGACGCTGAGCTTGTCGATCAGAAAGGTCAACAGTTCGATGGTTTGAATCCCTAGTGCCGTGTAATGGAGTGACCTCCCGTTACTTGTCCCAGCTTCTGCCAACCTAGCAGTTCCAAAGCACGTAAAAATGCAAGCAGAAAAATAGGGACCACCTTTGGTGGGAAGGTAACAGCGTTCCATGCGCCTTCGGCATTTAGTCATGCCAGCCACATGACCACAGAGACGTCTTAGGACAGCACTGGCTCTTCGGCTTTGAAACAGAGATGATTAGTACATGTGTGCGAGGGGAACCTTTACCTTTATCTATGAATGTTAAACAGCTGGAAAACTGGCTGCGGGAATGGCTTCTGCTTCCCATGAGAGCATGAATTGCCAGAGCCATCATGAGATCATAAAGCCAAAAGAGTTAGTTGCATTGTTGTCCTGTTGCATATATCCATCATGAAGTGGGAAGGAATAGGAGCAATGGCTTGATGATCATGACGATGAAGGGATATGAATTTCTAAATCAATATAAGATACAAGACACCCAGAAATCTGTGGGAATATAGGGTGCTAGAATCTAGAACAGGGACCAGGAACAGGGACCATTTCCCAGATACTGCTGAGCTACAGCTTCCAACATGCATAACGTTAGAGTTGCTGAGAGTTGTTGTCCATCAGCATCTGGAACGTTACAAGTTATTTGTCCCTGGTCCAGAAACTTCAAAAAGCTAGGGAGACCAATGCAGATTATTCTTTGTGGCTGAAGAAAACATGGTTCTGGGGTATAGGAAAAGGATCTGGGTTCCATAAATCCCTTTCTTACAGGAGAGGGCATCAGTGATGGGATACAGATTTGGTTTGTAGAAGATTAAGACCTTCACCTAGTGTCACATGACATTACCGACACTAAGAGCAGCTTTAATGGGGTAGGTGGAGAAGTAGCTCCAGTTTGAATAAGCCATTGTCTTCCACTCTGTTTTCCTGGCATTTGCAGAGAAAGAGAATACCTAAGTTTCAAAAATACAAGTTTGAAGCAAAAGCATATTGTTTCCCATCCTTTAGCTATCGTGTTTTGAAATGTGCAGCAAAATGTGATAAAACACTACTGGTAGGAAATTTGTAAATTAATTTGGTCACAAGTCAATTTTTGTGTGTTAAATGTCATTATGAAAGAGTTACACAAAGGGTTGGGGCATTATGACTTAAAAATTCAGTGGAACAATGTTCTCGTAACCCATGCAGAATTTCCAAACTATCCTGCAACTGGAATACATCTGTGGGGTGCACCACATTACATTGTATGGAAAATAGGGACAGAGCATAGCTGCTGGGAACTGTCAGATATATTATAAAAAAGAATGCTAGAAAGCTCAACAAAGATTTTGCTCCTTTTATTACAGATAAGAGAAAGTGCATTTAGTGCACCGACTGTATGGGCAATAAACCCATGTAAAGTTTTGAAACAGAGTTTCAACCATTTCTGTATCAAATGCTGCTTTGCATGATTATACATTCTGAGCATGTAAAGTCTTATATACATCTAGCTGATAAAAATGATTCTTCCTATACTGTATATTTTGAGCACATGTGGATTTGATCACATTTTAGGCAATGGATTCAATATTTAGAGCAGTTTATGTGATTTTGTTTGTTTTTGATTGTGAGATCTTCTATACCTAATATGTACTTTGTCACTTGCTTCTGAAATTTATGGATGTTCCATATTATGGGAATTTTCAGACCATGTGCGTGTTGGCCATTGCATTCTTTGCACATGCATCCATTAAAAATAAGAATCAGTAACTTTTTAATGGAATATATTTTCAGTTGTCCATATTAATGTGGCTTTCTACAAGCTTTATAAATGCCAAAAATGTAAACGTCAATCTTCATTGGAGAGACCTGATCGAATGCACTTCTAAAAATAGTCCTTAATCATTATTCACACACACATACACACACACACACACACACACACACACACACCATCCAGTTTATGTTAGAGAAATGGGTCCAAGACTTGTCCTAATCTATACCTGGCATACTACTGGCCAGAACAGAGTTCAAGCTTCATATGGAAATATTAGCAGCAAGCATTTTAGTTGCAAGACAATATTTTGAAATCCTGAAAAGCTTCTCCCAGTATTGGCTAGATGAGTAGTTGGATGAATTTTTTTTACTACTGGTTCTGTGGAAGTGGCTTGGTAGGCATGGCTTGGCTTGTGGGCGTGACTTGGCTTGGTGGGTGTAGCAGGGGAAGGATACTGTAAAATCTCCATTCCCTCCCGATCAGCTGGGACTCAGGAGGTAAAGAATAGATGGGGGCGGGCCAGTCAGAGGTGGTATTTGCCGGTTCTCCAAACTACTCAAAATGTCCACTGCCGGTTCTCCAGAACTAGTCAGAACCTGCTGAATGCCACCTCTGGACTAGATACATCAAAAGTGTTCTCTGTGGCTATGGACTGCATTCACATTATTGGAACATTGATCATTCTTGGATCAAAGATATCCAAGATATTAGGCAAGGTCAACTGGTTTTTGAGGGAATCAAGGAGGTAGAAGAATGGAAGACTAGGTCAGTACGCCCTGCAAACAATCTTTTTTCCCCATTACAAATTGTAGAAAGTGTGTTGATTGGTTACAAAAACTTCCGTGCATCCCTTCCACAGTCATCACCTACAATTCATATCAAATCATATATTTTAAATCAAATATATTTATCTATATTACTACCATCATACCTCAACCTTCATTTGGCTATAATTGTTTTTACGTCCTTTTATATAAAATATTCCAGATTTAAAGCAAAACCACATAATGGCATTCCATTAGCTCTTCCCAATATCATCCAGTAACATCACACCTTTATAACATGTTCTAAATAAAAATTGGTTATATTTAATAACAGAGTTTCTAAACCTCCTTTCGTAGTCACCATTTGCAATTTATATCAAATTTCCTCTTATCAAACCAATACAGATATATGCATTATTATCATTATCAATCAATTATTTACCTGTATGCATTATCACTTCATTTTATACATAATGCGCTAAATTTTACTAAATTTGACTTAATTTTTTATTATAAGCTTTTATTATATCAACCTGTGTCTTTCCAGTAATAGTGCAGTCTTATGTCTCTTGCCATTTGTGGAAATAGTTTTCTGGTTATTTCTTTAAGTTTTGTAGGGACTTCTCTTCGCAACTTATTGCTTGTTGCATACCTTATATAATCTCGAAACCCTCCATCTGCTTCTTTGATCAGCTGATCTTTGTTTATCACTAGTGCTTCTGACAAAATTTCTCTCCTTAGATCCATCAATTCTTCTCTTTTTTCTTCTTCTATACCTTGAAATCTGGGGTAGAGCTCCTGTCCATCTATCTCCCCTTTCCATATTCCACTCTTTCCATTTCCAACCACGTTCAGTTCACTGTCAATATGAACAATTTTCTTGTCTGTTTATTTTTTCCTTCAGTTTTTAGAACTCTGACCTCCACTTTCTTCATTTGATGAACATCCTCAATTTTTCCATCAAATTTAGCTGTTCTACGATCTATGTTCTCTAATTTCTTCTCAATTTTCTCTGTTACTTCTAATAATTTTTGAATCTCAAACATAATATTTTGCAATGTTAAGGTTTCTTTTTCATGTTGCGCCATTCTTCCAACTTGTAAACACTGCCACTCTGGCATTCAAAACTTTTTATTAAATTTAAAACATGTTCATTTATAATCTTTCAAGACAAGGCTTTGTTTTCATTCCACTCCAGCTGCCAATAAAGCTCCCAAAGAACACCTGTATAAACAAGCCATGCTCTTCTCACTATCACTCTCTGTAAACAAGCTGAGGAACCTTGAAATGCAAAGTCAAATGATCAAAGAGAAAAAAGAAAAGACAATATTTCCAAGCCTTCCAAGCCTCCAGCTTCCAAGTGGCAGTGTTACTTCCTTTCCCTCTGTTATTACAGCCCTCTTTGTATTCCTTTTATATCTTCTTTATATTCCAGGCTTAAAGAAAACAACATTCTTAAATGGAGCAAAAAAACCCCATCCAATCCAGCATTATAAAAATAAGGAAAAATATTTTAATTCATAGGTATAAAAAAGAATATAAAAAGTAGAAGAAGAAAAACTAATCCGTTCAATTTAAGGAATAGGAAACATTTGCAAAAATTCCATCCATAAAAGAAAATTTTAAAAAAAGGATAACACACTGTCTAATGTAGCTTAATTTCACCGCTTGTTCTCTTCTGTTTTCAAATTTAATTTAGCTTTAATTTTTTTTGGGGGGGGGGGGTAGTCTCTTTTATAATAATAAGATTTCCTCACCAGATGGACACACTTTCTCTTTCCATTTTCCTCCCATTCCAAAGCTGTCCCAACTTCAGCAGCTTCAATGGCTGCACTTCTGTCGCCGGCAAAGAGATTCTCCTGGATCAATCAGGGAATTTGTGATGTCCCTGAAATCAGCAGGATGTACTGTTCCCTGTAACCGTCTCTTCAGAACGGTTTAGGTCCAAAAGGACCATCCAGCAGCAAAAGATCACACACCTTGTCATTGCAACATCAGCTCCTCCTTCAATTGTTCAATTGCCCTGAAAACAATCTTGCTGTTTTTAAATCAACCGTTGTCATCTGCAAGAGGGACTAAGCAGGTGTGTTTCAAAATAAAGGCTTTTGGGATCTGGCCTGCTTGAAAAATGATACTTTTTGACTTGGAAACCTGCTGTATTGCGTTAGACAGGAGTTGTTTGAGTTCACTTGTTCCCTTTGTAAGTCACCTTTGGATATACTAAATACTTCACTGTCATTCCTTAAATATCACAATGATTTACAAATGGGAAGAGGGGCTGAGAGTAAGATCTTAAATCTTCAGCTGCCGTATATAGAATAGAATAGAATAGAATAGAATAGAATAGAACAGAATAGAATAGAATAGAATAGAATAGAATAGAATAGAATAGAATTCTTTATTGGCCAAGTGTGATTGGTCACACTTGGAATTTGTCTTTGGTGCATATGCTCTCAGCGTACATAAAAAGACAACCCTTAACAAGTCATAGGGTACAAATAAGCAATCAGGAAGAAATCAATATCAATTTAAATCGTAGGGCTACAAGCAACAAAGTTACAGTCTTGCAGTCATAAGTGGGAGGAGATGGGTGATAGGAACAATGAGAAGACTAATAGTAATACTAATGCAGCCTTAGTAAATGGTGAACATAATGCACATAATTAGTGAACCCTTCGGAATGCTTAAAATGACCCTCCGAGCAAACCGGAAGTGACTTCTGGTTTGCTTGGAGGGTCGTTTTGAGCGCTCCGAAGGCTTCAGGGACCGTCCGGAGGCTTCCCTGACGCCTCTGGAAGGCGTCCGGGGGGGCGGGGGGGCTATTTTCACCCTCCCCAGGCTCCTATAAAGCCTCTGGAGCCTGGAGAGGGTGAAAAAAGCATGTAAAAATGGGGGGAGCGCCTATAGTGCGCACATGCACACTGGGGGGGGTCGCGCATTGCATTATGGGTGCAGCACGTCCGCACACCACCCCCCTGCACTCCCCCCACTTATGGCACGCGAGCCAAAAAAGGTTCGCCATCACTGCTCTATACTATACCCCCTTGCAGCAGTTGACGGACCATAAACTTCATACTGTTTCCTTGCCTTGGAGCTTCTGCTACTTTTCTCTTTTTAAAAAAAACCCTAAATTGCGATTATCCAAAAGTGAAATATGCAATTATGTGCATTCTTGTGGACTGCAGCTACCACGACTCCATGTGTCTGTAAACTGCTTGATGTGCAGGGATACCCAGTGGTTTATGAAGATGAGAATCGGTCACCTCCCACCAACATTCCTGGAAGGTGGCATTCTTGAATCTTGCACACTGCGGTTCACCTCTTCTCTCTCCTCGGCCCTTTTCCTCATTCTGGTTCTCTCATCCCTTGGTTCTGTTTTCCTCTTTCTCTTCCCTCCCGGTCAACCCAACCATCACCCAACCCATTTTCCTTCCTCTTTCCTTCCCTCTCTTCCCCTTTTTCTTACTTTCTCCTTCGGTTTTAAAGATAGCGTCTGATGCGGCGCTGCGGGGGATTTTGCCCGGATTGGCTAGGCCAGCATTTCAAAGGCCAATCGGCTGTAGGAAAGGATGGAAGGAGTATTATGCTAATTCAGAGAGGGAGAGAGGGAGAGGAGGGGGGCCGCCCGTCCCGCCCCTCTTCACTGCCGTACTAGGGTCCCGAGCAGCCTGGAGAAAAGTGAATAGTAAGGAAAGGTACAAAAGAGCGTTGAACTGGAACCATCAGCTCCAGCGGAGAGCGCGCTTCCCTCCCTTCCCTGGGCAGAGATCCCCTGGCCTGGGTCTCTCTTTAGAGGCAAAGAATCCCCCCTCCCCTCCTTATATCGTCAAGGGCTTTGAGAAGAGCAAATCGCAGCCCATCTTCTCTCCGGAGAGACCTTCTGCCCCTCCAGACTGGAAAGCCGAGAGCGGGCTCCTTTCAGCGGACCTTTGGGAGAAAGTTGACCGCGCGATCATGACTCGGGCGAAGGGCTTCTCCAGAGCAGTTGCCTTTGGCGCCTCGGTCTCTTTGCTCTGGGCTGGGACGCTGGTTTGCCTGAGCGAGGCCAAAGGGACGTATTACCGCCACTCTCTGCCTATCTCCTACGGCAACCGATACAACCTCTACACCTCGGGATCTAGCCCTCAACTCACTCCGGAGAAGCCCCTGGCGAGACATAAGTAAGGCATCTTCGTTTTGTTCGCGCGTTCTTCCCGTGTCTTTTGCAAATCCCTCGGGAATCAGGTATTGGGTTACACCTTCCCATAAAGGCAGTTTTGGTGTTTCTTACCCATTTTCTCCTTCTTTGCTTCTAGGTCGTTTAGTAGTCAGTTTCATTCAATTTCAATTTGTCCCAGAGGATTTTCCCCACCCTGACCCGGGTCCCTGTCATACTGCTGAGGTATACGAATTGGGGAGTGATTTTTCCACATTAAAAGTAAGAGAAATAGGTGTGGAAAGAGAAATCGGTGTTTTCTACTCCCTTTGCGCTGAGTTTCTTCTGGGACTTACTTCTCTCCGCCGCTGCCCGCCCTCATACAGCTCCCCCTTCCCTCCTTTCAAGAAGATCGTAGATCTGCAGAATTCCTATGGATTTTCGCGAACTAGAATGCTGGGCGAAAGGGCTGGAAGGACGGGTGGGTTTATGGAGAAGCCTGCGTTTCGTTTGATTTTCGGTTGCTCCGAAGGGTAGTCAGTAAAGCGAAGGCAGCTATTTCTGGACGGATTTAAGGCAAGACAACCCAGAAGATGCAGCACTGAGGGGGGAGGGGGATTCTCGCTCGCTCTGCAGGGTTTGGGGCTTGCACACCAGAGATCCAATCCATACTTTCCCCTCCGAAACACTCGGAACAGATCGGGATGCTGAGTCGGGACTCGGGAGGGAAGGAGGGAGGTGCGGGTGATTCCTTCCCCGGCCGGCCCGCTCCCACCCCCGGGTACAGGGGGCTATAAGGAATTTTCAGGGCTGTAAGGAATTTTCCCCCTGAATTCCTCGAGCTGAACGCGCCTCCTCGTTCGCTGGCTGCAAAAAGGCGGAGAGGCGAGGGCGTGCCCGAAGGGGGAGGAACCGCGGCGCTTTCAGCTGGCGACGGAGATCACCTGCTTTGGCACGCGGACAAGGGGGGGGATGGGACTTCCAGGCCAGGTAGATAGATAGATGATGGATGGCAGTGGTGTATTAACCATTAAGCAGACTAAGCACGTGCTTAGGGCACCAGGCCCAAAGGGGGCACCACAAAGTTGAGAAAGAAAGAAAAACACCAATGAAGATCTGTACAGTATCTACAGAGGATGGGGGCACCAAGATTTGTCAATGCTTGGGGTACCAGTGAGCTTTAATCTGCCACTGGTGGATGGCCATATAGAGAGCACAGGCCGAGATACTGCTTGGGGGGGGGGGGGGTAATCAAGGCTGGCTACAGAAGGAACAATACATGGCAAAGATGGAAATCTCCCAAATTAAGCATCATTCTAGATCAGGAGTCTGCAAACTTGGCAGCTTTAAGACTTGTGGACTTCTACTCCCGGGACAGTGTGTAGCTGGCTGCCTTCTGAAACAAAAGAGCTTATGGAAATTGCAAAGTAAAAAAGGGAATTGTGACAAGCAGCTCAGGCACCGGTGGCCTCCCGCATGCCTTATTTCAGTGTTAGATCCCTTCTTTCTTGCAACAGCTGGAGAAAGTTTGTGTAGTACTCCAGAAATAGGGAAGATAAGTTATACAGAGAAATATGGAGAAGGCATGAACCAGTTTGTTTGATGATATAGCTGGGGTTTCAGACTGGCTCCCAAGAATCACTCAGCCAGGTCCTGCTAGTGGGTGCATGGGAGTGGAATTAGGGAGACTTGCAATAGCATTTAGGCTCATCTACTGCTTTACATTGCTTTGCAGCCCTCTCTAAATAAGCATATTGCCCCCAACAATTTGGGTCCTCATTTTACCCATCTGAGTCAACTTTGAGCCTGGTGAGATTTGAACTGCCAAATTGCAGGCAGCTGACAGTACTGCACTCTAACCACTGTGCCACCGTGACTAACTTGCTCTCTTTTATCTCTCCTGTTCTTGTGCACCAAAATAACCTTCTGAAATAGGGGTGTGTGTGAAAGAGACCAATTGGGCCTAAGTTAGCTAGCCTGCCTAGTTCTACTCTGCCTAGTTCTACTCTTTAAGTATTGAACCCACTGGCAGGAGCTAGGTGAGTAATTCTTGGGAACCATTCCCCTGCTTTAAGTATTGCACCCCACTGACAGGAACTGAGAGATATTTGGGAGCCAGTCGGCAGCCCTAGCTTCTGGCCCTATCTCAGACTAGCGGGTTTATATGTCCCCCATATTTCTCTTCCCTGTTTCTAAGGATGCTGCAGGGAAACTTCAACCAAGACTGGAGACATGAGTAAAAAGCACAGGCTACGTTCCTGCAACTACTCAGGATCTTGCCACGGTATTAGTCCTATTATATTGCAATTCTGAGAAGTTTTATTTATTTAATTTATATATGCTGCCCAGAGTTGATTTTGATAGTGAGATGGGCAACATATATATTTAATAAATAAATAACGTGCTCAGAATTAGAGTCTAATAGATAGCTTATTGATGAACGATGAGTGTCATTCGTCATCACCTTTGCATCTGTTTTGAACACTGGTCATTGCCTGGACCAATCCCTGCACTTAGATGTGATTTGCCATCTTTCTAGGGCTAAGAGACAGTGACTGGTTGAAGGTCATTCACTTTTTAGCCTGACACCTTAACCACTGCACCACGCTGGCTCTATTAATCCTTATTTCTGTGCAGTTGATACCACTGGATATTTATTTGGAATTTAGGTTACATTTCTACATCATCTTATTTACTAGGAGTCAACCCCTTGAACGCAGTGAGACTTATTACTGCTGAGTAGAGTTTTGCGTAGGCTTGCACTTTTCGTCTGTTCCAAAAATCCATTCTTTTTCTCAAATGTGAAGCATGTCATTATTTATAGTCTTCTTTTTTTTCAAAAAGGGAAGCAAAAGACTTGCCCAGATTTCAGTGAAAGCACAAGGGAGTGGGTAGATGGAAGAAGAGAGATGGGAGGGGGAGCAAAGTTTGAAGAGCCGCTGACAGGTGCATTCAACTGTGAATTGAAAATAGTTGTTTACATCAGGTGCGTTTACTCCCTTTGCATTTTATGTACCATCTTTGGAATGAGATTGAGCCACTTTTTCACAGCCTCCCCTCTATCCCTCTGAAGTGCTACTTAGAAATTGTTTGAAAGAGGTCGGTGATTGTGCAGGTAATGGAGGTTGAAAGACAAGGGGACATTGTCCAAAAATTGCATGAAGACAACTTTTATATGTGAATCTTTATTGATGATTCCATTTCTATGGTTAGTGAATTCCAACAGAGTCCTTTGATTGTGCAGGATTACAGTGAGATGAAAGATTCCAAACATCCCTAAATCTTGATTCAGCAGGTTTTATTTTTTTAAATTTTAATGTAGCAGCATTATTTGTTCTACATTGTTATAGTTACATTATTATTATGGTCTATTCATCCAACAAAATCCATAATTTTTAGATTGGGCATTTTGCATTGATTTGTGTTCCAAGAACCTAGTATCATGTGTCTTCTTTTCTTTCTTCTCCTCCTCCTCCTTCCTCTTCCTCCCCCTTACTCCTCCGCCCCCTCCTCTTCCTTCCCCTCTCTCTCCTCCCTTTATTTGTTTGGCATACAAAGCCAGTTAATTTTAAATAGCAATCTACCACCAGTATGAAGAATAAATAAAGTGGGACACATTCTTGTGTTCCTGCAAAATAATCACAAACTGGCTGAAGTAGATTTGGGGTCAAGAATTCCACCCAGAAATGGTACTCCTGAGAGAGAGAGGCTGGGAAACTTTGATTCTCCTAAGAGGACACACAATAAAACCGAAAATTAAAGAATGGTGTGGAGCAAGTAGATAGAGCAGATTCTCTCCCTTTCCATAATACCGAGAACTAGGGGTCACCCAATGGCAGGAGATTCAGGACGGACAAAAGAAACAGTGTCACACGACCCATAATTAATTCATGGAATGTACTGCCAAAGAACATTATTGGACTGTATTCCAACCTGTCTATTGGGCTAGAAAGTTCAAATCAGGTTGATTTGCTTCCAAATATGAGCTTTCTTAATGAAGAAAGGTTTCACCATGCATTAAATTGTGTGAACCATCTGCCCCCCCCCTCCATTTCATCCTCATAAACCAACCACAAATGCATCTTCTGTTGGTTCGAAGGCCAGTTTTTACATCACATGCCAAGAGTCATATATCAAAAGTGGGCATAATTAAGGCCTATTTGGGGAGAGAAGTTCAGAAGTTTTCAGGGGTCAAACGCAGCCCCAAATGCAAAACAAACAAAATAAAGGTAGTCCTCGACTTATAACAATTCGTTTACTGACCATTCAAAGTTATGATAGTGAAAAAAGTGACATGATCATTTTTCACACTTATGACGGTTGTAGCATCCCCATGGTCACGTGATGTACATTCGGATGCTTGACAACTGACTCACATTTATGACGGTTGCAGTGTCCTGCGATCGTACTATCCCCTTTTGCGACCTTCTGACAAGCAAATTCAATGGGGAAACCTGATTCACATAATAACGTTTTACAACAAAAGTCATAAAATGGGGGGAAACTCACTTAACACCAAAAATCTTGGGCTCAATTATCATCGTAACTTGAGGACTGCTGTATTATCAGCTCTCTCCATGTTGGTTGATCTATAAAAAGGATGTTAGGGAAACTTGGAACATGTGAGCCAAAACTTTGGCACCCCTGTCATAAGCCAAGTGTCTTCTGAATTTAATACATAACTCTTGCTACCAGTATGACAGTCCCAAAGATGCTGTTTCAGGAGGCAACTGGACTTCCTTATTTTTTTCTTTTGAAAACGTTTCACTTCTCACCCAAGAAGCTTCTTCAGCTCTGAGAGGATAGTGGGTAATGGGCCCTCTAAAAGGATGCAAATGTCCAGATGTCTGCAAGGAATATAAATCTTTCCATTCCCCACCATCCAGTCAGAGCTGAAGAAGCCTCTTGAATGAGAAGTGAAATGTCTTCAAAAGAAAAAAACAAGAAAGAACCTCTACAGACTTTTAGCTATACAATTTGGGATGAACACCTTTTGAATGGTGTGGGAGTAGGAATGGATTTCCAGAAGGGGAAAAGACTGCAGACTACAGGAACCAGGAACACTACTTCAGGTGACCCCGAGGACACAGGGTCAAGTGCTTCAAGGACCCTCTAAAAGGATGCAAATGACCAACTGTCTGCAAGGAATATAAATCCATCCATTCCCCATCATCCAGTCAGAGCTGAAGAAGCTTCTTGGATGAGAAGCAACATGTCTTCAAAGAAAAATCAAGAAAATCCAATTGCCTCCTGAAAAAGCACCTTTGGGACAACCAAGTCCTGGATGACTGAGAACCTCTACAGACTTTTAGCTGTACAATTTGGGATGAACACCTTTTGAATGGTGTGGGAGTAGGAATGGATTTCCAGAGGGGGAAAAGACTGCAGACTACAGGAACCAGGATCACTACACAGATAAACCTCCAAGTGCTTCAAAGACCCTCTAAAAGGATGCCAATGACCAGCTGTCTGTAAGGAATATAACTCCTTCCATTATCCTGTCAGAGCTGATGAAGCTTCTTGGATGAGAAGCAAAATGTCTTTCAGAACAACAACAACAAAAGAAATTTCAGTTGCCTCCTGAAAAAGCACCTTTAGGACAACCATGACCTGGATGACTGAAAATCTCTACAGACTTTTCCAAGTATGACAGTACACTTCATTATGGAGGAAGGAGTCGCAGGGAACTGTTTCTTAGCCCAACTCAGAGTGCATGAGGAATGGAAAGCAAAATTTTTTAATGAAAGACAAAATAGCATATCCTATGCAGATGCTGGTAAGAGCATCTGGAATGTGTGTTTCCTATGCTCTTGAGAGATCCACTGGATGAAAATTGAAGGCTGCGTCCTCCTGCTGAGTTATGGGGCTTTTCCAAAAAAACAGACTAAAGCAGAGAAAGAAAAGACAGGCAACATGTGTCAACTGGTGGGCTCATTTGGAATTTTAAGAATATTACTGGGATGGTGACCCACTGCTTTTTATTAGATTTATAATCTATTTTCCCTCTGGAGCTGGAAGTAGCTTGGAATCCCCATTCATGTTATGTTCTTCAGAGGCTGGAGTGAGAGAGAACAACTGGTTCTTCGTGGGCAAGAGTGACACAGATTGAATGAAATCAAACCAGGTGGAGTCAGGTGGGGTATGGAACTTGGCAGGTGCCACAGGAGAGGCCTGCAGTCATGTTGCAGCCTGCTCTGCTCCTGACACAAATAAGGTTAAAACCTCTGATATTTTAAGCATTTGCTTTCATCCAAAGATTCTCAGGCCTGGGCTAGAGAAGTGGTGGTTGAAGTGAATTAATGGAACAGCTTGAAAGCTTTTAAGAAGGAATCAAATGCAGAGCCTCACAAGCCTCTTCTTCAGGATCTGAAGCAGTGGTGGATTCCTACTGGTTTGGACCGGTTCGGCTGAACTGGTAGTGGTTTGGCAGCCTGGGTTGCTGGACCTGGCAGCGGCCCAGGCCTGTCATGCCCCCGAACAGGTTCTCCTGGCGGTGGTGGCACCATCTTGTTTTTGGCTCCTGCGCATGTGCAGAACAAACTTTATTGAGTTGCACATGTGCGTGCATTGCGCAACCACGAGCAAACCGGCAGTAGTGGCTGTCGGAACCCACCCCTGATCTGAAGGATTAATAATTATTGTGTATTACGCAAGACTGTGTTGTCATGCATGTATTCCAGCCTAAGTATTTCAACCCAACCTGGTTTGCACCTACATGAAATCTATCAAGCTTCTTGCAAACATTTGCCTAATCATTTTGTTTAATCAGGTTTCTTTTCTTTTTTTAGGGCATGCCAAATGCTACTGATGAGTTACACATGGGGTGTTTTTTCAGTCCATGAAAAGGGCATTGTATGTGCTTTTCATAGCCAAACTTCTTGTAGGAGAGTTTTAAAATATTATTTCTTAAATAAAAGCCATTCTTTAAAAGAGCTGGTGATTCAACCATTCATCCTTTGGCTGTCCCCTTCATTGTCAGGGGAATTCTCTGGCCTTGACATAGAAGACTTTAGAAACATATCAGAACAACTCCCAAAGGTTTGCTTTTCCCCAACTTGCTACCCTCCAGATAGCCTCCAGCACAATATTTGGGAATTTCATCACAGATAAAAGACAAGATTTGAGGGTTTCTTGTCCCTAAAGGCAATAAATGAAAGGAACAGCAGAGGCTGGTTATAACTGTTCCATATTCTGCACAAGTTTTATAGTGGCATCTGGTTAGCTACTATGAAAAACAGGATGAGAAACATATGTTTTTTTATAGATGCAACTGAAATTAACATTTGCAGTTTTCTAAGTCATCTGCTGACCTTTTATGATATTATTTGGCCTTTAGAATTAATATTAACATAAATAGGCATGTTACTGGAGGAAAAATATAAAGTCTGAGGATAGTGAACACACACACAAAATGCATGAAAGTAACCACTGACCCAATCGTCATTCTTGCTTATAGGTGGTCCTCAACTTATGACTATAATTGAGCCTGGCAATTAAAGTCATAAGTTGGGACGGTTGTAAAGCAAATGATTACATAACCAGACCTGATTTTTATTACCTTTTTTTGCACTGGCCATTCCACAAATGCTATGGTCATAAAGTGAACGCAGTAGCAGTGTGAATGCTGCAGACAGTGAGTGCTGCCTGGAATAAAAAAACTAAACAAAAAAGTCTATTAATCACATACCATATGTATTTATTTGTTCTTTGTTGGCTATGGGGCAGAAATAAATGCCGGTTTCTGGCAAAAACACCTTAAATCATGATCACGTGACTGCAGGACATTGCAAATGAATATAAGTGCAGGCTGGCAGCCGAATTCCCCAAATGTGGTCACATGACCAGGGGGAGGGCTGATGTCATAACTTCAGAACTGAATCATAAGTACCTTTGGGGAGTCCGTTGTAACTTTGAGCCATTGATGAGCAGCCGGTCATAAACCGAGAACTACCTGCACTGAACATTGCTACGTATCTTCTTTCTCCTTGATAGACAGAAAGTGAGTTCTGCAGCATGTTTTACTACATCCATTCAAAGTAATGCGGCTGCTTAACTCACACCAAAAAGGGAAAGGATCTATTTAGGTACAGGCATGTAGGACACAGGTCCATTCATTCTCTCTCCTCTCTCTTCCGTCTCCTCTCTTCATAGCTGCTGTTTGGGCTGAAAGTGCTTGGATTAACACACAAAAAGAAAGGGCCGGGCTCCATGTCTACAGTGTGAGAATCTGCTATTCTTTCTCCTGGGAGAATGTGTAAACACAGAAAGAGATTTCATTGCTTGGGCTGATTGTTTGGATGGATGAATAGAATAACTGACTGATAATCTGGAGGGAATTTTAGGCTCCCAACATCCAGAGGGTGGAAATTAAGCATCCCGGAGACCTACCGCATGGCAGAACTAAAGGGAAGCTGGCTGTATTTGAAGAACATGCTTCACCAGGTCTGTTAAAGGCTGAGCGGCTCCATTTGCATAATGAGTGAAGCTTGGTTAGTTTTACGTTTACTCTGTTGTTTTGCGGCTTAGCGCGCTGTGTAAACTCAACCCGTTTTGTTTGTTTATAGGTCAGCGGATTCTGCAAAACCAGAAATTTGATTAATTCAGTAGCCAGACTAAGTGGGTTGTGTTAAGGCGGGCAATCCATCAGGCTGATTCAGGGAAATATCCGATATGTATTATGCATGGATACACTGAAATAGGCAACTGTACATCTCCGACTGCAGATGGGAACTCATCTTACAATTTGGAATGTTTCCCATTCATTCAAAGTTAATGCAGCAAAGGGAACTCTTCAGAATAAAACCTCTGTTTTGCCTGAATAGTGTAAGCCATTCCATGGAAGCCCAAATCAGCCAGCTGAATAAATTCTTTGCCTGAATAAAATACAAAACAATCTCTCTTCCCCAGGATCCATCTGGATTGGCAATTTCACCTTGCCATGTTCAAGGGCAGCAGGTCTGCCTGCCTGCCTGCCTGACTGACTGACTGCCTGACTGACTGACTGACTGACTGACTGACTGACTGACTGACTGACTGACTGACTGCCTGACTGACTGCCTGACTGACTTGGGTGCTGCCTGGAATAAAAAACTAAACAAAAAAGTCTATTATTAATCACATACCACATTTATTTATTTGTTTGTTAAATTTGAGACTTCCTATGCAACCATGGGTGGCTTAACCTTTTGTTTACAATATACTAAAGTACTGACCAGAAGAGCAAAATATCAACCATTAACCTCCCAGAATTGAAATAACTGAAATAACAATCTGTTTGGCCCAGATCAGGTGGCAGCGGGAGGCTTCGCCCACCCTCCTGGACACTTCTGTACATGCGCAGAAGCATCGTGCGCACGAGCCAACCGGTACTTTAAAAAATGGAAACCCACCATTGATACAGATCTCTGGGGGAAATCATTCCAGAAGGCAGGATCTGCAGGAATACGTGTAGACAGACTTCCTGGTCCTGTGAGATGACATTGTATGATTCACCGGGCCTAGTATGTGTCCACCTTACTGGATCACAGAACTAGTAGTTATGGGGCTGTCCAAAAGAGGGACTAGCTAGGATGCTCAAGGGCAGTGGCTTGGGGACTGCCTGTCCTGTCTCATCACCTGCCTAGACTTAACTTTTAACTTTTATTAAATTTATAGACCGCGCCCTCTCCCAGAAGGGACTCGGGGCGGTGTACAGTCATATTAAAAACACAATAAATATACATAAATATAAATATAGATATAGATATAGATGTGGCTGGAGGAGGTAACATATAATTTACTGTACAATAATAGTTAAAGTTCAAATTTAAAAATTTAAAATGCATTAAAAACTACCCCTAAAAAACTATCCCAGAATAAAATGTTTGCCAGGAGGTATAACATGGGACTATAAATGGGCCAGGCCAGCTAATTGGAACAGGTGGGTCTTGAGTTTCTGTCGGAAGGAGTGGAGGTCAGTAGTGGTTCTGATATCGGGGGGGGTCATTCCAGAGGTTGGGCCCATCACAGAGAAGGCTCTACTCCTGGGCGCCGCCCGTTGACATTGCTTAGTGGACGGCACCCGGAGGAGTCCTTCCCTGTGGGAGCGAATTGGTCGCAGGGATGTATGAGGTAGGATGCGATCCTGCAGGTATAGTAGAGATGCTCCCATCCCATTAATTCTCCAGTATTCTGTCTCTTTCTCTTTCTAATGGCAAACTCAGGTGGTGAGGACTGATTTGAGTTGAATAGAACCTCTGAGAAACGAAGGGATGTATGAAGAATCTCAGAAGAATCAGAACAACCTACCCCAAATGTTTTAGAAATTCCGAGGGAGTAAGATCTTGGGCAAAAAAACCCAATGAGTGTCCATTGGATAAAAAATGAGGGGAGAAATAGAAAACAATGAAATAGAACAGAATATCATCGAAAAGTACATGGAAAACCTCAAAACTCTGAACAGAAATTCTTCTATTGGAAATGAGAATACATAGCAGCTTTTTGTTGAATCTCTTCCTCTCTTGTTACATACATTCCTGTCTTTAAGTCACCATCGCCAGTGTACCTACTGTGTACCTATTCTCATATTCATATCAGAGGTGGGTTCCTACTGGTTCAGCCGAATAGGTAATAACTCGGCCACCCACGCATCTGAACCGGTTCTATCGAGCACAGAAGCAATTTTTTACCTAATGTGCATGGGTGAGTAGCGCGCATCAAGCGCACGCCCGAAGTGCATCCCTGAACAAACCAGCTGTAAAAGAAACCCACCCCTGATTCATATAATAGTGATAGTATCATATAGTAGTTTCATAGTAGTGATTGCATTAGAAAATTGGAAAATCATCTCATAAATAACATATTGTACTATTTCTGTATGATCACCACGAAAACCCCACAGAGATGTCCATAAAATCACCAGTGGTTAAGTCTAATTCAAGGAAATTATTACTTCTTTCAGAGATGGAGCCAAGTTTAAGTCTTAAAGAATACAGAATAATGGATTTGAAAGGGACCTTGGAGGTCTTCTAGTCCATAATCTGCTAAAGCAGGAGACCCTCTACCAGATTTCTCCAACCTTTTTGGCTTTGCGGACCAGTGGTGGGGGAGGAGATGGTTCTGCACGAGCGACACGCAAGTGTGTGAGCAGCTCCATTTGCACTGGTAGCAGGCATGTCCACCACTGGTGCAAATGGAGCACAGGCGCACATGCTCACCCACTGTTTGCATGTGTGGGGATGCATGTGCATGGTTTCCCGCCACTTCTAAAGGCCCTGAAGTGGGGGTTGGGGACTCCTGCTCTGTACCATTCTGGACAAATGGTTGTCCAATCTCTTCTTAAAAACCTCCAGAGATGGAGCACCCACAACTGCGGGAAGCAAGCTGATCCTCTTAAATCTTCAACTTTGAGCCTGTTATGACCCAAAGAACTCAACAAGTAGCCTTCAAGTCCCATAATTGATTTTTCATTGTGATGTATTTTGTTTTCAATTCAGGGAATTCAGCTTTTGATGATGATACTATAACATGCGCCTGAGTGCTTCGTGTCAAAGGTTTATGCACTTTGTAATGTCAGAGAGATGTTCAAAAAGTTTGGGGTGTTTAAGTGCACTTTGTTTTTTTTTGTATTAAATGATTTTCATTATTATCAAATTGCAAACAGATGGCATTCCACTTGCAAATTAATGCAGCCATATTTCAGAATTCCAGCTAGTGCTGCAGTGGATTTTGGAGAGGACGTTATCTGCCAAATTCTCAAAGTTCATTGTTCAAAGTCTCCGTTTCAGATGTGATATGTATCAGCTTTGATAACTATATTATTTATATTGCCATTTAACTGACCTCAGATAGAGTATCTGTAACATCTTCCTTTATTTCTTGTTGCATAAAAGAACATATTGTTGCCTTTCACAACAACTTTAAGCAAGTCTCCCAGTAATCCAGGCATACTCCTTACCAGTGATTCTGGCAACACGTGATCGCGCTAAAAGTCACTGTTTTGGGAATGCTGGGCCCTCATTCACTTTCTCCAGGAAGTGCTTGGTATTCCTTTCTTCAGTTCACCGGCAAGACATTATTCATTGTGTTGTATGCCTAGCCATTTGCATTTTGTCTAGAAAGGCAGAATTAGGCTTGGCTTGGCTGTTGTAATCAGACTTTGGGAGGGGTGTTCTGGGATGCCAGACCTTAGCACTGAGTTGTCTGATGGAGAAACGTGCTTTTTCAGTCACCTATCTTCTGATTCTTCTGCTGCTGCGACTCCCCCCTCCTCCTCCCTCCTCCCTTCTCCCTCCTTCTTTTCAAATGCACATTTCATCCTTTTTAAAAAAAATCATTGTGGTTTTGTAGTGGACATTTATGGTCCCCATTGCCCTTAATCTGATTTACCTTCCCTTTTCCGCCACATATTCTGTATATTTTATATCTTCAGTCCAAGATTCCTGATCTGGATCCATCAGTTCTAGGGCTATGCAACTTTAAGGATCCCTACAGCTTTCCTTAAAGACAGGCATTCTTTATCAATTAAAAGATTTAATGGTAACCTACTCTCACTCTCTTATGGTTGCGGAGGCTACTACAGACCAAATATTCACACTGACCCCAAACAGCAAGTCGACCATAATCAACTGCAACACCAGGATTTCTTCTTCTGTGATTTGGTGCCCCTTCTTGACCATTTCCAGAAACCTTCAAATAAAGGGGGAAAGGGCTGTTTTATCTTCTAGGTATACAGTCCTCTCAAGGCTGCTATTGGTTTCTCATGAACAATTCCAGCTATAAACACTTCCAGATGTAGGGTGGGCCTTTGCTTAGTCCTCCAAGGAACTGGAATAGTTGCTTTTCAATTTATTTATAAATGATCAGAAGATAGAGTTGAGCAATGAGATATCCAAATTTTGAGATAGAATAAATCATTCAGGGTGGGAAAAAGCAAAAGAGATGTATGTGTGTGGGGGGGAGGCAAGTGCAGTTCAGTATAAATGGGAGCAAAAGGAAATGATAAAAAAATTCATCATAAAAAATATCACAGATGGGAGTGGAGAATCAGTTAAAATATGGGAGTATGGCAACTATGAAAAGATGAATGCTATGCCGGCTTTTATTAGGAACTAGACTGAAAGCAGTCAATACTGTAAATACTTTACACAAATCAATAATGAAATTAGATCTGGAATGACAACGGTTGCTAGAAAGGAGCAACAAGCGGGAGGAATGGAGCAATGCCTACTGTGTTTTCCACTTTGTTTCTTCTCATCTTCAGCCCATCTCTATGAGAAATTCAGAATAAACCGTGGAAGAACTTGATGCCTGGTTGAATGTTGAAAATAATTATTTTAAAATATGGTAACAGCCAGGGCCGGATTTTCCTATAGGCTAACTAGGCTTCAGCCTAGGGACACAAGATCAAGAGGGGCCTTTTATTTTTATTTATTATCCGTGCCACATTTTTTATAAAGGTTAGTACCAACTACAACATGTTTCATTTAATATATTGATATATATCACAGTAATGATGTATTTTATTATCTCTCATGTAATTTACAAACTTAAAAATGGGAGGTGAAAGGGCCCCATAAGTGGAATAGCCTATGGCCTCTTTTCATCTAAATCCGGCCCTGGTAACAGCCAACAAATAGCTTTAGAATGGAGTTAAATAAATTCATAGATATTAAGACTATCCATACTGTGATTGCTCTGTGTGTATTTATAGGATCGGAGGCAATATGATTTGAGGTAGCAACTGATGGGAAATAATAAGGATATTGTAAGTTATTCTCAATTCCACTCATCTTTGCAGTTTGTTAAAAAGAAAAAAAAACAGTGCTTTTAACATGCAGTGCCAAAAAAGAAGAAGGAAAGCTCAAAGATAACAGAATCAAAATAAACATGATAGCATTTAGACTTATATACTGCTTCTTAGTGCTTTACAGCCCTCTCTAAGCGGTTTACCAAGTCAGCATATTGCCCCCAACAATCTGAGTCCTCATTTTACTGGAAGGATGGAAGCTTGAGTCAACCTTGAGCCGCTCAGAATCAAACTCCTGGTGTGAGCAGTGAGTTAGCCTGCAGTACAGTAAGTACTGCATTCTAACCATTACACACCACGGCTCTGTGATATTATTAAAGTATAATAGGTAGGAAGATAGGTAGGTAAATAAATAATATCCATTGAAAAAAATCAGTTTTTTTAAACAACTGATTAATAATGGAGAGGGGAATTGGTCTTCCTTTCCCTCTAAAAGAAATTGTGCTTGAGGAACACAACTTTATAACTTCAAAATACTGTATAAACATATTATAAATTCCAAGATCTTAATGTCAAGTATGGAAGATCTTTTCATCATGGTAAAGCAGTCTAATTAGCTATAATCCACGTATAATAAATCCAGAGCACTCAGTGCAATAATAGCTCCCACATTTTTGAATATAGATCAACATATTTAAGTCTTATTTCTTTTGCCAGCACTATAAGTTTATAAATTTTAAACCAGAAAGGAATAATCTTGGAAAAGGCCCAGAACACATGTGTCAATATCTAGTCCACTATTGTACTGAGATTGATTTCTAGCCCTTACTAAACTTTCTCTGAAGAATCCAAATCACTCAATGTGGGATTTGTTGTTGAATTGCAGAAGTGCATCTTAAGAGCAACAAATAGACATTTTAAATTCCTAACCCACTGCTTTTTTAAAAAAAAAGGGAGATTCCAATTTTTAATTCTGTTTTTCTTGCAACTTACCAATATATGTCTTCATAAAACTGCTCACTTGTCTGTTAAAAATAAATTGTAGGCTTGGAATCATCCAAAAACTCTTAGTGATAATAATATTTGACGGGTTTCATATGCTTCTTATATGCCTGGTCCAAATTATGCAATATTAACTGAATATATTACCATTCAGCAGATGTCAACAATCTGAACATCCCTGCAACATCAGAAATGTTTTAAAATACTGATTAACCATACAACTGATATAAACTATTTACTCTATTTTTGTTCCATGAACTCAACATAGAAAGAAAACAAAATCAGTTACTATACCAGAAATTCTGAAACTGAAATTGTCTCAAAGAGATGGTTTTCAATATCCAAATATGTCTTGCAGATTTTAATGCCAGAAAAACAACTGGTATGGGCAAAAAACAGGACTAGCTTTTACTCAAATTTCAAGGAAATAAAATCATACTGGCTTTTTCACCAGTTAGTGCCAAGATGGTGTAGCTAGATAAATTTATACTTTGAGGGAACGGAATGCCTCGGAGTTCAATTTGTGATGGATGCATTATTTGGAACCTGACAGTTAGTTTATACCTTTGCACTTGATGGACAGGAAGAACGGACATATGAAGAACGGTTGCAGGAACTGGGTATGTTTAGCTTAAGAGAAAGAAGGACTAGGGGAGACATGATAGCAGTGTTCCAATATCTCAGGGGTTGCCACGAAGAAGAGGGAGTCAAACTATTTTCCAAGGCACCTGAGTGTAGAACAAGAAGCAATGGGTGGAAACTAATCAAAGAGAGAAGCAACTTAGAACTGAGGAGAAACTTCCTGACAGTTAGAACAATTAATCAGTGGAACAGCTTGCCTCCAGAAGTTGTGAATGCCCCAACACTGGAAGTCTTTAAGAAGATGCTGGATAGCCATCTGTCTGAAACGGTATAGGGTTTTCTGCCTAGGCAGGGGGTTGGACTAGAAGACCTCCAAGGTCCCTTCCAACTCTGCTATTGTATTGTATTGTAAAATGCCACAACCTTGGCTGAGACAAGGGCATGCACAGCAGATGATATCCTGGCATGTGCTAGATATGACCTGAGGAATATAAGGAAAGCCTAACTCAGAAGAATGTTAACGTTCATTTATTAAAAGAAAAGAAAAGATTTAGAATGCCAGTAAAGAAGAGAGTGGGGATGGTATTTCAAAGCTAACACACAATAGGGATAATGTAAATTTTAGTGTAAGTTTCAGAATTTGAGCAAACTCCTGGAGACAATGGAGGACAAGAGAGCCTAGCTTGTTCATGGGGTTGCAAAGAGTCGGACATGACTTAACGACTGAACAACAACAATAACAACAACAACAACAACAACAACAAAAGTTTCAATAGCCTTTGATTTATATGTAGTGGATAAAATGGGGAGATTCAGAAGAAAGGGATAACAAAGGGGATGCATTTGCTTCAGGGGTAGGTTGCTGCTGGCGTTACTGCTGGTTCGCTTTGCACATGTTTTGCGGTTCGCTTCACGCACACACATGGGCAACTGGGGAACCGGTTCAGGGGCATGGCTAGCCTGCCATCCCTACCGGCGATCCAGTCACAATCACGACTACCAATTCCGGTAGCAACCCACCTCCTTACTTCCTTTGGGGAAACCACTTTGGTGTAGTGCAGAGGTGGACATGCACAGAAGCATATGGGCGGGTGGGCAGAGACTCCCGCAGCCGCCACTACAGTTCACCCCAAACTGGACTGAACCAGGAGCAACCCACCTCTGGTGTAGTGGTGAAATCAGAAGGCTGAGTTCTTGTCCCACTGTAGACATGAAGCCAGCTGGCTGACCTTGGGCGAACTACTGTCTCTCAGTCCTAGGAAGGAATAATGGCAAACCATTTCTGAAAAAACTTGTAAAAAAAAACCTGCAGCAACTTTCCCAGTCAGTTTCCAGGAGTCAAAAAGGCTGCAGGACACACACACACAGTGGAAAGAAAGTGCCCTTCCATTCCCAAAAAAGTTTTGCATTTTATTCCTTACAGTCACCTTAAATACATCAAAGATAAAAATAGATATGTACACTGCAGATTTTTTCCATCAATCTCAACTCTTGACTTCACAAGAAACTACGTAATTTCATAGATACATCCGTGCTACTTCTTAGTAATAGTATAGAAATGGTTTGCCTTTTTCAGGAATGTTGTTCAACTTTTCACATTCTATGGCAGGGGTCACCAGCCTTGACAACTTTAAGCCTGGAGGACTTCAACTCCCAGAATTCCCCAGCCAGCTTCTGGGAGTTGAAGTTCTCCAGGCTTAAAGTTGCCAAGATTGGAGACCCCTGTTCTATGGTCACAGTATTCCCTGGAGTTTTTTCCTCTGAGTATTAACCAGATCAGATCTTGCCTAGCTTCTAAACTCAGATAAAGTCAGACTAAGACTGCCATCTTTAAGATACATTAAGGCTAATAGCTATGTTAATCTGGAAGGTATTAGATGGTTCCGCCCCAAGCGCCTGATGGAACCGGATAGGTTCCAGACGGAACTTGGGCCACCTCCTGTGGACCTGACCCGCCCCCGAGTAGAGGACCTGGTAGTCGCATGGAATAGTGCGGCTACCGGGGCCCTAGACCGGGTGGCGCCTTTGCGGCCTCTCCTGCGGCGAAGAACCACCCTGGCACCTTGGTTTACCGAGGAGCTAAGGGTGATGAAACGCCACAAGAGACGCCTAGAGAGTCGTTGGAGATCCTCCCGTTCCGAATTTGACCGAGCACAGGCACGAGCCTATTTGAAGACGTACCTTGTGGCACTAAGAGCGGCCAAACGTCAACATTGCGCCGCTCTTATTGCGTCTGCAGATAACCGCCCTGCCGCCCTGTTTCGGGTGACCCGTTCCCTCTTGTTTGAGAGACCACGGGAAGCCCCTCTACAGGGCAGAGCAGAGGAGTTTGGGAATTATCTACAGGACAAAGTCGCTCAAATCCGGATGGGATGGACCCCTTTCAGTGGTCCAGTAGAGACGCCCGTTGCGAGTCTTGAGGGACCGCTTTGGGAGGAGTTTGACTCGGTTGCCATCGAGGATTTGGACAGGTTGCGTGGACGTCTGCGACCCACCACATGTTTATTGGACCCGTGTCCCTCCTGGCTTGTACTGGCATCCTGGGAGGTTACGCGCGACTGGCTCCTGGGCCTGGTGAACGCCTCGTTGGGTGAGGGGTCTCTACCGGCCGCCTTGAAAGAGGCGGTGGTGAGGCCCCTGCTCAAGAAGCCTTCCCTGGACCCAACGGACCTAGTCAATTATCGTCCAGTCTCCAACCTTCCTTTTTTAGCGAAGGTTGTAGAGAGTGTGGTAGCACAGCAGTTCCCACGTCACCTGGAGGAAAATGATTATCTAGACCCGCGCCAGTCCGGCTTCCGACCCGGGCACAGCACGGAGACGGCCTTGGTCGCATTGGTCGATGATCTCTGGAGGGCCAGAGATAGGGGTTGTTCCTCTATCCTGGTCCTATTAGATCTCTCGGCGGCGTTCGATACCATCGACCATGGTATCCTGTTGCACCGGCTAGAGGGGCTGGGAGTCAGAGGCACCGTTTTACGGTGGTTTGGCTCCTACCTCTCTGGTCGGACGCAACGTGTGTTGACAGGGGAGCAGAGTTCGACCCGGAGGCCACTCACATGTGGAGTGCCACAGGGATCGGTGCTCTCGCCCCTCCTGTTCAACACATATATGAAACCGCTGGGCGAGATCATCCGTGGTTTTGGAGTGGGATATCATCTGTATGCTGATGATACTCAGCTATACATTTCCACTCCGAACCACCCCAATGAGGCCGTCGAAATGATGTCCCGGTGCCTGGAGGCCGTACGGGTCTGGATGGATGGCAACCGACTAAAACTCAACCCTTCCAAGACGGAGTGGCTGTGGCTACCGGCCTCCCGGTTCAACCAGGTGCTTCCATCTCTGGCCATCGGGGGCGTCCAACTAGCCCCCATGGAACAGGTGCGCAATTTGGGCGTCCTCCTGGATACCCGGCTGTCCATGGATAACCATGTAACAGCCGTGGCAAGGGGGGCGTTCCATCAGGTTCGCCTGATGCGCCAATTGCGCCCCTTATTGGACCGGGATGCCCTACGCACAGTCACCCATGCGCTAGTGACGTCTCGCCTGGATTACTGCAATGCTCTCTACATGGGGCTTCCCTTGAGATGCACTCGGAGACTACAGTTGGTCCAGAACGCGGCCGCGCGGGTGATTATGGGGAGGACCAGATACTCCCCTGTAACACCTCTCCTGCGCGAGCTGCACTGGCTGCCTGTGGTCTACCGAGTGCGTTTCAAGGTTTTGATTATGATCTTTAAAGCGCTCCATGGCACAGGGCCTAGTTATATGCAGGATCGCATCCTGCCCCACACATCCCTACGACCAATTCGCTCACACAGAGAGGGACTTCTCCGGGTGCCGTCCGCCAAACAGTGTCGGGGGGCGACACCCAGGAGCAGAGCCTTCTCTGTGATGGGCCCAGCCCTATGGAATGACCTCCCCCGTGACATCAGGATTACTTCCGATCTCCGCTCCTTCCGTGTACAGCTGAAGACCCACCTCTTTCAATTATCCGGCCTGGCTCAATCGCAATCGTAATTTTCCCATTCCTCCAAACTGTTTTTTAAATTGTTCTTAAATATTAATTTTATTGGGTTTTTACAATTGGGGTATTTTAAAGTAGATTTTTAACTGTCTATTGATGTAATTTGTTTCCTCCTCCGTGTATATGTATATGTGTTGTGTATGTATGTACGTTTGGTGTTGTTATGTATTTTATGTTATATGCTCCATTGTACGCCGCCCCGAGTCCTACTTGGAAAGGGAGCGGCTAATAAATCCAAATTTATTATTATTATTATTATTAATCTAAGTCTGGCAGCCTTTGATTCACAGTGAGTAACTATTCTGAACTTCGTAGCAAGTTAAAATATGCAGAAGACGCAGTGCTTGCAAATAAACCCTACCTCACTCTTGCTCACATTGTTCACATTATAGTTATTTGAATAGGGCTGTAATAAATGACTGTGTGTGCATATGTGATGACAATCAGAAAGAGATTGTAAAAGCAGGATTGGTCCAAAGAGTCTTTCAGTTGTAGTTGTTACTCCTGGGAATTAATGTGTATAGGCATCAGTCCGTTTTCATTATTTATTATTGTTGCATTTGTTGATCTTGTGTTGCAAAGTGACAGATGTCTTAAGTTATAGAAGAACTATACGTAAATTAATTTTAAAAATTATCCATCAATTTGTGTCTTTCTAGAATAGGTGTGTAGAGGTTTTTCTGCTGTGGGTGCAACATTGTTGGGGAAAGGGGTGGGATATACAACCTAGTCACCAAGTAGCTTACAGAATGGAGTTCAGTGGTGGGATTCAAATTTTTTACTACCGATTCTGTGGCCATGGCTTGGTGGGCGTGGCTTGGTGGGGTGTGGCAGGGGAAGGATGCTGTAAAATCTCCATTCTGTCCCAACTCCAAGGGAAGGTTACTGCAAAATCCCCGTTCCCTCCGATTAGCTGGGACTCAGGAGGCAGAGAATAGATGGGGGGCGGGCAGTCAGAGGGGGTATTTACTGGTTCTCCGAACTACTCAAAATTTCTGCAACTGGTTCTCCAGAACTGGTCAGAACCTGCTGAATGCCACCTCTGGTGGAGTTGCTAAAATGCAGCTTTAGAAGAGAAGTACCTTTTACATACTGACATCTGTTAGGCTGTCATTGCTGAAAAAGCTCCAACTGAAATTATCCTCGTAATAGTTGTGTTACTGATTCAGCTTTACGCATGAATCCCATACCTCAAAGTGTTAACTACTTATTTGGTTTCAACTTCTGAACAACTCTGAGTACTTTTTTTCCTACATAGATTTTGTTATGAAAAAAATGGCAGTCATCTAAAAAGTAACTGAATATTGGAGTGTATAATTTGAACTTTAACTTTTTACTGGGTCACCCTGACAGCACTTACAGTAACTAACTAGTCTTTGTACTTTCATAGTTGAGGTCCTCCAAATCGGATCGTCTTTGTCTGAAACTTTCTGCTTGGTGGTCTCAGCTATTTAATTATTCCCTGCTAATGAAAAACCAAAAGGAGAACCCTTTAGCTGTTTGCCCAATTGGACAACTGCAAAGTCTGGCCTGGAGGTTTGAGAGGGGCTGGGAGATCAAATCTGGTTGTCAGATGTTTAACCAAAATCTGACTTTGTTTCTCATGCAGGATCTATTGTGCATATGTGGTGCAGAGGAATGTCACGTGCACTCTACAGGATGGCGTGGAGAGCTATGTGAAAGCTGAGTATCACAAGTGCAGCTGGGGACCCAAGTGTCCTGGAAAAGTCGTGTGAGTATAGCCAGGGATAAAGGTGTAGAGATCTCACAGCATTCCTTGACCTGAGAAAAGTCACTCCTGTATATTGATTTTATCACAGATAGTACCAAAAGTCCTGATTCCCCTTATTTCATCTTCTTATTAATTTTCTGAGCCAATGTGGTTAAGCTGGCTAAGTTGAAAAGTGAGGGTGAGGGAGTCTTAAATCCACCCTTAGTCTGTGGAGTACTACTACTACATTCGTGTCGGAAGCACTTACCAAGACACTTTTGGGTTGAAAAGATTAGCTGGTGAAATCACCATTGTCCAGGGGACGCCTGAAAAGACTCCTTTCATGTGTCCCTGTTATTTTCCCACCAAACTGGTACCTATTTATCTACTTGCATTTGCATGTTCTTGAACTGCTAGGTTGGCAGGTATTGAGACAAATTAACAGGAGCTCATTTTCTTATGCAGTTCATGCTCTTGGATTTCGAAATGCCAAGCTATCAACCTCTCAATTGTATTTTGACTCAGCATCTTAATCAAGTGAGCCACTGCAGCCCCTCATGGATGATTTAAGACTAGATCTGTCCAGCCCAATCAATTCCATAGGGAGTTGTAATTCCTAAAAGCTGGTCTAAGTAAAAGTGGGATATTATTATTACTATGGCCAATGCAAAGTCAGCCAGATGTTTAGAGTGGATTTGGCATTTTTATCCACCTATCGGATCCTTCCCAAGAACTTGGGATAGGCAGATATTGTTGTTTGATGATGTTAAAGATATTGTCCTATGAAAAGTGTTGCAAATAAATCTGCCTTTTGTAATTGACTGAAATTATTTTTTTAATGCCAGTAATGTGTGACTTGTCAGTATCGTTGATGGAGGAATCAATGCAATGAAAAACAGTAGAATTAAGAGTGAGTCTTTTCTCAATCTATCACCATTGACTACCCTCATCATGCTAGAGTTAATCCCCCCCCATATCAGTATATTTGAATCACTGTATCATTTGTTGGGGGTGAGGAGTAATTCAGCTGAGTGTGATCCTCCCCCCTTGGCTCAGTCCCCCTGCCTCCATTTCCCCCTCCCATGTTCCTAATTGATTCTGATATGCTTCACGGGAAAAAATGCTATTAATGAAATGAAATACCCATATTTTTCGGAGTATAAGACGCACCAAGGTTTTGAAGAGGCAATTTTTTTAAAAAGTAGGTAGGTAGGTAGAGGGATAGAGAGGGAGAGAAAGAGAGAGAAATATAGTAAGTAGGTAGGGAGAGAGAGAGTAGTTAGGTAGGTAGGTATGTAGGTAGATAAAGGGAGAGAGAGAGAGAGAGAGAGAGAGAGAGAGAAAGAAAGAGAAATACAGTAGATAGGGAGGGAGGGAGAGAGAGAGAGTAGGTAGGTAGATGTATGGTGTATTTATCCATGTGCTGGAGAAGGAAATCGCTGACAATCTGCAGCACCTAAGACTTTGTTTCTGCTGTCACAGCACTTGATCAATGTAATTCTCACCAATCAGTTAAAGAGCTTTCCAAAAGGGGAAAAAAAGTTTTTGTACGCTGCAAACCTCCCGAAAACAGCCCCGGGTTTTTTTTTTCAAAAAAGGCATGAATAGCCTTAGGGGGGCTTGCAGAGTGCTCCTGGGGGACAAAAATGAGCAAAAAAAGGCCCATTTTTTTGTCAAACAAATTGCATGCATAGCCTTATGGAAGCTTATAGGGGGCTGCTGGGGGCTGGGGGGCAAAAAATGGCCCTTTTTGCATATTTCTGCCCTCCCCAGCCCCCAGGAGCTCTCTGAAAGCCTCCATAAGGGTATGCACAGCCATTTTTGTGAAGGGAGAGAGGGCTTTGGGAGGTAAAAAATGCTGTATTCGATGTATAAGACGCATCCAGATTTTCAGCCTCTTTTTTGAGAAAAAAAAAGGTGCGTCCTATAATCCGAAAAATACAGTAAATAGAAATTCTTCTATGGCACAATTGACTACAATTGTGTTTTTCCTTGTGCCATTGATCATGCACAAAGCTTCTAAGATTTCTAATGAATTCTATTATTTCTAGGCTCTTGATTATTCACTCATGTGGCAGGTAGTCAAATGTCTTCTTGCAATTAATCCAAACTGCACTCAAATTGGTCTTCCAGTTTTCCAAAATCACCTTGTCAATCGCAGATAGTCCTTGACTTACAACTGCAATAGGGACTGAAAATTCTTTTGTAAGTTGGTGAGGTCATAAAGCGAGTAATGATGCGATGAGACCTAGTTTTACAACCAATTTACCATGGTCATTAAGTGAATCACCGTAGCAAATCTGGCTTCCCCAATTGCAAATCATGATTATGTAACTGGAAGATGCTGCAACCATCATAAATATGAGCTGATTGCCCAATGCCTGAATTGTGATCACGTGATCACAGGGTTTGTGAGACGGTTGTAACTTTGAGGACAGGTAATAAATCACTTCTTTCCAAGGCCATTATAACTTCAAATTGTTGTTAAATAAACAATTATAAATCAATGATGTTCCTGTTCTATTTGGGCACTTTCCTTTCTTCTCAGATGGAAAGAGTTTGTTTTTAACTAGATGCTGTTGGACTGCATCAGCTATCACACCACTTTGCAATTTGAAAATTGTTGGTAAGCAGGTAATTAGCTTGTAGTTGCCTGATTCTGTCCCTTTTGTTGGATCGATCATTCTCAGGTACATTTTGTCAGATGTTTAACAATCTTCAGTTTCAGCTCCTTGCAGTTGTTAAACTGCTTTGCAATCAGTGGGTGACTGCTTAGACCAGTGGTTCCCAACATGGGGTCCACGCCCCACAGGAGGGCAATTTGATTTTTAATGGGGGCAATTTGAACCTTGTTTAAACCAAGTTAATGGCCTTTTAGGCTTCCTCCATATGAGTAGAGTAGAGTAGAGTAGAGTAGAGTCACTTTTTGAGTAAATTAAGAATTATATGTAACGGGGAAAGGAGCATCAGGATTTTAGAGATGCTTAGGTGGGGCATGGCCAAAAAAAGGTTGGGAACCACTGGGTTAGACCATTAGAGAGTTCTGGGAACTGAAGTCCACATATCATAAAGTTGCCAAGTTTAAAAATTACACCACTAGACATTTCCAAAAGAAAAACTATCCAATCCAGATAACCAGGAAGCATCACCCGAAATAAGAAAACTTTTAAATATAGTCAGATAAAGCAGTTTTAGATTTTTCTTTCTTCCTCCCAGCCAATCCTAAGTCTCATAAATATAATTCCAACTTCCGTTTTCTTCTAATATATTTTTCTCCTCTCTCAAAATTCTTAGCGTCTTTCAAGTCGACTTGTAATTTTCATGAAGTAACTTCAGTAAATATATCTTATATTTCCAATTAAAAGGGTAGTCCGTAACATCTTTTTCAATTTTTAAATGATTCCAACTGCATTTGTAAATTGAATATTTACATCTGCTTCTTATAAATTGTGATTTTTAAATCCACCTTGGAATTCACCTCAGTTATCTCTGGAAGGGTTTGTTCACTAGAGGTGTTTGTTCCAATACAGTTGAAGCATTTCACAGGCCTAGAGATCAAGCAATTCCTTTAAAGCAGGGGTGTCCAAACTTGGGAACTTTAAAGTTGAAGTCCACAAGTCTTAAAGTTCCCAGGTTTGGACACCCCTGCTTTAAAGTAACCAACATGTGCACTAGTAATTGATCTTTAAAGTTTGTAAATAAGATACAGTATATTTTTCACACACAAAAAGCCCTTTCTAATTAACTTCAGAAACTTTCTTTAAATCAATTTCACAAAGCTTTTAGCATTTATAAAGGTTTCCAGAAAGCACTCTGGAATCACCTCTTTGCTACATATTACAAGAAGTTACAAAAAAAAATCTTAAAAAGCTACAAAGATGTGATATTCTTTCTTTTTAAATGTATTGAAGAGAATCCCATCCAATGACCAGGAGTCTTGTGATTCTGAAAGTTTTTTCAGTCTTAAACAAACAACGAGAAAGGTAAAACTCCCAAATGATTAAAAAGATTAGGCTTGGTCAAACCGAATCCTAAAATGCTGCATTTATGGCTCGGAGCATGATGAATCCTTAGACTTCCAGTTGATTGCAAGTGGCTGTAAAAACAATGGTTTTTGTAGTCTGCTGACAAAAATCAGTTATCCAAAGGGCATGTGGGCAATATCCAGTTCTCTCTTTCTTCCAGAGAGAATTTTGGTATATCCAGCTGCTGGGGTGAAATCAACTTTTTGCAAATGTGAGCGTGCGTGCCACCTCCCCGCATGCGCAGGATTTTCTGCGCATGCGCACAGCATCAAAAATGGGATGTGATGACATCCGGGTGGGTGGGTGGAGCCTCCTGCCACAACCGCTACCAGTTCACCCGAACAGGATAGAACTAAATTTCACCACTGCTAGCTGCCAAATTTGACCTTAATGCCCCTGCAAAAAAAATGTGGGGATTGGTTCTCCTTGCCTCACCAGATATTCTCTCTAAGAATAATGGGAGTTTTCTGATGGAAAACCATTTAATAGAGAGAAACAGATAAGACTTTCTCCATATATGAATGTGGCGCTTACATTAGGACCGTTTAGGGGGGTCTCAACCTTCCTAATGCTGCAACTCTTTAATACAGTTCCTCATGTTGTGGTGACCCCCAACCATAAAATTATTTTATGTTTTCCGTATTTTTTTTTAAGAAAATATGTGTTTTCCGATGGTCTTAGGTGACCCCTGTGAAAGGATCGTTCGACCCCCAAAGGGGTCCCAACCCACAGGTTGAGAACCACTGATTTAGGCATTGAGGAGTTTCCCATGCCTTCTTTGCTTTCCCACATCATATTTTAAGTGACAGAAGTGCTGTGGTAGTTAAAAATTGGAATGGATGTAATGCTTGCTTGCTTCCAACAAAGGCTCATACTAGCTAGGAGTCCAATAACTGCTCAGCATGATTATGTATTTCTTGGAAGTTGACCCAAATATAGCATAAATCTTTCTTGTATTATGGACTGGGTCCAAAGAATTGTGAGTGAAAGGAAAATAGCCGTCAGTCCCATTCCATAGATGCTTTCATAGACCTTTTATATGATGCTAGTGGAGGTGGGTTCAGTAGCAGTTGGTCAGTAGAAGGTCTGCAGCCAGGCTAACATTTTTGGAGGTAGCTTACTTTTATTACAAGCCAGAAAACCAAATGTTTTTAGATGCTTTCAGTATTTTTTTCAGTGTTACTCTATGATTTCAGCACTGAAATGGTACAGAGATAGATGAGGATCATATTGCTTGCTCAGAGGTGGGTTGCTGCTGGTTCGGCCTGGATCGGCCGAACCAGTAGTAGCGGCTGTGCTTTCATTGTGGGAAGCTGGGACATTGGGTGGCAGAATGCTGAGAATCAGGTCTGAGCCAGAGGTGAGCTCCTACCGGTTTGGGCCAGTTCGGCAGAACTGGTAGTGGTTTGGTGGACTGGATCGCTGGAACCGGAAGCAATCCAGGCCTGCCACATCCCCAAACCAGTTCTCCTACAGGGCCGCCATCTTGATTTTCAGTTCTGTGTATGCGCAGAACAATTGTAATTGCACAAATTTCGTTTTATTTCTTTTTTAACCTTTTGCACATGCGCAGACCTGTTTTTGTGCAAATGCGCACGCAAACAAAAATGTTGCATGCATCAAACCGGCAGTAATACCAGGAGCAACCCACCCCTGGTCTGAGCTATGTATTGTCCATATACGCAATTTTCAGAAACAAAGAGAAAATGTAGACAGAAAGAGCGCTTACAGTTTAGAAAGAAGGATGACAGGAAAAAGATGTAGAAAAGGAAGAAAGATTAAAATGTATATGCAGGTTAAGTTACTATAGGAGAGAAGCTTTTTCTAAGCAGCCTCTCTCCAGATGTACAGGTAGTCCTCGACTTACAACAATTCATTTAATAACCATTCAAGGTTACGACAGCACCAGTGGTGGGTTTCAATTTATCTTGCTACCAGTTCGCTCGTGCGCGTCCAAGCACCGGTTTGCATGAGCAGAAGTGTCCGGGTGGGTGGGCGGAGCCTCCCACCACCACCACCACTACCAGTTCATCCAATCCAGGGCAAACCGGCAGAAACCCACACCAGAACAGCACTAAATAAAGGGATTTATGTCCATTTTTCACAGTTACAACCTTTGTAGCATCCCCATGGCCATGTAATCAAAATTCAGATACTTGGCAGCTGGTTCATACTTATGACGTGATCCCCTTTTGAGATCTTCTGACAAGCAAAGTCAAAGCAGGTTCATTTAACGATCGGGTTATAAACTTAACAACTTCAGTGGTTCACTTAACAACTGCGACAAGAAACGTTGCAAAATGGAGTAAAACTCACTTAACAATTGTCTCTCTTAATAGAAATTTTGGGTTCAATTGTGGTCGTAAGTGAGGGACTACCTGGGGCTGATGGGAGCTGTACTTTAGTTTACATACTAGAAAGTATCAAGGAATTTTGCAATGTTATACTGGCAAAGGTGATGATCAAGCCAAGATTATGCAGAAAAGTGCACCAGGAATAATGAATGGACAAGTTTGAGATATAATCCAAGCAATCTATGCCAGAGAAAATATATGTTTATTTTTTTAAAATTGTAGAATTTGTGCATTCTTCCTATTTGTATACAGATGGTGTTTCCCTAAATTTCAAATCTAGTTCTGTTACCTATCATCAAAAGGGTCTTGTATCAGGGTTCCAAGTAACAGACCCAATGCAATCAAACCTCTGAGGCCCAGGTGTTCCTCAAAGTACAGATTTATTAGGCATGTCTTATTGGCACATCTGGTGAAAACCCAACTCTGAAGCTCACGCGATTTTCCTCACCTAAATAAAAAGTCAAAGTTCTTCCCTCAGTCCACATGTCAATCACACAGTCCAATCCGGTCACATCCCCAACTTCAGTTGGTTTCAATCCACACCTCCCCAGCACCTTGATTCCCAGGAGAAATAATTCTATTTTGGCTACAAGTCCACGGCTATCTATACACCCCCTCCTGTTCCCACAGCCCCAACCAGCGTAGCTGTGGCAGCCCTGAAGATGCTCCCAAAATGGCTTCAGGGTTGACATCTTGCCTATAAAGTCACTGTGGGTTGTATATGAGATCACACAGGATCACCCCGCATGAGGTGTGGTGTTTTTTTTCTAAATAAAGATGAGAGGAACCAACTCTATTTCCACAATTAGTGTGTGTATGTGTGTATGTATGTGTGTATGTGTATGTGTATGTGTATGTGTATATTGCCGCCTATTCCCCCATGGCGACTCACGGAGGCTTACAGAATATAAAATCACATTTAAAACAATAAAAGCTAACAAAAAGAATCAAATAAATTAGTATAGTACAATATAACAAAATCACCCCTCCCCCACATCCTACCCCTGCGACGGCAAATCACACAAGCCATTTAATGGGCTACATCCCGCTCTGGGTTCCCCAGGCCCACTGGCAGAAGCAGGTCTTTGGCACCTTCCGGAAGAGTATTAGAATGGGGGGCATTCTAATCTCTGGGCAAATGATGTTCCACAGCGAGGGAGCCACCATGGAGAAGGCCCTTCTTCTGTGTCCCTCGGGGATGGGGCCCCCAACATTCCCTACCTCCCCACTCTGATGGGTCGGGTAGATGTGACAGCAAGAGACGGTCCCTCAGATAGCCTGGTCCCAATCATGGAAGGCTTTAAAGGTGACATCTGGAACCTTGAATTGCACCCAGAAGCAAATTGGCAGCCAATGCAGCTCCCACAGGAGAGGTGATACAAGTGCACACCTGGGTATGCAGAAAACCATGCAGGCCACTGCATTTTGCACCAACTGAAGCTTCCAGATGCTCTTCAAGGGCAGCCCCATGTAGAGCACATAGCAATAGTCAAGATGGGAAGTGACTAGGGCATGAGTGACTGTGAGTAGGGACTGTTGATCCAGGAAAGGGCATAACTGGTGCACAATCTGCAGTTGCACAAAGGGTCTCCTGGTCTGCTCTTCAAGCAGGAGTCGTAAGTTCAGGAAAACCCCTAGATTATGCACAGGGTCTGTTTGGGATAGTCCTGCCCCACCCAAGACCAAAGGTGGCAATTCTCCCTAAGCCAACAAATCCCAAACCCAGAGCCACTCAGTCTTGCAAGGGTCTACTTTCAACTCGTTTTTTCCCATCCAGCCTCTAATAGCCTCATATAATTGGAAATTTAGCAGAAGTGTATTGCTAATTTCAGAAGTGCAAAAACTGGGTTAAAAATCAAGCTTATGTATTAATTTGATAGGCTGGAAAAGTGAGAAAATCTACTTTGATGGGGTATTTTAGCTTGACCTTCATCATTCACACAAAGATGAATTATGATCAATGTTCACTTATGGGACTACTGCTGCTTGCTTACTTGAACATTGCCAGTCAACACACTCTTGTAGGATATAATAGTTTCCTGGCCATGGATATCAGCCCTATTTTCATCTTCTTCTAGCTTTCTTTAAAAAAAATGTAAGCACCGTTTAAACATTACTTCTATATTACTGTTTATATTTCCAAGTCTTTAACATGCGAAGCACTTTGCAAACAAGTTGTGATTGTCATCAGTTTAGTCAACTTCAAAATGTTGTGAATATGCAGTGACCACTATGAAAAACCATGAGTGTTTGTTCCAGCTGAGCTGAGGAAGAGAAAAATGCAAAAGATACTGTACATTGAGTCAAAGCCCTGGCCTCTAAGCTATCACTGTCTTGCCATGCAGAAGAAAAAATAAATTTAAACATTGTGGTATATTGGGAAGAGTTGGAGGGTAAGAATATAGCGATTGAGTTCAAGAGCCAAAAATTAGGCAGAACCAAGAGTTATTACCAATGGAAAAACTGATTACTTATAAACTATATTGCTGCTGCACTATTGCATAAAACAGTAGCTTTGTTCTAGGTTCAAATAAGCCATTTTGGATCCAGGAAAAAATGCTTTCAAGAATACCCAGTATACAGCCACACTGGTTTGGAGTGGTTATCAACCATGGCAAAATCCTGATGTGGAAGAGGATCCATTTTCCACGAGGCAATTCTTATATTGCTTTGGAAAGTTAGGAAATTGACTAGTTTTAACTATTTTTTTATTGCCTCAGTGAATAGCTATTTAATTTATTTGACATCTTTATAAATTGCTTCTCTAGCCATTGAATTCTTAAGGTGGTATAAAAGTTCAGATGAAATAGGGAAAAAAATCAGTTCTAAATCTTAGGAACTGTGGTGGCGCAGTGGTTAGAATGTAGTATTGCAGGCTAACTCTGCCCATAGCCGGGAGTTCAATGCTGACTGGCTCAAGATTGACAGTCTTCCATTCTTCTGGGTCAGTAAAATGAGGACCCTGATTGTTGAGAGCAATATGCTGACTATGTAAACCCTTTAGAGAGGGATGTAAAGCACTATAAAGTGATATGGTAAGCCTAAGTGTTATTGCTAAATCTTACAGATTTCAGCGAGAGAGCTAAAACAGGTGATTTACTTCCTCTGTTAATGGATTTTATAATCCAGGTAACCTCTGTCTTGATCACACCTTTATTATAAATCATTCTACTTTTAACATATCTAGGCAGTGCATGTCTCAAATTATGATGACTGCATTTATTTCTGGCAGTATTCTTAAAAAAATAACTAGATTCCAATTTCAACCGGAATTTTGTGACCACTTGATGAGATCTGACCCAACTTTGCACATTTTACTATTGTCAGCAGCCTCACTAATGACTTCCTCAGCATGTTTGCTTGGCTCTTGAAAAAGTTCTTTGGAAGAAAGATATAAAAGATTTATTCCAAGTAAATATGCCATGAATCATTGTTTTAAATATGACTGAATCCAGTTGGTGAGTCTGTCCTAGTATATAGAAACAAACTATTATATGCATGCATATTATAGGTGTATGGACACTATCATAGGTTACTCCCGTAGGTAGATATGTGTTTGGTGTGTTTTAGTATTAAATATTGTTACTGTATGATTCTCAACTAATGTTATTGGACAACATTTTGTATCTATAGTGGATTTTCTGTGTTTCTGCACCTTGATAAAGGTACAGTATATAAATAATAACAATAACAGCAATAATACAAAATGTGATTTGCAATCTGGGTTGAAGGATTATGATCACCATACCAATTATAATTGACTGTTTTGGTTCATCGAATATTTAGAAATTATTATAAGTACTAAATGCCATACCACTCATTTTGCAAAAGTTTATTTGGAAAAAGCCACATATATTATCGCAGTACCCCCATAATTCTTAAGTCCTTACCTGAATCATTGGTGTCAGCACCAATTTGATTACACTGTGATGTTCATTTTGGACAATTAGAATAATAATAAACAATAGTGCTGTTAACCGGATCAGCCAATTTCCCTCTCATGTTTATTACTGTAAACTAGTTTTGTGTAGAGGTGAAGTACTGGCCTAGAAACCAGAGGACAATGGGTTCTGGGCCTCCCTTGGGATTGAAAGCTGGCTAATCATTCTCTCAGCCCAATCCACCCCACAGGGATGTTCTTTGGGAGACCATAATAGGGAGGACATCCTTGAGTTTGGAGGAGGTGGAGGTCAGGATAACAGATGTTGCAGTATCTGGAGACAGCAGAAGAGAAGAGAAAGAACTGGGCAAAAAGATCACACAACACAAAGATCTTCAAATAGAAGTACAACACCAATGGCAAAAGAAAGCAAAGACAATACCACTTTGTGTGCAATCCCAAGACATCTGGAGCTCAACTTGAACACCATCAGCACTGACAAAATCACCATCACTCAATTGTAAAAGTCAGCTCTACCTGGAACTTCATGCATCCTGCAAATGTACATTTAATGCCATTAAACAACAGCTGCCTATCGCAAGTCCTTGGGAAGAACTCAATAGGTGGACAAAGATGTTAAATCCAGTCTAAGCATTTGGCTGACTGTGTGACCAATACAATATCCTCTTCCAGGTAGGGTAGAGGGCTAGGCTAAATGAGGCTATGCTCAGGAGTCTCTCAGGGTTTGAGGGGATCAAGCCTCAATCATGAGATCACAGAGGTCTTATCGACTTTTTTTGATCCCCTCCAAGGACAACCCTGATTCTGCCATTGGTTGAATTTAAACATTGTGGCTGGTTACCATTGATATTTTTGATTCAGTAGTGTTAGGTAAAGGTTCCCCTCGCACTTATGTGCTAGTCGTTCCTGACTCTAGGGGGCGGTGCTCATCTCTGTTTCAAAGCCGACCAGCCAGAGCTATCCAAAGACGTCTCCGTGGTCATGTGACCGGCATGACTAAACGCCAAAGGCGCACAAAACGCTGTTACCTTCCCACCAAAGGTGGTCCCTATTTTTCTACTTGCATTTTTACATGCTTTCGAACTGCTAGGTTGGCAGAAGCTGGGACAAGTAACGGGAGCTCACTCTGTCATGTGGTGCTAGGAACTTAGCGTCTTATCCACTAAGCCACCCCGTCCCTTAGTGTTACCTTCTCAATTAATAATCCAATGATTTCATGAGGAAGTAGCAGTCTTATTTTTCCAGACTGAGAATAAGGCTAGAAAAAGGGTATGTTTTCTGAGCCAAAGCAATCCTACCACGATTTCTATATAGCTTGGGAAATTAAGAAGTAGATGGAGTTATTTTTTATAACGTGGGGCCATGGATAACTGTTTATAAAGCTGCCATAAATACTTCCTGTTATTGACACGTGAAGTGTGGAGGTGTTTTGCACTTTGAGAAGATGTATCTTTTTTTCCCCCTGAAAAGAAGAGCCTCGTTTCTAACTGGAAATAGCAGTAAGGGCAGCATAGCCTGTTAGAAGAGATCAGATGCCAGCTGTTTTCCTCCTTTGGTCTGTGAAATGATTTGCTCTTTTTACAACTCTGACCTTTGGCCAAAACGAAAAGTCAGGCAGGGGTCCAGATGTCTGCGGGGAGCCAGAGTGATGGTTTGTGTGCCAGGCAAACAGTTGGCAGTGGTTCAATACAGCAGCTTTTTCTACATCCAACCTATTTTGTGGTGTGTGCGTGTTTGTATGTGCCACATGCAACAGAGTGGTTCATCACAGCAACCTAGAGATTCCTTTGGGGGACCAAATCTCCCCAAGGCCTTACTTTCTTCGATCTTCCACATATCATTCAACAAAATAAAAGGCAAACAGAAGCTTATGGCAAGTTCAACAGCACACAGACTTAGGGCAGAATCCCAAGCAGAGGCTGCCAGAAGCTGAGGATTTTTCCAGTATCCTCCATGCCAGAAAAGAACAGAGGAATTGCCAAAAACATTTGTTCAGCAGAGGTACATGCGTACAGGAACCTCATTATATTTGGTGTTAACACAGCCCATCGATTAGAGAGGATGCCTGCCCAATGAGTCTTATGACAGGACTGACAATGAGATATAATAGCGGGAGTCAACCCATGACGCTCTTAGCTATTTCGTAAAACAACAGGAGACTTTCAGTTACAGAAGAGAATGGCAGGTTATGCCTCAGATCAGGGCTACATCTGAAACTAATCCATAGCATTTGCTTGAGGATTATCTTTAGCCTGGCAGATATGTAGAACATTAGCTTAATAGCATGAAGTATGCATATGTGACAATAAGGGGTACAGTATGGCATAATCAGGCTGTGCATTGAGAATTGCGGCATCTGCTCACACAATCCCATAACTCCAAAGCCTTGTGACTTTCTCTCTGATGTTCAACCGGCATGTCTATACCTCACCACAACATTCTATAATTGATCTCAGCACATGGTATTATTACAACCGACATAAAGGATTTCAAGAATCAATGTTATTATATGGATTATAATAGATGAATGTAAAGATTTGAGCATCTCCAAGGATCCGTTTATACATTCATATCACTCACTGGTGTAGCAATTTTAAGTATTTCTGTTAAAGTCTCCCTGGCAACATCAGAATTTCTGAACGGAATTGTTATGGATTGTTTATGCCAGGGATGTCCAAACTTGGGAACTTTAAGACTTGTGGACTTCAACTCCCAGAATTCCCCAGGCAGCCATGCTGGCTGGGGAATTCTGGGAGTTGAAGTCCACAAGTCTTAAAGTTCCCAAGTTTGGACACCCCTGGTTTATGCTGTTAGTGATCAGGGATCTTCACCCAATGGCTGGCAGCAGAATGCATGAGCTGCCTCTAGAGGGAAATACGATGCTGCTGAAGTCATGTCAGGTGATTTGGAAGTGTTTGTCTGTGCAATCTGATTAAGCTCATTAGGTAATATGGAACATGGATAACTTCCACATAGAGTTCATTTCAGAATTCATTTGTTCTCTTTGAAGTTTAGGAAAAACTCCAAAAGTACAAGCAGTTCAAAAATTGAATCAGTTATCCAGAAAGATGGTGAGCTCTTCTTTACCTGCTGTGCTCAAGTGAAGACCGGCTAGCCACCAATTGTTGTTGTTAGTTGCAAAGTCGTGTCTGACCCATCGCGACCCCAAGGACAACCTTCCTCAAGGTCTTCCTGTCCTCTACCATCCCCAGGAGTCCATTTAAGCTCACACCTGCTGCTTCGGCGACTTCATCCAGCTACGTCATTCTCTGTTGTCCCTTTCTTCTTTTGCCCTCAATCTTTCCCAACATTAGGCTCTTCTCCGATGAGTCCTTCCTTCTCATTAGTTGGCCATGTCACTGCGTTAATTGTTTACTAGCTGAACTGAAAAAGTTATTGCGCAGGTCATAGGCCCTTATCAGCAATGATTTACTGTGCAGGCTTCTTAACACGTTTTATATACATCACACATTCCAGAGACTTCTTTCCTTTTGATCTTCTGTTCGTCTGCCAAGGAGGTGGACGATAATTTGCTATTGCCAAAATGTAACAATTAGATAGATTTGTTTATTTTCTTATTTTTGTATTAAAGCTTGTTTTTAATTAGAACTTGTTATTGGATCTAACTTTCGCTTCTTGAAGATATACTTTTTAGGAAAGCCGACGGTCTACACCTCATTAGCTCAGGGTGAAATTTCCCCTGACAGGCCAAAGTACCACCAATTAGGGTGCTTTAATTTTAACATCTGATCATTTAAATAGCCCCTATCCATTGTCTGAGCATCTGATCTGTTTTTTATTTTCAAATTCTGGCATAATACGGGTTACAGATAGTTTAACAATCCTGATACAGTGATTTCTGATCCTGTATTGCAATCTAAGCAGACCAAGGTTGCATACTCTATGTATGGAAATTGCTGCCCTCTAGTGTTAAAATACATTTTGAAGTTATAGTAAAAAAAATACTATTCATTTTGATTTTCCTACTTGGTGCATGGAGATTCTCAGTCATCCAGATCATGGTTGTCCCAAAGGTGCCTAGGTAACTGGACTTTCTTGGGTTTTTTCCCTTGAAAATGTTTTGCTTCTCATCCAAGAAACAAACATCCAAGAGAACTGAAGAAGCTTCTTGGATAAGAATCAAAACACTTTCAGGAGAAAAAACCCAAAAAATTCCAAGTGCCTTTTGGAAAAGCAACCTCAGAATGTTCCTAATTTCTTTTTACAATTATAGTTGGGACCGATTTATTTCTTTATTTGTATCCGTCTTTATTATATTCTTTGTGCCTCATAATTTCACTTGTTTCCAGTCAGACATTTGTCAAGTGTTCCAAGACATAACTATGCACTGTAAAACTAGTCTAAACACTGTGCAAATGTTCAGTTTGTTTGTTTGTTTTGTTTTGTTTTGTTGGATTTATATGTGAATTCATTGCCAATCCTCCTTGGAAGGCTAAGACTTCATATAATCTTAATTTAATCTAAAATTGTATGTGATTCCATCACCCTTTCCTTTTAGGTTTCCATGATCCTTGCGTTGCAGATATTGATATCCACATTTTTAACTCACAATTTTGCTCTACCTTTCTTTATTCCTGGCTATTAGGTATCGCACATTCTTCAGACCCAGGTACAAGATTGGATACAAGACGGTCACTGAAATAGCATGGAAATGCTGCCAGGGTCTCGTGGGAGAAGGATGCCATCACGATAATCCCACTAATCAAGCAGGAATGCCATCCCAGCATCCCAGCCCCAAGATGCCTCCAACTCAGAAGATATTTCCAGGTCCCAGAGCTCCGCCTCATCCCAAAATCCCTGTGGACTCCTTTCCTATACCAAAAAAGAATAATTATGGTGAGGATCCAAATCTGAGTTTGTCAAACGAAAGATCACAAAAGAGATCTTTATGAACTTGCCAGTGTTACTTGTTCTTCTTTATCCAGATATGTTGGATGTGCAAAAAGAAGCACAGGCTTACAACTTTTGTTGCTCAGCCTCTGAATGAAACTGTTCTGACCCAGCTCCCCGAACATGACAAGCCCTCTGAAGTTAACTCAAAGATTCCTTTATTAGGAGCACCAGCATCCCCGGCAAAAAGTTTCTCTCTCACCGCAGGCTAACAAGTCTGGCCGGCTGGAAGAAGAATAGTTGTCTGACACATCTATTCATCTCCACCCGCCTGCTTTTTATCCCCAGAGCTAGGGTGGGGCTTCACAGGCAGCGGTGGTTCTTCCATCCCAAGGACCAGCCCATAGATTCCTGCTGCTCTCCTCTTCTCTGCCTTCTGCGCATCCACGCATCAGGCACTGTTCCTCCTCTTTCTCATCAGCCACCTCCAGACCTGGGGGCATGTTGATTCTCCAACTGAGGGCTGACAGGGGGCCCAGGCTCCCCCACCCTCTCTGCTAGCTCCATTCCCTCTTCCCCCTCGGAGCTTTCAGGTTGCCCTGATGCTGATCCTGACACATCTCCTCTTCCTCTGATTTGGTTGCTGGAGGAGTCAGCAGCCGATAGGCCACAACAGAAACACATCACATATTTATATGTTCATACCTATCTACCTAAGTTAAAAGTCTGGCTTACTGGGAAAATTAAGACAGGATACATACCATGCATAGTAATTAATTCAATGTGATACCTCCATAGTGCCTATAAATATAAAGGTAAAAGTCTCCCTGTCCCGTCATGTCCAACTCTAGGGAGAGTATTCATCTCCATTTCTTAGCTGAGGGAGCCAGCATTGTCCAAAGATACGTGGTCATGTGGTCGCCCCATTGTCTGGCGCTCGGGTCTCAAACCTGGGCTGTTGACTTTCCAGATAGCAAGCCCAGCACTTTAACCGCTGAGCCTTCGTGTCCCTAATGGTTCCCATACACCTTTATATTGTATTTTTATAAAAGCAATCGCACTTGTGGCTAAAACTTAAAAAAAAAAAACATGTTCAAATATTTGTGACTTTTTCAAAACATCCCCTGATATGATTCAAAATAATGCTGAACTTTTGATTTTTGCAGAAATTACCCAATAACATCAAAGGAAAAAGCAAGAATGAGGAGCAAATCATTACATCTAAAAAATTGCAGGCTATCTATAATTTAAAGTTAATCTCAGTATAAAGACTAGGTGCTAAACGCAGTTAATTAATGACAAATATTGCTGAACATTTAGTACCCAGATAATGGCTGTTCTCCCAACTCTGATAAAAACTATTAGCCTTATGATGTCTTGTAGAGTGCAAAACCATGATTTGGTTTAATTATGGCTTATTGAATCAACCACAACTGGGTTCATATCTCATATAAAATTAGAATTATTAGATGAATGTTCTATTTCAAGTTCATATAACATCCAGGACATCACAACCTTTTTCGGTTTATAAAAGATTTATTTGTGGAAAGCTGCTAGCCCTACAATAACCTGAACAGCACAGCTGGGAGAAAGAAGAAAAGGGAATATTTCGTACATCCTGAAAATCCAAACAAGCTATATTATAACGTATTGTGTGGTATGAACCCAGTCAGACTATTCAGTACATAGAAACAGGAGAAATTTATTCAGTATATATTCAGATCACTATACAAACTGAAATGCAATTCTTTTTTTCTTTTTTCTTTTCTCTTTTACTGTGGGTTTGAAAATATGTAGATAGAACCATAGACAATATATAACTTTCTCTTTGTTTTTCTTTCTGGCCTCACAGAAACAAATTACACTCAAAATTAACAAAATTCCAAAGCATGGTTGAGTCAATGACAACAAAGGAACAAGGGCAAAATTCAAACAAGTCTTTAAAAAGCATTTTTTTTAAACCAGACAAAATGTGAACCAAAGAAACTACGATGCCAGGAGGCACTTCCAGAATGGAGGAAATAAACCCTCACACACACACACACACACACACACCGCACACATACAAGCAGCAGCTGATTTGTATTGGGCATCAGTTGCTACATATTCACAGCTCTTTCTCTCGCTTCCCCAAAATCACCTGGCATTACTGGGGGTTGTGGGGCAGGGAGAAGGGGCTGGAGAAGCCAAGAACCTCCATTTACCTGCATCTCAGCTTCCTGACTGGGGAGGGAAGTCTGGTTACACGTTAGCTCCCTGGCCCACAATTGGAGGACAGAATGCCTGATTTAATCTTTTGGGGCCCCCTGCCTTAAAGCAATCGGTGCCAGTGAGCAAGGCAAGACCCAGAAGCAAAACAGGGAATTCAGCCCTCGACACCCCAAGGAGGCAGGGAAAGTAGGCAATGCAGCCTTTTCTGCCCATCCAGCATGGGGAATTTAGTTTAGTTTAGTTTATTGTCATTGCACATGACACAACAAAATTAAATGCTGTCTTCTCCATAGTGAGGAGAGGAGTATCCAGGATGGGTTGACCTTGTCCTCTCTTGATTGGACTGAGTCAAATAAGCTCTTTTAGCCACGCCTTGGTCACCAGGTTCCACCCAGTTATTGACTCAGTCCATCAGTGGACAGCTGTGTTCATCCTGAGATCCTGAAGAAACTTAAAGGAAAAATTTTAAATTGCTGCAAAAGCGATCAAAATTGCCTCCACGCTGCCTAATCAATCACTAGAGGCTGAAGAAACCCTCAGCGGGGATAGAAAGCCCGCACAGCAACCGCTAAGGAGGCACGCAGCCCAGGTCACAGAGCGAGACCCAGGGCTCTAAGTGAGGTCTCTCACCAAAGACAGGCAAGAGAGCTCTGCAGAGGCCTCTTCAGCAAGGGCAACGCCCAAGGAGACTCTAAGGGCACTGGAGCTCTCCACCGCTCCCCTCAGGGGTTGAGTATGAACCACGGCATTTTAAAACACCCCGGAGCGCCCGCCAGAGAACAAGGTGAGAGCTGGAGAGGCTCAGAAAGAGCTGCGGGAGGCAGGGGGAGGTGAGAGAGAGCCCCCAGAGGCAGCGGAAGCCGCGTGGCAGCCTGCAAAGGCAGAAGCCGCTTCCACGTGCTCCAGCACCCAGAAACATAAAACTGGCCACTTGCTCCACTTGGGCTCCATTGATAAGCAAGGGCTGGGTGTCTGATCTATTCCTTCTATATTTGTGTGCTACTGTGGTTCTCTGTGGGGTTAAAAAAAAACCAGGCACCTTTGAAAAGTTCCTCCTTTGAAGCTTGGATCTCGACTCTCGGATTAAACCCCTGGAAAAGGAAGTGCACCAAAGGCTCACTTGCGCACACACAGACCCACAGTCACAAGAAAACAGAAGGGCAATTCTTTGAAACACAGACTTTGCTCTGTTCAGCAATGCAATAGTTAATTCCAGCAAGGTTTTACACCGGATGAATTAATGAAACATATACAAAAATGCTGAATGTGGTGAGATGGGGGAATGCATATATGAGGCTATAAAATGTGTTCACTAGAAATAATGTCAATGAAAATATATTCAATTTTGATGTGATTTTTTTAAATAAACAAAAGAAGAAATGGATTAAACCAAAAGTAAAATGGAAAAGTAAAATAAATTGAACTTGCCAGATTCACTCACCTCTAAATAAGTTCAAGAGGCTACTAGGAGTCATTTCAGCTGCTTTTGCTCTTGATAACAATGGTCTGACTGCTGTTTCCCTTCCCTGGATGCTGGGCAGATCTGCAAATGGATGACTTGTTTTGACAAAAACTTGAAGCTCCAAAACTGCTGGTGAAGCAGCCATGCCCTCTTACTTCTAAAAGTGAAGTGGGCATGTTGCGTATTTATTCATTTCAACCTCTTCTGGCACCACTGCAAGGTAGAAGGATGTGACATATGCACAGAAGCCTTTTTGGACTATTGCAAATACCATTTGACATTCCTATTTCAGCCTTGTGAGGTAGTCCAGGCAAGAAGCATACTCAGAAATACTTGCTCTAAAATTATGATAAAGTTACATTAGCAGAATCTTGCAAGTCTCAAAGTACATCTCTCCTCTCCCATCTTTATGGTCCTAAAAGCTAGGAAGGTCCCTTCTCAGTTGTTTGGCATATCTCCAGTTCTTCTGCAGACTGGTGACACTTGTTTAACACTTTGTCTAATTTGTGGTTCTTCTACTGTCTCCCAAGGTCATTCCCACATACCATTGCACACACAGGCCTAATCTTTTGTTTGAGAAGACACAATTTGCAGTGGCTTTTGGTCCCCTGATAGATAGCATGGCCTGAATCCAGATAATTACCATCTAAGTGTACCTACAAAAGGATAATAATCACATTATTTCTGTTTATATCTTGTTCCTAGGTCGAAAAATGCCTAATGTGTTTGGAGACAGACTGGACCACTTGGAAGAGGAGGTCAGACGTCTCTCACAGTCTTATGATACCTTATACAATATGGTGAGTGGCTTGGGGGATCACCTGCGACTTGCCATCCAGGAAGATACGAGTAAAATGATTGGCTCCCTCATGAATAGTCCAACTGTTCCTGATTCAACCATGGGATTCGGAATCATTCCTGAGGGAATTGTGGATGCTGCAGACAAAGCTGAGCTCTCCCCCTATCCACCTGTGGGTGAGATTCTAGGCAAAGTGACTGAGATGAGTGATTCACTGAAAATCAAGACTAACCTACTTGAAGAAGTGCATGGCATGGTCCTAGATCATGATGGGCAGATCAAACACTTAATGGAATCAGCTCGGCCTTCACCACTCACCTCGATCGATATGTTAGAAGAATATATAGACAACAGGCTTAGCAACCTGAGAGTGGAACTTTTGGATGGCTTTGAGAAAAAACTGATAAATATTCAGAGTACCTGTGATTACCAGATCAAGGAAGTAAAACAGCAGTGTGAGGAAGAGCAAGCAGCCAACCTCCGACTTCAACAAATCTTGGATGGCAAAGAACTAGAGATCAAGAAAGACATTTCTCAACTGGAAACACAGATCCAAGGACTGACAGTTGTAGAAAACTGCTGTAGCAACTTGAACTACCTCACCGAACGGATGGATATTTTGGAAAAAGGCCTACATGGTATTTCTGAATCTCAGAAGAATCTACATTCTAGGGTAGATAATGAATTGTCCCCCAACACATTGGGGATCCTCTTTGAAGGACGCTTTGTGGACCTTGAGGCTAGGCTGAATTTTACAGAGAGGGAAATGGGAAGTTGTTGTTCTAATGTAGAAGACAGCATGAGAGGTTTGATGGGATCTGAGCTAGATGGCACAAAAGCTCTTTTTGAAAACAAAATTACAACCTTGGAGGAAAGGCTCATAACTATTGTAGGAGATGTGAATAATGTCAGTTCTGCAGTGGGACTAGATGGAGCTGTAATGCCGTTCTTGGAAGGAGAGCTTGCTACTATAACAAGGGAAACAGATGAGAAGATGGAAGTACTACAGAGCCAACTGACTAACTTGGAGACCACTTGCTTGTTGGGTTGCACTTCCAAATCCAAAGATGTAGAAATATTCCGAACAGAGATAGAAGACTGCCAAAACAAGAATCAAGATTTACTGCTAAGGATGGACAGCAACTCAGATCTGCTGCATAAACTCAATATTACTATCTTGGAGATGCAGAGACGGATAGAGGAGGAAACAGCTGGAACCTTGCAAGGTGAGATCACATTATTAAAGATCAATTTGAACACCATGACTAAATCTCTAACTGGGCTGAAGGATTCTGTTTCCCAGTACTCTGACTCAGTACTGCATGTTAACTCATCCTTGGATGATCATGAGCGTAAGATAGAAGATGAGGTCCATTCACTTCAAGAAATGATCAGTAATCAAGACTCCCAGCTTTTCTTCAGTAACAAGCGTGTCTTGAACCTAAAGGGAGACCTTGAAAGGCTGAGATCCAGGATCATCAATGACTTGAGCAACTGCAAAAGTCTGGCTCTCGGCCTGCAGAAAGAAGTGCTCCAATTTGATGACCGCATGGCCCAAATAGAAGATACGTGTGGCCGATTGGGCAGTGTGACAGGAAGCCTGGAGCACATCAGAAATGAACTGGAGAACAATGCAGGAAGTATGTGGGGTTACGTGAATCATATTAACAAAACTTTAGCTACACACTCTGAGGAAATAATGGTGCTCAAGAATAACTTGTTGGATTGCCAAGCAAAAATTACAGAACTATCTGAAGATGTTGGTCTCCTAGAAGGCAAGCTGAAAAACAACCAACATTAGTTTATATTGGGTCCAAAGTATACCTAACTTATATCATACAGACTCCAAAGAGATGGTACCAGGATTTTTGTTTTATTTTGGTTTTCAAGAGGGGGAAGGTCACTAAACTATAAAAGCTGCTATAGTCCTTTCCCTGATTTCTTCAGTATGGTTTTTTAAATTACAATTTAAGTATGTTTGCCGTTAACTGTTCTTTCTACAAATATTTACCAACTGTACTTACATAGCAAAGTGCCTTCCCATATTTCAGGTCATATTTACCTTATATTTCCAATACATAGTTCATTTCAAGAGGAAACTGGAGACAGATCTTTTTTAAAAATGGTTTCTTTGCTTTGAGAATAAATCAAAATTTAATACTTAAGGACTGAAATAAAGAAACCCAATATCTGTCAAATGTATTCATCTACTGGAAGCAAAAATCTTTTCAGAGGCCATAGTACAATACCTAGAGCAGTGATGGCGAGCCATTTCAGCACTGAGTGCCCAACCAGAACATGCGTGACAGCGTGCCGGCATACTGGTTTCTGTCACATGCTGGCACATGCATACCTGGTTTTTGGACCATTTTTCAGGCCATTTTTCAGGGACATTTTCAGGGTGATTTTTGGGCTGGTTTGGGGGTGTTTTTCAGGGAGTTTTCAGGGTATTTTGTCAGGCGAAAGATGGCTTGAAAATGGCCCAGAAAATGGCCCCCAAATGGCTTGGTTTTTGGCCATTTTTAGACTGTTTTGGGGGTGTTTTTCAGGGCTTTTTTGGAGTGTTTTCAGATCATTTTTGGAGAAAAAATGACCTGGAAAGGGCCTGAAAAATGGCCTGGTTTTTGCCATTTTTCAGGACATTTTCAGGCGCTCTGTTGCCCACGAAGAACAGCTGGCAACAGCACATGTGCTCACATAGAGAGCTCTGCCTGCCACCTCTGGCTTGCATGCCATAGGTTCGCCACCATAAACCTAGTCATGTGAAGGTTCTGATTTAAGGTAATATACCCATTTTATATACCCCCCAATCTCCAATATATGGGCTTGAATTCTACATGATAGCATCAATTAATGCAACCTTATGGGTTATTCATGTAGGTCAGTGGCATGATAAGAGTTGTAAAAGATAAAACAATGCCCTTGTACAGAACATATTTTCCCTTCCTATTGCATTGTCCTACAATAATCAAACTGAATTTTTCAAGCTGATATTCTCAAAAACTGTGCAATCTGATTTTGCATGAAGGATTGTAAAGCGCGGGTCACTGATTTAGATCCAATAGGTTAGCTTGTTGCAATCCTAGGAACAGAAGAAAAGAAAGCAAGCATAATATAGTGTTGTAGCATTACTATATTGTTGCTTCTTATTTTTGTATAAAAATGGAAGAAGTTCAGTTGCACGAGATAATTATTATTGTACCCATTGTATTTTAATCTGATTTCTTCTTGGGCGCTCTTGAACAACCAATTCCTCTTCTATTTATTCTCATTTATTTATTTTTAAGGATGACAGCCTTTGAGAATGATTCCTTTCAAAGGAATTGCTCTTAAGCTAATGTAACAGCAATGGTATGTAACAATCCAATTTAGTTTAGTTCACATTTACTTCATTTCAAATCAATCTACAAGTAGAAGCGAATATTCTTCAAAATTCATATTATTCCCCGTTCAACAATACAGAACGCGTTTATGTTTGTAGGGGTGTGTGGGAAACATGCATAAAATACATACGTTGGTGAAAGTATCAGACAAATATATTTTAATGTCATATAAAAATTATAAGCAATATTGATGAAAATATATTTAACTTTAAAAGGAATTTGTTTTGACCCAAACTGAAACGGAATCATGTTGAACTAAATTTAAAACTGAGAAATAAGAAAAGTCAAACTTAATGTATTAATCCATTGCTATGTATGACTACCGCTTGATGCTCAAGAGAATGTCAGGAGATCTCAGCTTCAGATAAACCTCAATAAGAGGTTATTGACGTTAATTTTGTTCTGCAGCTGAAAGTCTCTTCTATGCTATTCTCCTATGATTGGACCCATTTTTACATTTTTGCTTCCACATGAAGACTGCATGAAATTACTGGGAAGTTCGCATAGTATTACATAACATTACACACTGGCTAGAGCAGTGTTTCTCAACCTTGGCAACTTGAAGATGTCCGGACTTCAACTCCCAGAATTCCCCAGCCAGCATTCGCTGGCTGGGGAATTCTGGGAGTTGAAGTCCGGACATCTTCAAGTTGCCAAGGTTGAGAAACACTGGGCTAGAGAATATGTTTCATAGAAGGGCTTGCCATGCAGTAATTAAGAACAAATTAGATTGGCTCCCATGTAATAGTTACGAGCCTTTGGATTCAGAGTAGGAAAGTGTTCTGGATCCAGCGTGGGTTTTCTAATAGTACCTGTAACTGTGACTATTTTAATACGTACAGTCCATGCTAGGAGTCTGAAGGGCCCTTCCTCTTTTGGATCCAAAAAGCTGCCCTTCTACTTGCGACTCCTAAAAGAGCTAGTTCCTACATGTACCTTCTTCACACAATACACAACTATGTGTATTGGTGGATTGATTTTGTGCAATCAAGCTGGCCTCAAATGTTAGTAGACACATAAATTAACATTCTTGAAGGATGTCACTGACCTGGTCCTTCAAGATTTTCACTCATCACTCCTATAATCAAGTCCACCCACTTTATTGCTGGTTGTTCTCTTTCCTTCCACCTCTCCCAGCATTAGAGATTTCTGAAGTGGTCTAGTCCTTGCATAAAGTGTCCGAAATATAATTTGAACCTGGTCATTTGTGCCTCAGGTGACAACTCTGGATGGAAAACTGTGCTTGTGTTTATATGAAGAAATTGAAGTGTAAGCAAGACTGTACATAGTTACTGCAGCAAGGTGTATTTTTTCCTTTTCGGCTCATTTCCTAACGCTTCTCTTAGCTAATTCGCAACCTTTATCCTAATCAACTGCTAATGAAGAGGATCAAGAGATGCTTTCCTAGTGTACTGTACCTGTATCATTCTTCGTAGTTAAGCTGCTAGTTCCTTTTGTTGTTCTTATTTTTCTTTTTTGGTCTAGCAGCCCAATGGGCAATCAGGAATGATCTACTCTTACTGAGGAATGGTACCCAAGAAATTAATCCAAATTGGTAATTTTATTCCAGTGCACAAAAACTGCCCCTTCTGAATAATGAAATAACGAGCAAAATTGAAAATCAAAGAAGAAAGTTAATACTCTTAATGAAAATGAAGAAATTATCCTAGTGCATCTTGTATTTTTCTATAGGATTTAGATTTATTAGGGGGAAAAAATCTTTCCAGCCTAACCTTTGCTCTAAACCAGAGTATATTCCATTCATCTTTCCCTTTCTTTTACCTTGCAGGGTTGTTGTAAAGATAATGTGCATGAAATGCTTTGAACACTTGAAATCAGCTATGTAAATGTTGCTTTTATTAAACTGAGAAAATATATCACATTATGTCAGACAGTATAAACGTATGTACTGAAAGTTATCCCATCAGACAGAGATTTGAAACCTTTACGTTATTTGTCCTCAAATTCCAAGCCCCCCAATAGAGCAATTTAGTGTTATATTGCAAGGTTATTCTGCAAGTAGAACAGGATGGCCCTATTATCAGGGAAGATTCAATGGCTGCTTCGAAACAGATCAGGGCATTAATTAATTATATTGATCTCAGGACTTCATCCAATGCCCTCCTGATGCAAATCTAAGAGAAATCCGCTATCTCAGTGTTGCATTCTGAGGGCTCCTCAGATAAAGGTGAAACTGCAATTCCATAGTGTTGCCTTGATTCCTTGCTCTGAGAAGCCCCAATAGGGCATCTAATAGCTTTCCTCCAACAGCAGCAACACTGTAGAACAGGGCTGTCAAACCTATGTCACGGAGGTGTCACATGACATATTGCAACTTCCCCCGCTCTTTGCTAAACCAGGTATGGGCATGGCCAGCCCATGAGAGCATCTGGCTCATGGGCCTTGAGTTTGATAGTGCTGCTGTGGAGCATATGCGAGACCCAAATAATACATTAAAAGTATGTAAAAATAAGTAAAAATACATTCAGAAGATGGCGGGTGAATGAGGTCACTATGGCAACCCATCTAGGATGCTGAAGAGTTGACAGTGTCAATTGGCAAGCCTTGTGGCCCAGGCCAGTAGATTAACAACACCAGTATGTTCTGGGCCTCCCCTCAAATAGACTGACAACTTCTCCATTCTTCTGTTTGAATTTGGTGGCATTAGTTATGAGTGATATCTTGAACTCAGTCCACTTTTTCTGAACATTCTGCATTCCTTGTGAAGAGGGCACTGGTTTCACTCTTTCCTCCTGTCTTTTCTGTAACAAATTCTCACGGGGTGGTGGTGTGGAGAGGTTGGAACATTAGTGATTTCATAATCAACGTTTTGGGGCCTGGCAATTGATCTTATTGTATATACATTTACTAGAAGTAACTGTAACTGGTTTCAATTAAACTTACGCTTAAGTTATCTAGTATTTTGAACATGAAATATAAATTCAGCATTCTGAGTTGAAGTCTCCACTCTCTATGAAAAAAAATTAGAGACACTTATGAAATTATAGTTGCATCCTGTTTACTTCCAGGCATTGGAGATACTACAGTTCTAATGTGGAGGTTGTATTTGGTTTATCATTAATGAATAGGCCAATTTGACAATTACATAACCTCTTCACTTTTTCTTGGAAATATTATTACATTAGTTTCTATCACATGCTGTTGGACTGACCTCTATTAAGAATTACAGAACATAATATACCTTCCATTTGTCAATTCCAGATTCCAAACTTGTAGTTAATCCATTTTCAGACTACCAATTTACAAACTAAGAGGGAGGGGAGGTTCTGAAGTTTTCGAGAATGAGGGCATTACGTCAACTTGTGAAGGTTTCATATTTATTTGTTGTTTCTGGTAGGTTGTGGCCATAATTGTAACAATAATGATAACCTTGTTTAGTCTGGTTGGTGTTTTTTTTTTAAATGTACATTTGTTGATGGTTAAAACTGAACGATTGTTTCTATTGGAGGTAGGGGAAGAGAGGAAACTCTCTTAAATGTACATTTGTTGATGGTTAAAACTGAACGATTGTTTCTATTGGGGGTAGGGGAAGAGAGGAAACTCTCACCACTTTTTCCAGAATTGTATTACTCTAACATCTTCTAAAGATACATTCTCAGAAAACTATATAGACATTTAAGATATTGAGACAATGGGAAAAAAACTGACCAGCAATGTTATTTTCTGGATCATTGGTAAAAAAAAAAAAGGAAGAAATGTGTAGATACAGATATAATTTATATTTTACGGCAGTAATAACATTTCAATTTGCAAAATCACGCCATTACCAAACCAAGAGGTAATTACACCACTGAAAGGAAGTCTAGATTTGTAAAAAAAAATATGCTCATATGTACACATTTGGAATCAATCACTATCATTTAAACAGAAGAACATCTCTTCATTATGGGCAAACTCATGACTAGGTATTTGGGATGCTTCTCCCGCCCCCTGTGGAAATTAAAATCCTCCCCATTCTTTGATTTTTTTAAAAACTAAGGATTTGATTGGACAAATCTTTTAAAAGGAGACCTCCCCCCCCCCCCCCCAAAGTAGAATATATCAGCTTTCAGTTTTGAAAATGATATCTTAGGTCCTCCAGCCTGCACAGATCCAGCATGGCAATTGGTGTTGACTTAGGATTCTTTTATTTAGCTCAATCTCCAAACCCAAAATCTCAATTATATAATTGTTTTTGGGGGGGAACTGAAATGATGTGCCCCTATAATCTCCAGGAGCTGTGATATATTAACCATTTAATTTATAATGCAAGGCCAAAAACAAACTAACAAACAAATCACATTATGGTTTAGTATGCTGGACACCTGGTCAATTGCAATCCATTTGTACAAATCAAATTGATAAACTCGATAATGTTCAAATCTGAACTCAATAAGTGCTGATAACATTATGAATCTTATTACACACTAATTTAGCATATTAAAGACTAAGTTATCAAATACGAAACTGTAGCTACCTGTAAGTTTTCAAATGTACAGGATCCTTCAAGTTAAGTAAGCACTAATGTACTATTCACATCAGATGTGATATTAAAATGATGTTTATAAAGTTTTGGGGTTAAGAACGGGAAGTCATTGTTCCTTAGGATACCACATAGCAACAGGGATGCCAAAGAGAACACTTTTTCCTACTGCTCTCTTCATATGAAAATAGTTTCTGCAGTTTTTTAGGGTTTGGGGCTGAAACTCTTTATGTCACTTGCTACCTGATCCTTTAAACTGATGCCAAACTTTGGAATTCCAACATATCTAGCATATATTTCATAACGAGAAATCATCTCCTCTTGATAGAAAACAAGGTATGTATAATGAAGACCATAAGAAATTCAGAGTGTTGCAAATAGATGGCTCATAGGACATGAATGAAGTATCACTTTTGTTCATTGTATCTCCATCTACATTTAACGAAGGAGGAAATCATGTGTGAAGTAGAACAAGAACTGGTCCCCTGAATTCAATTTTCATTAAATTCTCAGCAAAACTATAAATGGGGAGGAGGGGGAATCTGCACAAATCTTACAAAACAAGTGATTTTTGCTTATTGTATTGCACTTTTTCCATCTTTATTATTGGTGCTCTTGTGATAAAGAATATATAATCTTTATTTTCAGAACTACCGTGCTAATGGACATTTGGTGTTTTGACTATATCACTAACAAAGTCATTATAAAAATATATATAATAGTTCATAAAGAAAAGCATTTGACAGCCATTAATTACCATAAGGTCAAAGACTACATTTTTCTTTTATCATCATGATTTAAAATATCCCATTGCAGCAAGTCACAGTATTCATGCCTGTTGCTACATTCAAGAGACAGAGTTGAGGATTCAGAAGAGACTCTGTAAAACCAGGGGTCTAATTCAGAGCAGCAATAGAGAATATTTTTTTTAAAAGTCACAGTACTTAGAAGTAATGTGCAAAGAATGTTCTACCCATATTAGATAATACTGTAATCAACAAAAGCAGCAGAGTATTGAAAGCATTATGAAAAGGGCATCATTTCTTGTAGAATACTAACGTCTAGGTGAAATGTGGTTTACTAGATTTTAAAGCACTGTGCTGGTGAGTAGAAGAAAAATGTTCTGTATAAGCTGCTTATCTTCAAGCCCCTGAGTTGTGTTGACCCCCAAACACCGGGGGATGAAAGGCATGGAGGCTTTCAGCCCTTATTAACATCATGAAGCCTATTTGCAATCTAAGAATAAAGACTAGAGTACAATCACTTAAAAACATCACAAATACACATTTCTTGAAAATACAGCACATAAGTTAAATCTTGGGTTGAAAGATCACATTTCCACACGAGATGCTCCTTACTACAAACGTACATCTTTTCTAAAGGCTAAGGACGTTGCGTACTGGATGAGAAACAGCAAGGTTTATTTTGCTGCCCATCCATCACATTGGAGGACCAAAAGTTAAGGATTCTTTGGGAAATAATGTTGGTTCTGAAGAATCAGACAAAGTCTTCAAAGTCTATGGTAGGCAGGAGTGATTTCCAGTAAGAGAATTGGCTGAACTCCGGAGAAGCCATGGAAGCATTCATATCTTTGCCAATAGGTGGAAAGAGAAATTCTACCACTTCACCCAGGCGCTCATACCTAAAAGAAAAAGGACATGAACAATTAAAGAGAACAAGCATCTTTTCTTGCACATTTATAGTTTCAACCTACCCAACTTTCCTAAATTGTATTAAGGAAGCAAATCCAGGTAGTCCTGGTCTAATTGGTGGCTTAGCAACTTTTCATAGTTATGCTGGACCCCCGGGGTGGGTTTCAAAAATTGCAACAATGGGTTACATTGCTGGGTGGGCGTGGCTATGGTGGACATGGCCTAGTCGGCCTCCTGCACCAAGGGGGGAGGGTTGCCCTCACCAGGCTCCGGAGGCTTTCTTTGAGCTTCCGGGAGGGTGAAAACTGCTTCCCCCAGCCTCTGGAGGCCCTCCAGAGGCTGGAAACAGGCCTGTTTCTGGACTTCTGAAACCTCTGGTAGGCCCATTCCCCCCCCCCCCCTTGAGCCTCTGCGTGGGCCCTGCACTTAGCTGGTATGATGAACGGGCCACGTGGAGACTCCTGGGATGGGAAGGGTGAAATGGGCATGGCAGGGTGGGCTTGGCCAGCTAGGGATGGTATTTGGGGGTTCACTGAACTGGGCAGAATCCTAGCTAGAGGATTGGCCGAACCTGTGCAAACCTCCAGCAGCCCACTCATGGGACCCCCCAAAACAGGCACTTATGATCTCGATTTGAAGTTAGGATGGCTGGCTCCCTTCTGAAGTGATCACAATTTGGGTGCTTGGCAATTGGCTCGCATTTATAGCTGTTTACATCATCTTACAGAGACATGATTGTGATTTAGGTTTTTTTTTTGCCAGAAACTGGCATTAACTTCCTGTTTCTGGCAAAAAAAAAAAAAACCAACTACCACTCATGGCAGATAATCAGTTTATTTAATAACTATTGCAAAAAAACTCATAAAATTAGATTGATCTAGTGGTGACCCATTTAATGGGTCTATGACTATAATGTTGGGTTCAATTACGCTCATAAGTCGAGGACTACCTGTATTTACTCATGTTATTTATTTATTATTTTAATATTAATAAATGCAATTATATTCTTATGTCCACCCAATGCACATACTCCTGAACTATGGATCGCCGATTAAACCCATTACAGAGATTTCCAGTAATAGTGGTAACCCATAATAAGCTTTTTTTGTTGCAAATCATTTTTAGGAACATTTGCCATATAATACCCTGACATTGCCATTAATGCTTCCATAATTTCCTCTATACATGCTGGTGCACAGTCTGAGGGCCCAGGTTACATGTGGCCTTTGAAATTGCATCCAAAGTGCCCTCAAAAGTTGGAAAAATTATAGAATAATTGTAAAAATTAGAATAGGGAAATGGTACTCTGTTTAAGTTTAGTAAAACCTGAACTTATAAAATATATGTTTACATTCAACAAATTTTATTACTTTAGAAATAGCCAGGGCAAAAATAAAATTGAGTAATTTAAATGTAGATTAGATTTTATAAGTTCAGGTTTTATTGAAGTTTTATCCCAATTGTGTTGGATTTGGATGGAGTGCTGTGGATACCTTTTAGAATGTATCCAACAGGATTGCATTCAAATCCAGCACAATTAGGAGAAAGCTTTATGTCTTTGCTACATATGATTGAATGATGTTGGTAGACGTTAAAGAATGTTTCAGCTGAATCACATGATGAAGAAAGAAACCCTCTCACTGCATAGTTTTGGCCTATATTAGTCATTTACACGTTTTGTTTAAGAAAATTGTTCTTTACAACTTCAAGGTGTTTTAAAGTCTGAGAAAGAATGGGCTGATTTGCAAACTTACGTGGACTTGGTAATTTTTATGAGTTCCTGGATCAATTCCCCTTTGGGATTTACAGTGAATATGCGGGATTCTGGCAATGCCACTTCCTTGTAGGCATAGACATCCTGTTGAAGAAATCACAAGCAGCATATATGTCAAAATAATAATAATCACCATCATCATCATCATCATAATCAAAGGTAAGAAATTTCCTTTATACATTCTCTTTACTACATATGTTGATACATTTATTTAGTTATTTATTTATTTATTCTTCGCATTTCTAAACCGCCCCCTCTCCCAAAAAGGGACTCGGGGCGGTGTACAGTCCACACAACACATAACAGGTAATAAGTACAATATAAATATAAATATACATATACACATGGAGGAGGTTAAAAAATTAAAAGATTAAAAGAACTGTATAGAAGAATAACATATGGCTCTAAAAGCCCTAAAATCAATTAAATTTAAAATACTACCCTTAAAATAACCAGTGAGAGTATACTTCCAGGAGGTAAAAGTTGTAACAGTTATAATTATAATTATGCCAGGCCAGCTAATCGAAACAGGTGGGTACATACAGGTGAGTACATACAGGTGAGATACATTCTGCTGATACTCACAGTTAGTCTGTTCCCAAACGCAGCATGAAAAGGCCGGCTATTGGGACCAAATAAATTTCGGATATCTGTCAGACAGGCAATTTTGAACACTTCTGGCTTCTTCTCAATTACTTCCCTATAAAGCAATGAATACACAGTTTATTAAGGTGAACTGCTTTTCTCTCTTCCTGGTCAAGTACTTACGAATTTAAAAAGAGGAGGAAGTAATGATAAAGTATTAATTTCCAGCAACTGTTTACCAAGGTAGATTGTCATTCCAGATGCAAACCAAAATTTTAATTTACAGCTTTCCCCTTTCTCCTTATGTAGAATCATAATCAATGAATTCCAAGTGATACTTCCTCAAACATCCCATCCTTCCACTACTAGGCAACTCTATGATCTCTGAAGAAAGCAGTAAAAGAGTGCTCACTCAAAGTAAGACACACCCACCCTCTTCCATTACATGGAAATACTTACCTGTGAAATGCTGAGAAGAGGCTGCTAGGTGCAAGCAGGATCGGTCCTTTGGGGAGCATCCAACCTTGGTCATTGACACATTCTAAATATCCTTTGGTGATGTGCGCCATGCCAATAGCTCTGGCTGAACAATAGAGAAACTTGTATCCGTTGCTAGAATGGAGATGATACCAAATGGAATAAAGCCATTTTGCTTAACAGCCCTCTCATCTGATCTCCCCCTCCAATAGGAATGGTACAACTGCTTTTGTTCCTAATCAGCTCTTACAACTGGGTCAAAGGGACACACATTTGAAAGCAATAGAACAAAGTAATATAATACTCTTTGAGTATTTCTAAAATACCTCTCCACATCAAATACAGGTAGTCCTCAACTTACAGCAGTTCATTTAGTGACCATTCAAAGTTACAACAGCCCTGAAAAAGTGACTTATGGCCGTTTTTCACTGTTACAACCTTTGTAGGTTGATCATGTGATCAAAATTCAGATGCTTGGGAACTGGTTCATACTTATAACCATTGCTGTGCCCCAAGTTCACGTGGTCTCCTTTTGCAACCTTCTGACAAGCAAAGACAATGGGGAAGCCAGATTCATAGTACAGTCATGTTACTAACTTATCAACTACAGTGATTCACTGTAGGTCATATAATGGGGCAAAACTCCCTTAACAAATGTCTCACTTAACAATAGAAATTTTGGGCTCAATTGTGGTCGTAAGTTAAGGACTACCTGTATATTTGTTCTTTCAAATGAATATTTCCCTACTTCAGTGTCCTTTTATGCTCTGCATTAGGCCACTGTCCTTCCCCCTGCAAAATCCCAATAAATCTGAGATCCTATAATAGATATAATGTTGCCAATCAAATTTGATTTCCCACCACAGTGTCACTATAGGCAAATAAGGTGAATAAATTACTACGAAGACAATATTCTATGTCATATTGGCTATACAGGCAAAGAATCCTTCAAGTTAAACTCAACACATGGAGAATTTTTGGACATATAGTTTGGAGCTGTACAGAAATGGTTTGTCATAAATATCATCCTTCTTTTCTGACTTCCCAGTCTAATCTAGCCCTGGGATTTCCTTTTGGCATCCCAACCAAGTACTAACTATATCCAACCCTACTTTGCTTTTTTTTTGGGGGGGGGGGTTGTTCAAATGAGCAAAATGTTGCAATTTGGCTAGGTTTTAATCATGTAGTTGATACCAAAAGCAATATTTTCAGGACAATGCTCCCTAAATAATTGAATAGAAACAAATGTTGTTGAATGCATTTTTAATAGATTTTAATAATCCTCTTGCCTGAGCAGCGGGAGAGCAGGTACATGGGTGCTCCATTTGTGTGGGCGGTGGGCATGTGTGCTAGCCATTTGCACAAATGGAGTTGTGCTTGCTTGCTGGCCACTCATGTGGAACGAATCCCCCCCCCTCACTGGTCCACAAAGCCAGAAAGGTTGGGGAACTTTGACTTAGACTACCTAATTGATTAAGTCAGGCAAATGCATGATTTTCAATGGCTAGTATGCAAGAAGATTCTTTTAACTTTAAATAATAAAGTTAAACTTTCAAAAATAACAAACAGGAAAAAAAATTCAATCTCCATGAGATATGCATCACAAGTCATCAGCAGTCACCTTGTATAACAATAACCTATCTAAAAATATTTTGCTTGCTGGCATATGAGTAACAAAAAGGAGAGCTAGCTTGACCTGCCTTGGAAGAGGGAATTGGGATCTAATATTTTAAAAGGATCAGCAAGTTAATAGAGTTATTGTTGTACACTATAGTGTTATCTTCATATCACTGAACTACCAATACCTACAGATGGATTTTATGGAAGAGCTTAGCAATGCCTTGATGAGTCCAGTCTTTCCCAAGATGTGGCAAGATATGCCCTAGAGCATCAGACCTGATGAGGAAAAAAAACCACAAGTATATGATAAACTCTGCACAATGTAACTGCAAGTTGTCCTATATATGAAGCAACAGTGATGGCACAATGTTCATAACTGGACATGCAGTGACATGTTTCAAGATAACCTGTTGTGGCCCAGCAGGAGCCGTTGGAGCTGCCACCAGACTTCGACAGCGAGGGTCCCTATGAGTCGGCTCTGGAGGATGTGGAGGACCCTGGACAGGGTTCTGACTCTGAGCAGGGATCAGAGAGGCTGGTTGGCCACCAGGAGGCACGGGAGCAGTGGTGAAAGCCAAAGGGAGGGTGCTCCTGATGTCATGCCTTGGAGCAGTGGGGAGGAGACAAGGGACAGTGAGTCAGATATCAGCAGTGAGTTATTGGATGCTCGTTACCGGTGCGCTAATAGGCATCAGGAACAATTGCGCAGTTACCAGAGGTAATTGCGCTCAGCTGATGATAATTAGACTCCTCTCCAGACTATAAAAGGACTGCTTGTGCACACGCCCTTTTGCAGAAGTCAACGCATGAACTAATGTGGGAGTACAGTCTTGTGAATGTGGCAAGCTGGATGGCTGCTATTGCTTATCAGTGGCGGATTGTTATGAAGGCCGAGTTGTGTTGAATTGCTGCCAAGGACTGTCTGAATGTAAATAAATCTGGTGAAGTAGCTTTGGCTCGGAGTGTGTGTGTGTTGGCGGGGGAAGAGTGGGGTCAGAACAATAACCTATTCTAAAATGGATGTTTTTTGTTTTGGTTTCAGCCCACTAAGAGCTTAAGCAAGCCAGCTTGTTTCTGTTTTTGATCAATGAAACTCTTTAGTCCATATAAGTTATGTATTTTGAGTAGAAACAGGTTGACCCTTTGATTTTGTTTTTGTTCAACTTGCATAAATCCCTATGCCAGTCTAATTTTCTCTGCAATGCTTGCCATGTCCCAGCAGCATTCACGACATCTATTGCTATCTCTCTCCTTCCACTGCCTAGAGTGGCAATTCTCAACCTTGGCAACTTTAAGGTATGGACTTCAACTTCCAGGATTTCCCAGCTAGCATGTCTACATATTAAAGTTGCCAAGGATGAGCAACACTGGCTGAGATTTTCAGGATACTCTTCCTGTTGTTTTTCTGCAGGCATTGGTGAGATGTATTTACTCCTTTCTCCCATTCTAGCAATTGCAATAACTTGCAAACACATTTACGGTTACTGGGATAAAAATGCTTGGTTGCAAAATTGCTCGTATGCTATCCTTTCACCAGTGGTGGGCCCAGCGTCCACCACATGAATGTGTGTGCATGTGTCCTTTCCTCTTGCAATGCCTCCGTGAGCCTCCACGATGCTCCAGCTGCTCGGCGGAGCACGGACAGGCGCTGTGCACTCTGTGCACATGCGCGGAAGCACCGAAGAGCTCAAATACACGTAAGGAGCTCGGGCAGGTGCGTGGGCCCTCCAGAGCACCATACTGGAACAGTACCCAGTGCTCTGGACAGGCACTGTACCCCCATACCGGGGCATACCACCTGCAACCCACCACTGCCTTTCACCGTCATAAAGCAAATGTTAAACACTCAAGGAAAACATGCATTATAGCTAGAAACCTTTCCCTGAAAGCAATCATTCACATGTCTTTTGTAAACTGTGAAGTTGGGGGAATGGGGGGGGGGGCTTTTAAAAAAAAATCATCACCATACTTCCCGGTCCACTGGTGGAACCTCTTCTAACCGGTTCGGTAGATTTGACGAACCGGCTCTACCGAACCGGTGCGAACCGGTAGGAACCCACCTCTGTCACCATCTGAAGTTCAGTTAGATCATAGATTAAATAACTAGTGAACTCAGAGAGATTCCTGCACATTCTCTACAAGCTTGTCAAGGCTGGCAAAAGTGTAGACGACTACAGATCAATTTTAAGCCCCTTTGGGAAATGGTAAGAGGAAATAATGGTGGCATGGAAGAGCCCAGTGGGAATCAAGTATTACTAGAAGCATTACTGCCAGTGGGAATCTACCTGGTGATGGTGCCATCAATATCCGAGATCACCACCTTGTCATACCAATTCCATAAGTAAATGTTGGCTTCACAACGACACGTGCCCTGGTACTGAGTGGTCACACTGAACACAACGTCATTGGGGCCGTCCCTCAGGTTCAGCTTTTTCTACAGCAAAAGAAGAGGAAAAAGAGGCAATTACAGTATCTTTATTTAGAGCAGTGATGGCGAAGCTTTTTTCCCTCGGGTGCCAAAAGTGTGCGCGCTCGCGTGCGCTATTGCTCGCCCATGCGTGCCCACACCCATAATTAAATCTCCCTCGGCATTCTGCCCACCTGCACATGTGCGCACTTCCCCCCACACACACATGAGTGCATGTCTTTCTTGGAGCCTTCCCCATGCCCTCCGGAAGGCCGAAAATCAGCTGACATAGGACAATGCTTCATGTGCCCTCAGATATGGCTCTGCATGCTACCTGTGGCACGTGTGCCATAGGTTCATCATCGCAGATTTAGAGCAGGCATTTCTCAGAGCAGTTTTGCTAGTTATATGTCTAATTCAGTTTCTATTTAGAGGTGCCCCAGAATTCAGTACTGTTTGATTTCAAATAAATGTGAACACAAGGATAACATCGGTCTTCTTTCTCTGCTCTCCAAGCAATCAGACATAATATAGCAACTCATCTGTCAATCACAAATTTGCTTCTCTCAAATGTTTATACTATTTGGAAAAGTGAAGCTACCACACCAAAGAGTCTTCTTTGTTGCTCAACAATTATTTAATTTACAAATTCACAATTTAATTGAAATTAGGATTTTAAAATATCTTGATGTTAAAGAATTAAATACATATTAAAATAATTCTCAATTGAAATTGATGCTCATATAAAAAGAACAACAGGAATTGGTGCTCATACTGTATTTGGTCATGCCTCTAGTGACTATCTACTTTTCATTGAAAATTAATTAAACAAAATACTTCATCTTGAGAAAGACTTGGTTATATATTATCTCTTCTTAATAAACTCTGAGTTTTAAAACATAAATAGACATTTCTTTTAGTCCGACTTTTAAAAAATGAAGAGCTGTATAATCACTTCCAAATCTAAGTATTATAGTACTCATGTCCTGTTTCCAAAGCACTGAATGGAGCTTTCAGAGTTTTACAAAAGAAATATTGACTTTTCATATAGAAGTATTATTTTTAATTCCATTTAAAGCAAATTCAGATTTGGTCTTGTTTCTTATTTTGGAGGTTGTAGTCAAACTTGCCATTCAGATAGGGCTACAAATTGTATATGCCTAAATAATTTTAGTCTTTGCTTCACTGATATTCTCCCCATCCTTTAAGATCTCAAAGTGACTTACATGGTCATCATTTGTTTTATCTGCATGATGCAATGGAGTGCCACATTAGGTTAAGAGAAAGTATCTGGCGCAGAGGTCCCCAATGAGCTCCATAATTGATTGAGGACTTGCACCGGGGATTTCAGTGATCTCAGTTCAATGTTTTACCTACTGGAGAAGTGGTACAATGTAGTAGTTAGAGCAGAACTAGGGAGATTCAGTCATGAAAGCTCATTGGTGACTTGACTTTGGGCCAGTCACTTTCTCTCCAGTTAAGCAACTTCCAGGAATGGAGAAAAATTGGAAGAAAAGGTTACAAACATTCCTTTAGGCCTTTGGATCAAAAAAAGAAATGTATATTTTATGAATAAATAAATAATCGTACTGTACACCACTTTGGAAAATAATTATTGATGATCAGTTAACTGAGGAAAAACATGGCCCACAAAACTTCATCATCTACTCATATTTTAAGCTACATTTCCAAATGTCCAGTTTGCCCCAACATTTCTTAATTTTAAGGGCCAAACTCTGGTGTTTTTCCCCCCAACATGCAACTCATAACTGAGAAGTTTGAACAGTAACTATGAAGTCCACCTAAGAGGAATACCAATTAGGTAGTCTGTTTTGACAGCCCTTCTCTGAACAGAAAGTTATCTTCTGAATCAAACAGCAATATATAGAAAAGAAAATTGAAAGCTACATACAATTTCATCAGAGGAGAGTCTTAAGGACTTCTTGTAGGTTGGAAGAAATTTCTGTGTAATAGCATCTGGTATGGATCTGTCTCCTTGATGGGAGGATACATCATCTTCATCACTGGAGGAATCATTTTGTCTCCTATGGTTCACAGGACCAAAATAGATTGTCAACAAAAAAGAGAGTAAGGGCTAAGAAATATGGGTGAAATATGAGTATTTGAGGGGTAAGGCTTATATTAGGCACATGAATTAAAAACCATACTAGGGCTTATTTTCTGGATATTTTCAGGGAAACAGGGTACATAGAAGCAGAAACTCTTAAAATTAACTTCTGAGTCCATTGTTCAAAAATATCCTTCAGTATGTCCAATGTTAAATATTTTGCTTCGTTGTGCTTTAGGAAGTCATTTTTTCTTCTTCTCTAAATATAATCTTTAGTTCCTTCTAGTTCCCTCTAGTGTCCAACCTTCAAAGTCTCATACTATCGTTTTTATGAGAATTTAAAACAAAAGCATTTTCTTATGGGAAGAATAAGAAATTAAACTCCAAAATCTTATTTCAAATCCACCTGGAGGCTTAGTCTATTTATAACTTTCCAAAATCATAGTTGTAATCAAACTTTTTCTGTTTATTCCAAAAGATTATTTAAGTCCTTAAGCTTGCATGTAATTTTTTTGGGTTAAGGATAGAAAGAAACTCGTATGGTGCTGTAAAACCTGTTGAACCAAAGGTACCTAACAGCTGAAAAACACTTAACAAGCAATTTCCAAAAGTTAGTAGAAAAGAAAGTATGCAAATGCAGTGTCCTTTTAATGGCACCAAATGCAGTTTGAGCTAGATGGCTATTCCATTATCTCCTAGAATTCTAAACCCACTAGGAACCACCTCTTGTGGCCTCACCATGAGAAGCAATTGCATGGAGCACTTGTGGGTGATCTCAAGTCCTTCCTTCCTTCCTCAAGTCCTGGAGAGGAATTACAAGGAACTGGACTATTTGCTACTCACTATTTCTTCCCCGAAAGCCTGTTAATTCTTGAGGATTGACAAATCGATTTGAAAGAAATTCTATGTTACAAAGATCTAAAAGCAGATAATTGAACTTAAATCCCAAATGTCCTCTGAGGTTTTCCAAGGTTTTAAGAAAAAACTTGCATTTGTATCTGATGAACTGAGCTGCAGTCTCAAAAGTGTATATACCTTTTAATAAAATGTATTATCTTGAAAAAGTGCTACAAGATCCTTTTGAATTGACTCATTTTAATTTGTAGGCTGCCCATCTCAGATACATAGTTCTTGGTTGCTAACAAGTGCTGGCTTAAACAGAATAGAAAAATCAACAAATAACATAAATGGCAACTGAAATTAAATATAAACAACCAATATAGTATTTAAAATAAAATTCTGGTCAAGGAATGGGATGAGAGGGGAAAGAGGGCTAATTATTTTTTCCAAATTTTTAAGGTAAGTTTTAAATGTGGATTTGTACTACCCTGTTTCCCTGAAAATAAGACCTCCCTGATTAATAAGCCCAATTGGGCTTTTGAGCGCATGCACTAAAATAAGCCCTCCTGGAAAATATTGCTACACAGCAGCAGCCATGAGGTGACCACTCTCGCCGTCTCCTGCACCTCATAAATAATAAGACCTCCCTGCTTATTTCGGGAGTCAAAAGAAAATAAGATCTGCCTTATTTTCGGGGAAACACAGTAATAAATATTATTTGTCATTTTGAGTTAAGACATTTTAATCAAAACTATTAAATGTCCACTAAAATTATTTATCAAAAATACAGCCATGCCCTTAGTTATGCCAAATTCAATGCAATATCAATAAATCACAACTTACCTCTGAAGAGAAGTGTCCTCCTGATTCTTGCCTACTTTGTTGGACTTCCTGGTACTGATTTCATGCTACAGATACATAAATATACCTTCAGTTAATGTTCCTTCAAGCAGTAAATCATCTTTCTTCCATTTGATATCACGTAGATAAGTGGGGATCACACATCCCAGATTTCCCAGTCAGAATGGGAAACCTACCATGTTACAGAATGTTTCATTAAATTAAGGAACTCATCTCTGCTACAAAGGATTGGCTACAAAGATCATAGATTTGGCCATATCTCTATAAAAGGAGAAATGTGTTAGTACCTAATTTGATTAGGCCTATGTACACCTGACAGAAGTCCATTTCAACTGCAACATTTTGTTCTGGACGTTATAGAGGGATGTTTCCTTTCCATATTATAATATATGTACCTCTTTTCGCCTCCAAGAAAACCACCACCTTCCAACTTTCTTGGGCATCTTCTCTTTCATTAGTCTATCAACAGCATTCTGAAACCACAAGAAAGATGAAGAAATGTTATGGTGAATTGGTTTGAATCCAAAAGCAGCTCTTACAATCTTAATTAAGATTGTAACAGTTCTACAATTATTGGCTAACCCCTAACCTCCAAACATGTCATCAATACCAAATATCTAATTCAAGAATAAAACAACCAGACCACAAGTTTCAATGTTCCCAAGAATAAGATAGACGTATATGAGTATTGCTGCAATTGGTTCAGGATAGCAAAAAAAAATGCGAAGTCAGAAAAGGTTTCCGAGCTTCAAGGTGGATGAAGGATGGCACTGAACTACAAAGCCTATTCTGTCGAGGCCATGGGGCTTTCTCAGCTTGGTGGTTTGCTTGCAGATGTTTCATTAAGAGACTAGATAAATATCAGTGCTAGTAAGTATGAGATTTGTTCCTTGTTTACATACAGTAGCTTAAGACCCTATTCTGTGGTGGAAATAAGTCATTTACCTAAGGAGGAGGCATATATTTTGAAGTAAAGTAAAAAGGCTTGCTTAAGTTGTATGTGGAGAGCTAACAGGCTGGATATTGTCTCTCATTGAAGTCACAGCAAGGTGTTTTTTTTTTAAATTGGACATATTGGATACTAATTTAAAAGCCAAAGTTTTCCAAATTAGCAACCTGCTAAGAGTTGAAGTGGAAATGGTTAATGATAAGACTATGTTGCTTAAAATTTTAAAATATAATTTAATTATATATTTTTCTTCCAATAAATGAAAGGAAAAATATTCAATGTAATCTACACAATAGGAATTTAATGACATTTGCAATATTAAACTTTAATCTATAAAACCTATCTTAACTATTAACTACTAAGTTAAAGTCTTTTCTATTGTTAATATACAAGAAATGGCAAAATGATGAAGGCAGAACTATGAACAGCAATATAGGTGGTAATACTTTCTTTGTAATTTGCAATGACATCAAGTTTAACTTGTTTTGCTACTTCATTATACAAACATACGTTGAACCATAAAACATTTGCAGTAGAGCATCTTACTTCTTTAGTTATCTTACTGTAGCATTTGTTTTATTACAGATAGCCAACAGCTATTCACCCTCTTAGTTTATGCAATCTGCCCTACTTTTTAAAAATCTATGATGAATATATTTTATTTCGAGAATAAACCTAATTCATATGTTAACAAGTAACAAGAAAAAAGTTATTTGAGCATTATCATCAAATTCTGGGAAGCTGGTCTACTTATCACATAATTTTATTAGGTCACCCCCCATCAACCTTTTCCTCACTTTCTTCTATTATTAATTTTGAAGATGTATCATTAATATAGTTTATGTATGGTTTTCTTCTGTTAAGTAGTTTAGCCATCTAATGTGAACATTACAGTGACAAAATTCAGACAGCAGACTGCATTTCACAGCTTAGCTAATTATATTTCCAAAATATATAAATATCATAATCTCATAGTATGCTATAGTGTCCTATTAAATGTTTTAAGAACTTGTGAGAGTACACAATCTGTAGTTACATTTGGATTGGTAAAATGGAATATGGAAAATGGAATATAACTGCCAATCCTAGCATCTAATGTTTGAACAGAAAATTGACATCATGTCCATAAAATATAAGCACCTATCTGGGCAAGTAAATTGTCATTTTTAAAAATTCATCTTATAAGTCTGATTATCATTCTCTGGAAATGAGATAACAAGAATTCATAAAAGCTGTACAGAAAGAAGTCAATTTTGATAAATGATTGCTGTAATAGCATTCAAAAGCATTAAGATAACCTGAAAGTTTGGGTAAATGGTTTTCTTCTCAATAGCCCTGATTAATTAGTCTGGACATTTGGAGAGATAATACCAATTGGTTTATTAGGGTAAAAAATATTTACCATTCTAGAGATTAAGAAACTATATTACACCACTCTTTAAATATTGAAACATAAAAACTTAACTAAGAAATTATACTTCATTACTAAACACAAATTCATATTAACTTACTCTGGAAAGATTCTTTTGGAATGCCTGTAGTGAGAGAACCATGGGAGCTGCGACTGCCCAATTGTAGTATCTGCAATTAGAGAGGGGAACCAAAATAATCTGTATATAGTGGCTTGAGCCTGATAGAAAAGTAATAGATGGAAAATGATCATCAAATTACAGAACTGAAAGATGATGCAGTACAAGTGGACCGGAGGTGGTATTCAGCCGGTTCCAACCGGTTCTGGCGAACCAGTAGCAGAAATTCTGAGTAGTTCAGAGAACCAGCAAATACTCTTGACTGTCTCCGCCCCCATCTATTCGCTGCCTCCTGAGTCCTAGCTGATTGGAGTCCCAGCTGATCTGCTGGGTCTTTTTTTATTGCCCTGCACAGAATGGAGCTGGAAAGCAGGTTAGTGGGGTGGAGAGGGAACTGGGACTTTAGAGTATCCTTTCCCCAGGAGTGGGGTGGAAATTTTACAGTATGGAATGGAGATTTTACAGTATCCTTCCCCTGGAGTGGGGTGGAAATGAAGATATTACAGTATAATTCGCAAGCCACAGCCACCAAGTCACGGCCACCAAACCAATGGCAAAGCCTAATGTTTCAACCCAGCCAGGCTCAACTAAATCTCATCATTTCATGAAGTATCTGAGATATTTGTGCAGATATATTTGTGTATGCTTCCTAAACATATAACCGAAATAAGTTTCATTATATGTTTTCATAAAAATCTAAATCTGGTTTCCTAGCCAGCCTCTAGAACAGCGGTTCTCAACCTGTGGGTCACGACCCCTTTGGGGGTCGAACAACCTTTTCACAGGGATCGCTAAGTCCATCGGAACTCTAAACTTTAGACTCCCCCTCGCGTTCCTCGAAATCCCCTGCGGATGGGCTTCGGAGTCATCGCTGGCTGTGCAGAGTGTCGCTGCAGCTCCACGCCATGGAAAACATAGCTGCGTGCGCACACTCCATACAATTACAGCCTTGGAGACTTCGTAATGGCGGGAAATTCTTCTCAGTCGCCCGGGCTTCAGCAGATGCTGCTCTCCGAGGCTTTCCAAAGCTCTCCGAAGGCAGGAAGCAGCAAGAAGGGGCAAGAAGCGGCTGCCAGCAAAGCTCTCAGCGATGGAAAGAATCCCGCTGCCGCACCGAATTCAGCAAAGTGGCTCAAGCAGCAACTGGACATACTTGGGGAAGGGAGAGCCGGAACTGACTGCCCGGGACTGTTTCTGCGCCACTGTAAAAATGTCTGTTTTCCAGCCGCAGGAGGGAAGGAAAGAAGCCAGTCTTTGGAAAAAACCTCCCTCCTCCTCCAGAGAGCCTATGCCGAAAGACAGGAGGAGGCAGGCTGGCTTGAATGCAAGCGGGCAGTTTAGTGGCGTGCGAGAAAGCCCCCCCCCTGCCTGAACAAGGCAGACGGAGAATGAAAGGAGATCGTGTCAGGTGGGGGGGGCATTGGTCCCATTATTACTGGAGCTGCTTTTGCTTACTCCAGCATGGCAGTGGGACTCTTGCCATTGGTTTAGTGGCCCACCTTCTTTGCTAGTTCGGGCAGGTGGAGAAAGGAGGCATGCAATAGTCGAGGGCGAAAGTGCTCCCCTTCGCCCTCGGTGGCAGGGGTGATTTATCACAAGCCTCCTTTCTTCCTCCGCATGCCTGAGCAAAGAAGACGGGCCACTAAACCGATGGCAAGAGTGCCACCGCCATGCTGGAGTCAGCAAAAGCAGCTCCAGCAACAACGGAACCAATAGGGGGTGGGAAATCCATCAGAGGGAGGAAAATGCATGCATTCCCCACCCCCTCCATTGGAAACAATGCAACTGTCAGAAGAGGGCAGCGCACGCCATGTGGGCTTGTGCAGCAGCCGAAGAACAGGAGATGAGGTGACCACAGTATGTGTGTGTGTGTCCGTGTGTGTGTGTGTCTGTGTGTGTGAGTGAGTGAGTGAGAAAGAGAGAGAGAGAGACAGACAGACAGACAGACAGAGAGGCACAGAGAGACAGAGATGGGGGAGGGAGGAGAGAGACAGAGAGACACACAGAGAGACAGAGAGAGAGGAAGGGAGGGGAGAGGCAGAGAGATACAGAAAGAGAATTACAGAAAGAGACAGAGAGGGAGGGAGGACGGGAGAGACAGAGACACAGAGAGAGAATTACAGAAAGACAAAGAGGGAGGAAGGGAGGAGAGAGAGACAGAGAGACGCAGAGAGAGAATTACAGAGAGAGACAGAGAGGGAGGAAAGGAAGGGAGAGACAAAGAGCCACACAGAGAGAGAGAGAGACAGACACACACAGAGTGAGACAGAGAGACAGAAAGAGAGAGAAAGAAAGAATTGGTGGCTGTTTTGTTTTTTCTTTCATTTTTTTTCTTTTTAAAAGAAAGGCACTCTTTCCACTTAGAGCCAGAAGCCTGCTCTTAAACTTCTCAGACAAAATTTCATTTATTTGTAATTAGAAATAAATATTTCACAATATATAATTACATTTTGTTTTTGTGATTAATCACTATGCTTTAATTATGGTCAATTTATAACAATAAAAATACATCCTGCATATAAGATAATTTACATTACTATTCATAACAGTAGCAAAATTACAGTTATAGAGTAGCAACAAAAATAATTTTATAGTTGGGGGTCACCACAACATGAGGAACTGTATTAAAGCATCGCGGCATTGGGAAGGTTGAGAACCACTGCTCTAGAAGGAAGGCTTAGCCTATAATAACATTTGCAGTCCAGCACATGACAAGCCAATTTCAGCTACAATATATTTTCTGCTGTCATGGTTGCTGAACTCAGTTTATGAAAGTGTATGAGCTTTGATTCTCACATATAGGTATTTAAAAAAAACTTTTTGGGGAATAATTGGGAGCCAGAATACATAAGAGGGGAATGTAAGTTCCATCTTCATACAAAATTCACTATCTCAGCAAAGCAGCCTTTAAGGAATGGCCGGACTAACATTTTTTCTCACTGAATACAACTAGAATTCACTCATGCACACTCATGCATGTACATGGCTACACAAAGCTCTTTTGGGGAACACAAACACCACAAATGAAAGTGGCATTTCTACTCACTTCTTTTGGATCTGTATTACCAAGTTTGGGTCTTCAAGAATTGCTGGGTTCTCTGCAAACTCCTGATAGGACACTATATGCTTCATAAACTTCTCTCCTAAAATGGAAGGCAATATATTTATATTTACATTTCATATTTCATTATAAACTGCCCAAAGGGGAGTCTTTGATAGATTGTTGTCTCCTAATTCATTCAGTAACTGGATACTATTTTTCCCACTCAATATATATCTCCTTTAGAACAACTTTATCAGATAGTACTGTAGAAAGCCAACTCAAAGTCAGATCTTTATAAAAACTCTTAGAGTACCAAATCACATTCCCTCCTTTCCCTCTAAACATACCATGAGTTAATTCTCCATCATCTCCAAGACCTCCACAGAGAGACAAGAGAATGGGGCTATTTTCTGTAGGTTCCAGCAGATTATCGGCATTTCTGTCCCCTGTTGCACCACCCAACACATGGGAATCAGAGAAGATTCCAGGGTCAGATTGTGCTCGTGGCCAATTCAGTTCAGCATCACTGTAAACCAAATAATAATAACATCAATAGCACGTTATACATATTATTGTTGTGGTTGTTAAATAATAATAACAATATTTATACCACGTGGACCCCTATTATTCCTTTAAGGCAAGAAAAATGATGACATATTTTACTTATTTGTGGAAAAATTCCCTATTATTCTCATCTCTGAGCCCAATAAGATTTGGGAGAGGCAATTGGCGTACTAAAGAAAGTTCTTCAGAGTGACTAAATTATGACTTTATCTTTTAAATTATGAACCTTTTAACTTCTGGTAAAAAAAAACAAACTATGGCCTTTGGACTCCAATTTTTTCCTAATCATTATTCACAGCCCTTAGACTGGTAGAAATTGGAATCCAGTAATTTTTGGAAAAAATATCACATTTCCTTATTTTTGCTTCATTTATTTATAAACACACACATCTAAAATGTCATCTTACTTGTACTGGATTAATATTAACCACCCTGAATATAGGCATGTTGTCTCACATTTATTGAAACAGTTTGCACATAAATCATAGTTTTATGCCATATACATGTGTTATAGATTTATGGAATTCAGATTTCACCTTCTCTAATGTGGTAATAAGATATTAAGAAACCAAACTATTCGTTGCAGGGCTTCTGGAATTGCCCATTGCACATAATAACTATAATAACTTTAACTATTGACAGATTATAGGGCAGATTGAATATCCTGTTCATTTTACCACTTTTTAAGGACTTTGATAAATTCTACTAATATACAGAAGCTTCAGTAGCATCTCTGGTGACTACAACTAAATTCTTTAGACTATGTCTAAACTTGAAGCTTAGAAAAAACTTTGTCACAACAATGAAACTTGCTACTCTGGTATACCATGGGCTTCCTTTTGATGAATAATTTTAAACAAAGATTATGTGGCCATTGGTCATGATTAAATCCCTGCATTTTGTTTTGGTCAAGACATTCAAGGCTCTTTCCTACTGTAACTTGAATTCAATAATTCTAATTTCTAATCTATAGTTTGTCCAAAGAAATCAGAAACAATAGCCATACCTCTTGGGGAAATAAAGTGCTAATTGCTCCGCATCCAAGTTTGAAAGATCGTCTAAATAAATATCACTAGGTCCCAGGTGAGGGTTTTTCTTTATGGAACCTCAAAGAGATTAAGAAATGATTACAATGGCCTAAATAATTGAATGAAGAAACTGTATTTCTATAGACATTTCTGTAATCACTCACCCTAATAATGAAGACAGTACATCCCCCCCAAAAAATATCTCAGTGAATACCTATATACTGTATAAATTATTATTTTTTTAAAAAATCCTATAACAATTTCATAGAATACCAAGAATTTAGTTAATAAGGTGATATCCAGGTGGTTTCAATTTCTGATGACTGGAATAACACAAAATGGTCAGAATTGTATGTAATGACACATTGCCCAAGGTCAGGTAATTCCCCACTCTTTTATCCTTTGTAAAATGGGTAAAAGCAGTCCTCTTGTACAGAGCATTTAGGAACAAATGTTTTTAACTAGAAGTCAGCAACTGATTTTGTTTTCTTTGGTATTTCATTATATGTTTCAGTATTTTCAATACTGTAAGTTGCATAGAGTCTGACAATAAAGCTGCATAAATCTTAATGTAATTTCCTCCTTTAATAATAAGGGACATGGACATTATAAACTCACCTGTCTCACTGTCTGCAAAATAGAGTTCTGAATTCAGACTGAGTATTCTAAAGTGGCATTTCCACTTGGAGGGCTCTTTCTTAGGAATACAAAATGTAAACAGACCTTTTGCAAGTACAAATAGTTCTCATCTTACAACCACAATTGGGATCAGCATTTTTATTGCTAAGCAAGGCAATAGTTAAATGAGTTGTGCCCATTTTTACCTTTTTGCCATGGTTCCTAAGCAAATCACTGCAGTTATTAAGCACATCATATGATCATTAAGCAAATCTGACTTCTCCAATTGTCTTTTTTTGTTACAAACAGAGCTGGGAATGTCACCAAAGGTGATCACATGACCCGCAGGATGCTGTCACTGTCATAAATATTTGCTGAATTTTGATCATGTGACCATGGGAGAATACTGCGATGGTTGTAAGTCACTTTTGTCAGTGCCATTCTAATTTTGAATGGTTGCTAAAATAAATGGTTGTAAGTAAAGGACTACCTGTACTTGATTTAGGAGTCTTGGTGGTTTCTACAGTTGGGTATGGAAAAGGGTTGGGAGGGACAGAACGTGTTGAAGAAGATTAAAAATGGAACAGCTTCCCCTATCCTCAAACCAGAGGTGGGTTGCTGCGGATATGGCCCAGTATGGGCATACTGGTAGTGGCCCAGAGCAGATGAGAGTGTACCGGTACGGTGGCCCTTTTGGGCCACCTGCCTGCCCATGCTCTATACCTGTTTTTATGGCAAATGGCAAAGTGCACACACACACACACAGCATGCGGTGCCTGCGCGAGCCCCAACAATCAGCTGGTTGTCACAGAGGTGGTGGATTGCACATGCGTGCACAGTGCAAGTTAGGCACGTGCATGAACAGAAGGCGCAAGTGCGTGACCAGCATACCGGTAGTGACAGTAGCAGAACCCACCACGGCCTCAAACTATAAATAATGTTCAAGATTCTTCAAGAGAATGGGAAAAGATTCTTCAATGAGTTCCAAGTACATTTGGAAGACTCCATTCTAGGTTGATCAACATAGCAATAGCACTTAGATTTATATATCACTTCACAGTGCTTTACAGCCCTCTCTAAGCGCTTTACAGAGGCAGCATATTAACCCCAACAATTTGGGTCCTCATTTTACCCACTTCGGAAAGATGGAAGGCTGAGTCAACCTTGAGCCTGGTGAGATTTGAACTGCCAAATTTCAGGCAGCTGGCAGTCAGCAGTACCTCACTCTAACCATTGCGCCACCAAGGCTCTTATAGCAAAAAATTATCTTAAAGTTTAAGGATGCCTATTACACTTTGTTGACAGATTGCTCAACTCTATCGTAATAGCTTTCAATCTCCACTTACTCCTCCTCTTCTCCTGGTTCACCTCTGGACCACTGCAGGGTTCTATGCTTGACAAAGGTTTTTTCAAAGAAGGCACTTCCAAATCTGGATATGTAGCCTGCACATCTGACTCCTTGATAGAATTTGATCTGTCGGTTTCTGCAATTGCTGCTGTTACTTCTATATCTCCTGGAAGTCCATGATCAGGGCCCACTTGTTCTATAGCCATGCAAATGGAAGGACAGGGCTCTTCATCTCCCAGAAGTCCATATCCAGAAGGAAAAACAGGAGTTGGCTTAATTATGGAAGAAGATGCTGTATCATCAGAGTCCACCGTTCCAACTGTTTCTGAGCCAGCTGTAATAGCCACAAAGTGAGTTGTCTCGTCCATAGGGATAACAGTAGTTGGGTCATTGGCTGCTGTTTCGGGGACATTTAAGACAGGTTTGGTTGCTTCTACGCGGTCTAATTTGCTCATCTTTAAAAGGAAAAAGACATGAAACATCTCACAGAAGAGATAAAACAAAATGATTTGGGGGACACAATTGTTTTTTTTTCCTTTTTCTAACTCTATAGGTATTTATTATTGCATCATGCATGCACATGTATACAATATACTACTGCCAAATGAGTAATTTTACTGGAACTCAAACCAAGATTACAGGATGTTAAAATAATGCAAAGAAATGAAATAACATTTTTAAATTTAATTTTAAAATTAATTTTAATTTTTAATATTAAAATATTAAATATAAATAACATGTTTTGGATGTATCTTGTTTGCATAAAAAAGAGATAAGGGTCTTCATAAAGTCACACACTTTGGTTTAAATTATTTTCACTTGCAATTATTTGTCAAATGTATTATATATTGATATAAATCAGAAAGCACAGTCTAAGCTAAGGTCACAAGTAGATTCCAAACTTCTAGGCTCATTGATCCTTGTTGAGTGAAGTTGCTGAAAAATTTTGCAACTCTGAAGCAAGGACAGTTTCAAAATTGTAGTATAAACCTTAGATAACCATAGTACTGATTGAAGCGACTTATTTCTAGTGGTTTCTGCCCAATCACTAAAACTAGAAAACTGGACTTCCTTCAGATATCACTCTTTAGGTAGGTATCTAACCCAACTACAGATTGGTATAAATCTGATATAAATGACACAAGAGTCTAGTAAATCCATCCATCCATTTCCAGGAAAATACTAAAATACCGAAAACCCTGGGATACATCCCTGCCTACCTTATATCATTTATTTGTGTATTTCAGTTTCTGTCTTCACTCCTCTGAAATATTAGGTATATTTTAGACCATCCTGTTATAAAGACTATAAAAGGGAGTCCTAAGCACACATATACAAATGTGGGTATTCTTTTTTTTTATGATTATGATAATAATGGAAAACATTGTTACATCTATCCATATAAGACATGAAGCTATGCATCTCAGAAATCCTTCCTTTATCTACACCCACCTCTGGCAGTCTTCCCCAGGACCATTGTAGCTGGGATTCAGAACCAAGAGGTAGTTCAGGATTTCTGATCTCCAATTCAGAGTCGCTTTTTGGAGCAGATGAACAACTTTGAGAAAGGCTGGGAAAGGGAGATAAATCAGAACGCTTTTAGTATTGATAGCGGAAAATACTGGTGATCTAACCTATTGCAGGTAAATGCATGATAGAAATCAGCACAATCAAGAAATCATCATTAAGAGTTGATGTAATAGATCAGGAAAGAGGAGTTTAGGAATACCAGTAACCAGACTACGGATGTACTTCTTGAAGTTGTAGAGAGCAAAATCAACTGAAGGATTAGAAAAAGAATCTAGCTATTTTATCCCTATCATCTAGTCTCTCCTAAGGAAGAGTGCTTATCCTTTTCTTTTGTTTGGTTCCACCATATCACTTGACTTGAATCTCTTCATTCCCAATCAATACTTTGGCCAAAACTGATCCAATCCTACTATCTTCAAACAAATAATATCATCACCTCTTCTGTATTAGCTTCTGGGACACTTGAAGAGGCCACATGTCCTTTTCTATGGACATACAAGCAACTGGAAGAGAATTATCCAAGATCACTTTTCTTCTTCAACCATTGTGCTCCCTGAAAGCTCAGTCCAATAGCCTTCCTCTATTTACTCTCCAAAAATGCTAGATATTAGTTAAATGTCAACCATAATGTCCAGTTAGACCAGTGGTGGGTTCCAGATCCCATTGCAACCGGTACGGTGCAACGGGGCCGGGCGTCCACCACATGCACGTGTGCAGCACGCGCATATGTACGTACCGCCTGCAATGCTCTGCAATGCTCCAGCTGCTCGGCGGAGCATCGTGCAGACACGGTACGCTCCGTGCACGTGCACAGAAGCCCCGATCGGCTCAAATACCGGTAAGGAGGACCGGCGGGGTGGGCAGGCCCTCCGGAGCACTGTACCGGAACGGTACCTGATGCTCCCAGCAGGCACCGGTACGCCCGTTTCGGGGTGTACCAGTCATATTCCACCACTGAGTTAGACCCCTTAGATGTCATGAACCTCTTCAGAGAATGCCAAGTTTGAATAATCTGTTATATTTCAGCTCTTCTAATACTACCATGGTGACTCCATATTCCCATACTAGCCAAGATCCAGAGTTCTTCAAATATGTCCAAAAAGTTTGGATGTCCCAATAGAAACTGGAATTTTTCTTTTCTTAAAAAAGCAGATAAATCATGTCAGAAATGGCATACAGATGGGATAGTCCTGGATCCATTGGTACAACCATTGCATTTCCCGAGTCATAGCTCATATTCAAACAAGTAGACATGTTTGGCTCCTTTGCATCTCTGCTATATTTACCTTTGCAGGGGAGCTAGCTCTCCATCAGAGTATGGATGTACTTCTTGAAGTTGTAGAAGAGTCCCATCTTCTTGTTGTGGGACATCTCCAAAGGAGTAGTAGAGTGTGTTACTGATGAGAAAAGATAGAATAAAGTTAGGTACAAAGACACCACTATGGTGATAGGTGATATTCATGTGCATAGACCAAAAACTATAGTGCTGGCGACCTGCATGGCTGCCTTAGCACTAGTGGTAGCACTTAGACTTATATGCCACTTCACAACGTTTTTACAACCCTCTGTAAGTGGTTTAGTCTCAGCATATTGCCTGCAACAATCTGGGTCCTCATTTTACCAACCTCAGAAGGATAGAAGGCTGAATCAACTGTGAGCTGGTCAGAATCGAACTCCTGCCAGTCAGCAGAATTAGCCTGCAATACTGCCTTCTAATCACTGCGTGCATAGAAATATTTCAAGTGATTTGTGACAGCCGCAGTGCTGGGAAGCTCTGTGGGTTACATCAGACTTGTAAATAACCAAATGATGGTTGCAGAATGGCCATTTGCAGACTACGCAGGAGGCAGAAATAAAATAATAGAGGCAGTCCTTCACTTATGACTGTTTGTTCAGTGATTGTCAAAATCATGATGACTCTGAATGAAGGGATCTACAGCCCCTGCCTGAAACTAGAGCTGCAGTCATGTGATCAAAATGTGGGCATTTGGCAGCATGCAGGCCCTATAACTGGGCACAACAACTAACAACCAACATTCCTGGCCCAATTGTGGTTGCTGTGAATTGCAATTCTTTACAGACTTACTGAAGAAAAAAGAATGGAATGAATAGAAATCCCTCCAATTCACACTTTAATGCAAGCTTAACTTCTTTATTCTTCTGAAGTCTATAGCAAAGCAAGCTGCAGTTATTTGTTTGCATCTGTATTTTTCAGTGCAACTTTCTGAACAAAAAATGGTAATATCCCCAAAGTATATGCAGATAAAAATGCATTATGTTGCAAGAACATGCTTGCACAATGTGCTTATTAGAAGAATGTATTCAATTATTCCATATCCTGAAAGTAAAAGATACGAAAATATATATGAATCTTTTTTGAAAAATGTAAACTAATGCAAAGACGGAAAACTGAGAAACTAGTCAGGAAAATGAGAAAGGGAATCTTATACATATGTACAACAGACCTCACTTTTCTAAGCACAAGGATAGGACCACACATGAAATTCGTAAGAGGCTGAATTAATTCTGCTGCTATTGCTTCCACAATCTTGTATAAATAAGAATATTTTAAGCAACGCTGTTATTCATGCACCAGCTTGTTTCTGATGTTTTATCATCATAGAGGGCTGGGATGGGAAGAAGATACATGTCTCAAAGGCCAGGCAAAATAATACATTCATGTTTGTATTGCTCCCATATGATTTTGACCTAGACTTTTCAGGTGGCTCTTATAATCCAAATAAGGAGTTTTGTCACAATCACTCAAAATGTCTCAGTGTATTTTGGGAATGGAACATGCTGCTTATGTACAAATAAATTCAGCTTTAATTAGCCAACTATGCTACTGTGATTTCTTCAATCAATTGATTGCTGGAATACAATAGTCTCACTGGGCTCCAAGCTCAAAGGTTTCTTGACTGATGTGGCAGGCAAGAATGCCAGCTGATCAAATTCTGGTTCATGACTGCAACCTTGTTCGTTTGTTCACTGTAAGCAGTTACAATCCCATTTTTAATAAGTTTCCATGAGACTTTAATTTCAAATTATAAATACATAGCAGTATAACAACCAAAATGCTCACTGCATATATAGCAGTCTAACAAACAAAAACTGCACATATTATGTTAATGAAAAAAATCCTGGGAATTTTTTTTAAAAAAGGGGGTTTTCTTGCCACTATAATAGCTTCAAAGTAGATGCTAAGCAAGCTTTCCTGGGAAGGAATTCTGCAGCCAAAGGTCACATTCCCCATCACCTCCTTTTGCATTTGAAATGCAAAAAAAGAAAAACCAAAAACGATTGGAACTTTATTTGCAAGGCTGATATTTCATTAGCTTAGCATTGCTTTCATTTGGCGAGGCAAATCCTTAGGACATATCAAGTCTTAACTGATCTTATATCTTTTTTTTCTCATGTCACTCATGAACAGTAACATCTACCTTTGGAACCTTTAAACTATTATGAAAATTTGAACAGACTTGTTTCTAAAAGCCACAGAGCCAGTTCTCACTTCTTGTCTTTTGTCTCAGAAGACCACTCGGCAAATTCAAAGATCGCATCTGAGAAGTTGTACATGAGTAACCTTGAGAATTTCATCATCTGAATTCATTGAGATTGGGAAAATGACATGAATAGGGAGGGTGTGTCTTCTTATTTGCATTCAGAAAAAAACACAAAAGCTGAGACATTATTACACTTAAATCCTAGTTGAAAACAAGAAGGCTAGAGAAATGCCATTCTGTCACCCAGAGACTCAAAGCACATTTCATTACATTACAGCAGAATATATTAAATTGCAAATGCATAAACACTGTGGGAGAAATTAAGATTTTGAAGTGTTACAGACTTAAAAATCTTAAGTTCAGCACCCTTTCTCCCAGTGGGCCTCATTATTCTGAAATATAGAAAAGGCAATCAACCATGACACAAATTCTCATTAGACAAGATCAAGTAATCTGAAATCTGAACATCTGCCAATGGTCCCTTAAAATTCAGTAATATATTTCGAGAAAGTTTGATCCACCAAATTAAATACAAACTGATAGTTATTTCAAGTAGTCAGTTTCAGCCATCTTTCTGTTCCCCCATCGGAATAGGTAGAAAATAAAAGATTTTCATAAAACCTGTGAAGAATCATAATACCCTGCTTCCCTGAAAATAAAACCTCCCCAAATAATAAGCCCAGTCGAGCTTTTGAGCGCATGCGTTAAAATTAGCCCTTCCCAAAAAATAAGCCCTCCCCAAAAATATTGCAACACAGCAGCAGCCATGAGATGACCACGCTCGCCGCCTCCTACACTGCAAAAATAATAAGATCTCCCTGAAAATAAGGTCAAGCACTTACTTCAGGGTCAAAAGAAAATAAGACCCTGTCTTATTTTCGGGGAAACACAGTATATGGAGGACTGATTACACTCAGTTTGGTCAAACATAAATTAGAGAGGCTTTAGGGCAGTGATGGCGAACCTATGGCATGCGTGCCACAGGTGGCACGCGGAGCCATTTGTGAGGGCACGTGAGGCGCTGCCCTGTTAGCTGGCCAGCGCTCATGCGCCCGCTGGCCAGCTGAGTTCACCGTTTTTAAAAGCCATTTTTTCACCCTCCCCAGGCTCCAGAGGCTTTATAGGAGCCTGGGGAGGGAGAAAAGACCCCCCCCCCGGAGGCCCTCCGGAGGCTTCAGGGACCGTCTGGAGGCTTCCCTGAAGCCTTTGGAATGCTTAAAACGACCCTCCAAGCAAACCGGAAGTGACTTCCGGTTTGCTCGGAGGGTCGTTTTGAATGCTCCAAAGGCGTCAGGGAAGCCTCCGGACCGTCCCTGAAGCCTTCGGAACGCTTAAAACGACCCTCTCGGAGGGTCATTTTAAGCATTCCGAAGGCTTCAGGGACGGTCCGGAGGCTTCCCTGATGCCTCCAGAGGGTGTCCGGGGGGGGGGCAGGGGAGGGTCTTTTTGCCGTCCCCAGGCTCCTATAAAGCCTCTGGAGCCTGGGGAGGGTGAAAAAAGCATGTAAAAATGGGGGGTTGCACCTGTTGTGCGTGCATGCACACTGGGGGGTCGCGCATTGCATTATGGGTGCAGCACGCCTGCACACGACCCCCCTGCACTCCCCCCACTTGTGGCACCTGAGCCAAAAAAGGTTTGCCATCACTGCTTTCGGGTAACAATACTGAATCCACATCTTATAAAGATCACCAAGTGTGCAGTGTTTTTTTTCCCATGGATTTCCTTTCCAATAAAGCTGTGCAAATTTCATAATTAAAATCAGGGAAGACATTTCTATCTGTCTTTAGGGCAAACAACTAACCCTAATTTTAGAGGAATTGTTTATTTTGGTAGGTTATCTTTACGTCATTTATTTATTGATTTCAGATTAGAAACAAACCCTTGGAAGTTAGCAGGCCAGTGTATTTATGCATTTTTTTCACAGAACTAACAGCTGCTTCACCCTTCCCTCTTAACTTGCTTTTTCAATATATCAGCTGAAATATTGAATATAGATAGTCCTCGACTTACATATAACTGGTTGCTTAGCGATTGTTCTATGTTACAGCAGACTTTGGTACTTATGACCCAGTTCTGAAGTTCTGATGACTCCCCCAGCCCTGCAGTTAGGTGACCACTTGGCAACTGGCCTGCATTTACGGCCATTTGCAACATCCCATGCTCCCATCACCTTTTTTGACCCTTTTTTCCTAAAACCAGTATTTACTTCTGGGTTTTGGCAAAACTGGATCATAACAAACCATTGGATCGCTTAACTGCCACCAAAAAAGGATAACAAAATTGAGTCAGTCGAAGGGGTAACCTATTTTATGACCATCACGACTTATTATCTTGATGTGCAGGCTTCAGTATGGCTGTATCTAGAAGACTACCTGGATAAGTAAAGCAAGGATACTGGGTCTAGCAGATCAGCAGCTAAATGAAAAGGGGGATAAATTCAGATAAAAAAGATTCCAAGCTCAGTACATGCCATCTCAATTAAAAACAACCTCAGCAACAGCAAATGTTTGAAGACAAGACAGTACTACTGCCAGTTTGGTATACACACTTACTTGGAAATCAACAGTTTTCGCTTCTCCTCCGGAGATCTCTCACTCTCAGTCCCTTCTTCTTCCGATGTTGAATCTGCAGATGATTCTCTTTTCTTTGGCTTCTTCTTGCGCCGTCTTTTCTTACGAGCAGCTGTATCGGAGCCCAGGCCATCAGAGTTCCCATATAACTTGGCAGATTTGGCAACAGCATCGATGCTTTTCTCAGTGGGGATGGGAGATGTGCACAAGAAGCTTGGGATCCTCTCCTGGGAGACAGAGGGCACAAATCAGCTTCTCAGCCAGGTTTAAGCCATAACGCCAGGTAAATCAAACTGCAAACTCAGCACCAAACATAAACCAAGGACTGCAGACTAGAACAGGAGTCTCCAATATTGGCAACTTTAAGACTTGTGGACATCAACTCCCAGGATTCCTCAGTCAGCTGCTGGCTGAGGAATTCTGGGAGTTGACGTCCACAAGTCTTAAAGTTGCCAAGGTTGGAGACCCCTGGACTAGACGACCTACATATTCTGATTTTACAAGTCCAGGAAACTATGGATAGGTTTCACCCCATGTCTACCAGGAGAAAATCAACTCAATTAGTCAGGGAAAAGCAGCAGCTGCAAAAGCTAGACCTTCCCCCTCAACCATTTTTTTTAACATTATTAACGAACACTTCGAAAAGATTTTAAAATATTTGTTTCTTGGGACTAAATAAAAAATGAAGAACATACGTGTCATCAACAACAATTTTGAAATTTCATCTTTTTAAAAAAATTAATAAAAGATAAACTATCTAGACCCTCAATGATGAACATATTCCTTTGGATATTATTTGGACTTGGATATTTCAGAGGGGAAGATTGCAGTGATGTTCTCATGTTTTCCCAGTGAAGAGCAATCCCTGGCAAAACCTGAGAAATCAATGAGAAATCTCATTTTGGTAAGGGAGGGTGTGTGTGAGAGAGACAGACAGACAGACAGACAGACAGACAGACAGACCAGACAGACAGACCAGACAGACCAGACAGACAACAGGGCTTAAGAATACTATGTCTTTGGTGTAAGCCAGTGTTTCTCAGCCTTAGCAATTTTAAGATGCATGGACTTCAACTCTCAGCATTCTAGGAGTTGAACTTTATAGATCTTGAAGTTGCCAAGGTTGAGAATCAGTGGTCAGGCCTACTAAGAAGTATGTCTGGGAAGAAATGGCCAGATGCATATTTATGCCATGTAAATATGCCCACCTTTTGTTCTTCTGACTCCTGGACAAAAAAGGCTTCTCCATTGTCACCCAGCTTCATATGCAGATTGACTGGCTCTCCATTGATTTCTATGTCAACCTAATAAAAAAGGAAAGGTCAAATTATTTTATGCCTAGGAAACCATTTCTCAACAAATTCTAACTATTTCCTGTATCAGAAATTGAGGGTGAAAAAATAGATCTGGTCCACACACATTTAGAAATAAAGAGATCAAAATGTAAGTTCATTCAGCAGCATTTCTTTCTTCCTTTTTCTCAATTACTGCTAATATCCAAGTTGGATCCGAATTGTCACCTTTAGAGGAAAAAAAAGAACAAAAGGCAGTGCTGCTACAACAAGGAGTCTTCCATCTGATGTTCCTTGCATAAATACTGAGTGTCTATGGAGATTCTCATTCATCCAGGTCATGGTTGCCGCAAAGGTGCCTTTTTTTCAAGAGGCAACTGGACTTTCTGGTTTTTCTTTGAAGACGTTTCGCTTGTCATTCAACAAGCTTCTTCAGCTCTTCACTGGATCTGGCTATGTCCTTCAACTCTTCCATCTCCAGTGTAATTAATGCCACTTTCCTGTTCCATTTTCTGCTGTGGAGGTTTCTCCCTTTTATCAGTAGGAATGACAGATTTCAACATAGCAGGAAATGGGCGAGAAGATTAAAAGTACACAGACCAGTTTAAAAATAACTGGTGTGTTGCTGCAAAGGGCTCCACGGAGAGACAACTTGGTGCAATGTACGTCATTCAACAGATACACAGAGGACTTTGCCTCTAATTCAAAAATATCAGAAGGCAATATACTTACCTTCTGATTCAAAGGACTTAACTAGCCCTTTGCTACAGGTTGATTTAGCATAAACAATTACAGTTCCCATTATTCAAATAATTATTATTCTAAATATTACAGGGCTTACATTATGGAGCTGAAGGTAGGCCCTCCTTATTCAGTTGAGGAGAGAATTTGAAATGTATTTTTTAGCCAAGCCCTTTAGAATTTCATTGTTCTTGGTTGCTGAATTTGATGCTGTAATTGGTAAATGGGATGTTGCTGTTTGTATTATAATTCAGTAATCTGCCTAGAATGATTGCAATTGAGTGCCACACACATTCAATAAATAAATATGGCTTTGGCAGTTGAGGCTATGTAAAAACAATCTTATAATTCTGCTGTATATACCATGTGTGGCATAGTTGACAATAAAATGAGGCAGATGGATTTAGGCTTCAAAGCATGTTGAATTTTTCAGTGCTAAAAAGTAAACATGAATGGAGACTATTCCATTTTTTTTACATGTATTGAGCATTTTCAGAGACTAATGAAAAAAAAATTGAATTGACAATACAGGAGATTATTATTTATTTATTTTGCCTTCCAGATATGTTAGTTCATAGCCGCCACAATCGCTTTGGATAGTGATAGTAATCATTCATTTCCCTTTGGATAGTGAGATGGACAACATATACATTTAATAAACGAATAATCATCGCCAGCCAAAGGAATTCTGGTTGAAGGCTGAAGCACAAAAAACTGGGATGGTTATTAGATTCTTTCATGAAATCTTTGTATCATGCATAGTATAAAGATTTGTGAATATGCCCAGGGGCTATAGGCTTCCACTTTCTATTCTAAAGAGAATGAATGGGTGGGCATTAGATGCATAATGTAATGAGGCTTACTATATATCTTGGTTCCAGTGAGCAGCCAAAGCTGGAGAAATTTTTGAAAGAGCATTCCATAAAAGGCCACATTTCATAAAAGTGCCAACTTTCCCTATGTAAGCCTGCCTTGTCCCAGTTTAATGGCCTGAATAAATGCTTATTTTACTTATTAATGTGCATCCTGCCAAATTAACACACACACACACACACACACACACAAACACACCGAACTTGAAGGAATTCTGTTTAAGTTGCAGAAAATTAAAGCTTTAGCTGTCACACATCTGTAACTACTTACCACTTTCTCACTGGAATGCAGAACTCGGAGCTTCCCAAAGCGCACGTGGAAAGGTGAACAAGACAAGGACCCATCTGGTTGCCTTACCACAATGACATCAATGCAGCCCGTGAGGGTGGCTGGATTCAGACCTCTGTACAGCTCCTTCACCGTGCCAAACACAGTTTCAGCAATTTGGCCCACATAGTTCATTGTCTGACTCTAGGAGGAGAAAGAATAACAAAGAAAAGCCTATTTAAACAAAACATTAACTGTTGTCACAGGGTTAGATTGTATCACCCAGCAACAGTTTCTGAGGTTAAGAAATGGTATCCTTACAGATATTAATGCAACACTAAAGGCTCCCATCTCTCACAAATTTGCAAGTTTTCAACATTATTCCACAGCAAAAAAAAAAAAAAAATCTCCAGATGTCCTATGCCAAAATCAACCTCAGGTTGCGTCTCCCACGCATGAGGTCCGTTCCCCCCCCCCCATTCCATTGCTCGCACCCACCCACAAGGTTCTTCTGGGCCAGTAGTGGGTTCCGGCAACCACTCCTGCCAGTTTCCTCAGGGATGCCCTGTGTGCGCGCACATATGCACAGTACAACAAAATTTGCCCTGCGCATGCGCAGAAGTCAAAAACAATATGGCGGTGCCGGGAAAACCAGTTCGGGGCATGGTAGTCCTGGGTCACTGCCAGTTCCAGCAACCCAGGCTGTCAAGCTACTTCTGGTTCAGCCGAACCACTCCAAACCACTAGGAACTCACCACTGGTCTGGGCCTGCCCTACTCCTTTTTCCCTTATCCTCTAGCCCAGGGGTCCTCAAACTACATCCTTCACTGAAAAGGCGATGAAACAATGGAGAACTGAGTTGGCAGTAGGGAATGAGAACTATGGAATGGTTAATATCAAGCGAGGAATTTTCCAGGGTGATTCACTTTCACCTCTTCTCTTCATCATTGCGATGATCCCACTATCAGTAATCTTAAAAAAAATGAAATTAGGCTACCAAACAGCCAAAGAAGCTGAAAAAATTTCACATTTATTATATATGGATGATTTGAAACTCTATGGAAAGTCAGAAATAGAAATCCAATCACTGACAAACACTGTCCGAGTATTCAGCACCGATATTTCAATGCAGTTTGGCATGGAAAAATGTGCCACTGTATCCATAAAAAGGGGCAAAATCACTACATGTGAGGGAATTGAAATGCCCAATGGCCAACTAATTAAATGCAACGAAAATGAAGCCTACAAATACTTAGGCATTTTGCAGTTGGATAACATCAAACATGGACAAGTAAAAAATATTGTCAGGAGAGAGTACACCAACAGAGTTAGGAAAATTTTGAAATCTAAATTAAATGGTGGAAATACAATCAAGGCCATAAATACCTGGGCAATACCAGTTATAAAATACACAGCTGGTATAGTTAACTGGACACAAGCTGATTTGGACATTTTGGACCGAAAAACAAGGAAACTAATGACAATGCACTACAGTTTACTTCCACGTGGTGACACTGATAGACTATACCTGCCCCGAAAATCAGGTGGCAGAGGATTATTACAAGTGAAGCAAATAGTTGAAGAAGAAAAACATGCACTAGCTGATTATTTAAAAGAAAGTCAAGAACATCTATTAATCGAAGTAAAGAACAAAAATCTACTGAAGACCCAACAGACGAAACAAGAATACAGAAAAGATGTGATAAAATCAAGAATGGAGAGTTGGCAGAACAAAGCCTTACATGGTCAATTTCTGAAAAAATAAAAGATAAAGTGGCCAGTGAAAAAACTTAGTTATGGTTAACAACAGGTACATTAAAGAAAGAAACAGAGTCACTAATCCTGGCTGCGCAAGAACAAGCTATCCGAACAAATGCCATTAAAGCCAAAATCGAAAAATCCTCTGATGATGCCAAATGCAGACTCTGCAAAGAAGTTGATGAAACTGTTGACCACATACTCAGCTGCTGTAAAAAAATCGCGCAGACTGATTATAAATTGCGGCACAATTCAGTAGCACAAATGATCCACTGGAATTTGTGCAAAAATTATAATATTAAAACAACAACAAACTGGTGGGAACATAAGCCTGAAAAAGTCACCGAAAATCAGATGGTCAAGATCCTGTGGGATTTTCGTATACAAACAGACAAAGTACTAGCGCATAACACACCAGACATCACACTGGTTGAGAAAAAGAAGGTTACAATCATAGACATCGCAATACCAGGTGATAGCAGAGTTGAGGAGAAGGAACATGAAAAAGTCGCGAAATACCAGGACTTAAAAATTGAAATCCAACGATTATGGCACAAACCAGCAGTGGTAATTCCAGTGGTAATCAGCACACTAGGTGCTATTCCAAAAGCACTGGAATTACATTTAAAACAGTTAAAACTTGACAAAATCACCATCAGTCAAATGCAAAAAGCTGCACTGCTTGGATATGCACGTATATTACGAAAATACGTTACGACGTCCTAGGCCCCTGGGTGGGGCCCGACTAGTAATCAATGCCAAATCCGGCGAATCAACTGGCCGCTGTGATACAATCGTATAATAATAATAATAATAAATATTTATTTCTTAGCCGCACCCTCTCCCGAAGGACTCGGGGCGGCGTACAACAAACATATGAAATAAATATGTAAACAAGACAAACATATAACAGGGACATATACGGAGACATACACAAGGAGGAGGTCGGCTGAGTAAAAAACAATTAAAATACAGTGTTTAAAACCCCTAAATAATTAAATATAATTAAAATACCCAGTTAAAAACCCGTCAGGAGCGATATGGTTAGATCAAAGTTGAGCCAGGCCAGCTACTTGGAATAGGTGGGTCTTAAGCTTAATACGAAAGGAGCGGAGGTCAGAGGTATTCCTAATATCTGGAGGGAGGTCATTCCACAGGGCTGGGCCCACCACAGAGAAGGCTCTACTCCTAGGCGCTGCCCCCCGACACTGTCTAGTGGACGGCACCTGGAGGAGGCCCTCTCTGTGCGAGCGGATTGGTCGCAGGGATGTATGGGGCAGAATACGATCCCGCAAATATGAATTGTCCAGTTCATTTCTACCCCTATTCCACCTTCAAGTCCAGATATGTAGTTTTCTACTTCCCCCAAAAAAGCAAATGCATGTGTAGATCTAATGTAGTAAGAATTAAGCTGCTGGACAGGAATTTTCAAGTCCTCAAGTCATGAAAGCTCAAAGACAGATTTTGGACCAGTCAATATCTATCAGCCTAATCCCCTGCACAGGGCTGTTGCAGAGTTAAAACTGGAAGAGGAAATGCTGTTGAGGCATCTGATCTTCTAGAGTAGGGGTGTCAAACTCAAGGCTTGAGGACCAGATCTGACTTGCAGGGTGCTTAGATCAAGGTTGTCCTGGAAACAGCAAAGAACTAGCCTGCAGTGCCTTTGCCAGGAAAAATGGAGCTTGGGAGGGGGGGGGGACACAGCCCTCCCAAGCGCCGTTTTCGCTAGCAGAGCATTCAGGCCGTCGTAGGCATCCCTGACACGAGTGATGTCAAGTTGACCATGTCGACCCTGGCCGATGTCCACCTGGCTCCCCGAGGGTCAAATACAACTCTGATGTGGCCCTCAATGAAATCGAGTTTGACACCCCTGTTCTAGAGGAAACTCTAATGCAAATCTAATATATAAATATATATATATTTCTTTTGTGAGACGATAGATATAGTTAAGTAACTTTAGTCTGAAGAGATAACCAAGGCAATGGCAGGAATAGAAGCCAATAACAAAGATAACCATTACAGAGAAAAACTGATGCAAAACAAAACCACTGCCAATTAATAGGAAAAGAACTTGATAAACAACCAACTTCTAACTAATGGTCCATAATAGCAACTTAATAGTGAAGTAGGGAATCAGGGAGGTTGATCATTCTGATGAGTAACAGAGCAGCATCCAATCACCATTCACAATTATAAAAACTATCAGTGAGAATAAAACATGGCTTTATGCTCATCCCATTCCATTCATCTGTTTATTTGTTTTAGGTGGTGAGTAGCGGTGTGGGATTGTGTCATTCTACTGTTTCTATCTACAGTCTCAACAGCCTCAGCATAGGTGACTCTGATGGGTTGGGAGAAACAGAAGTACAACTAGATCACATCAGACTGGGAGAGGCTGTTTTAAAGGAAGTGGAAGAGTCAGTTTAAAGATATTATTAATATTTTAATGACACAACAACCTTCTTCATTTGAATCTGGATCCTGGCCTTCCAACAAAGCAAATAAATCTGCCATTACATTTGCCTTACCAAAAGTAAAACACTCAACCTAGTTAAATACAAAATAAAGACAGTCGAAATCAATGGTATTTTTCAAGAATTAATGCTCAGTAAAATCATCTAAAGCAGCGATGGCGAACCTTTTTTGGCTCGCGTGCCACAAGTGGGGGGAGCGCGGGGGGGTCGTGTGCGGGTGTGCCGCACCCATAATGCAACGCGCGATCCCCCAGTGCGCATGCGCGCACAACGTGCGCATGCACGCACAACGTGCACCCCCTATTTTTACATGCTTTTTTCCGGACGGTCCCTGAAGCCTCCGGGGGGGCGGGGGGGCTCTTTTCACCCTCCCCAGGCTCCTATAAAGCCTCTGGAGCCTGGGGAAGGCGAAAAATAGTTTTTCAAAAGGTGAACTCAGCTGGCCAGCGCGCGCATGCGCATTGGCCAGCTGACAGGGCAGCGCCTCGCGTGCCCTGACAAATGGCTCCGCGTGCCACTTGTGGCACGCGTGCCATAGGTTCGCCATCACTGATCTAAAGCATCTCTAATTTGTGTCAATCCATTAACTATTTAACAATTTGGTGGTTAAACATTTTATAAGATTCCCACTTTGAAGGAGGCCTAGCTTGTTTTATGACTCCTTGATCAATTTGTATTTGAATTCTGTTTTTGCTTTATTGATAGCATTTTTATTGTTTTATTTGAATGCTTTAAACTGCTCAGAGTTTGTATATAAAATGGGCAGCCACATCAATTTTCTACAATTAAAATCTTTTCTACTTGGCCTTCAGGTAACTGCTAGCAAAACAGCATTAATAAGGAAGCAATATCTCTGTCAGCATTCCAAATATCATGCAGAATTAAATCAGAGTCCAAGGCAGAGCTATCCTTAAAGTTCCAATTTAATAAGACAGACATGTTGGCAATGTACTGTGGAATCCCAAATCTGAAAACTTCCTGGGATTCCACCCAGTTGAAAGTTCATGATCTTATCCCCACACCCATAAATCCATCACATGGTCCAATCTTCTTCGGCCACTGTGGCATCTCCATCCAGATCCTAAAAGGAACATAACTACAGGCCTGACAATCTCAAGATTCGACTCCGTCCTGTACCGTTTTTATTATGGAAAATAACCACAGATATTTCGCAATATCCTGTGTGTTAACTAGTTTGCAATTAACAGCTGCACGTTGATTATGAAATACAGAATGTGATCTAAGGACATTCCAACATTATCCCATAATATTTTAAAATATCACCAATACGTCATGTATAAAACAGCATGACCCAAACAAGGAATGTTGCAGATTCCAAAATCAAACTGCAATAAACTGATCAGCATTTCATCATCTTCAGTAGCTACTGCCAAACAGTACTTAACACAAAAACACAGAGACAAAACCAATTGGCTTCCATTTCCAAGAAATTCCATGATGGAAGTTTCCCCAATTTCATTGAATATTGTAACTAGAAAAGTTTAACAGAAAGGTTTACCGGTAATCTCTGGGTTATGAGCATCCTCTTAGCGAATGTTTGAAATTTAGGTGATAAGCACCCTGTAGCATTTACAAACAAGGCCCAAAACTATTAATCTAGCAGCATTACAGCAGTTGTTCACCCTTATGTACAACTGCAGAGGCTCTGCAACATCCATCCTGCACATTGCCAGCCTAAATGGAGCTTCTGAGGGCAGATACACCCCTCAGAAGCCCCATTTGGCATCTAGAGACCTTCCCCAGCCCATTGCTGGCGGAAATTCAGCTTCTAGGAACCAGACCCAGCTCTCTGACGCCCGTTCAGTTCCCCATGGGCCTCCCCCAGCCCATTGTAGGCCAAAATGGAGCTTCCAGGGGCTGGATCTCAAAGACTAGCTGTATTCAGTAGAACCTCTGGTCACAACCATAATTTGTTCCATAACTTTAGTCACAACCCGATTTGGTTGTGATCCGAACCTAACCAAAATTAATGCAAAATTAATGCAGCGGCCACACATGGGTTGCTGTTGTTTGTAAACAAACAAGAAATTTGGTGCTTACAAAAACCCCCAATTTGGTCATGGTCAGAAGCATTCGTGAACAGAGGTTCTACTGTATTTGGTTAGTTCTTGAATAGGAGACACTCCCCGTCCAGGAAATCCATAGGTTCTAAAGAACTTGGAAAAACATCCCAAAGAGGAGCAATGACCAATCTTTTGCATCGTTGCTGCAATTAAAGCGACAAGGATGCATCTACATAACTACTAAGACAGTGGTGGGTTCCTACTGGTTCGGACCGGTTTGGGCCAGTTCAGGACCGGTTCAGGACTGGTAGTAGTTTGGTAGCCTGGCTTGCTGGAACCGGCAGTGACCCAGACCTGCCATGCCCCCAAATCGGTTCTGCGGGTGCCACTGTAGGTGCCACCGTAGCAACCACCATCTTGTTTTTTTTGCTTCTGTGCATGCGCAGAGCAATTTTTATTGCAGTGTGCATGCGCGTGCAGTGCTCATCAAGCACACATGCACACACGAGCAAACCGGCAGTAGTGTTGCTAGAACCCACCGCTATACTAAGACTCAACTTTAAAGAGACATTTAGCTACAGTGACAAGTAGACTAATTTGTACAACTATAGAGACAGAAATGTATGGCATCAAAATATTTAACTTTTCAAAGACACCTCATTTATAATGGAACTAGACGCTCAAAAATTTGGAGAATACACAATACTTTAAAATGCAATGCATATACGCACTGGAAAGGATAGGAAATGCTTGCAGACCTACAGTGACAAGTAGGCATGCATTGTACAGCAACACAAAGCTTTGGCTGTTGTGGATCATAGTCAAAAGTTGAACATTTCTTCACACACAGTATGACCAAGACAGCTTGCCTTCTTCCACAAAGAGAAACCTGCCTTCATCATGCAATTAATGACTGATTTTATTGTCCCGTGTCTGGGACCTGATATGCTTATGAGTTTTAATATTCCAGAAAGGCCATGATTCCCCCTCCAGAATTCAATGGAGAAAGAAGCTACAAATCTTTGATTTTTGTACGCCATGAGTCAAAGATGAAAGTGAAAAAATTGGATAATGACAACCTCAAAGAACACATAGGTCAGAGTGCAATGAGACTGTTGAAACAGTAAAGGAATTCATATTCTAAAATGGATCAAAGTGGTGACTGCATCCCTGAGATCAGAAGGCATATAGCACTTAAAAGAATTGCAATATCTGCCATGAATAACATCTGAAAGAGTAAAGACATCAGCCTCACAACCAAATGTAGATTAGTTAATGCAATAATTTTTCCAATTACTACTTATGGCTGCAAAACCTGGACTCTGAAAAAGGCAGATAGGAGAAGGTGGATGCCTTTGAACTGTGGTTCTGGAGGCCACTATTACACTTCCCATGGACTGCAAAAATAACGAAGAAGTCTAGATCAGGGGTGTCAAACTCAAGACCCAGGTGCCAGATCCAGCCCGCTGGATGCTCAGATCTGGTCCGCAGGGCCTCCCTGAAAATAGCAAAGAACTGCCCGCAGTGCCTCTGCTAGTGAAAACAGGAATTGCAAGGGCCACATGCAGCCCTCCCGAGCTCCGTTGTCAGCTAAAAATGGAGCTCGGGATCCTGTTTTCACTGGCAGAGCACTGGGGACACCACAGGTGCCCCCCAACACAAGTGTCGTCATGCTGGCGATGCTCCCCCTGGCCACGCCAGTGGTAGGTTCCTACTGGTTCGGACCGTTTCAGCTGAACCTGTAGTGGTTTGGCGGAACTGGCAGCGACCCAGGCCTCCTACACCCCCGAATCACACGCGCAGAACAATTTTCATTGTACAACTTGAATTTTTCATTTTTAATGTTTTGCACATGCGCAGACCTATTTATGTGCAAATGCGCAAGCGCACACAGAGCACAAAATTTTTGCATGCAACAAACCGGTAGTGATGCCAACAGCAATTCACACCTGGGCCACGCCCACCCGGAGGTCAAACACAACCCTGATGCGGCCCTCAATGAAATTGGGTTTGACACCCCTGTCCTAGATCAAACTTCACCAAAAATATCACTTGAAGCCAAGATCACCAAATAGAGGCTGTCATACTTTGGCCATGTCATGAGACGTGACTCACTAAAAAAGTCAATCATGCTGGGAATGATCAATGGAAAAGGGAGAAGGGGCCACCCTAGTAACCACTGACTGGATGTTATAAAGAATGACAGGGGATGACCATGGCAGATCTGAAGAGGCAGTGTGAGACACAGGGCCATGGAGTGTGCTTATCCATAGAAGGCCAGAGGCTGAATGGCTGAAGATGACAAAGTCTTCATCTTCCCCATGCACAGAGCCATGAGGTCATGAGACCTGTCTTCATAGTAATCTCCTGAGCTGAGCATTCTTCTCTATTTAATTGGCAGTTCAGCAGCCAAGCTCATAGCACAGAAGTTATCAGAGTCTACAGTACTCCTTTCTGCATTACTAAGCAGCCATGGTGTTTAATAGTTTTAAAAGAGAGATAGAACTAGTGTACGTACAAGCCAGTGGTGGGTTCCAGATCCTGGTGCAACCGGTACTGTGCAACGGGGTCTGGCATCCACTAGATGAATGCGCACAGCGCACCCATGCATCCATACCTCCTGCGACGCTCCACGATGCCTCCATGATGCTCCAGCTGCTTGACGGAGCGTCATGCAGGCGGCGTATGCTTCATGCGCATGCGCGGAAGCGCTGAAGAGCTCAAATACCGGTAAGGAGCGTGGGTGGGCAGGTGGGCCCTCCAGAGCACCCTACATGAATGGTACCATTCATAACCCACCACTGATGCAAGCAGCATTTCTGAGTTTTTCCATCATGTTTTACTCCATGTTGAACACAGGAGAGAAGACTCTAGCTTTGTGTCTGCAGCAAAATGCAGCAAAAAGGACATACTTTTCTCAGTTTGAAGGTATCCGCCTACTGATAAATTAAGCTGCTTTAAAAGATAAAACTGTTGTAGAAAAGATAAAACCTACAGATAGTTCATAGATTTCCCCAGACCTGAAAAAAATTAAGATGATGATCAGATTTCAGGATACCTCATTAAAAGTTAAAGAGAGTAGATCACTCTCCAAAAAGACTGAAAAGTAAAGCATGAAGAGAACATATAAGTGAATGAAAAGTTTAGCCTTTCTTGCTATACTAAATAGGAGATGAAAGGAGGGACAATAGCAGATTCCATTGGAATGAGTGGATAAAGCTATCTTAAACTATTTTATGGTTTATATGTCATAATAGCATAGTAATTCTTCCCCTATCCAGCTTTTGGATCAAGTAAGTTTCCACTTTGCCCAAGCTGTGAGATCATATCACATTAATACATTATGCGTTTCTGAGTTATGAAGCTTAACTGGACTTTAGAATCTTTCCCAGTTATCAAAGTTCAATTATGAAAGTATCAAAAGAAGTCCAATATTTGAACTACAAAAACTAGGTGAATATATTTACATTTGAAAAGAGAAACACTTTCTAGAAGGCTCTCTCTCTCTCTCTCCCTCCCTCCCTCCCTCCCTCTCTTTCTCTCTCTATCCCCCTCCTTCTTCCTCTCCCCCTCTCTCTCCTCTTTTTCAAAGATTAAAGCAGCCTGTTGAATGGCCCCCTCTTCAACAAAGCACACACTGCAGAAATATTTCAACATGAAAATCCTCATTTATTCAGCAAAGTGTTCTTTAAGGATATTTCCTTAAAGAATTCCTTGCAAAAATTGTTACCATCTTCATCAACAAAGGAAAGCAACTTATTTCCTATACAGGAAATTTAAAAAGTAGGCTTTTAAGAGTACACTAATAAAATAATAATAATGCCATGAAAGCAAATGTACAAAAATCCACTGACAATCGAAACTGCCAATTTTGCAATGACTGTTTCACATTTAATATGTGAATGTAGCAAAATTGCACAAACTGATTGCAAAGCTAGACAAGACCGAGTTGCTAAATTAATCCACTGCTCATTATGTAAAAAATATGATTTATCTGTATCCAAAAAGTCATGGGAACATAAAGCGGAAAAGATTATTGAAAATGAGAAGGTGAAGATCTTGTGGGACTGTTGAATACAGACGAATAGTCATTTAGAACACAACATGCCAGATATCACAGTTGTCGAAAACTGAAACATACAATTTATTGATATCGCAGTATCAGGAGACGCCAGAGTTGAAGAAAAAGAACTGGGAAAAAAATCCCAAAATATCGTGAACTGGCCATCGAAACTACGCGATTGTGGACGAAATGTGTAACAGTGTTACTACTCATTGTCATCAGGGCAATTTGCACCATGTCCAAGAATTTTATAAAATACATCAAGAAATTGCAGCTTCCTGCAATAACACCAGTGGAATGCAAAAAACTGTGCTACTCAGAATATTGTACATCTTAAGAAGGTAATTGGTTGATACCTAGGATGCTGGCAGCAACCCGTATCAACCATCAGTACCAGTCAATGGTATTTGTGATGCATTTTTTAATGTTCATTGACTGAGTTTCATGTTTAATGAATACAAGTTTATATAACAATAATAATGATAATAATGATAATAACAATAATGATAATAAATATCTGTGACATACAAAGCATATTTTCCTATGCAAAGAAACACTTGGGAAATGGAATGGAAACCTGACATACATGTCATCAAATACCTTGGTTAGCAATTCCATCTATGTTTCCACCACTTGCATTCTCAGGTTTTTTTTAACCAAGATCACGAGGGTACAGCTTGCCTTTCTTCACCCATGAAAGGATATTCCTTACCACTGGGGAAACCTTTTTGGATGATGGATAAGATACATATCATACTGAATGTTGGAGGCCATATGTAATAGAGATATGGGGAAGATGGATGCATTTATCAAATCAAAACATCATTTCTCCTCTACTGCTAATCTATTCTCTCGTCTTATCCAGTCATTTAAGATTGAAAAGTGGGAGCAGCTAGAAAGAGAAAGATAATAACTGAGTTGAAACTGACATTAATATTTTATGGGGAAAGACAACCCAGAACAAGACAAATGAGACTTGGCAGGAAAGAACCCTAACAAGAAAATTCAGCAAGGTTTAGATATAAAAGCACAACTGAGATTTCCCCCAAAACTGTGAAATAGTCCAGAGTGTATAACTAAGAAAGGGGTAAGAGCAACAAACCTATTTCATGGGGTACTATTTAAATCTTTGTGATAATTACATATAAACTAGGGCAGAAAAATAAATTTAAAAATGAAGAGTAGATTAGCAGGAGACAGTGAAAGGACAGTCTATTATTTTAATAAAACTTATCCTGTCAGGAACACAACATAGCTATAATCTAACCATTTCACTTCATCCTCACAATCACTGGCTAAAGTTGAAAAATTGAAAGCCAAGGTCCCAAATATTTGGGTCAGTCACTAATTTGCAGACCTTACAGTGAAAGATGGAAGATGGGTAGCCAGCTGTTGCTTCTTGTAATGCAGTGTTTCTCAAACTTGGTAACTTGAAAATGTCCTGACTTCAACTCCCAGAATTCCCCAGCTGCTGGCCATATGGGAAAATTTGTTTTGAAAGCTACAAATTAAAACTGATTTTATCTAGATTTAAATAGCATGACATTACATTAAGTATATTAGAACTCTTCTACATGAATTTAATAATTCCCCCTTTTATTATGTTAAAACAAACTAATTAGAACACCTTGAGAAAGTCAGGTTTTACCAGCTTGATATATACAAATTAGCAGTAATTGAATTATTGGGGAAGTTCATTAGTTACATCAGTTTCTTTTACAGTGAAGCATTGTCTTCCATAATGAATTAGAAAATACCTCATGCCTCATTGAATTGTATCTTACTATAAATTTTGTAAAAGGGACATGCGGTGGCTCAGTGGCTAAGACACTGAGCTTCTCGATCAAAAAGGTCAGCAGTTCGGTGATTTGAATGTCTAGTACCGCATAACGGAGTGAGCTCCCGTTACTTGTCCCAACTTCTGCCAACCTAGCAGTTTGAAAGCATGTAAAAATGCAAGTAGAAAAGTGGGCACCACCTTTGGTGGGAAGGTAACAGTGTTCCATGCACCTTCGGCATTTAGCCATGCCGGCCACATGACCATGGAGACGTCTTCAGACAGCGGTGGCTCTTCAGTTTTGAAACGGAGATGAGCACCAACCCCTAGAGTTGGGACCAACTAGCACCTATGTGTGAGGGGAACCCTTACCTTATACATTTTGTAGGAGAAGGCTAACAAGGTAGCACTTGCTCACATATATTGAATACAAGCAAATAAAAGAATGCACAAGCTGCACTATTTTTACAACACAACTTAGACAATACAGTGAAATGGTTTCTCTTTAAAACAAGTCTTGCTGCTCAGCTAATGCACCTTACTAAAAAGTTCCTTTGTTTCCAAAACAATCGCTAGCAATGTAAATAAATAAATTAAAATTAGGCAGTAACACTTCCAAATTTCTACCAAATAATACAGGTATTAAAATGGTTACAGTTTAGTAACTCACTCCCAGTATTTGCCATTCAGCTCATCTTACCTGGAGTAGTTAACCCAACCTCAGCAATTTGTGGACTTTGAAAGAAGCATGAGATTGAATTCAACAGGTAACTAAGTACAGATACTGCTCCACCCACTGCAGCCCGATGCTTCCTGTTTTCCTCATACCTGAGCAGGTAGGAGGAGCCTATGCTGCAAGCGTCACTAGTGTATTGCAATCAGAGCTTCTGGAATAGTCAGAAACCTACTTAGGCTTTCTGTCATCATAAATATATCTGACTGCATACTTTTCAGCTTGTTGTCACTTTAATTCACTTTGCTCTGCTCTTTTCATGCATAAGGTAATGATCAGATCTGAACTGGTTAGGTTCCGGATTGTTCAAATGACTATTGATTGGTAATGGGTTTAGCAATGCAGTTTCAAGAAACGGGTTTTTTCTAAATAAATAAATAAAAAGTAAGCGGATTTAAATTTTCACCAGTGATAGCAAATAGGCTTTTAGCTATTAGATGGCCTTGAAAATTGCTTTTTTTGGGGGGGGGGGGGTGCAATTTGTTCAGATTTACTTTTAAAAACAACTCTCACTTGAGTTCAGTGGGAGTAGCTTCCTTATAAACAGGACAGGGTTGTTGCCGAAGTATTGAGGGGAAAAACCTGTTTAAATTTTTGGGAATTATATTGTGTATGACACGTTTGTACGTGGGGAAATGAAAGAATCATGTTTGTGTAGTATTAAAAATGAAAGTTCTAGTTTTTATCTTTGGAACTTTTACAGCTGTAAAAAGCAGTGTGCTGAACCAGAAACCTTGGCTTAAAAGCAGAAATGGCCAGGATGGCGTTGCGATATGGCCTTCACCACATCTCCTGTTTAGTCTAGATTAGTGTTTCTCAGCCTTGAGAACTTTAAGGCATTAGGGTTTCAGCCCCTAGTATTCTCCAGCCAGCATGGGAGGCAGGGGGGGGGGGGGAATGGAATTCCTGGGAGCTGAAGTCCACGCATCTTCAGGTGACCAAGGTTGAGAAACACTGGTCTAGATTCAAAATAATGATACTACCTGACTTCATGCTAGAGGATAAACTCTCCTAGCAGTATCATACAGCTATTAAATAAGAGGGATAAGTGTTGAGTCTGGGACACACCACAACATAGGCACCAAGTACAACCTTCACACATGCCCTAATTGCTTCAAGAAGGAGGAGAACCTTGCAAAACACTGCTTCTCACTCCTGATCCTTGGACAAAGTTGAGTAGGATATGTCGTGTTGATCGTGTAGTAAAAAAAACTTCCATGTATACTCATAGAGAAGCTGAGAATGTTAGATACCACACTGCACCTAAACAGCCTATCCATGAATATATACTTTTTAAAATACCATGTTTCCCGTATATATTTATGTGTTAGCTCATCTGCTGAAAAGCAGACCAAAATGTGGGTTGGTTTATCTGTGGATGCACATTTTCCATATTTTTTTGCAGGGATCTCCAAACTTGGCAAGTTTAAGATTTGTGGACTTCAACTTCCAGAATTCCCAAGCCAGCATGGAGTCAGTATTATTTGGGCAGGTTCCCCACTCCTGAGTATGGATATGTAGTAGACTTATCCTTCTAAATATGGTGAGCATAAGAGTTGGACTTAATGATATCATGCCCGACACCTGGGATTTAACATTTTATTTATTTTTCAGTGCAATATACCATATAATTTGGCAATTTTGTTTCCAATATGCTATGTACCACATTGTATATAGAAGATGGAGCTTCGTCATGGCTGCCACCTTAACTTCTTTGACTATTTCCTATGAAGCATAATAAATAAATTCTGAATTTTAAAATAAATAGATGCCTTTAAAGGATTGCACATTCATTTTGGTCATATTTATTCAAAAGCAAGCACAGTTTACTCAATGAAATGCCTTCTTCCTTTAAACATTTTTATTCACATAAAATGGATCTGCAACTAGAGTGATTTGCAAGCTATAGTGCAGTGTTTCTAAACCTTGGCAATTTAAAGATGTGTGAACTTTAACTCCCAGAATTCCCCAGCCAGCATTGCATACTGGGAATTGAAGTCCATGCAACTTAAAGTTGCTGAAGTTGAGAAACATTACTATAAAGGGGGGGGAAAGCATATCTGGGTATTTTATTGCTCTTTCCTAGTCAGATTGCTTTGTATTCATTACTCAGTTGTATTTTGTGCCTTTAATATGCTAAAATTCTGTTTCTTCCAACAGATTTTCTTGCTGTGAGGAAAAAAAATCTGGGTGTAGCAGAAGCAAAGTACAGCTTGACTACTGATGTATCTTGCTGGAGTCTGGAGACTTTATAAAGTTCTATCATGCGGTGAAAGTTTGCCATGAACTATGAGGATGGTAGATGGGAGGGTGGGTTGCTTGGGGGAAAGCGAAAGTGACTGCTGTGTGGGGAAAGTGAGAGGAACTGCTGTATTACCCTCCCCTCCCAGACGCTGCTTGCTGTATCAAGGTCACCTGCTGGGAGGAGAACACAGCTGCATACCAATCTATGCTTGAATTGTCCATTCTCAAAACATCTTGCTTGAACCTGGTTGGTAGAGAGGGGGGAGAAACAGTGATGGGCGGGAGCTAAGAGAGGGAAAAGTTGAACTTAGGGCTTTTGGCACTGGATTCTCCTTTCTGGCTACTCACTACTGCAATGCACTTCACTTCTAATAAAACTATATTTTTCTCAACAAATGGTGCCAAGAATCGTTTCTATTTAGAGCAGGGGTTCCCAATCTTTTCTATATCCCATACCCCTAGAATGCTTCTGATATATTTTTGCAACCCTTACAAAAGTAAATAATTATATGCATATAATTATGCATATGCACGATAATTTCGAAACTTCTAAACCCAAGTTTTCGCACCCCCTGGAATATTATCTCGCAGCTCCAGAGAGTGCGAGCGTGCCTGGTTGGGAACCCCTGATTTAGAGGTTTAAGTTGCGGCAGTAAAAAGCAGCTGCTATTGATGCGAAATATTTAGCCCCCAAAGAGAACGGATTTTCACCACAAGATGGCAATCACTCATCTGTATTTAGTTCCTTGGCTCCGTTTATTAATCCTATTTGTTCCAGGTTCTCTATCTCCATGCTCAGATAAATGGATTCAATATAAAACAAATATGCTGCAGACAGACACAGGGTGAGTTCATGCTATGCCATAATATGAGTTGCTTGTGGCTTAGCATTTGTGTGAACTTAACTGGTGATCATATTTTTTTGCATATTGGCTGGAGCTTTACCACCTTATAAATCAAACTGAAAAATATTAAGACTGTATTCATAGAGCAAGTTAATATTGTAACAGCTTAACCATGGTTTATTGAATAAAATGAGATTAACTAAGTCTAAAGTGCAAGCGAAGTTTTACAAACCATATTGCATTTGAAGGGCAATAGACAAAATGTAGACTTTTTACGGCTTTTGAGTAATGGTGCTAAATATATGAGGAATGTAACTCATTCCCCCAAAAACATATTTATACACTGAATTAATTTTCAAATTTCTCCCTCACAAGGATGTCCCTGTTCCATTAGTTACTGTAAATGGGAAGAGACTGTCAAATGAGTAATACAATTCAAGTATAAAATTAGGTAAAAGAAAACATTTTTCTATACCATTCCTAATTTATTACAATATTGCTCAGAGGCCCAAGTTCAGCTCAGTTCTATTTATTCTCAAGGAAAGGAGCAATGTAATCAATGATGAATTTCATTTGAACGCAAAGCTCACCGTGGACTTTGCTCTTTCAAATAACAATTGTAGCCAATCCCAGTTAATATCTTATTATGATAAGATTTCAAAATACATATCCGTGATTTTCTGCTTATGAATATTTTCAGAATTCAAAGATCCATGTTTTTCCATATTTTTGACTCCCTTAAATTTATTCCAATTTTTCCTAAATGTAATATGAGGATGGAAGTGTGTCTGTCTGAGTCATTGCTCCATGTCATCTCTGGTATATTGCCCTAAAAACACAGAGGCCTTCTCTAATGTTAATTGACATATCTGTTCATAATTTTCAAGTGTCTGTTTTAAAATCTCCCCCATCTATTTGCATATCCCCAAAAATAAATGCATATGTATAAATAAAGGATTGGAATTTGGATGACCATGGAATAATGCCTATTACTGGTATCTTAAAGAGAACATTCAAAGTGAAATACTGTAAGAGCCAACCATGTCACACAACAAGGTACAGATGCATAAACCAACTCATTCCATACATCCACTCCTTGTTTCTGAACAAGTACAATACCACATTTGATGGTGATGGATTTAAAGTGACTTATGAGGTGTGTCTTGATGTGTAATCATCTGGATTAACCTCACATTTTCTTCTGACTCTGCCTGTTTTTCTTCCAAATAGAAAGGCCAAAACAAACAAGGGTATGATAGTAACCTTCTTCAAGTCTGAACTTGAATTTCTATAATTCCAGACCATCAAGACAGATTAGAGAAAGATGACTTATCATTTGTTAGATTTATATTCCACCTTTCTTCCAGAAACTTAAGGTAGCTGTGTACTATAACCTCCAACAATTTTTTCACTATAACCTCCTTGTGAGAAAGTTGGATTGAGACGGTGATTGGTCTAAAGTCTACCACTGAGTTTTATGGCTAAGGCTGGGTTTAAACAAGAGAGAGGGGAAGGGGAGGGGGGAGAGGGAGGGAGAGAGAGTGAGTGTGCAATAGTATATCTAAGAAGTCCTTGATGCTCTCTGAGTTTGGTTGTTGAACTTCAGTGAACTGAAAGTTTTATCTACTTGGGTAATGAAACATCTGCAAGAAAACAATAAAGCTCAGAGAGCACCATTGTCTCCACAATTCAACCCTGAGCTACAAATATCCTATTAATAGCACATTATTCTGTACTGTTGCCAAGCAAGCAATATTGTTGTGTCTATGTAATCATCAAGAATCAACTCTCAGGTATTAATTCCCAAATACATAATATCTTTCGGCTTCAAGTCTAGATTGATCTATCCACCAGGGATGTGCGGTCAGGAGAGGCAGGGGAGGCAGAGCCTCACCGCTCTCATCATGAAAAAAAAAAGGGAAAAAGCGCTGAGGAGCCTCGGGGAATGTGACTACGTGAGCCGTGGTCCCCTTCATGTTGACTCAGGAAGGCGGGGAATGGGACCATGTGTGCAGGACAGAGGGAGGTGCAGGAGGCTCCTCTAGCCTCAGCCTCCCTCCTGCACACGTGGTCCCATTCCCCGCCTTCTGTCGGCTTCTGACCTCGGAGCTCCTGGTTCCAGGGCGAATGCGCATGCGCGAGCAGCTCCCTTCCTCACACTGAGCAACGGCAGGTTTATGGAAAGTTGCTTGCGAAAGGACAGACTTTTCGGACCGTCGGCTACCGTTTCCCTGTCAGCTCGCTCGTGAAAGGACCCTGGAAACCGAGTCGTGGCCGACACCTTGCTAAGAATTCTCTGCCTTCCTGATGATGTCACCAGCCTCACCAGCCATAAACCTCACCGCATGTCACTGCTATCCACTATTGTAGGCCCAATAGGCACAATGCCTAAGGCCTATGGCAAATGTGTTTTTTTTTTAATCACAAAGAAGAAAAATAAGATAAATGTACTTCATTCCATGCCTTTTAGTAAATATTTATTTACCAATAAAGGAGACTATCTGTAGCACAGGGTTGAAATGAGGAGTCCTTGGTGCTCTCTGAGCTTGCTTGTTTTCTTGCAGATGCTTCATTACCCAAAGATTAGATTGCTAGCATTGAGTAATGAAACTAGGTTGATAGTTAGTTTGAGTAATGAAGCATCTGCAAGAAAACAAAGTTCAGAGAGCATCAAGGATGCCTCAAATATTTATTTTCATACGATTTATCAACAACAACAACAACAAAAACTGACAAGAAAAGTACAAACTTTGAACATTGAACCAATGGTCTTATTTGTAATCTATAGGCAAAGCGTGAATACTAAAATTTAGTAACCTTGATGATACATAATCGACATCATTAATCATCATAATGGGAGATTATTACAAAATAATACATATTTTACTCACTTTTCCCAACTTCTCCGTATAAATACAAAAAAAAAAAACATCCCTCCGGCCGATTCGCTCACACAGAGACGGACTCCTCTGGGTGCCGTCCACTAGGCTGTGCCAGCGGGCGACGCCTAGGGGAAGGGCCTTCTCTGTGATGGGCCCGACCCTCGGGAATGACCTCCCCCCCCCCCGACATTAGAATGACTACGGATCTCTGCTCCTTCCGTCAGAAACTTAAAACCCACCTATTCCAGCTAGCCGGCTTGGCCTAATTCCACCTATCCCACCTCAGTCCTATTTCTAAATTTTTAAGATTGGTTTTAAGGTCTGTTTTTTAATTTTTATAAATTGTACAGGGGTTGTTTAATTGGATTTTTACCTATGTGTATGATTGTTTGTATGTTTTCAATTTTTTCCTGTACACCGCTCCGAGTCCCTCTGGGGAGAGGGGGCGGTCTAGAAATTTAATAAATAAATTAATTAATTAAAAAAGAACATCGTATGAATTGTAATTTTTAATGCTGTTATTTTTATGGAGGGAGAGACACAAAGTTGTTATGCAGTTGTGCTTCTAACATTAAAAACTAGTGTGAGCAGGAATTTTGACAGGGAGTTCAACTAAGGACAGGGAAGAAAGAGAAAGAAGAGAAAGAAGGAAAAAGAAAGGGGATAAAAAAACGCTGACTGATTGCTGCTGGTTGCTTCCTGAGAGTTGCTGATTACCCATTGTGTGTGATTGCTGACCTAGTTGAATCAGCTTCAGGAGACATAAACTTGTTTCTCAGAAAATGGACCAACAGGAAAAACAAACAAGTCTTCCGTGGGGAGGCCATTGTTTGTTCATCAAAGGACAAATTCCCTCTATTGTGATAGAGGGAATAGATGTCTTGACTTGCAGGGGATGTGCCGTGTTTGTTTTTCTCCTTGAGCATCCCAGACTACACATGATTCAAGTGTACGCTGACTGCCTTATTGGAAGAGAAAGTGAAGGAACTAAGGCAAACAATGTCCTCTTCCTAGCTCATCAGGAAAGGTGGGAATTTATTGAATCAGATGTCAGACCTGGAAGCCATCTTTTGCATTGGGCCTTCAGGCCTGCCATGTTTTTTTCCTACGGTGGGAAAACGGGAGAGGGGATTATATGGAGTATGGGGGATATATAGTCAAAATAACATTCTTTTCTCAGAGAGTCAAGGACACCTTGCCTGGCAGCTGCGATAAGATGACTGGGAGGCATCTCCTGTTTTGGACGGTGCCTGATTCGACCATGTGATGGCCATGTGGGTGCTGGGAAGGACTTGAACTTTCTTTTGGGTGGGGAAAACCTGGAAACTTTCAGATTCGGGTTTTCCAAAATGTGCCAATAGGACATCTCTAATAAAATGGAATTTTGAGGAAGCTCAAGCCTCGGAGTCCTCTTTCATTAGGGGTGATATTTGGAACCCCGACATCAGACATAAGAAAATGTGTGGTAGTACTTCCAAGAAGCTTCTCAGAAGATAGAAGAAAGACAAGCAGAAAGGATTGAGGTAGAGAACGCTTCAGTATAGGATTCCAGGGCACAACTGTTGTTGATGTATCTGTATCTCTGGTTGAAGAGCTGATGCACAAGGCTCAGAGACTAAGAAAGAATACACTGCAGGTTCTGTGAAGGGAAGGATTCCTGCATATGGTCCAAAGATGCAATAAGTTGTGATGATTGGAAACTTCCAATAAGAGGGGCTGAAAGAACCATCAGTAGGCAGACTGCCTATACCAATGATGGCAAACCTTTTTGGCACCGAATGCCCAAACCGCAACATGTGCATGTGCTGTGTGCATGCATACATGTGCCAGAGTGCTGGAAACCGGAAGAACAGCTGGCCACTGCGTATGCATATGCTGGCCACCTGGTGTTTGGGTTTCCGGAACGTGCATGCATTCCAGACAGCTGAACTTTGCACATGCGCTGGAAACCTGAAGACCAGGTGGCCGATATGCGCTTATGCACTGGCCAGCTAGTCTTTGGGTTTCCGGTGCTCCGGCACACATAAAGACCAGCTGGCTGGTGTGCATGCAAGCACCAGAAGAGCAATTGGCAATGGCGTGCATGCCTACAGAGTGGGCTCTGTGTGCCACCTCTGGCACGCATGCCATAGGTTTGCCATCACAGACCTATGCTGTATATAGCCGTGATAGTGAACCTATGGCACACGTGCCACAGGTGGCACGCAGAGTCCTCTCTGTGGGCACGTGAACCGTCACCCCAGCTCAGCTCTGCTGTGCATGCATGCATGCCTCCCACCAGCTGGCTGGTTTTCGGGCCTCTGCCACGCACGCATGGTGACGCATGCACATGCGTGAGGGGCACATGCATGTAGGTGAGGGGTGGGCTGCACACGGGATCATATGCATAGGGGTGTTGCACGTGGTGGTGTTGCATGCGCATTGCATTATGGGTATGCATGTGCGCTTTTGGCACTCAGCACCGAAAAGATTAGCCATCACTGGTACATAGTATACTTTATGTGCACTTTCCGGAGTACACATTCAGGATGTGATGGAAAGATGCCGAGAGTCTGACAAATATCACTTTCATGGATATTTGAGATTTATTGAAAACAAATGACACAGCTAGACAGAGACTTGAAGACATTTCAGTTATGAATCCCAGAATAGGAGACTATAGACCCAGTTATTGCTTTATTCCCTCCTTTGTGTCAAAGAACATTACTCAGGAAGAGAGAAAAGAAAATGGGAAAGGAGTAACTATGTGGATGATACTCACAATAATTAATTGAATTGCTTGATAATGGATGCATTTTCACAGTGAAGGACTCCTGGCAGGAGACGGGTTGTGTTTCACAAGAACTAGCAAGAATATAAGAATATGTTTGGAAGGCACCTTGCGAATCTGATCTGTTGAGCTTTCAACTAAATCTGGCAGGGGAGAAAGAAAACAATCCAAATGATAATGGAACATCAAATATTGTACTGGGAAGGATGAGGAAGACTGACCCAACAATTACCATTTAACTGCCATCAGAAACAGGTCAAATGGCATGATCTAGGGATTTCATCAACTATATATAAGTACAAAGATTATGGGGAACAACAGGAAGAACTAGAAGTTCTAAAACATGAAGGCCGATATGATTTAGTAGATATTACTGAAACCTGGTGGGATGAAATTCAAGGTTGGAGTGTGAATGTTGAAAGTATAATGCATTGAAAAGGAATAAATCAGACAAAAGGAGAGAAGAGTGACATTTTAAAGGAAATATGTGAACAAAATGCACATATATATTGACATCTTGAAATATAAGCTCAAAAGACCGGTCAAAAATATTTCAATAAGAATATATGAAAGATGAAAGAATAAATTATTACTGTGGGGGTATCCTATAGATCACCATGCCAGGCAAACAATCTCCCTAATGCCCTCTTGGATCAGATTACATAATTTTTAGGGAAGAGAGAGGCATCTTGTTAATAGAAGGTTTCAGATATCCATTTAGTACACAAAAAACCAAAATCATGTAGAATAGCAGTATGCTTATTATAAATCTCTATTTAAAAATCTAGAAAGTCTAAATGCACTTCTCTTATCTTTGTGAGAACTAGGGAGGACCTGAAACATTTTCTCAGGTTACATTTCTGCCCTGAATTCAGTCCTCTTTTATCTGTCTGTTGTCTTGGCAGCATCTCTTTCTCCTTTCTTTCAAGGCCATTCCTCTTTCACTATAATGAAATAATTATTGTTTCATTGTTCAAAAGACTGTTCCAAATTCAAACAGCTTTTACCATTGGGAAATTTGTCCTGATATTTAATAACAATTGACATTCTTACAGTCTAAACCTATTCTTTCTTGTATTGTTTACTGGAATAATTCTGAATACGTCATCTACCTGAATCTGATACTCTTCAAATACTATAGCATAGTTTACTATACTCTGGGCTAATCACACCCAGAGCCTCCAAGTGTTTCTCACAAGCTTTTTTTCCAGTCTCATTATCTTGGACATACTCCATTTTCCCAATGCATGTGAAACGGAGTCAACAATACATGAGCACACAATAGATACAAACTTAAGGTAAACTGCTCCAAACTCGATTGCAAAAAATACGACTTCAGCAACAGAGTGGTCAATGCCAGGAATGCTCTACCTGACTGTGGTTTCTTCCACAAACCCCCAAAACTTTAACCATAGGCTGTCTACTGTCGACCTCACCCCATTCCTAAGAGGTCTTTAAGGGGCGTGCATAAGCCCACCAACGTGCCTACAGTCTCTGTTCTAATGTACCTTTTTATTCATATCCATTTCATGTATTCAAAATGTATGTTATCTAATACATGCTTGACGAAATACAATAAAATAAAATAAAATGAATAAAACTGATGGAACACAATCTAACAGTGAGATGGAGCGACCAAAAAAAACAAAACAAAACACCACCCTGCAATTCTATTCTGTAACAACAAAAATACACTTGGGAATGCTTAGTGTTCCTGTCTGTTCTCTGTGAGTCATGCTTAGAATATTGCCTCTAGTTCTGAGCATTGTGTTTTAGAAAATGCATTGGGAAAATGGAGCATGTCCAAGATGATGTGACTGGGGAAATAAAGCTTGTGAGAAACGAAATGCACAGGTACAGTATAGGAGGTACCTTGCTCAACAGTAGTAATTGTGAAAGGGATCTTGGAGTCCTAGTGGACAACCATTTAAATATGAGCCAGCAGTGTGCAGCAGCTGCCAAAAAAGCCAACACAGTTCTAGGCTGCATGAACAGAGGGATAGAATCAAGATCACGTGAAGTGCTAATACCACTTTATAAGGCCACACTTGGAATACTGCATTCAGTTTTGGTCACCACGATGTAGAAAAGATCTGGAGACTCTAGAAAGAGTGCAGAGAAGAGCAACAAAGATGATTAGGGGACTGGAGACTAAAACATATGAAGAACGGTTGCAGGAACTAGGTATGTCTAGCTTAAGAGAAAGAAGGACTAGGGGAGACATGATAGCAGTGTTCCAATATCTCAGGGGTTGCCACAAAGAAGAGGGAGTCAAGCTATTCTCCAAGGCACCTGAGGACAGAACAAGAAGCAATGGGTGGAAACTAATCAAGGAGAGAAGCAACTTAGAACTCAGGAGAAACTTCCTGACAGTTAGAACAATTAATCAGTGGAACAGCTTGCCTCCAGAAGTTGTGAATGCCCCAACACTGGAAGTCTTTAATAAGATGTTGGATAGCCATTTGTCTGAAAAGGTATAGGGTTTCCTGCCTAGGCAGCGGGTTGGACTAGAAGACCTCCAAGGTCCCTTCCAACTCTGCTATTGTATTGTATTGTATTGTATTGTAAACACTTGGAGGCCCAATGTAGTCCCACCATATTCTATACTATATAGATTCCAGTTAAAAAATACTTCACTAAACATGATTAAAAATCCAAGTTTTTTTTTAAAGGAATAGCTGTTCAGCTGGATACTAATACAGCTGATCCTTATACAGCCTGCGTACAATAAAAAGGGACAAAAACCCACAGTGGGGGAGGAATCTTCACAACATATAATGAAGAGATTTCAGATAACTCTTATTTCTTTTGAGAACAGAGATGTTATACAGAAGCAGAAATGTACCCTCATGCATGTACAAAATATTAAATGTTCATAAATTTTACACATGCAGATGGTACACAAGCACACATGTAGAATATAAATATCCCTTTCTTGCATGTGTATGTGCACACACAAACATATGAAAGAAGTACAATTTTACTTTTACTCCAAAACTACTATACTAACAGGCAGACCGACCCACTATTTTAGTGTCATTTCAATGCTGGAGATTGATCTTGATTTTCTTCCTTTATTTCAACAATAAATACTTCACTTAGATTATCTTTAATGATCATCATTTTTATAGCAAGTTTATTAAAAGTTGCAATTAAAATGATAAACAAATAAAAACTAAATGAAAAAAGAAAAATTAAAAAAAGTGTTTTTTTTTAAAATCAGGGCAACCTGATCTATCCAAATATGGGATGGAGCATACTGCTTCCTCTTTCGTCTTTCAGCCCCAATTCAGGAGCCTTCACGTAAATATAAATTCAACTTAAAAAATAGAAAGCTGCAGAAAAGTAAAAAGTGCAAAAAAGAAAAAAAATAGAAAAATAAAAGCAAGACATCATATGATCATGCCACTTAGCAAAAGCAGTTCCAACAGTCCCAATTTCTCTCATTAAGCAAATCCCATGTAATTCTTAGGTGAAGAGCTTACATAACCATGACTCAAAACTTCCCTACTGACTTGCTTGTGGGAAGCCAGCAGGGAAGGTTGCAAATTGTGATTTCGTGACTATGGAACACTGCAACTCTTGTAAATCTGGAGAAGTCACTAAGCACCCAAGTCATAATCACATGATCACAGAGGCCTGTGATAGCCAGAACTATTTTAAACTCAAGAGAGGTTGGAGTAAAGAGCAAAATAAACTGGACTCTTTCCTGTCTTGGGTGCTCAGCTGGCTCTTTGAAAAGAGGTGTTATATTTTTTTAGGAGATCAACAAAGAGGTATTTTTAAGGAGATGATTCAGCAAAGAGAAAACAAAACAGAAGCACCAAATCATTTTTTTTCTCCAAGAATGTAAATTCTCATGCAGGACAACAAAGCCCAAACCATTTGTTTATATAATAAACCATTGTTTATTTATTTTTTTCTTACGAGGGTGATTAATTTCAGAATGCTAAAGGTCACTGCTTGTGTCAACCCTGAAGTGAACCTGGCTGAGGCCATCTTGGGGGCTTTAGGATTGTCACACAACAGAGAACGGGGAGAAATAGTTACACCGGGTTTTGTGGCCAAAACAATCAAGCTTTCCTGTGGGAATCAAGGACATTTGAACCGGTGGCTGACCAGAGGAGCGAAGTAACCAAGCAACCGGCTAGCAACTGGATTGGACAGCATGACCAGTGACTTGGGTGGGGGGGAGAGGGGAAATTTTTACTCTTAATTAGATGAAAGCCGCAAGAACTTTAGAGTCAGCTTTCACCAGTTGTGCCAATATGATGTTTCCAATAAACTGTTCTTTGAGGAACTTGCCTGCTTCAGAGTTCTCCTTTCTATGGGTACATTACTTGGAACGCTGAGAGCTTGCTTGCATACAGCTTTCTCATAGAATCTTCTCTGAAGATTGTCTGAAAAACTACTGTTTGTTGATAGCTTTCTCTGAAGTGTTGGGGAGGGAATTTGGTTAGGGATAAGAACTTTCCCTACCAGAGAGACATGAGCGTCTTGATTATACCCAGGCAACCCTAAGCAAAGTGCCTTAAGCTGAGGTGAGGAACATCCAGAGGCAACAGTGAGCCAGTATTTTCCCATCCCAGGAAAAAATAGACTACGTCAAGAGCAGTAGTATCAAAGTGGTCTTTGGATCTCTGGCTGATGTTGTACTAAACTTCTTATCAACTCCAGATGACGTGGACAGAGAGAAGGAACTCTTGCATAAGACCTAAGAGGTCTGTAAGGGAGTATGCATAAGTGCACCAGCGTGCCTACCATCCCTGTCCTACTATCCCCATTTATTTGTACCCATTTCCTCTGTTCATGTCCATGTTTATACTTATACCTGTTATCTCGTGTGTTTGTGTGTTATATCTGGCACGTCTGGGGAGGAAAAGTTGAGAAGATGTGGAAAGAATTAATACCTATATTAAAAAGTTATCACACCCAGGCAACAAAACTGAGATAACACCACTACTAGATAGCAACAACAAATATAGCCCTTTGCTAATTTATATTTATTTGTACTTTGATACATTATAGCTCTATGAATTGTCTGCATTTGTGTAGGCAATATGTAGGATTCCTACTTATATAGTCCAACCATAGGATCAAAGTAAGAACTTTGCTCAAAGGCTATTTTCTCTGGGCCTCAAGGATACTCCAAATTAGATACTATTTTTAAATTATAAAAATCTGTGTATCGTATCTCACTCAATTATAACTGCTTAAACTGTAAGTGCTTTGTGGCCTAAAATTTAATGCCAGGCTATCATACTCTTTGTGTGGTTTTGACATAAAGTTTTGCCTAAACCCAACCATTTGTATCTTATTTGATGTGCCATGGACATACAAATAGTGATTAAGCATGACTTGCTATGAGGTGTCAAGGTGTTTGGTGTACTTTACAAGAGTACTGGCTTCCTGGTGTAAAAACGCATAGGTAAATGTGTATATCATATCACCTGACCACCATTCATCATAGCAATAATTAAGAAGTCAGAAAGATTTCTAACAGAAAAGGCAAATCTTGTTTATTTAACTTTCAACATCCTCCTTCAGTAATATTCTATATTTGTTTAAATTAAAGCTCGCGTGCCATTTCATTTTAATAAATACTTTTCTACAGGTTTTCCTCGAGTGTGCCTTGTATAAAAGTGTTCTGTAACAAATACCATTTGAAAGCCATTCCTCCTGATGTTTACTTTTGTTTTAAACACGTGAAGTGCATTGCAAAATCCAAAGAAAAAGTCATCTATACATATAATTTTGACAAGTGTAAATTAGAGTGATGTATGTTAAAAAGCAAAGTCAAGGTCCTCCTAAACGCAGGGGGTAAATAGACACCTTTGCTTTGTTTATCAAGAGGAGGCTACCACTTGGGTACAGCACCACGTACCACTGTTTGCACCATCATCTAAAGAAGATCTTCAGGATGGAGCAGTAAAATACTGTCATTCCAACAGTGACACCCTTTGCAATGAGTCAGACAAGGTGAAGAAGACCAAAGCTGGGTGTGGACAAACATATCATTAACTAAACAGGTTGTGCTTGGAAGTTTCCCTGAATAGCAGGGATGTAGAAATAGTAGGGATGTAGGAAGCATGTTGGCCCAAATACATTTATTTACAAAGTTCCACCCATATGCATGAAGCAAATTTAGGTTCTTTTGGCCTAAAATCTGAAAGAATGTAGGAGTGAGGGTAATTTGAAAACCTCTTACAATGAAACCTCTTCAGAAATACATATAAATACATGTTTCTTTCATCGTTAATAGGCAATGTTACTAGTTATAATCACTTGTCTGTTTTCTGAAACTACAGATTGTTCTCGGTTAATGACTGCCCTGTTTAGTGACTGTTCAAAATTACAATGGAACTGAAAACGTAACTTTACAACCAGTGTTCTTACTGAAGACCATTACAGCATCCCCAGGGGGCATTGATGCGTTATGATGGTGGCAGTGTCTCAGAGTCATATGATCACAATTTGTGCTCTTCGTAGCTTCCAAGCCAGCAGGAAGCTAAAAGTCATGGTCATGTGATGTTTTGCTTAACCACAGGTGATTTCCAGTGGAGCTGCTGTCATAAGTCCAGCACAGTCATGTGACATTTCACTATATGACTGCATTGTTAATGATGAAGTTGCCAGTCCCAATTATATTCTGAGGACCACATGTATTGATTTCCCCCCCCCAAAGTATTCCCAAGATAAATAACAGGGTGGATAGTTTGTTTTGCTGGCAATTCATTTACTTAACGTGGCATAACCAATTGATGAAAACCAATTTAGTCTGCAGACCTATGCATATGTATCAAAGAGTAAGCATCATTACACATTGAAGAATTTACCCAGAGTCAAGTCATTCCTCTGCATTTTTAGTGGAAGGACTTGCAGGCAAGGCAGATGCCCTGTTTCCTAAACATTATGAAGAGATGCAGATGGTGTAGCCTTCTGTTTTTAACCCTTCTCCATCTCTCTTCCCTTCCAAGACACCTTTCAATATTTGTTTTTTCTGGGGCAGTGCTTCCTAACCTTGGCAACTTTAAGACCCCAAGGCTCTGTTTTGGGCCCAGTACTCTTCAACATCTTCATCAATGATTTGGATGAGGGGATAAATGGGGAACTCATCAAATTTGCAGATGACACCAAGCTGGCAGGAATAGCCAACACTCCAGAAGATAGGCTAAAGATACAGAAGGATCTTGACAAACTTGAACATTGCGCACTATCTAACAAAATGAAATTCAATGGTGAAGAGTAAGGTTCTACATTTAGGCAAGAAAAACAGGTACAGTATAGGTGGTACCTTGCTCAGTAGTAGTAACTGTGAGAGGGATCTTGGAATCCTAGTGGACAACCATTTAAATCTGTGCCAGCAGTGTGCAGCAGCTGCCAAAAAAGCCAACACAGTTCTAGGCTGCATAAACAGAGGGATAGAATCAAGATCCCATGAAATGTTAGTACCACTTTATAATGCCTTGGTAAAGCCACACTTGGAATACTGTATTCAGTTCTGGTCACCACAATGTAGAAAAGATGTGGAGACTCTAGAAAGAGTGCAGAGAAGAGCAACAAAGATGATTAGGGGACTGGAGGCTAAACATATGAGGAACAGTTGCAGGAACTGGGTATGTTATGACTGTTTTTCACACTTATGGCCATTGCAGCATCCCCATGATCACAGGATCAAAGTTCAGACTCATATTTAAGACATTTGCAGTGTCCTGGCGTCACGTGATCACCTTTATGACTTTCTGACAAGCAAAGTCAATGGGGAAGCCAGGTTCACTTAACAACCATATTACTAATTTAACAACTGCAGAGATTCACTTAACCCCTGTGCTAAGAAAGGTTGTAAAATGGGGCAAGCCACATAACAAATGTCTCACTTAGCAACAGAAATTTTGGGCTCAATTGTGGTCGTAAGTCGGGGACTACCAGTATGAAACCTTCACTCACCTTACATTACTTATTTTGTAGTTTTAATTCAGAATCTTTATGGACATCTGTGCTTAAAAGCCAATAACTATGAGTAATCCCATATGAGAAAGAAAAGAGTGGGGAGAATTTAGTAGGATATTATCAATTTGGGGTGGCAAGAATACAGATGACCTCTGGGTGGTGGTGAAGAGCTACAGAAAAGTCTCTTTGCTGTCATCTTATGGTCGTTCACATTTGGCACTTCAGATCTGACATGGCTATTTTATAAAGTACTATAAATGGGAGTTGCCCGGGTATTTATTTATAGGGAGAAAATGTCCGGACCGAATGTAATATCTAATGTTGGATTTTCCCCCTTACCAGAGGGAGCCCCCTTATGTAATAATGTGAAGCCATTACCATGGCAACTCCACTACACTGTACAGTAGAATCCATTTTATGGCAGTACAGTAGAAGCCATTTTAAGGCACAACAGGCTTTCTTAACAGAGTACACACATCAAGGAGTTTTAGGGGTGTTTTACCCTCCAGTATTTGTTTCCAGAGAGTAAGTCATCTGTGTACCAGGTTTGGTTGAAATTGCTAGAGGTGTTCCAAAGTTATGCTGGAACATACACACACAGCCATAGAAAAAAAGAAAGAAAGAAAGAAAGAAAGAAAGGAAGGAAGGAAGGAAGGAAGGAAGGAAGGAAGGAAGGAAGGAAGGAAGATTGAACGGATATGCCTTACTGGTTACATCATCCCCTAACAGGGTTTGCGTAACACAGAACGAAAGTAGAAGTTGGCTGGCTATGGCTGATGTGTGATACAAGCTCGGCTGTTGAAATTCATCCAATAAATCGCTATTAATCTCAGAGGCGCAAACATAGCAGCTCGAAAGGCTTTGCTTTGAAAATCTTGGGGACTTGAGTTGCCGGGTTTAATTTAATCGGAATTGTTTTGCCAAGTGGAGCTCGGCTGGATAGCGCTGCCCTTCTCCACGGAGACTTGCACGATACTTGCCGGGCTGCTTCTACGATTTCTGTCCACTTCCTGCCACGCCTGGTGGGGAGATGCCTTTAGGACAGAGGTCTTCAAACTTGGCAACTTTAAGACTTGTGGACTTCAACTCCCAGAATTCTCCAGCCAGGTGGCTGGATAATTCTGGGAGTTGAAGTCCATAAGTCTTAAAGTTGCCAAGTTTGGGGACTCCTGCTTTAGAACGACCCCCCCCCCCCGTTTAATATTTGCGCTCTGTTAATTATGAGGAATTGAGAAATTGAAAAAAAGAGGTGGCGAGAATAAACGCGCAAAAACTGCGCCAACAGAAGAAAAATCCGCCCAAGAAAAGAAAGAGAAACAAACAATTTATCAAAAGGAACACTAAAAAAAAAAAACCCTCGTCAGCCTCAGTCGAATGAACCAACTCCCCAGGCCTGGGCGCATGCGTACGGCTCTGATTACGTCACGCCCACTTCGGCTTCGTCTCCCCCGTCACTTCGTCATTCTGTGTTGCAAGCCGGGTGCTGATTTCCTTGTTTGCTGCGCTCGCCCGCGCTAGTTTTTTTTTTCTTCTTCTCACTCTTCCTCCCCCCCCCCCCGCCTCCCGGCCCGGCGAGCCTGGTGACTGAGCCCACCCCTCGGCTTACGTCGGTGCTGTGGCGTCGGTTCGGCAGCCCCCCCCTTCTCTCTCCCCCCACCCTCCCAGCCGCCTCCACGAAGGAGTGAGCCACAGTGCGGGCCTGGGCAGCTGGGTGGCCGGACGTGTCTCCGATTCTCCGACCGGGAACTGCCTAGGAAGCCACGCTGGAAGAGGTGAGTGCTGGGAAATGGGGAGCTTAGTGGGCTGGAGGCGCCCCGGTTCCGGGTCTCGCACCTGGAGCTGCTCCAGGTGGGTCCCACGGCGTGATTCCCACCCTGCACCTTAAACACCCTAAGTCATTCCTTCCATGCCTTCCGGCTCCGTCTCTCTTCCCCAACACCCTTTCCCGCTCCGCTCCAACATACGGTCTCCTGGGAAGCGGCCCCTCTCTGGTCTCACTGCAGTTTCCACCAGAGTCCCCCGGGCGGGAAGCTCTTTCTCAATGAGTTGCGCTCTTTTCTCTTGACCCAGTTCTCTTTCTCTCCCGCCCCCCCCCCCCCCCATCCACCCCATGGGCTTCCTCTATTTTCTCCCCACCCCTTTAATCTAGTCTGGCTCCCCCATCGCATCCATCTCCCTTTGTCTTCCAGCCACACTGTCCTCCCCAGCAGCGCACACGGCTTCTTTCTCAGCCGCACAAGAGAACAGAATTCCTCTCTGGTTTTCCTTCTGTTCCTCCCTGCCTCCTTCCCGCTGTTCAGCTGACTTGCAGTTCCTTCCATTGCTTCTCTTGGGTTACCCTCAACTCTGATAGTTTGTGAGTCTTTCTATCTATGACCTCTCCCCTTACGAGCCATCCCCTTCTTTTCCGGCCTTGGCTACAAGGCCCTTATCTCTGGACTTTTCATAACTTTTCTTTCTTTCTCCCCCCCCCCCCCCAAACCTCTCCACAACTTCTAATCCGCTAAAAGGCTTTTTCCTCTCAATTCCCTAGAAATGGTTTTGACATCAGTACAGGCTGTCCCCTATCCTAACATCCTAATATTACAGGAATTGGCTCGCTGGCTGGGGCTGCTTGAAGTTGTACTGTCATTCAGCTGTCTCTGAAAGCCACAAGTTCTTCAACCTCTTTACTAAAAAAAAAAATGGCAAGGAAGAAGAGACCTTTGCACACTAACTGTGGATACGTTTTTATGCTTGAATGGCCCTTAGGAAAGTTATTCAGTCCCAACGTTACTATTCTATATTTTTTCCCCCCACTCTTGATTCATTCACGCACTGACTTGCATTTCTTATTTTATCCCTGGTCTCCTCATCTTTACTCTCATTGTTTTTAATCCCTGGATATATGTTATATGGGGAAAATAATTTGGACTGGCCGCACAAGGTTGTTGTAAAGATTTTAGCTGATTTGTGCATGGAAAGCAATTAGAGCAGTCGAAAGCATTGAGGGTGTCATCTTACGCTCTCTTCCTGCCTCCTGATTTTCAAGTTGTTTGGTTATTGCCCGATCTTACTGCCTCCATCTTTTATCCCCTACATCTGGCAGCTTTTCTACAATCCTGTTTTGCAGGATTATGTAAATATTCAATTTACCGATTTGATTTGAAATGTACTTGAATGAATTGTTGAATTAAATTGAGTTTCCTACTTGAACTAGAAAATTTTACTTAATGCCTCTGAATTCATTTGGACATTTCTACATATGCAGAAACAGCTGTTGATTTGGAAATCTGAATTGAAACACTTTGAGTTAATACTTCCACTTAAGTGCTTAAATCGAATTGACTTGATGATACAGATCAGAATTTAACTGATGTTCATAGTTTTGCCTAGCACATTACTAGAAAGCTTTGCAAGCTATTTAGTTTGCCTAAGAGGGAACTGTATTAAAATGTAACAGTGAAACCAATGAAAAACCCTTAATGGTTCAATACATTTAAGTGGTGTGGAATTCACAAGAGCAAATGCATGAAATGACAGTTGGCAGGTAAGAGTCATGTAGAAATGATTGAGTGAAAAAATGGGTAAGCGTGAAATGAAATGGTTGTGAAATGCAAAACATAAGGTATATAACAGTTTTTAATTTATACTCTATACATAATTCATGCAAATAATGTAGAAGAAATATTGTTCGTCTGATGAAATGGACTACAATCCATGAAATATATGTTGTAATAAATCTGTTTATCTTAACTTGTCACAACATTCTCTTGGTTTATATGTAACTTACAACCACAATTGAGACTGGAATTTCAGTCTCTACGTGATTAAGTGAGTCACCACATGACTGGTTTCATTACAATTTTTACCACAGTCGTTGAGCTGATCATGCGGTCGTTAAGTGTACTACACAGTTTTAACCGAATCCAGCTTCCCTAAGGAGGAAGGAAGAACCCTGGTGATGCAGTATAGCAAGCTAATTCTGCCCACAGCCTGCAGTTCGATCCTGAGGGGCTCAAGATTGACTCAGCCTTCCAACGTTAATGAGGACCCAGATTGTTAGGAACAATATGCTGACATTGTAAAGCATCAGAGAGTGAGGTGATGCATTTGGAAATCCCATTAAAAAGCAATTGTAGGGTAGGAAAACTTTTAAGCTGTTTTCATATCAATCTGCATTGGCAGGGCTGCATCAATTTTTTGAAGATATTTACTTTGTTGTATAAAGTATGGCTGTCATTAACCATAGTTGATTTGAAATATATTTTACAAATTATTTTAGTTTCATTTTTTTACAGAAAATGTGAATCTTTCTCCTCCAAAATACCATGCTACTTCCCCTGTACTTCTCTCCTTTTCCCACCACAAAGACCAGAAACTTTTTTTTTATTTCAGTTTTTGAGGCTTTATTTCAGTTTTTGGTGCTAAAATACTGCAAGCCTGAACAGCTTGAAAGCTGTCTGGCGTTGATGTACATATTTCATGAACAAACAGCAGTTAGAATTGTTTGAGTGCTTGAAGCATGTTGATATTTTTCAATATTGTGTCCTTATATCCTGGCAGAAAAATCAAGTGGAATGACTAAACTTTGACACAGTAACAAGCATATACGGATAGTACAGTCTCTGCTCAAAGGGTTAGTTCTGAGCATTATATAGAAAAAAGAAAAAGCAGATAGGAAAAGAGCTCTACAGAATTGAGGGGGCCAGCAGTGAGAAGGATTACAATGTGCACTTTTCAGGAAAGACCCCTATAACAGACTTGTAGGAACAGATAGGATTGCCTGAGAAAAGGCTGACCTTCAAATAATTTGGATTTAAGTTATTTGGGACTTTGATAGTTACATTAACTTGATACAATTATGTGTCATACATTAATAGAGTTATCTCACTCGGAGAGGGTGCTTGGTCATCATTTATTTATTTTTCAAATTTATATGGCCAACCATCTCACGGAGGGCGACTCAGGTTTGCATACAACAATCCAATAAAATAATAAATATAAAACAATTGTTACCTATAACCATTAAAAATATTAAAAATATAAAAGCAAGACTAAAGAAAAAATGGAGGGATGTTAATAATGGAGGCATTTTATGACTTAATCTGTCCCTTGCCTGCGGGCATAACTGGGTCTTGAGGGACCTTCAAAAGCTCAGGAGTAATGAGGCCAAACTCCTCTCTGGTGCGGAGATTCCACAATAAAGGGGCCACAGCAGCAAAGGCCCGTCTCCCAGGACTCATCAAATGTAGCTCGCAATCCAGTTGAACCCGTAACGTGCCATTCTGTTGGATCTTGTGGGACAGGCAGATGAAATCAGGAAGAAGTAGTGTCTCAATTAACCTGGTCCCATGCCATGTATTGCTTTAAAGGTCAACAACCTTAAATAGGACCAGGAAACAAACTGGTAACCCATACAGCTTGCGTAGGAAAGGGATAACGTATACAGAAACTCGTGTAACTGTTCGCACTGCTGCATTTTACACCAGCTGAACTTTCTGAATAGTCTTCAGAGGCAGCCCCAGAGCATACTGCAATGGTTGGACTGGAAAGTCTTATCATGTCACCTGGAGGCCATTTTATAGTGAACCATGTAAGTTGTGTCACTTACAATTCTATGTCTTGATCAAAAACTGAGAACACAATCTAATCTGTAGAGTACTCTGTTATTCCACTGAATTCTGACATGGCAACTGTGTTGAGTATATTAAAGTAAACGTTAGTATTTTATCTCACTTTGTTTAACTTAGATGCATAAAAACAACAGAACTTGTTTTCTTTCGGTTAGTACTGACTGTTAGGTTGGAATAATAATTCGTGCTTCAATATCTTTTTTACCTGTTGTTTTAAAATTCGACTGGTGGAAGTTTTTTTTTTAAGTTGTGATCAGTATTAAGGATTATACTAAAGTGGTTGTTTGTTTGTTTTCAGAGCAACCTTGCATACTGAAATATTAGGATTCACATTCCAACCAATATGGCTGACTTCCTGTGTCTTCAGGCCGCAAACACATTTCTCTAGTATTTTTAAAATATTCACTTGGGATACCATATGTAGTTTTCTTCATAAAAATGTTGAGCTGGAAAATACAGAAATATGGAAAGAAGAGCAATCAGGATGATTGAATTCTCCTGTTCTCACAAGAAAGAATATGCTGTTGTGTCTTTTTAACTTAAGGGCAATGTCTCTCAACCATAACAACTTTAAGATGTGAGGACTTCAGCGCCTAGCATTCTCCAGCTAGCATGCTGAACCCTGGGAGTTGAAATCCCTGCATCTTAATGTTGCCAAGATTGAGAAACATAAAGAGTGATAGGTAAAGGCATTTTATTGATTCAGTTGCAGTACAGAATTTAGCTTGTTTTAAAAGAGGATTGGCTTCTAGTTTTGATGGTTGTGTGTTATTTCCTCAATCATAGGTAGCATACCTGACAAACAAGGTATGTTTTCCCCTGCAGCAGTTAAAGCAACTGGAAATAATTTTGAGTTGGGAAAATAGTTGGTGTGGGTAAAATAAAATGTGGATCTGCCCTTTTAATCCTCCTAATTGTCACACTCTCACTTTAAAATAAAATGTCAGCAGTATAACTCATGGGTGTCCAACTTTTTGGCTTGCATTGAGTGAAAGGGAATTGTCTTGGGCCACATATGAAATATAGAATATAGCTAGTGTACGTAAATCACATAATAATGTTAAAAGTTTACAATCTTGTGGGGCCACATTACTAGCTGTCCAGGGCTGAATGCAACCCACCGGTCGCATATTGGACAAGCTTGCTTTAGATTTATATGCTACTTTACTGTATTTATTTACTAATTTATTGTATTTAGATCCTACATGAGTTATTTTCCTACTTTTATCCTCATGACAAGAATGATGAGAAACAGATTGGCGCAGTCATCCAGCAATCATCATCATCAGGAATCCCAAACAATCCCTAGAATTTTCATTCTAATCTTAAATCTGGGGTTAATTGTTTATGTATAAAAGTACTGTAATTCCGTTTTATAAAGGCTTGCATTTAAAACATAAGTTAGTCAAGGTTGTGTTGGATTCAGGGACCACTTTTTTTGCATGTGGTTAAAGAGGACTTTGGGAATTGGAAATGTTTGAGTGGGATGTCAAAGCCAGATGGAAGGAACATGTGTTGGGATCTTGCGTCACTTTCACTTGGAAGGTTAACATTTCTGGGAAATGACTAGTTGGGATTATCATGTTCTTTAAGCACTCCAGGTTTTAGGAAAGGAAAAGCTTTTTATTTAAGAATTGAATGCCTTAAGTTCTTCCTGATCTTGTCTCCTTTTCCTTTAAAAGTCTTCTTTCACCCACTCCCCAATTTCTAATTATAGATCTTGGGAATAAATATGGGTAGCCCTTTATTTTTGTAGATTTGATTCTTTTCCATCTGCAATTTTAATTTCAGATTGATTTACTCAGTGTTTTTTCCATGCCATCATTTGTGTTTTGTTAGTCCCTAATTAGGATCATGGTGTCCTAAGAAAGTTGGATTCTTCATGGGTACAGAGGAGCCAAAGGTTTCCTCATGAATTGGAACTTCTTAGAATAAAATATATATATATATAAACACAATTTCCTCTTTGTACCAGAGTCTTCCAACAGCCAGCCCACAACCATATAGTGTAGTCCCAGAGCGGCCGCTGCCGGAAAACTCAGTAGCGGATCTCCGGAGTTTGGAAGCCGGTTATGCTTGGAGCATGGCGGCGGCAGCAGGGCAGCGGTGGCGCCCTGGCCCAGCCCTGCAGGGAGAGTTGGGCATGGTGAGGCAGGGAGGCACGCAAGCTGGAGGCAGAACAAGTGCTCGCGCAACCTCTCTTTCCAGCCGGGCAGAGCGCCATGTGGCTTAGCGCCTTTGGGATATTACTGAATCGGTGAGTGACACTCTGCCTGGATGGAAAGGGGCATTGCTGGGGGACTGCTCGTGAGAGCAGCTGCCCGGCAACCTTCCGCTCCAGCTGGGCACAGCGCCACCCACCAACCTAGCGGTAACCCAAAGATGGCAAGCAATGTGAGCGCCTTTGCCCTCCCTCCCCCTGCTCCTGCAGCTTTGTGCCTTCGGGATATCGCTAGGTTGGTGAGTGGCGCTCTGCCTGGCTGGAGGGGGGGTTGTCCAGGGGGCTTATTATTGGGGGAGGGCATATATTTTTGCCCACAGGAAAAATATGGCATGGTCTTATTATCAGGACATGTTGTAATTTTGGAGAAACATGGTAGGCAGAGGTATCATCACGTTTATTCATGTTGTGGGTTTTTTTCTCTATTTTGATAGCTTCCATAATTCTCTTGTTGAAGTGTTCAGTTTTGGAGATTAATTTGGTTCCTTCAAAATTAATTTCATATCCTGTAGCTTTAAGGTGCTGGAAAAGGGAGGAAATTTTTCTTTTTTTCTTACTGCGTTCTTGTGTTCTGCAATGCATGTATTTATTCTCCTGTTCGTTTGTCCTATGTATGTTGCAGGACAGATTTTGCATGGTATTTCGTAGACTCCTTGGTTTTCTAGCTGGATTTTGTCTTTGGTGTTTCTTAAGATGTTAGCTATTTTTGGTCAGTGCTGAAGGCTGTCTTGATATTGTGTTTGTGGAGAATTTTGCTGATTTTATCTGTGGTGCCTTTGATGTAAGGGAGGAGGGCGATGCCGTTGTCTTGTTCTATGTCTCAGTTCTTGGGGGGAGTCTCCCTTTGGATTAGGTTGGTAATTGTTTTTCTTTGGAATCTGTTGGAGATTAATATGTTTGTGAGAGTGTGTAATTCAGTTTTCAGGTGGTCTTTGTTGGCTAGGCGTTTGGTTACCAACCTAATCCAAAGGGAGATTCTCCCCAAGAACTGAGACACAGAATAGGACAACGGCATCGCCCTCCTCCCTTACATCAAAGGCATTACAGATAAAATTAGCAAAATTCTCCACAAACACAATATCAAGACAGCCTTCAACACTGACCAAAAAATAGCCAACATCCGACCACGCTTTAAGCCGAAAACACCAGCCTGAAGATGGTGAGTGAGACCTCGCCAAAACGTTGCCAAGACAATTTCAATCTTACACGGGAAAAGTCCCGAATAAAACAATTCATACATTTAAAACATGTTGAATGAGGTAGATGCATATTTTTGTAAAATGTTCATGTTGAATAAATGCTTTTTCTGCATTTTGGCTATTTTTTTTCTTGCAGCTTTAACCTGGACATCTGTCTCTTGGTTCTGGTTTTACCATCAAAAATTGCTTCTGACCTCTCAACACTAGCATAGTTATTGGTGGATTGTAGCTACTTTATGAGAGTCGTCTTTCAAAAATATAAACTAATATGTAAAGTGTTGATTTAGCCCTTTCTATTCCATAGAATTTTGTAGCATTCTTGCAACATGGTTAGCAAGGCAGCCAAGGCATTTTTTGGAGGACTGTTGCTTATTGATGACACAGGTGTTTTGAACAGAGATGTTCTTCAGATAGCGCTGAAAAATCTGGCCTGAAATCTGTAGGGTTGTGAAGTTGTTGGAGGGAAGACAACCCTAGTGTAGAGACAGTCATAAAAATCAAAGTATACTTCATTCTTGATGTTTATTTGTGTTATCCACTTTGAATGAAATCATGAACTCTTGCGTGGATTTGAAGTTTTTGACTAGTAGTTTGTTAAGCAGTGTCCTCTTTTAATTTTTTTTTCTTTGTTCCTGAACATATAGTAGCTTATTAAGTTTCACCCATAATCTCAGTGTTTGGGGCATTTCTAGCCACACAGATAATATTAATCTTAAATGCAGAGATTCTGACTTATTTTCCCTCTTTGATCATGAAATTAACTATGTTTTTATAGTGATGTAATATTTTATCTTTCTACATGCTAGTTTGGTATACATTTTGAATACATTTCAGTATTCAAAAGCAAGCATCAAAATCTTTCCATATTAACAATAACACTGCTCGTAAATTGTTCCTGAGGACAACTTTGATTAAAAAAAACACCCATTAACTTGTAGCTTGTCTCCTAAGAGAAAGATGGTGTGAGTTGAGTATTAGGACTGAAGAATTCTCAAGAAAATCAAATCATCACTGGAAAACAGAGAGACTACATGGAGTGGTTTACTGCCTTTTGAATCAATGATGACTCAGATGTTCTAGCTGTGTTTGCTGCAGCCTTAGTGTGCTAATATTGAACCATCTGGTTCTTACATTCAGAACTAAGATATTAACCATTTACAAATTATTTTTTATTCTTATATGATAATAGACTTGTCAGTAGCAAAGTTATTTAACTCCTTATTGCTGTCATTTTTTTTTCATTTTCTGAGCTGAGTTTCAGGATCTTCATCTTGCAGGCATTCTGGTGTTTAGAAATTTACTGGATTTCAAATAGATATTTGAATATCCATTACCGGTGTTAGATTTCAAAATAAATATTAAATTAATTTGATGGGGAGCTTCCACTATGCATGTGTAAAACTATACACTCAGGATGAACAGGGTGTAACCTATGGCCATTAAATGTTAGTTATCAATACATGGTGTACTAAATTTATCATGCTTGGGAATTCCATGTATTGTGGCCAAAAGAAAAGCTTGAATGCTTTAGGGTTATAGCTATAGCAAGGCCCATTTTAGACTACTTCTGTGGCACCACAAATCACATTTATTCCTGAAAACCACCAAATTGTCCTGTGAAGGGGAGGGTTTGTCATGGACTGGAAGAGGAAAGGAGCGTTTCAGAGTTCTCCAGTTTCTGAATTAGTGAATTTTGTCCATCCTATATTTGTTATCATTTAATATAATTTATCTGCCTTAGTCCACTAGGATTCAGGTAAAGTACAATATCCAAATATTTTTTTTAAATTAAGTACCCTGTTTCCCTGAAAATAAGACCTCCCTGGATAATAAGCCCAATCGGGCTTTTGAGTACATGTGCTAAAATAAGCCATCCCCTAAAATATTTAACCGCATGCGCAGCCGATCCCTGCCATTTCCTGGGGGGAAGGGGTGAACATGCCCCATGTGCCCCACATGCATCTGCCATCCTCGCAGAATGGCCTCACGGCGGCTGTTCCCACAAATCCCAGCTACCGCGCCCCTTCTCTTAATGGCGGCCACAAAAAGAGTGGCAGGCCCAGTGACGCTAGGACTGGCACATATGTACCAGAAACAGAGACAGAACTTCCGGCCCTCTTTGGATCAGCTGACCTGTGGGCTACAGGCTGAGGTTAAGACCTGCACCTCAAAAATAATAAGACCTCCTCGAAAATAAGGCCAAGCGCTTATTTCAGGGGCCAAAAGAAAATAAGACCCTGTCTTATTTTTGGGTAAATATGGTAGTATATGATATAGTGTGAGATAACACATTTTAATAATAAATATTTTCTGGCACTGCAGACTCCCCAGTGATCAATACCCAAAGGTGTTCCCAAAGAGTCACATTTGTTTTGCAAGTTTTCTCCAAAAGAGGGAAGAGAATATTTGCCATTGGACCCAGTCCTGTTTCATCTTGTAGTAGAAGAGAACCTTTAGCAAACACTCCCCGATTATCTGGATTCAGCAAGGAGAATCTATGTGGGAAAGATGGTCTCTTAGGTACCTGGGCCCTGAAACACATAAGTACTGACCAGGCTGTTAAATTCTACTCTAAAATAGGTAACCAGTGCATTTCCCCCACAATGGCAGTGCCAAGACTATACAGTAACCTTATAGGATGCTTCATTTTGGATCAGCTACGGTTTCCAGATATTCTTCCAGGGCAGCCTTAAATGGAAGAAACAATTATAAAGGCATGAATGATTGGTGCATGCTGTGCTATGTTGGACTGCAACTAATACACTGGCTGAAATTGAGAAAAGACCCTCATAGCCATAACTTCTGTTAGAATATTCATGACTGGGAGAGACATGATAACAAGATCAGCCAATGAATAGGCATAGCAATAAGGTCAGCCAATGGGAGCTGAAAAAGCTAGGGCCCAGGGCGTGGTTTAGCCTGCAACCTTATCTGAGTCTGTGCAAAGAATTGAAGCAGAAACGTATACTCTGTTTGCTCTGAACTCTGAAATGAAAATGACTGTTCTGTCCTGCTTGTGTTCTGCTTGTAACTTCTGCCACGTTGAAAGAATCTACTATTGGTATTGTACATTAATTCAAATGTTATTATGTATATAAAGAAGTTACTGAATCCAGCTGAACCAGTTATCTCTGTGTTTTCTGGATTTGATTTTTCTGCAACAAACTCTGACAACTTTTACCCTCATAGCCATAAATTGTACCTCATCCTCCATTAAGGGACCATGTTGCTCCTACCCCACATCTTATGACTTCTGAGCTTCAGGCATCCTCCTGATCTTCTAAAAGGAATGCTAGCCTGGCAGCTTTACATCTTTACTATAGAAGGCCAAACAAGTTGGGTGTGGCTGAAACAGACTAGGGTATTGGTCAGTTTTTCCCCTTTCTTACACAGTAAACTGTGTAAAGGGAAAGGTTTTAAGATCCTTGGGTCTTATAAAATTGTTTTTCTCTTTTGTTGTAGAAGGGGGATGAACAGAATGTTATGGTTGCAAAAGCTTCAGTAGCTTAGAACGGAGCAGTCATTATCATCATTGCTTGTCAGTGTTTTTTATTGGACAGAAATGAAGATGATTGGGGTTATTTGTCCTGTTGATGTGAAATTCAAGTACTTGTAAGAGTATAATAGTCAACTTACCTTCCTAGTGCTATATTCTATCTAAGTATTAGAAAGTATACTATCACTTCCCCCTCTCAGGGAATAAGCAGTTTTCAAATGGGATGGCATAGTGTTGTGTGGTTCTATTATAATGTACTGTATTTTGATACTTGTCCAAATGTCAGCGCTTGGCCTCACTTATTTTATTAACTGAAATTTGCTAAAGTTAGCTATTCCCAAATATTTCTTAGTTGTCTATAATAATTGGGTTCTTTCTGTTCATGGTCCTTGATTCCTAGAAATAGTAATGAGCCACTTGAATACCTATCTATCTCTTAAATTGCTTGAATCTCCATCTCTCTCTTAAATTTCTAATGCTTTGGAGATTTCAGAATTAAATATATTAGCACTGGTTAAGGTGTGATATATTAACTTTGATTAAATAAGTACGAGACGTGCAAAATAGATATATTGCACCTTGACAGCTAGCTTTGCACAGCAGCAGACTGCGTGTTCTTTCTTGTAAAGCATTGATATAGAGCTGATCTATTGGGCTGGCAGCTCCCCAACCCTGAAATAAAATAGAGAAACCTTAGAAACCATTTTGGTCAGTCAAAGATAAATAGTTAAGTTTTACTTCAAGCTAGTGCTCTGCTTCTTTGATGTTCCATATATTTCTGTGAGGTATATTAGTTTAATGGTAAAGTATTGAAAATCTTACTAGGACTCCCAAAGGGGACATAGTAGGATCCAAGTAGGATATAAGGTGTATTGGTATCTACAAATGTCTACAACACACTTGAGTTACAAATATTCTCTTCTATCGGAATTTGATATAGTCAGGACTAAGCAGCCATTTGATGCTGCACTTTTAATTTTTTCGGCTTTCCAGGGTCTATGGCAGGGATGAAATGAAATTCAACAGGTTCTGACAGGTTCTGACAGGTTCTGGAGAACTGGTAGCAGAAATTTTGAGTCGTTCAGAGAACCGGCAAATACCACCTCTGACTGGCCCCAGGAGTGGAGTGAGAATGAGGATTTTGCAGTATCCTTCCTGTGCCATGCCCACCAAGCCACTCCCACAGAACCGGTAGTAAAAAAAATTGAATTTCACCACTGTACTATGGAACCATAATTTCATTGGAACAGGCAAGGTCATATATTTGTGAGAGGGGAGAGGAGGGGAAGGGAGGATGTTTGCTAAAGGGACTAAAAAGACAAAATGGATCTTGGAACTTTGGAAAATCATGTTGCTATTTAACTCTATCACGATGAGAAAACTGGCCCAATTTCTAGTATGCCCCTTAAAGTTAACCGCCACCCATTCAAACAAATAACCACAAATAACAACCTTGCTGCCTGGGGGGGGGGGGGCACTTTGGAAACTCTAAAAGAGCTTAGTGTAATGTAAGAAACTTATTGAACCTCAATAAAGGTTCAATCTGGTTTTGTTCTTACACATGAAGTGAAGTCAACTTTTGAATGGCAAGCTAGGACTGTATGATACTCCAGAAAGTAGGTCAGGGTAGTATAAAGAAGTGGATGGGACCAAGAAAGAAAAAACTCAGATCAGTTTCAATGTATTGAAACGTGTAGATCACGTGTAGATCACGTGTAGATCACGTGAAGTGTTAATACCACTTTATAATGCCTTGGTAAGGCCACACTTGGAATACTGCATTCAGTTCTGGTCGCCACGATGTAAAAAAGATGTGGAGACTCTAGAAAGAGTGCAGAGAAGAGCAACAAAGATGATTAGGGGACTGGAGACTAAAACATATGAAGAACGGTTGCAGGAACTGGGTATGTTTAGCTTAAGAGAAAGAAGGACTAGGGGAGACATGATAGCATTATTCCAATATCTCAGAGGTTGCCACAAAGAAGAGGGAGTCAAACTATTCTCCAAAGCACCTGAGGGTAGAACAAGAAGCAATGGGTGGAAACTAATCAAGGAGAGAAGCAACTTAGAACTGAGGAGAAATTTCCTGACAGTGAGAACAATTAATCAGTGGAACAGCTTGCCTCCAGAAGTTGTGAATGCCCCAACACTGGAAGTCTTTAAGAAGATGTTGGATAGCTATTTGTCTGAAACGGTATAGGGTTTCCTGCCTAGGCAGGGGGTTGGACTAGAAGACCTCCAAGGTCCCTTCCAACTCTACTATTGTATTGTATTGTATTGTATTTATTAATTTATTGGATATATTAGCACCTTATGTATTTCACAATTTTTCCTTTTGTTGCAAAAGTCTCTGCTAATTATATTTAAGATTTTTGCAGCCTTGTATGGTTGTGAAATTCAGGTAATAGATTTGGTCGTAAAGAGAGATAAATAAGAGGTGTGAATAAGCAGCTACTGTATGCACAGTCAAATAATATGGATGGACAACGTTCTGCTATGCCTGTCTGGTCATGCATAAGAAAGGGTTGATTGACTTCAATATCAAAACAGTAGTTGACTAAATCTATTGTCTTTGAGATAAGTAAAATTCAAGAGACGGAATGATGAAAAAAAAAACTTTTGTGCTAACGCCAGGGAGGATCAACATAAGAGAGTAAACAAGGTGTCTTTCTTATTAAGAAAATAAAGTCAGCTGTTTTAAGAGCTTGTTATGAATTGCTTTTCCTATAAATCCACTCTTGCGTGTAACCCAAACACCTTTAGTAAGGCTGTAATTATCTACAGTTGTCTAGGCTTCCAAATGTAATAAAATTCATCGCTCTGCCTATCCAAAAATACAGGATATTAATTTTAAGAAACCTGATCTAAAGCAAAGTAGTTGATGAGAATTCTAGGTAGGGTCAGGGTTAGAAAAAAACTCCAAGATGTAAGCAAGAAGTGAGGAAACCAAAAAGCAATGTTTATTGTCCAGACATACTTGAAACCTTTCAGGGGTACTTTCTACCCAAACTGATATTTATATTTGAAAGTTGCCTTTTCCTAGTTGAAGTAGTTACTCTATTGAGTTTTAATCTGGGTGCCTGATGTACAATGTGACTTGCAAAATGAAGGAATAACAACTAAAAAAAATAAGGTAGGCATCAGGCAAGCATAGTGACTTCTAGTTTTTGAAGCAGAATGAGAATTAGAAATAAAATCAGCAGTATGCTACCAAGTATATTATTTAAACTATTGACAATTGTTTAAAGAAAAGCATTGAGAGTCCCAAATGGGCATGTGGAAGATTGGGAAAATGGAAATATTCAGAATTCTCCAATTCCTCCTGTATTTTCCATTTTTCACCATCTGTCTTGTAGCTTCCAAATCCTGTGAGCTTCTTTTCTAAGGGAGTTTCGTATAGCAGATCCTTATTCTTGTTCAAATCTGTTAGGCTTCAAAGGGTGTAATACTGGAAGGAATTTGGATAAAAAAAAATTGGAAGAAAATTTTGAAATGATACTTGAAGCTTGAAGTTCTGTACTTCAGTCCAAGAAAGGTCAAACAAGCAGGATTGTAAAATCATAGAATGTAACCTCCTCCTGCAGAACCTCCTCTTCACTGCAGAAATCCATCATTGCAATATCCTTGCCAGACGGCCATCGTTTCTTTGTTTAGAAAATGAAAAATGAGATTCTATGACCCTCCCATAGTTGTCTGACTATACTTTCTATTTGAAAAAAAAAATTCCTGATGCTCAAACAAAATCTCCTTTTGTGAATTGATGCACATTGTTTCTAGTCCCGTCTTCTCTACTAACTCAAAACAATTCTATCCAACATGGCTGCCTTTCAGATGCTTGTAGACTGCTGTCATACTTCCCTTTTCTTCAGATTAAAATATGCAGAGCCTTCAGGCGTTCCTTATTTTTTTTCTTTCTACACCCCTTATCTTCTTGGTTGATATCATTTGACATGTTCCTTTTTCTCAATAGCCGCCTTAAAATATCGGACCCAGAAATGCATGCAATATTGAGTGTGGCCTATCTACTAAGGGTGGTTTGTCCAACACAGAATAGACAGCAATTGAAAATTCTAGGAGAGAAAGGAAAGGATCTATATGAAACTTGGGTGCCAAGAGGAGCACATCATGAGATGCAAGAGAACAAAGGGGGAAACTGAGAGAGAAAAATGTTTTAAGAAGGCGGGAGTAATGGACATGAAGAAAGAAGTGCAGAATTTATGCTGATTTGAAAATCGGCGAGATAATCTACTCTAAATGTTGTATTCCATTTGCAGAGTAAGATATAACAATAAGCACCTAGAAGAATGTTTAGAACATTTTATGCTGTGGAAGAACTTTTATAGAGGCTTTTACAGTAAGACTCACCTGGTCAGCATTTTTCATAGCTTACTCTTTTATTACGCATTATTTATTTTTCCTGGCAACTTCTTGGTAACTTTGTAGGTCAAGGTCTTTGCTGTTCAAAACTGGGTTCTTTCTAAAATACGTTGAAATCTTAATCACCAAAGAGAATAATCCTTTTGTAATTTTTTTTTAAAAATTGAACTTGAGTTGGAAGTTTAAAATAGTTTGGCTGCCCTCCTCTATCCTATCTTTATTTTTCACTTTATGGAACGTTGAGTAGGAGTGCTTTCTGAATAAATCACCACTCATAATTTCCCTTCCATCATTATGGCTTTCAGATGTGCTTGATTTCACCTTCCAGAATTTCCATTTGGGCTGGGTTTACTGCCTAAGTAGAGGGTTGGACTAGATTCCAAGGTCCCTTCCACCTCTGTTATTCAGTTCTGATCAACAATTTGACTAGGGGTGTCTGAGTGAGTCCAGAAAACCTACCTGCAGTATGTAGGGTTTGCTATGACATCACAAACCTCATTCTGCTGTTATAGTTACCAAATAGCATTGGAACACTGCATAAATATTGTAGAAGTGACTTCCAAGTCTGAGTTTAGTTGGAAGATACAGGAATAATGCTATTCTTGCTGTTTTTCCAGAGGTCTAAAGTAAGGGGGCATTTTTGCTTTTAAAGTACTAGAGAAGATAACACTGATCAAGTGAAACGCTCTGAGTCCCGTAAGCTATTATAATATACTTTGCAGAACTGAAAGATCTAAATTCTCCATGCTGTAGTAATTGTTATGTAGCATTGTTTGTAATTGCAATGTTTGCTAGACTTAGGCCCGAAGAAATTCTCAATAACTGTTTATAAAGTTCCTACATATTGTGAATATTGAACTGGGGTTAACCTTTGATCTTTCTGTTGTTATCTCCATTTTATTGGGGATATTTCACAGCAAGTCTGCAGAGGAAGTAAAACTGAGTGAAATTGGGAATTGAGCTTACTCTGTGCATATAAAAGTGAGGAAGAGAGAAAAACTTTCTTTTTCCTACAATTTATACTATGTAACAAATCATGTGTATGTTATAAATGTTCTTACAAACATTTCTGTATGTGATGTAACACCAGTCATCAGAATCCACATTTCTTTTCTTTTCTGAACTATTTCACTGCTGTTTTACAGTATTTTTATTCATTATTTGCATAAGACTGCATATTCTTGTGTTTTAGCTTTTCTCTTGACATTCCCTGCTGCTTTAAACTATTTATTTAATGTATCTTATTAGAATGAATATATATATATATATATATATATATATATATATATATATATATATATATATATATATATATATATATATATATATATATATATATATATATATATGCACACAGAATAATTACAAAAATCTATAATTATTGTTGAATATCTGGTAATCTAATTTTTTTAAGAGTTGCATCAAATTTCACAGTTGCTGGAGAAACAGCTGTTTGATGTGCATGCATTGTGTGAGGGAATGCTGCAAGTATATACATCTTTAAATATAATAACTTAGTCACATTTATTTATATCCCACCATTTTTTTTTAATAAATAACTTAAAGAGCATGTCCAACACACATTCCTTCTCCAAGGCGCTGCTTGGAGTGTCCAAGCATGGGTTAACTTTAGCTTGCTGCCCAAGGACTGAGTTTAAATCTTTAGTGTAGCCATGCCTCCTGCTCCATTTGGGGGTCAGTTTGAAAAACTCAGTCGCCCTAAAAGGATGTATTTGAATTTCCAGTCCTTGAATAGCAAGCTGGATTTCCAAACCGCTTTTTTCCCATTCACTCTGCTGCAGCCTAGTCCCTTAGCAGATCGCTGCCGGGAGGGATGCTGGTCAAGTGGCCTTGCCCTGGGTCTCCAGGCAGGCCTCCCCCTTCCCTGAAGATCTTGATTGAAGGCCACAAGGAGTTTGGCTTTCTGGGCCATTCTTTGTCTTTATTAACAACGCGGATCTGCAGCGCCCTGAGGACTTCTCCTATTGGCACCATTTTGTTGCTGCATTCCCTGCCGCGCCGTTGCCTCAGAGACTCTACTTACTCCAAGCAACCTTCTGAATACCGAGGTTTGAGGGCTGAGAGTTCACCATGACCAGCAAGAGTATGGAGAAGGCCGCAAATCAGGCAGGGCCTACCAGCAGCAAGCGCAGCCCAATCCTTTGGCCAAGGGTGCCAGTGCAGCATGCCCCACTAAAGGGAAGCAGCCTAGAACAAAGAGTGGGTCCAAGGCAGAGGAGAGGCTGGCTGAGAGACGCCAGAGAGCCCTAGAAAAGCAGTTTCAAAAGGCTCAGGGCAACCAAGGGCTTCAACAGGATCTCCCTCCACCTGCTGGGATTCCTGCTGATCCTCCCATTCTAGATCCTCATCTAGATGAGCCCCCATCTATGGTAGAGGAGGGTGACTTTGGGTTCTCCTCCAACCCCTCTAGAGCCTCTCCCAGATCCTTAGCCTCGTCCCTAGAGGAGGAGTACTTTGAGGAGGTTGGTTCCCTATTGGAGGAGGAAATCCCTCTTTCTGGGCCTGTCACCAGGGCTTTTCCCCAGGACCAGGATCACACCCCCGAGCTGACCACAGCCATGAAGTAGGTGGTTGCAAGGGCCATATCTCAAGGGATTGCTGATGGTATCCAGCAATTGGGCCTCTCCCTACCCTTCCCAGGCCAAACCAAAGCCAAGGCAAAGGTTCCTAATCCCCGCAGCAAGCTGGCAGGGTCTCCCCTCTGCCCCCCTTGTCTGTCAGTGAAGCATCTGACATAGAGGAGGTCGGTCAAGATGCCCCAGATTTGTTGGAGGATGAGAATCCAACCCCTGACGTCCTCGCATTTTCGAATTTATTCAAACCCTCCATGTTCTGGGCCATTCTTACCAAGTCTAGGGCCTCTTCTATCCAAATGGGGCTTCCCGCCCAATCAGATTAGAATTCAACCGATCAGGGCAACAAGCCAGTAGATGGAACTCAGGATCTAGATGCAGGACTGTTCAAAGAAACCACTCCCCTCCAGGAGCTGGTTCCACCTCCCCAGTTTTTCCTGGACATTATTCAGTGCCAATGGGCCCAGTCGAGTTCCATGGCAAATCCAAGTGGGGTGGATAAGAAGCTGTATTCTATGGAGGCCGCCATGGAGGATATCTTAAATCTTCCTCAGGTGGACGACCCCATAGTGTCCCTAACCTCAAATTCGTCTCTCCCAGCTGACCTGCTGGAAGGACTTAAGGCTGAGGACAAGAGGGTGGAGAAGTCCTGTCACAAAACTCACATGGCCACACCGTGGGCCGTAAAGGCTTCCTCTTCCTACTTTGGTAGGGCGGCACTATTTTGGCTGCGCAAATTGCTGTCCACTCTCCCGGCTAGTGACATTAAGTCGCGCCAGGATGTCAACGAAATAATCGTGGCAATTGAGTATTCGGCCGATGGTTTGCTTAACGCCACCAAATTCTCAGTCAGGGCCCTTACCTCTAATGTGACCTCGCGTCGTCTGCTGTGGCTTTGCAACCAGGCGCTCTGGATCCTTGAAGAGTAACAACAGATGCCAGCCTGTACGGCTGGGGTGCCCACTTTCAGATTCAGGTGACGCAGGACAGATGGTCACCACAATATAAATTGGCTGGAGCTCAGGGCGGCCAGGCTGGCACTTCGACATTTCCGCCAGCAGATATCCGGCGCACACGTCCTTGATCGAAGGCCCTGATGCTGGAGGCAGAGGCTATTTGGCGTTGGGCCGGATGCCACCTGGGGTCGCTGAAGGCGGATCACATCTCAGGGGAGGAGAGCACAACGGCAGACTAGCTGAGCAGAACGACAATCAGCAACTCAGAATGGTGGCTCTTTCCATCTCTCTTTCACCAACTGTCCGAGAGATTCGATCTTCCGACGATAGACCTGTTGGCCAGTCCGTTGAACACGCAACTCCCTCGGTTTCTCTCGTGCTACCAATGCCCCGGAGCAGAGAGGGCGGACGTCCTGCGATGTCACTGGCCTTCAAGTCTCCTTTACGCCTCCCCCCCTCTCAACCTCATTCCTCAGTTGATCAAGAAGATCCTGCTAGAGGGGGCCAAGGTGCTGCTGGTCGCATCCCATTGGCCGAGAAGATCCTAGTTCGCCAACCTCGTCGAGCTGTCCGTGATCAAGAGCTTGCGCATTCCTCAGGAGCAGATATCCCTCAGCCAGGGGGCCATTCAACACCCGGACCCTCAATGGCTCCAGTTGGCCATCTGGCATTTGAGGGGGAACTCCTGAGGCGTGACAGTTTCTCGGACAGGGTCAGCCACACCATTCAGGCGTCTAGACTCCCTCTACGGTGTGCATCTATGACGCTACTTGAACTGCCTTTTCAGTTTGGTGTCTACCGCGTCAAATTGTCACCACGGCCGCAACTATACCACAAATCCTTGACTTCCTTCAGGACGGATTGGACAAAGGTCTTACCCCTAACAGCCTTCAGAGGCAGACTGCCACCTTGGCAACCATCTTATCCAGAGATGATTCTACACCGCTTAGCAGATACCCCATGGTTCATAGCTTCCTGAAGGAAGCTGCCAACTTACGTCTTCCAACGGTCCACCAATACCCGACTTGGGACCTGGCAGTTGTTCTGCAGACATTGACTTCTGCTCCATTCGAACCACTTCATTCTGTTTCTTTACGCCACTTATTGTTTAAGACTGCATTTCTCATTGCAATCACTTCGGCTCGCAGAATCTCTGACTTGGCGGCCCTATCGATCAGGGAGGACCTTTGTGTTGTGCATCCGGACAGTGTCATTCTTCGGCTTGACCCCTCTTTCATCCCTAAAGTCAACACCTTGTTCCACCAGTCACAGGAGTAATTCTCCGTGATTTCTGCCCACATCCCAGACATCCCAGAGAGCGGGTCTGGCACAAACTCGACGTACGATGGGCAATACGCATATATAAGAAGATGACAGCCTGTTTTTGCAAGTCCGAATCCTTTATTTCCTTCCAGCCCACCTCAATGGGCAGGAAGGTTTCTTCTTCGACTATTGGGCGTTGGCTGCGCACCTGCATTAAACTGGCCTACAAACATCAGACCCAGCCAGTTCCTCCTCGCATCACCGCTCATTCCACGAGGAGCGCCGCGACCTCAGCCGCATGGACAACCCAGGCGCCCATCGAAGAGATATGCAGGGCAGCGACTTGGACCTCGCCATCCCCATTTGTTTGTAACTATAAATTGGACTCCTTTGCAGCAGCGGAGGCCTCTTTTGGCAGGAGGGTCCTGCAGTGAGTCTTAGCAGCTCCGGAACAACGGACTGTTTCTGTTTCCCACCCTGGGACTATATAGCTTGGGTATGTCCCATGCTTGGACACTCCAAGCAGCGCCTAGGAGAATGACCGTTGGCTTACCTGAATGATCGTTCTCTAGGCGCTGCTGGAGTGTCCAACCCCACCCTGGGGTAATCTGGTGGAGCCGAATCACCTCTCCTGAGGACATAGTTCACCTTCTTCGACATCCTTCTGGACTTCACCTCCTCGTTTTTCAAACTGACCTCCAAAGGGAGCAGGAGGCATGGCTACACTAAAGATTTAAACTCAGTCTTGGGCAGCAAGCTGAAGTTAACCCATGCTCGGACACTCCTGCAGCGCCTAGAGAACCACCATTCAGGTAAGCCAACGGTCATTCTCCTCCTATTTTCCCCACAACAACCATCCTGTGAGGTGAGTTGGAGCTGAGAGAGAGTGACTGGCCCAAGATCACTCAAGCTTATCTTCTAGTAGATCAGAATTCCTAAGGAGGTTCTCAATCATCCAGGTCAGGGCTCCCCAGCCTGTGGGCCGCAGTCCATTACTGGGCTGTGGCCTATTCACAACCAGGCTCTGTGAGTGGTGAGCTAGCACACATAAGCATGCATGCAGGTTCATTTGTGTGGGTGATGGGCACCAGCACACCACCCCACTTGTGCAAGAGGTGTGTGTGTGTGTGTGCACCCGCTGCTCACACAAGCGAAACTGCATGTATGCACACATGCACACTTGCCCCTCACACAAAATCATCCCTTCTTCTCCCCCTCCCCCCCCCCCCCCCCCGCAACAGGCCACCAATCCGGAAAGAATGGGGAGCACTGATTCAGGTCATTGATTTTTCGATGACTTGGATCCCAAATTTTAAAAAATATATATTGGAAAGTCTTCTTTTGGGAAAAGGTACTTGAGACATTGGGACAGCCATGACTTGGATGATTGAAAATCCCATAGACATTGTTAGGCAAGGTGGGTATTTAATGAGTTGTGCTAAATTTTATGAGGTTTGTTTTAACAATGATTGTTCAGCGAATCATTGCAGTTACATGAGTCATGCAATCCTTCAGTGAACCTGGCTTCCTCTGTTGACTTTGCTTGTTGGAAGGTTTCAAATGTTGACTTTGCTTATTGGAAGGTTGCAAATGTAGATGAACCTGGGCCACTGCAACGACTGTAAATACGTGTTGGTTGCCAAAAGCCCTATCACGGGGGTACTGCAATGGTCATAATGAAGGACTGATTATAAGTAACTCTTTTCAATCCTGTTGTAATTTCAAACAGCCACTAAATAAATAGTCGTAGGTTGAGGGCTACCTGTATTTTCATTGTTTGTAGGTGGGATCAGAATGAACATTGATTGTCTAGAGGACAGGTCCAAACAGTAGAAATTTAGAGATTTATTTGTTTGTCTTGCTATCTGCAGTTGAGCTTAGACTTGAATGATTAATTATCATGCTCTTCTACTGGTATGTAAGACAGGATGTAATAAGAACCTGCCCTAGGTCTAATTCTTATGGTTAACTGTATGGATTTTTCCAAGGAAAAGGGATCTATAATGACTGTTTTGCGCATACTGCTCTTTCTAAGAATTAATCCTACAATTATGCACTTCAGTAGTTAGTCAGCAGCATTGTCTGGATGTGTGTTGTTAAATGACATCACTAAATAGCTATTGCAAAGTTTTTTTGTATGTGTTACTCAGGGTGATTTAAGAGTTCTTTAATTGTACAGTCGATGCAAAATGTAAGTCCTGAGAGCAGGGTGATTTAATGTGACTGCAATTTGGGCTTGATCACTGCAAGGGAGTTCCATGAAGAAGTATTGACCCCATTCAGATTTTCCTGAGTGTTTGCATATCTTTGATACTGAGTGTTATCAAAGCTTCCTCAGGGTTCTATTGATACATAAAGAGAGCTTGAGAAAAGAAACCGCACCAATGTTTAGGGCTTGTTTCTTTTATTTCATAAAGAGAGTCCTCCAAGATGTGATATAACAATGCAAAAAAAAATTAGTATCTCCCGGTTGTGCCATGTTTAGTCATAATAAATGTCATCACTTAATACGAAGAAATTGAAGTCAAAACCTAAGCCTAATAATAAAACTGAAGCTCTAGGAAAGCTATAAATAGGTAATCCCATGACAAAAGAAAGAATAATGAATGTAATACATGAACTTGGTTCTCTGCCAACCAATGAAAATCAGAATACACAAATGCATGCATCCATCTATTTCTGTTCATGTTAATTCATTTTAATTCACTGATTTCTAAATAGTTGGATTCAGAGGTGGTATTCTGCTGGTTCTTACCAGTTCAGGTGAACTGGTTGCAGCGGCTGCTGGAGGCTCCGCCCACCCACCCTGACGTAATCCACAACCTTCTGCGCATGCGCAGGTGGTGCGTGTGAGCAAAGCGAACTTGTGCGCGAGCGCTCTCACATTTGCAAACTGGTAGCAAAGGTAAGTGAATCCCACCACTGGTTGGATTCATTTAATTTTCAAAAAGCTTGAAAAAGCAAAGGAAGATAGCCTTTCCTCTCAAATACGTCCTTTTTAAATGGAAAAACTCTGTGAATGTGTGATTCTGCTTCTTTTGTTTGCCAAGCAAAACCAATTACCACTCAGGAAACTTGTTAAAAACCTTTAAAAAGATTTTGAAGAAAATTTTGTGGTCGGCATGTAACAATAAGAAATACAGATAGTCCTTGATGTACGACAACAATGGAACCTGGAAGTTAAGTTGAAAGTCATTGTCATCATAAGTAGAGACACCACATGGCTATACTCGATTTCAGGATCATTTTAAATATCAGCCCCAAAGTAAAATCACTGTGGTCATTAAGTGAATCATGTGGTTGTGAAACAAACCGCATGGTCTTTAAGGAAGTCCAGCATACCCAATGGCTGTTCTTTTCTATTTTCTGCTAGAAAACATAAACATTGCAAGTTGCAGTCATGTAACACTGGAATACTGCAACTGGTTGTAAACAAGCAAGTTGCCAAGTGCCCAAACTGTGATTCACGTGATCATGGGGTGGGGCTGGAGTCAAGGATGGGATGTAAGTAGCTGGTGAGCTTCAAATCAAGTACTGAGCGATCATTTAGACTTGATTTGGGAAAAGTGAGTTTGTTTAAACAAAATGTGAACCATTTGGGGTAAGGTGAATAATAATTATCTTGGGAGTGGAGTCAATTGAGCATTTGGCTGATTGCTTTTGTTCATAATCTGCAATCATGGCAATGATTTTCTGGATTGTTTCCCACAAGCATGATATACCATTTGGCTTACCAGTTGCATGGAAAATGGCAATGTCAGCGTGTGATTATGTCAAAGACCTCAGAAACATTTACAGTGTAGCCTGAGTTTATGCAGTGAACACCCCGTGAGACTAAAAGTTGAAAAGCACATTTCATATACAGCACACAAACATTGTTTGTAGATATACTGAAAATGTATACTAGATATCTCGTAAGCTGGTGAATATGGTTGGAAATTTATTTAGACTGAAGCAAATTTAGTGATATTTGAAGCAACAACAGCTGTTGAAACACTACTTAAATTATATCATTTTACTGTGATCATCTTGCATTTATACAAAACTTTGTACATATCTCTATAACTTACATACAATAAGGAATTTTAATTGTTTTTCTATAGACTATTTCATTTTTTGCCCTATTTTTCCAAGTATACAACCATTGCAATTAGACTATGCATAGCATAATTGAGGTACCATTCATGGCAGGCATGCAATTTGTATTGGAGATCAAGTTTTATTTCAGAGTGTAACACTATAAACCAGTCACTTAATGAGGGATATATTACTTTCCAGTTCCATGAATCTTTCCCTACTTTGTTGTTGCAATATTGCAAGGAAATTTGATAAAGAAAAGAGGACAAATAACAACTCTTATCTGAAGTATAAACAGTATGTTATCAGCATTAGAATAAACAAAAGAGAGTTTGTTATAAATCTTACCTTATCTTTTTTTGTTTTATTTTTGTGGGCAAGAGACAGTAATGTATAAAACTTTTCCTATTGTTATATATTTTGTCTTCCCAAAAGTGGCATATTTTTCTTTAAACTTGTGTTGCTTACGTCCAACACATTGCTCAAATGATAGGCACTAACGCATATTGTACTTTTATGTAATAGGTTTATTCTGCAGTAAATCATCTTGGGTTAATTTTCTTGGAAATTGTCCTCTAGTATTAGCAATTTTATTTTGAACTGGTGAAAAACATTTGACAAAGTTCTTCACTAAAAGCATCTGTAAATATAGTTGTGACTTAAGAGAACAGAATCTGGAATAAGCAGCTGACAAAATGCTTAGGCTTTGGGCATTCTCTACCAATTATTTAAAAGTGGCTTAAATTTCAAGTAGTTTCCAAATATTGCACAAGCTTTATTAATCTCAGTGGGAGGCTATGTGGCCATATCTTGCAACATTTAGTTGAGGATTCTGAAATCTCACAATATTTTTGTTTTTTAAAAAATCATAATGGAAACAGAATTTACTGTAAGTTGCAGTGGATGTCACTGATCCTGCTAATACTTGGTTTCCCGTTGCTTTTTTAATTGCTTGCAATTTACCTAGAGTAGAATGTATAGTTTACAGACAGTGTGAAGGATGGCAATTTGTAAGGCTCTATATTGGTATTCTTGTTTACTTAAATATGTTAATAATTGCCATGGATTAAAGAGTATCAAGTTTTCAAATGACAGCAAATTATACAGACTTAGCAGATGTAAGAGTTTAAGAACTGAGTCACTGGATGATAATATACCAGGTATAATTAACACAAATAAATGTAAAGAGCTGGGCATTGGAACATTTTCTTCTAATTTTGCATAGAAGCTCAGGATTGGTGATCAACCAAGAAAAACATTTATTTTCTTGGTTTATGGGGCCAAGATATAAAATTTCATTACAGATCCAAGGTATGGGGAACGGTACATTCCACGGGACTGAAAAATAAAATGGCCATTAACAAGGTTTGCTAAAGCTTCCCTATTGTAGTTGTTTGGACTTCAACTCCCAGAATTCCTACACCAGTATGCCATGGATCTTAAAAGCTGCCAAGTCTAAGAAACACTGAGCTGCAACGTTAATATTGTGACAGAGGTTTTAATGTTTTTGTTCCTCTTTCACGTTTGTTGCTGCTACCATCCAATTTCTGCAGAGAGATGGACGGGGCATTTCAATTGTGAGCTATCTTTATTTACCATGGACTATCTGTTTTATTATTCCTCTGTTATATTACAGTGTAATATTATTATTATTATTTATTAGACTTGTTAGCCGCTCCCTCTCCACGAAGGGACTCGGGGCGGCGTACAATAAATAAATCACATGTTACACGATTAGACATTACATGATTAGACATTACATGGAGGAGGTATAAAGTCACAACAATTGTTACAATACAAAAACAACAACAATAATAAGGTTAAAAATTAAAATACCCCAATTTAAAATTTTAAAGTGTAAAAAGTTTAAAATTGCCAGGAGGATTAGAGATAGAACTATAGTTGAGCCAGGCCAGCTAGTTGGAAAAGGTGGGTCTTGAGTTTTGTACGGAAGGAGCGGAGGTCGGTAGTAATCCTAATGTCGGGGGGGAGGTCATTCCAGAGGGCTGGGCCCATCACAGAGAAGGCCCTGCTCCTGGGCGCCGCCCTTTGGCACTGCTTAGTGGACAGCACCCGGAGGAGTCCCTCTCTGTGAGAGCGGATTGATTGTAGGGATGTATGGGGCAGGATGCGATCCCGCAAGTAACTAGGTCCTGTGCCATGGAGCGCTTTAAAGATGGTGATCAACACCTTGAAACGCACCCGATAGACCACAGGGAGCCAGTGCAGCTCGCGCAGGAGAGGTGTTATATGGAGGTATCTCGTACTCCCCATAATCACCCGCGCGGCCGCATTCTGGACCAGCTGTAGTCTTCGGGTGCATCTCAAGGGAAGCCCCAGGTAGAGAGCATTGCAGTAGTCCAGGCGGGACGTCACCAGCGCATGAGTGACTGTGCGTAGGGCATCCCAGTCCAATAGGGGGCACAATTGGCGCACCAGGCGAACCTGGTGGAACGCCCCCCTCACCACGGCTGCTAGTTCACTTATTTTTGTTCACATGCTTCATAATAAAATCCCTTTCAACCCAAATTCAAGTATTACCAACCAATAAATTAATGCTAAGCCTCTGTGTAGAGTAGAAAAGCAGCATACAGAAAAGCTTAACTGAATAAATATGTGTAGTGGTTTATAAAAGGGTAAAACATCTTCAGCCATGCTGCCCTCTCCCCTTTCTTACACTGTTCAAAAATCACAGCTGCCTGTTAACTCCTACTAACTCCTGCACATTTATAGCTAAAGGCTTATAATTTTATTTATTTATTTATTTTGCTGTATGAGTTTATCTAAACAATTCCTTGACTAGTTGATTATGGCATTTGGAATTTCAGTAAGCAAATGACCTGGGCAGCAGCTGGTTTGTAGCATTTAAATAATTGATGCTTGTCCAGTTTAGTCTGTCCCCCTCCCCCTTCCCCCCCAATCAACCCAATGGTCTCTAATATCTAGTCACGGTATTGAAATTAAGCATGAACATTCACTGGTACTGTTTCTGATTATCACACTTTGTGGAGTGAGAAAGACTGACACTTTTGTATCCTGCATGGAACTCTCCAAGAGAAATGTGCTTGGCATCTCTTGGAATTAGAATGTTTTTGATCTTGGTCTGAATGGTGAAAACATCTGCTTCATTGCCATGTATTTTGAGAGCCAGGAAAGTCTATAGAGTAGTTTGGCTATGGGATCCTACATCAAACTGTAGATCGGGGTCTCCAAACTTGGCAACTTTAAGACTTGTGGACTTCAGTTCCCATAATTCTCCAGCCAGCTGGCTGGAGAATTCTGGGAGTTGAAGTCCACAAGTCTTAAAGTTGCCAAGTTTGGGGACCCCTGCTTTAGAACGAACCCTCCGTTTAATATTTGCGCTCTGTTAATTATGAGGAATTGAAAAATTGAAAAAAAGAGGTGGCGAGAATAAACACGCAAAAACTGCGCCAACAGAAGAAAAATCCGCCCAAGAAAAGAAAGAAACAAACAAACAATTTAGCAAAAGGGAACACTAAAAAAAATTTCCCTCATCAGCGTCTGGAAATTGAAGTCCACAAGTCTTAAAGTTGCCAAGTTTGAAGATCTCTGCTATAGATCATATCGTGTAAACTGAGGGCATATACCGGTCCGTAAACCGGTCTTGTATCTGATTTTTTTAAAAATATAAATGATGCTGTGCTTCAACGGTTAGATAGACACTGGCATTTGAACATAGATCTTTTTAGCATTTATATTTTGTTGTGTTTTACTAATCTAGGTGAAATGTTAATACCGATTGCTAGTCCACGTATGATGTGCCATGTACTAAATAAATAACAGCTACTTCAACATTTTTAACTCATCAGATAGCCATGGTCCCAAAGGTGCTTTTTCAGGAGGCAACTAGACTTCCTTGTTTTTGCTTTTGAAGACGTTGCGCTTCTCATCCAAGAAGCTTCTTCAGTTCTGACAGGATGGTGGGGAATGGAAGGATTTATATCCCTTGCAGAAATCCTTCCATTCCCAACTGTCCTGTCAGAGCTGAAAACGCGTCTTCTCTCTATTTGTTTAGCATTTGGTAAAATTTAATCACAGGAGAAGAGCAAGATGCTTGCATGTCACGAAGTGTACAAAGTATCAAGATGATAGGAATTCAATAGAGGTCCAATGGATTTTATATTAACTGCTGTTGCATCTATGTCTGCTTGTCACTTGCAGGTGGTTCTTTCCATACTATATATGCTTTGGAAACTAATCTCCAGTTCCCATAGTTTGGGAACAGAGTAGGGAGGGAAAACCTGATAGCAAAATGATGCAGAAAATAGAAAGAAGGGAGGAAGGAAGTAGATAAAGATAAAAAGGAAAGTGGCATCTAGGTAAGCAGCGCAAAAAAAGAGCATTGCTGGATTACTATTCAGAACTTACCTTGAATCAAGATGGTTCGTTTCTATCTCCTCATGAATTCCGAGATAAAGACAGAATGCTCTGTTATATTTCTAGAAAAGTTATTTGTGTGTTTCAAATTATCCCACAGATGAGTTCATTAAGGAGTTATAACAATGCTAGGGAATGAATGGCTGATTTCAAACAGAAATGGGAAAGAAAATAATTGGGGTCACATTTCACTTTTTAGATTTATCTAGCTATTATCACCTCTGTCAATTTGTGAGCTAAAATATAAATAACTTGTATTCCGACCTTTCTGAATTTTAAGATGATATTTTCAGAGCAGAGAATATATATATATAAAGATACATTCTGGATGTATTTCAGAAAAATGTATATTAAGGAAGTGTGTAGAAAAAGTACATTCAAAGAAAGCTTGAATCAAAATGTATGATATAAAAATGATTAACATAAATGTGATTATGAGGAGAAATGTTTGAGTCTTTGCCATTTTTAAGAAATACAATGATGTTTATCAAAATGGGAGGAAGACTAAGTTAATTTTAAATTGATAATTATAGATACATATACAATAAATTCTGATATACAACATATACATATACAATAATCTCTAGTGTTTAACTTTAAATAAAAATAAATTGTTCCTTTCGTTTGAAATAGTACTAATAATTTCTATATTAAAATGAAGTTTCTTAATGTTTTCAGGGCTGAATTTGGAATGCAGCTGCCAAGATACAAAAGATCTTATGATGCCTAAAAGGAAAAAAAGAGAATTTGAAAAGAATTAGACTGAGAAATCATTTATTTTTCAGGTATCACATTTTCCTTTTTACTGGTTTTTTAAATTAGATTTAATTTCTTTAATTTGATCAAAAGTTCATCATAATTTTGTGATAGAAATACATACAGTATATGGTATATAATTGTACAATGCATTTCAGCTTTTATTTGTGGATTTTTTAAAATGCCGTTATATTTCACTATATGTATATATTTAAAAAATCTGCTAAGTGAAGAAACTCTCCTATTTCTCCCTTTTCATTTATTTTTACTTAGATGGTTAAAATATTATTATACTGATGTTCTTGATGTCAGTTTAATCACTGTTAAGACTACAGGGGGAGAATACATTTAAGAAGGTGACATCTGTTACCTGTTTCTCTCCTTTTAAAGCCAGACTGGTATCTTCAAAGGGTTTTTGTCAATAGTTCTACCACAGTTTTAGACTTATCTTTCTGATAAAGTCCAACATTATTCTTTAGTTAGCAACTACAGACAATTTTCTTTCAACATCATTAGGAGTTTTAGCAATGAGGCTATATCTCTGCACATATTCATCGGAGAGACAATTGCATTGAACTAAAAAAAAAATGTTTTTCGATCACAAGATGCTTCATCCTTGCTACTCTCTGTTTTGGAAGGGGCCATTTCTTCTTAGCCTATAAACATTTCATTGCTTGTGTACTTTATTTAAGTTATCCAAAGCATAGTTTTAAAACCAAAGTGGTATACAAAAAGCTTTAAATCACAAAACTTAATAAAGATAATGGCAAAATCAAAAGCAGCCGTTAAAACCAGCAAGTAGCAGATACTCATGGTAATTTTAATTCCATTGTAGACTAAGGGTAAATAGGGGTGAAATAATAGGGCACCTCAGCCTCTGTCTCGAGGTAGGCACTTGAATAGCCTGATATCTATTCAGGTAGGCCTGTGTCACTCTTGCTCATCAAGTGTATTGCCTCTGTCATCTTGCTAGTTTATTCTTAGTGTTCCATAAAAATCCACATGTTGGCATTGTTCAGTGCTTTTACAACAAGCTGACATAACTTTGACTGAAATTATTCACTGTAGCTTTCTTGCTACTTTGCTCTAAACTGAGATTTTTCAGTTTGAATAAGCACAATATCTTTTTTTACTTTACTTTACTTTTACTTTTATTCATATTTCTAGACCGCCCCCTCTCCCAAAAGGGACTCGGGGCGGTGTACAGTCAATGGAATACATAAAAAGAATACATAAATAAACAAATACTTAAATATTTAAATTCTTAAATAATTAAATGCTTAAATGCTTAAATGGAGGAGGTTATAAAGACTGTGCATTCAAGTAAAGCATTTAAAATACAATATTTAAAAAACGACCCCTAAAAATACCCCAAAGAATTAAATTTAAAATAGTTCCCCAGAAATTCCAATTAAAATATCTGCCAGGAGGTAAATAAAACTATGAGTGTGCCAAGCCGGCTAATCGAAACAGGTGAGTCTTTAATTTTTGTCGGGAGGAGCGGAAGTCGGTGGTAGTTCTGATGTCAGGGGGGAGGTCATTCCAGAGGGTTGGGCCCATCACAGAGAAGGCTCTACCCCTAGGTGCCGCCCGTTGGCATTGCTTTCTTTTAGAGAAGAAAACTCTCCATCACTAAGTCACAATGGAATGTTTGCACACAACCTACATTCATAGGTTTCGTCACTGGCAGGCGTGCTTAAATCCATGCCCAAATCTCTAGAAAGTCATTATTAGCATGTACAGTACAGAGTGTTATATTTGATATAATGGTCTGACTTAGTAAAGCAGCTTCCTATTTAGGGGAAATGATTCCTAGGGAATAACAATAGTACCTGTTTCAAAATTCTGTGAGTTAAGCAATTGAACTCAAACGTCCCCATTTAAGCATTGGATGAGGAAGGGAATGGTATTTCTCAACCATGACAACTTTAAGCAGTGAGTTGAAGTTCTCAACACTTTAAAGTTGTGAAGATTGAGTGACACAGTTCTAGAAAAATATGTACTCCATTCATTCATTTGCTTGTAATGCTAATAACCTGTATAGTACTTCATGTGCATTATTCTGAACTCAAGATTCTGAGAGATGTTTTGCTTTGTCATTGTTCTTGTTGCAATTTGAGAAAGGGGTAGATAATTTAGCTGTAGTAAGATGGAACAACAATGTGATGGAAGGAAGTGGAAGAGTTTTAGCCCTTTTTTTCTCTTTTGAAGGGATTTTTTTTAAAAAAAGATTTAGAGATGCAGTAAATCTTTGTTAAAGAAATTAGTAGCCCTTAATTTGACTTCCACTGACCTGCCAAAAACAAAATACGTCTCTATTATTTCCAAGAAAATTATGCGTCCATATAGTTATCAGCAACAAATTTAACATTAAGGAGACTTTACCAAACCCTTACAATAACTTTTTGCTTAAAATTAATAAGCACCCATTTCCCTTAGATTATTCAACAAAAATTAAATGAATTTCAAGTCCCACATAGATTTCCTGCCTTTTAAAATAGATATACTTAAATTGAGATAACTCACATGCTTGGGTATATCTGCCTTCCCCTGATGAATTGTCCCTGATTGGTAACTTTCTATAATCTTTCTATTATATTATCTGGTAACTTTCTATACTCTTTCTATTATATTATCTTTTAATGTTGTTTGTCTAATAATGATGTGTATTGAGCCAGCTTTGGCTTATTTAGTGAACCATATCATAGCACAATGCATAAAACAGCATGGAAACTGATAGCCACAAAGCAAGAAGTGAAGAATTCGGTAGAGTTTGTTGTTTAGCTATTTCTTATTTTCTTTATTTGTATACATCCAGTCTCCATTGCTGAGTTTAATGAAGAGAACTTTAAGTTTCACTTTGAGAAATAATATTTTAGTCAAGCAGTTTCAGATTCTTTTCCAGCTTATTGACTTGCACATTTATTTGTTTAAGTACACTTTCTGGGGGTGTTTTTACCATTTGGAGAACCCCTTGTAGATGCATTCTAACATTAGATGGGATTGGGGGAGGAGTCAGAAAAATCACTATGATAAAAGACCAATTTTTAAGCTCTTGAACAAATCGGGAAGCCAATGAGTTTCTTCTGAGTTTCACATGCTGAAGAAAAATAGCTTAGTCCTGATCATCTTTCTTTTCTTAGGTTTCAGTCAATAAAAGTTAAGTATCTTTCTAATAAACATTGGCATGGCATGGACTTTATTCTTGCTGATAGTAACTGGGGAAAACCCAGCATTTTTCTAATTTGGTTCTTTCTAAGATTTCTAAGGATTTTGAAAGTTGCACAGATAGTCTTTGACTTATGACCGCAATTGAGCTCAACCTTTCTGTTGTTAAGTGAGACATTAGTTAAATGAGTTTTGCCCCATTTTATGACCTTTCTTGCCACAGTTGTTAAGTGATCGCTGCAGCTGATTAGTTAGTAACTCTGCTCTTAAGTGATTCTGGCTTCCCCATTGGCTTTGCTTGTCAAAATGTTGCCAAAAGTGATCCCATGACCATGGGACACAGCAGCAGTCAGAGATATCAACCAGTTGCCAAGCATCTGAATTTTAATTACCTGATCCTGAGGATGCTGCAAAAGTCATAACTCTGAAAAGTGGTCATCATTTTTTCAGTGCGGTTTTAACTTTGAATGGTCACTAAATGAACCGTTGTAAGTTGAGGAGTACCTATAATTCTGTAATATTGGGAGAGTCCGAGTTAGGAGGACTTGAAATTACTCCATGGCCACAAGTTATAAGTTCTAGGAATGTTGTAACAGCACATTAGCAGGAAAGAGTTTTCTGAATCATTCTGTGAAAAATGATGACATGAGAAGTCTTTGTGACAACCTCGATGTGTCCATGTTATTTTCTTGGTAGAAACGATTTTCCCCCTCTCGTTCCTACCAATACTTGAAGAAAACTGAGGTTTCTACAACCATCCACAAATCAGGAAGTATCAGGCCCACAAACCGTAGATTTCCTTTCAGTTTTATTGTTCCCAAAACATATTGAGGGCTGTCATTTACCTCTGCTCAGTACCTTTGTGAACTTTATACCTGCTGCTTGACTTGACCTCCCTTGACATTTTGTATCTTGGCTCTAGAAATATTGCCAAAAGTAAAAAAAGAATCTTTTGTTAAAGCTCTGCCAGCTCCTTTCTCAGTGTGGTACAGTTTGTTTTCTTATAAGAATGAGCCAGTTCAGTGATTCAATGAATACATAGCTGTAGACCTGCAGGTTGTGGGAGGGTTTGGGGGGGGGGGGGACTTGATAAAAGGCTCTAAGGAAAATAAAGAGGAAAGTTTACCTGCATTTGACAGCTGAATGTTTTTTCTTGCGTTGGGTTTGGTACGTTCTCAACTCACTGTGGCATAGAGGAACAGCAAATTGTGCATGTATTCAAAATCAAATTCAAAGTACATTAATAGGTCACCAACTAAACTTACAAACTGGGTGTCTTCCACAGTTTAATACGTAGGCTTTGTTGGATGGGATAATAAGCCAGGCTGAAATAACCTCTCAGATTATATTGCAGAGAAAGATAATATAATTTTATAGAACTGGCTCAATCAAAAATGTTTACAAAAGTTACTGTAGTTACTGTACTAAATTTTAGACACAAAATACACTGCTAAAGAGCTCTGTTAAATGGATTTAGTCAAACTGATCATTTGAAAGAGGGTTTGGTGTATGGTTTAAGGCACCAGGCTATAAATCAGGAGACTGAGTTCTAATTCCACCTTAGGCACTAAGCCGATTGGATGTTTTTGGGCCAATTCTTCTCTCTCGGCCCTAAAAAACAAATAAGCCACTTCTGATATCTTGCTGAGAAAACTGCAAGGACTTGTCAGTCAAGTCACAAGACATCAACACTGACTTGAAGACACAAAAATAAAATACAATTCAATACCAATTTGAAAAATAAATGTGAATGCTATATTCTCTTTCAGTATAAGCCAATTAAGCATTTTTAAAATTGGATGCCATCTACAAAGCACAACTGGATAATAAATGAGCCTTAATTGATACCAGTGCTAATTTGAAATTGGTTGGGGGCCAGAGTTTGCACAATGGAGTCACATGTAAACACATTCTCCTAGGCCAGGGGTGTCCAAACTTGGGAACTTTAAGACTTGTGGACTTCAACTCCCAGAATTCCCCAGCCAGCCATGGCTGGGAGTTGAAGTCCACAAGTCTTAAAGTTCCCAAGTTTGGACACCCCTGGCCTAGGCGCTGCTTGGAGTGTCCAAGCATGGGTTAACTTCAGCTTGCTGCCCAAGGACTGAGTTTAAATCTTTAGTGTAGCCACTCCTCCTGCTCCATTTGGAGGTCAGTTTGAAAAACTCAGTCGCCCTAAAAGGATGTGTTTGAGATTTCCAGTCCTTGAATAGCAAGCTGGATTTCTCCTAATTGTATTAGTGTAGCCTTTTATTGTTTTTTTCCACTGTGGTCGTCTTAGATAGACCTAGGTTTTTTTTTTGTTTTTTACCAACGAACAGAGTTTCCTTCATCTAATTGCTTCCTCACTCGTGGACCAGGCTGCTGGGAGCATTACAGCCTTCCTCGTTTCCACAAGGCTCTGGCAGTACCGGGAGGCTTGTTGGCGGACGCTGGCGAGCTTTGGGGTCATGTAGGGAAGTCAGGTACCCTTGCAATCGGTCGGAAGAGTCCTCTTAGCTCCGGACACTTTATTGGGCACTCCGGATCTCTGACGGCAGCCCGGTGTCGCTCCAAAATGCACGGCGGCCATTTTAGGAGGGAAAAAAAGTGCACGCTTTAAATCAAAGCCACTTTTTTCCTGTTCTCTCTGCTGCAGCCTGGTCCCTTAGCAGATCGCTGCCGGGAGGAGTGCTGGACAAGTGACCTTGCTCTAGGTCACCAGGCAGGCCTCCCCAGAAGATCTTGATTGGCGGCCACAAGGAGTTTGGCTTTCTGGGCCATTCCTTGTTTTTATTAACAGCGCGGATCTGCAGTGGATCATCCTGGTCTTCCATAACACCTCAGCAGTGCCACAGGCTGATAGCTTCCATGCCACACCACATTGAGGCAGTAATTGCTGCAAAAGGGGCCCAAACCAAGTACTGAGTACATATGCATGCTTATACTTTTCAGAGGTCTGATATTGTTCTATGTACAATCCTTGTTTTATTGATTGCATGTAATAATCTAATTTTCTGAGATGGTGGATTTGGGGTTTTCATGAGCTGTAAGCCATAATCATCACAATTATGACAAATCACAGCTTGAACTATCTTGCTTTGCATGTAATGAGTCTTATCATATATTAGTTTCACCTTTTAAGTTGCATTACTGAAATAAATGAACTTTTGCACGATATTCTAATTTTTTGTGTTTCACCTGTACAATTCCAGTTAGGTAGTTCCTAATTCTTTTTTTTTTTTTTTTTGGAGTGGGTGAAGAAGGAAGATATACTTATCTAAATCGTTTCCCTTTTCTGAAAGACAAACAAAGAACAAGAGCAATGAATGCATCACAAATCTCAATAAGGGTTATCAGAAACATTTTCTGAAACTGGAGCTTAGGAGACATGCTATTATTTTTTTTCTTGCAAGTTCAAATTGAGTGGAATCAAAAGCAACTGCTTGATCCTTGCACTGTTGGCATCCTAATGAATGTAACACATAGAACGTGGTATTCCCTTGAATAAATCCATTATTTTGATTTGCTATTAACTCCTATTTTTAACAGGTTTGGTTACTCTGTGCTTGGAGACAAGGATTAAACCTCTCTAGAACAGAAATAGAGATAGAAGTAGTGAAACCTGCGCCCTAAAACATGAATATTATCATTAACATCTGCTAAAAAAGATGTACCATTAAATGGAACTTTTACTGTAACTTTCAATTTCAATATTACATTGCTTGAAATAAAGCTAAAGAATAGTGCGTTTTATATGGGAATATTGCAAAATGGCATATATTGTATGTATCTGGCACAGATATGTATACTGAAAGATTAAAGAACAGAATAATTTTGTTTAAAATATTTAAAGCTGTCTTTTTAAGTGCCAAGGAAAGCAAATAAAAATAATTTAAAAGAGTGTACATGCAGCCAAAGGTAGCCTCTGAGTTTCATGACTGAGTTTAATTTGAACCTCGGATTTGAGCAATTCTTATTCAACACTCTAATCATTATACTAGGACAGTGATGGCGAACCTTTTTCTTATGGCATGCCAAAAGTATCTGTGTGCGCACTATTGCGCATGCGTGCCAACACCAGATCAATCCTCCCCTCCCACTTTCACATGCACGTGTGATTCCCTCTCCCACACATGCGTGCACGACCTTTCCCGAGGCTCTGGAGGCTTTCCTGAAGCCTGGGGAAGGCGAAAATGGCATCCCCCAGCCCTCCAGAAGGCTGGACGTCAGCTTGCCGGTGCAGGCATGCACGCCAGAGGTGACAGCTTGTCCCCTGTGGCACACGTGCCATAGGTTTACTATCACGAAATATTGTGGTCTCTTCCAACCCTATGTTTCTCAGATGCATCGCACTAAAGTTAGATCAACCAGTAGTCTCTATTGCTGTATAGCAACCTCATTCATGTTGCTGTGTTAGAGTAAATCAATCCTATGTTTTAGTAACTGTAGTCTGTTGTGCTGTGAAACTGTAAGATTGCATAGTTCTCTTGCAACTATGCAAATTCAGAAGCTCAATTTGCCTGTTAATCAAAAACATTCAGTAATGATTGGTCTGATCAGGACACAACTCAAGTTGCTGCGCCAGGTTTTTGATTGTAATTATATAACTGTTCTAGGGGAAACAGAAATGTACAAACAGTCCTTTCGATTACACTTTGATATGTGGCTGCCGTGCTTCAGTTCAAGCTAACTTTACATGCAAGGGCCCAGCAAATATTAACTCTGAGGGAATAAGGTCAGGCAGTTTAAAAATGTCAGATTAAACTTGTCTAGTAATTTAACTGCATCAGACTTGAGTTTCCCTGGTATGTGGTCTATAGGTGATATACTTGTCATTGTTTTTAATTGTGAGAGTCTTTTTGAGAAGATTAATGAATTTAAGGAACATTCATTGGAGCCGTAATCCCAGTTTATGAGATGTATAATTGAAGTTGTTCTTTTTTTAAAAAAAAAAAAAAACACCCTTCCTGTTTGCATTTGAGGCCTTTTTTAAATGGGACATTACACTGCTCCACTGAGAAATTATATCTTTTGTATCAATAGAAGGAGTGATAGGCAGGGAGGGAGAGTGGGAGACTGATTCTTAAAAGCCTCCCAAAGTTGTTTGGGAAGTGGATGACCAATAAATTAAGTAAATAAGGAGTAGACCCCCTTGAAGTTTAGTCATGGGTTATATGGTTTCTGGGTTTATTTCAATTTAAAGGAGCTTATCGTGACCATGGGGGGGGGGGGGGGGCTGCAACAGTCATGTGAGAAATAGTAACAAGTCACTTGTTTTATTGCTGTTGTAATTTTGAACAGTCACTAAATGAATGGTTGTAAGTCGACCCTACCTATACTGCACCAATAAGACCACATTTGGAATACTGCGTCCAGTTCTGGTCATACTAAGACAAAAAGGATATTGAGACTCAAACAGTGCAAAGATGATTAGGAGTCTGGAGGCTAAAAAGAATGATGAATGGAACTAGGTATGTCTAGTCTAGCAAAGAGAAGGTCTAGAGGTGGCATGATAGTGGTCTTCCATTAGGAACTGCCACAAAGAGGAGGAGGTTGTCAGAATATTCATGAACTGGCAGAGACATGGTGACAGGGTCAGTCAATGAATAGGCATGGTAACAGATCAGCCAGTGAAGCTTATTTGGAATCAGAAACTTAAGTAAGAAGTCTGGGCGTGGCTCTGAGTCTGTGCTGAGAAACGAAACTAGTCTGGACTTGTCTGCTGATCTGAACTAAAATGAAACTGTTCTCTGCTATTGGTATTCTGTGTGTGTGTGTGTGTGTTGTATATAAAGAAGTTTCTTATTTAAATCAATCCTGCTGAATCAGTTATCTGTGTGCACTTTCTGGATTTGATTTTTGCAACAAACTCTGACAGAGGTCGACCTATTCTTCAGAGCAGGACAAGAAGTAATGGATAGAAGATTATTAAAGAGAGATCCAGCCTAGAATTAAGGAGAAATTTTTCAGACAGAACAATTAATCAGTGGAGCAGTTTGCCACCAGAAGTTGTGGATGCTCCATCACTAGAGATTTTGAAGAAGAGATTGGACAACCATTTGTACAGAGTAGAATAGGGTCTCCTGCTCGAGCAGGAGGTTGAACTAGAAGATCTCAAAGATCCCTTCCAACTTTGTTATTCTATAACTTCTGTAGGAAGTTATCACCTAGCCCTCTCCCAGAAAAATGAAATATCCTAGGAAATATTGATAAGGCAGAATATTATATTTTCCTGAATGTGGAAAAGGGAGAAACACATTTTAAACACAGAGTAAATTCCTGCAGCTTCCCCGCTTTGTCAATGGGCCATTAAGAAGGCCAAGCTAGTCCACTTTACATAATAAAGAGTTCTCCTCTTCAGCTGTGATGGGATTAAGGCAGGATAATAAGCCTTTACTCAACTGACCACATGGCATCTGAACCCAATCAAACCTGAATTCAAAACAGCCTAGAGGGTTGCCCCTGCATGGGCCCATGTGAGTCTGGCAACCAATCAGAATACATTTCTTACACAGGAACAGGAAACAGATAGGTGGGGCAGAACAGATTATAAAAATCCCTGCAAGCCCTTCTTCAGTCCTTCTCTTCCCTTCTCTTCCCTTCCACCAACATTGAAGCATGTGATCACCTTTTCTGTTCAGGGCTCAAGCCATGTGGTCCTGTCCACCATTAAAACCATCTTTCCAAGCAGCCTCCATGTCTCCAGTGTCTTTTTCCCCACTTGGAGCCGAACCCAGAAGGACATTTCTTCCAACACTTCTATGACTCTTTTTTCCTTTCTCCTGCTCCCACTCATTTTTGATTGCTGGGTGGTTCCTTTCATGCAGTCTACAATCTCCCCTTTCCTAATTGCGCGTCATTAAACAATTTTAAGCCTCTATTGTCCGAGCACCCCACATTGATTCCAGTTGTGTCTTTTAATAGCTTTGTAGTTATTGTTGCAACCACATATCTTCTGGGAGATGCTTTACATTGTTCTCCTGGTATCTGAGATAAATTGGGAACTAGCAACCTCTATACTTCAGTGTGGAAAGTTATCACCCAGCCCCCTCCCAGAAAAATGAAATATCCTAGGAAATATTGAAAAGGCAGAATATTTCTCTGGATGTGAAAAGGAAGAAACATGTTTTAAAAGACAGAATAGCTACGTGCAGCTTCCTGCCCATCCCCCTTTGTCAATGAGCCATTATAGCCTGAGCTAGTTCACTTTACATAATAAAGAGTTCTCCCCTCCAACTCCAGAGTGATGGGATTAAGGCAGGATAATATTGGCCCTTTACCCAACTCCCCACATGGCATCTGAGAACTCAACCAAACCTGGATTCAAAACGCAGCCTAGATAGTTGCCCCTGCATAGCCCCATGGGAGTCTGACAACCAATTAGAAGACAAGCTCAAGATCAAAGGCCAGAGAGGGCATAAAACCAGGGACTCAGCTTCTCTTCCTTCCTCTTCTTCTCCCCAACATTGAAGCATGTGATCACCTTTTCTGTTCAGTACTCAGGCCATGTGGTTCTGTCCACCATTAAACCATCTTTCCAAGCAGCCTCCATGTCTCCAGTGTCTTTTTCCTTAGAGCTGAACCCAGAAGGACATTTCTTTCAACAGAAGAAAAACAATCTTAACAAAAATGAAATATTTTTATAGTGCCATCTTCTGACCTTGTGGCATGAGGAAATCAGCCTGTTTTCTTTTATGAACAATCTCATAAAATATTGACAAAATTAACTATATTTTTGAGGAAAAACAAAAAAGTTAACATTCTTTTTTAAAAAAACTTTAGTTATGTGCAAAACAATCTCATGGAGGAAATAAAAACAGAGGGCAGTGAGAATCATAGACAGGATCTCAAGAGAATTGCTAATGGAAAAACCTACAATTCTGAGTAGACTATTGGACAATTACCTAAGACACACAATTGCTAAGCATCCATCAGGGAAATACATACTGGGATAGTGGAGACAAAACTTACAGATATGTGTTCCCAATTAAAATTAATCTCATGCAATATTTCTAGCTCAAACATAATGCCCATTCTTTGGAAATAAACAGATTCTTGAACATTTATTGCTTGCCTTTCTGGATCTTTCAGATTTGTATAGATCAGAATGTAATTAGTTTAATATTTCTTAGTTCTGTTCCAAAGCCCTGGTACATGGCTTCTTTCTTGGATTTTAAAGGCAAAGATTTTTCCTCTACCGAAGGGATGGGAGCTGGGGGCTGAAGGAATCTCCTTTTGCTATGTGCCAAGGTAAGCATCCTTCATTAGGAGGATCCTACTTGAGGCACAGAAATGTGCTTTGAGGAAGTCTTTGGTTTATGAGACATGCATCTGATAGCCTTCACCACAACAGGGCTCCACTTAGACGAGCCACCAGTATATTTTGTATTCGGTTCTGATTTGAATTCTAGAAAAGCAAATCGATACTATATCTTCTTATATGGCTGAGAAATAAAAGCTCTATGATTATACTGGTATAAGGATTTCACAGTCTTTGGTTAACATACTGTTCCTTTTGTTTTTTAGATTCAATGGCAGACACAAGAGGTTGTTCCATTTCTTGACCTACATATGTCTGGGATCATGGATTTGCTCAAATGTACTCTGCAAACTTTATTCAAAAAATAATATTTGCCTCCTAAGCTTTGATTGTACTCACTGGTTGCAATAATGGCCAGCAAAAGGAAATCCACAACACCTTGCATGATACCAGCAAAAATGTTGGCACCACAGAAATCCACTTCTGTTGGAGCAAATCATGAAGGAACTCATCAAACATTGGTTCCCAGTACTCTACCTAATTGTGATACCACTGTTGATAATCCCGGGAGTGGGACCTTGTCCAATGGACACAATGGAATTATAGGCAGCACTTCTTATAGATGTACAGGTTGCAATTTCACTACTCAAGAAGCTAATCAGTTCCTTAGTCACCTTGATTCTGAGCACATAGACTTTAGTAAAGACCCTTCCTTTTTGTGTGTGAAATGTAATGTCTTGGTAAAGAGCCACGATGATCTTTCTCATCACAATGCAGAGCACCATGTTGGAGAAACGAACTTAATCTGGAATGTAGTGAAACAAGCTAACCACATGATTGTGGAACAGACTAGTGGAAATGGTAGTCAGGACCACTTGGGGGATATTCCTGAGGAGAGTCAGGAGAGTCAAGCTGAAATTATTATTACCAAAACTCCCATTATGAAGATAATGAAAACGAAACCAGAAGTTAAAAAAATCCACACACTCAAAGAAAATATGCCTAGTAAATCAATCAAGGATGTAGAGACAAAAGGTGAATTGTCATTTACCAATGGAGCACTGCTGGTTAGCCAGTCCGGCAAATCAACCACCGTTGTCAATGGGTCAGTAGTTGGAAATGTACCTATTTTGCAAGCAGGCATAACACAACTTGTGCAACTGCAACAGCAAGCACAAGTTCACCAGCACCTACCAACATCAAAATCCCTCCCTAAGGTAATGATTCCCTTGAGTAGTATTCCAACTTACAATGCAGCAATGGATTCTAACAGTTTTCTTAAGAACTCTTTTCATAAGTTTCCCTACCCTACCAAAGCTGAACTTTGCTACTTGACTGTGGTGACCAAGTATCCAGAAGAGCAGCTGAAAATTTGGTTTACAGCCCAGAGGTTGAAACAGGGTATTAGCTGGTCACCTGAGGAGATAGAAGATGCACGGAAAAAAATGTTTAACACTGTGATTCAGTCTGTTCCTCAGTCCACTATTACAGTGTTGAATACACCTTTAGTTGCAAGCCCTAGTAGTGTTCAGCATCTGATTCAGGCCAGTTTGCCTGGTCATTCAGTTGGAAAGCCTGAAGGAGCAAGTGGCATGCTGGTAACCCAACCAATAATAGCAAACGGACTTCAGGGAGCAACTTCATCTCATGCAATAGGTTTAACCTCCATTCCAAAGACCCAGATAGCTAAACCTCCAACCACTGTGTCAGTTTCCAGTATTGCATCAACTGTGAATGTAGTTAGTGCTGCTCAGTCACAACTTTCTGCTTGCCCAAACATCTCTACACAAGCATTCTTGGATCCTAACTTATTAAAAAATAAGAAGTCTTATGAACAGTTGTCTGCACTGAAAAATAGTTTCTGTAAGAATCAGTTCCCTGCCCAAACTGAAGTTGAGCGTCTGACAAATATCACAGGACTTAGTACCAGGGAAGTTCGGAAGTGGTTTAGTGATAGGAGGTATCACTGGAAAAATATTAGAGGCAACAAATCTGTGCTTGGTGGGGATAGCGCAATAATAATAGACTCTGTACCCGAAATCACTTTTACCACTTCACCCAAAACAACCACAGAGTTAACTTCCACATCAGCAACACCTGTTCACACACCAGCACGTCGGCAATCCTGGCATCAGACCCCTGATTTCTCCATTGCAAAATATAAGGAGAGGGCCCCAGAACAACTCAGAGCTTTGGAAAGCAGCTTTGCACAAAATCCCTTCCCTTTAGAGGAGGAAGTAGACCGTCTGAGAAGTGAAACTAAAATGACAAGGAGAGAGATTGACAGCTGGTTCTCGGAGCAAAGGAAAAAAAAAGCGGACAAAGAAAAAAAGAAACCAGCAGATGAAGATGCTGAGGATGAGTCTGTAGAAGAGGAGGAGGATTTGGATGACTTCAGAGTGTCAAGTGAAAATGGTTCCTTGGATGAAGCTGGAAGTTCTCAACTTCCAGGTGAACGTAAAGTGACCCCAATAAAAATCAACCTTAGAAACTTTAAGGTGACAGAATCAGAGGGGAAAAGTGAGTTGGCAGCGTCGAGTGCCCAAGCAACAACAGAGAGTTTTCCTAGCAGGGCACAGAAACCTAGGCTCTGCTTTAAAAAGACTGCTCAGCAGAGGCATTTGCTTAAACTGCTGTTTGTAAAGACACAGCGTCCTACTAATGAACAGTATGACCAAATATGTTGTCAGACTGGACTTCCCAGAGTTGAAGTAATTCGCTGGTTTGGAGATAGCCGCTATGGTTTTAAAAATGGAAATCTGAGGTGGTATGAAAACTACAAAAAAGGCATTTTCCCCAAAGAGCTATTGATTTCCTGTGAGATCAGCCAGGAGGTCCTCCAAGACTATTTTCAAAAGAACAAGGTTCTGTTTGAAGATGATCTCCAAGATCTCTGTGAAAGAACTCAGATGACCACCTCGCAGGTTAAATTGTGGTTTGCTGAAAGGCTAGGGGAAGAAAGCAAAGCAACATCTGATGCAAGTAGTGATAGTCAGTCCCCAAGTGTTGGTGATCCAGCCAATACTCAGAAAGGAACTTTTGATACTTTTTCTGAAGTTTCTGAGAACAGTGAATCTTGGGAACCTGGAGGTCAAGATGGGAGCTCAGATACAGATAGTCATTTGCCTATAATGCATTCTGGTGAGTGGTTTTGCATTTCTTGTTAACGTTTCTGTTAACTTGGCTTTATTTTTGTTAAACTACTGCATAAGAAATGTATTTAAACAAAACAATGGGGAAGTGAACAAAAATAATAATATTAGATTATCTGCTGCTCTTTTTTAAAATAGGAATAATAGGGAAGAGGAATGAGAACAGGATCGTAAGCGATCTGAAGACATTTCTTTCTTTATATCGTTTGTGATTATTTTCTGTCACCCTGAATGAAGAGAAATCGAAGTTATCCAATTCCTATAAGAGTGACAATGTAATTTGTGTTCCATTGGGATACTAATTTTTGGCTGATTATAGTTTGGATGGAAATCTAAAACAGCAATTTTGACTGTTTGCCCATTGTTTTCTAGATAGATTTAAAGTTCTATGCAGGCATTCCCTTCTCATATTTAACAATTGCACTGGTCCAGCCATCCCTTCAACCTAGCTTAATGTGTGTTTAGTGAGGCAAGATTTGTAGGCTCCTATTATGTGTATGCAAATTTTGCCACTGATGCGAACATGTGAACAATGAGACTTCAACACAGGGAAGAAGAGCTTTGCATTAGTGCCTTTATGTTATACTCATTTCTTTTTACACTTCTTAGACTCCCTAAAATAAAAATAAAACATTATTTTAATCCTTTTTTTTTTAAGAAAAGAAAAAGCTGCCATGCTACAAAGCAAATCACTTGCCTCTTAGTGATTTTTATTTTCAAAAATGCCCGTTACTCTTTCTTAGAAAATGAAAAAAAAAAGTTTGGTGAGAACAGCCCAGAACCTGGAAATGTGCCAACTTGTCTTCCAAAAAGACAAAAGCAAATTTTGAGTATCTTGTGGAAGGGAAGAATGAATGTCAGGCAACAAAATCATCAGTTTGTCTTCTGAAAGAAATATGGCCTGTAACTCATCACATCCACGGTGACAGGCACTTTATTTGAGTCCATATTATGCTTTCAAAATGTGAAATGTAATCTGACCTCCCAAAGTGTGGTGAATCCTATTCTGTATCTCCCACCATGAATGGTTTTTTGGGAGGGTCAGGAAAACTCTGGAGTTTAGTTTCAGCTTTCCATATGATTATTCACATGAGAGGAGTGTCTGAATAGAGACTATAAATCAGTAAATACTGCCTATAGATCATGTGCTCCTTAATCCTTAATTTGTATATTACAATTTATAATAGCACTTTCGAACAACAATTGAAGTTTCAACTATAGGGGAGGCAACAAAGGGGGAGAAAAAGAGAATCTGGAGTAGTTGAACAGTTAGAGCAGGGATGTCCAAACTTGGGAACTTTAAGACTTGTGGACTTCAACTCCCAGAATTCCCCAGCCAGCCATGGGGAAGTTTGGACACCCCTGAGTTAGAGAATTCAGCTAGAGATGTAATAACAAAGATGGGTTTTGAGATAAAATCTTGCTAGATAGAAAGAAGACTGTATATAATTCAGGACTGAATTGTGGAATTAGAATTGTATAGAATTTAGGATCTGAATTTGAAATGAACAGAGTAGAAATGATCCATTAGTGAGGAAAACTACATTTTTTTTAGGGTTTGGAGAGGGAAAAGTGAGAAGCAAAAATCATGCAGGGATTAAAATGCACAAACACGCACATTCACACAAAAGTTCAGAAACACAGCTGAGGGGAAAAAAAGACTTTAGCCAACCCGTCCATAATATGAGGGCTTGGTTCTAAAGCACAATTTCCCATAAACTCTCTTCTTCTCAGAGCAGTTCAGGTCATGGTGACTTCTCTCCCCCCCCCCCCCCTTTCTCTCTCTTGGCCCCTTTGCTTGCTAATTCATCCAATACTGTAGAACACATTGTGACACATGTATTTGTTGCTTTCAGAAATGGATTGAACCACCACTGCCTTCGTTCGAACAGACGGCCAACTTTGTAAGAACCTAGCAGCTGTGGGTCATTCTGAATCTTTGTTGAAGATTGTAATGCCAAAATCATCTTTTCGTGAAGCACAATTTGAATTTGGAGGTCGCAGGGAAGACGTCAATAAAGAAAACTGTAAGGTTTGGGTTGGGAGAAATCTAGTATTCTGTTTTATGATTTAGGAGAGTGTTGGCCAGATAGTCTCCTCCAGGCTGCAATTAGTGGACACTGTCTTTCGAACTTCATATTCATATGGAACCAGCTTGTTAATGCCAGCAACCAGCCTCTCTCTGCATTGGATCATGCATCTGAAACATTGTGTTAAACATTCTCTCTCTCCCCCCCCACCCTTTAGAAATGAGCTGTCATTTGTACAACATATCCTAAATACTTTCAGTGTTTGTTCCCTGAATGCTCCATCTTTGCAATTACTGTATTCTCTTTATATTTTAATCTCTAGATTTTGCTGATTTTGAAAGTACAGTAAAAACCTTGCTCCATAGGCCTTTTGAGCGGAAACAGTGGCTGTTGATACCTAAATTGATGTCATTTGTGGTGGCTGTTGGTACCTAATTTATCATTTAGGTAATCTGCAGTATTAGAAATGATGTGAATGCAATCACTTGCAGCAAAATCGCCATTCTCAAGGATTGAAACCACTTTCCATTGTATCTAAAACTTATCAAACTGAGAGCCATTGAACTGAGGATTTGCTGTAGAGGTTGCAGTCTATGCTCACTTCCCCAAGAGTAAATTCCCCCCCAAAATCAATGCAGCTTCCTTACATACAATGGAGTTATATATGTCACTAGATAATCTGTGAACAGTTGTGTCATCCTTTGAGAGAAAGGTAGTACAGACATGTATGACTAGAATAAGTATTAAATTTTAGCTTGATCATATTTTTTTTTATCCCAATGTGGGATGGCTACATGATCATTTAAGAAGAAAATATAAAAATAATTGTAATTTCAAATGAACTTCAATAAATCAATATTTACTTACCTAAACAGATAGACTTAATGACCACAGGAGGACAAAAAACCAGGGGGCTCAGGAATAACTTTTGACTTCCTGCCATCTTCCCCATTGACTTTGCTCATGGAAGGCTGGCAGAAAGACAGAAATCATGATCACGTGATTGCGGGGAATTCAGCAATAACAGAACTTTGTGATTAAAATGGTTTGAAACCATGGAAATTTCAATTCCACTGGAGTAATGGGCTCTGGATTATTTTACACTTCTTCAAGTTAATAGATTTAGGTACCCTGATTTAAAAACTTGTATAGTGCACCATTTGGGCTAACAAATAAACACAGTGAAAGTTTTAGTGGTATATAGATAGGGAAGGATCTGGTGAATAATATTTCTAGTTCCGTGCATAAAATTACAAAATAAAATTGGATAACTATAACAATCTTCACCAAATTTCACGTGCATAAGAAGCAAATGAATGTTTCTTTGAATGCATTCCAGAAACTAAAAGGGTTAAAATTTAGGTCGTTTGTGTGTAAAAGAAAGAAAATAACAAATCATGAAAATAAAAATACCTTTGTGGATGTCATCTATTAGCAGATGTTCATTAACCGTGAGCCCTGTAAGAATTTCAGACTTGAAAAAGCACCCCTTAATCCCCAAATTAATTATTAACTCTGCTGAGTTTCCAGGATTGTAAATGCTAAATTGTGACTGTTTTGTTATTAATTGCAAATACATTTTTTTTAATTTTATCAATACTGTAACAGGAAACTAATACCCTCAAATAGTTGTGATCATGAAGGCATTTAGTTTGCAGTATACACAATTTCTTTCCTTACATACAGATCAGAATTGTATTGGATTTCAGCACTTACAAGAATGCACTGTCTGTATTTCTAACTTTTACTGCTTTTTCTAGCTATTCATAAACTAGAAAAAAACCTGAAAAGCTTCAAGCTTTGCTAAGTTCATAACACACTCAAATATATATACTTGTAGTAGGCATGTATTTTTGTCTTGTTTTGGAAAGGTAACTAACTACTGCATTATTTTAATAATGTGGAAAGTTAGAATATAACATGCTGGGGCTAATTACTGTTGGTAATAAATGTTTTAGATAGTTCATTTGGTGGCATTAAATTTTCCCAAAGTTCTACAGGATAGAGCCTGGGAAACCTGCTTTTGATCAGAGCCATCTCCTGACGGTCTTCCAAAGGAAGTGAGAGATACCAGCTCTCATGCTGGGGTTGTATTTCAGATTGAATCTTATCTGTTTTGCCCCAAAAGATTAACTTGCCTAAATCAACTTATACAAACCCTGGAAACCTTCCAAATATATGTTCAACTTCCAAGAGTCCCTGGCCAGCATGATCATTGTTGAGAATTTCTGGCGTTGTAATCCACTTATTTGAGTCTAGAATAGTTTTTCCCCAGTTTGGTACTATTGGTTGGAGAAAAGGAGAGTTCTTTCTAATCCAACCTATCTGAAGGCATCAGATGAGGAAAGGTTCTTGTATTTGTCCTGTTTAGGATTTTTGTCAAGAAGCCTTACCTTCCTTCATGGCATTAATATCCAAGATGTGTTCTGCAAACCTACCTGTGTATTGTGTACCTTGTTTTCCCGAAAATAAGACAGGGTCTTATTTTCTTTTGCCTCCTGATATATGGCCTTGGGCTTATTATAGAGGGAGGGTTTATTGTTTTGGGGTTGCCGGGCAGCTTCTCCCTTGCGAACTGGCTCCCGAACAGCCGGGCATAGCCTCAGGGGTGAAGCAACCATGAGGTGACCACGCTCACGAGCAGCCGCCTGGCAAACCCCATCTCCAGCCAGGCAGAGTGCCATTCACTGACCCAGGGGGTATCCCTAAGGCGTCAAGTAGCATTGCGCTCTGCCCGCCCCCCAGCTCCTGCGGCTTGGCCCATTCGGGATACCCCCTAGGTCAACGCATGGAGCTCTGTCCGGCTGGAGAAGGGGGTTGCACTCCTTTTCCGCCTGGCCGGAGGGGTGTGTGTGTCTGGGGGGCTTATTTTCAGGGTTATATTTTTGCCCATGCAAAAAATGTGGCAAGGCGTTAGTTTCAGGACAGGTCGTATTTTTGGGGAAACATGGTACAATATATTATTGGCCACCGAGTTCAGTTTAGCAAGGGACCATCAGGATGGAAATAAATATGCTAAAATTTATTTAAAAGTTTTAAAATGCCACAATAGATGCTGCAACTTAAAATGCAAAACCGGAAAGTGTGCATCTGTGCACGTACACTTTCAGGTATAAAAGCTTTGTATTCTTTCATATTTGATGTCATTCTCTCAATCTGCCTTTCAAGGAAAAAAATCAGTTTGCTCAAATGCATTTTAATTTGACTTTCTTTAATTGCGTAGATAAATCCATACGCTGAAAGAAGAATATAATTGTAGCTCCCCCTCCATAGCATGTTTAAAAGCTCATCCATGGCTCACAGATGTCTTTCTACAAAGGAAACTTGCAATCTGCCATTTATCCTTGAGGGAACCAAACTAACATGCGCATCTTTGAGAACAAAGAATTCTGCTTCTAACACGGTGAGAAGGCTCCAGCAGATTCCTTGTAACGCAGAAGCGCCAAGATCTACCTGTTACACTGAGCCGGGGTGGCGCAGTGATTAGAATGCAGTACTGCAGGCTACTTCAGCTGATTGCTAGCTGCCGTTTGGCAGTTCAAATCAGCCTTCCATCCTTCCGAGGTGGGTAAAATGAGGACCCAGATTGTTGGGGGCAATAGGCTGACTCTGTAAACCGCTTAGCAAGGGCTGTAAAATCACTGTGAAGCAGTATATAAGTCTAAGTGCTTTTGCTATTGCTACTTCTATTGGCTTTTTTTCAAAATACACGTTACATGTAGAGTCTGAAAATGACTTTGCTCAGAGAAAGTTACCCTTGGTAATGGATAGGAGCTGGAATAATAGGAGGTGGGACCCAGTTTGGTATTACAGGAAAGCCATCAGAGAACCACAGCCACTCCCAACTGGAATGACAACAGCGCTTGAGTTCCCAAAGGAAAAAGCAATGTTGGTCAGTTCAGTGGAATTCAGTTCTCTCTTTTCTCTCCGAACATGCTGATTTGTTTTCAATATATACATATGTATATTCAATTAGTTTATTCCTAGCATCCACATAAACATGATACATGTACAGATGGCTGTTTAATTGGAAACGCCACTCAACTCTTTGAGGAGAGCTTGGAGTTTGGGATGCATTTAAAGCATTGCAAGCATGTTCAAAATCGCTCTCTCCAGATTTTATTCAAGGAGGGCAGCATGGTGCTCAACCAGATTTATTTGGAAAAGAGAAGCCATTGATATGGGAGCAACTCAATTCCTCATGTTAGTTGGATCAGAGTGGGCCAGGCTTTGTGGCAAATTTAATACCCTGCGCATGAATTGCAGGACATAAATTTCTGCCCTGACTTTGGGCAGAATAGATCATAGTGAAGATAACAAACATAATGAGATGGATAGCTGTCTTACGGAAGTATCAAAGTATTTCTGGCATAGGGAAGTGTGTCATGTGCTTGCTTGTGATAACGTTGCTACCCAATGGAAGTAATAAATCTGCAGTACAACCACTTGCTTACATGCAACTACCAGTTTTGATCCTAAAAGAGTGCAGAGTCTAACAGTGGCAATTTAGATTGAAATGCAGTCTGAAAACTTGGGATTCATCGAATACACAAATGTATGCATTATGATGGATAGGATACATTTAGTTGCACCAATAACTTACTTCTGACATGCATATTCCAGTAAGCCCATACTGAAGCCTCCCTTCACTTTCTGGAGTCTTTCCCTTTTTCTGTATTAAAAGGTGATACACTTGCAGTTAAATGTATCCATTGAGTTAACTGTGAGCATATCTATTGATCGATTGATCAATCTATCTAACTTAAATTCAGGGGGAGTTGTACTACCATGTCATGTCTATGCAGCTCAAATTCATTTAACAAACAGGCTTTGGATATGCAAGACTGCATTATTTAATAGGAAATTAGTATCTATGGTAAATGCATTATCTTGGTTTCTTTGTCTAGCAAAAAGTGCAGAACTTTGAAGTGGAATTTTAAGGGTAGATTTTGATCTCTTTAGTGGTTTTTGCAGCGGCATTTCTTGTCACAGGAAGCAACAACACAATGCATAAGGCTGTACATGACAAGACCAAGTATTAGATTCAAGTATATAAAGAGATTGGTAGAGAGGTAGCTGTCATTGTTTATATTTTGAATATTTTAGGTCACTCCCTGGCATTCTAAAAAGGGTTGAAAGACCCAAGCCACTACATAACTATAGCTAGTCCTTGCTTAACAACCATTCAGCAACTATTCACATTTACGATGACACTGAACAAAGGGGCTTACTTCCAGTGCCTGAAATTATAGCCATTGCAGCACCCTGCAGTCATATGATTGCAATCTGGGTTCTTGGAAACCTGCCCTAACTTATTCCAAGAGTCCCACAATTATGATTGGCACTTGAAATTTTCCCTGCCAACTTCCCCAGAAAGTCAATGGAAAAACCAGCAGGGAAGGTTGCAAGCTGCTGCTGGCTGCTGACACCACTCCCTCTGGTTCCTAAGGGGTTGGCTGAAAAAAAAGTCCACTGGGACCCGTGTTGGGACAGACTTATTTAGCTAGCCTCTTTGAGAGCGGAAGGGCTGCCTGCCAGATGGATTTCACCCCGTGCAGGGTGGAGTATCTTTGGTAAGCAGCCCTATTGCTCTCAAAGTTATTGACTGAAAAGGTCCGTGCTGAAAGCCAAATGGGATTTTGGCACATGGTGTTTGCACTAAGGGGTGTTTACAGGCAGGTTGGGTCCAAGGGCCCCATACTGCAAGTGCCCCAGAATTTGCTTAAGAACCACAATGACTTACGACCAAAATTGTGGTAGCAAGTCAAAGAGTAGCAGAACAGTACTGCAAGTGATATTTGGCCAGCCTCCCTCAACCTTGTGCCCTTCCAACGGTTCTAGAGTACAGGTCTTATGGTCCTGAGCCAACAGAACTGGAGGACATGTTGTAAAAATATTTTTAGAGAATAATGAGCTAAATTAGTTTGTATTTAACTTACTGTAAGTTCCCACTTCAAGGGAACATGATTTTTGATGGAATATGAATACGGTAGATCTATCCAGTCAAACAAAAGTTAATTACGAAAGAACCTGAATATTTGGTGCTAATTAATATTAATACTGAATTAATAAGAATTTTTGTATTCATTTGATTCATTAAACTGATTAAATCAATTAGAACAAATAGAAATTGTGGCCAAAAAGGCACTTCATTCCTTTTTGGAATGATCTTCCTTCCAGAGATTTTAGGAAAATTTGCTCTCATCCTTTTAGTTTTTCAGAAAATCACTAAAAATGTGGTTATTCTCCCAGTACTTGGGAACAGGATTATTGTCTTTTGATCTGGTTTTACTTTGTTTTGATCTGATCTGTTTTGGTTTTGTTCTGGTGTTTTTGCTTCTCCATTTGGTTGTATTTTTATGTCAGATTTTTTTTTAAAGTTAACTATCCAGAGTCACTTAGGAGTGAAGTGGCCTATAAATCAAATAAATAAATAAATGGCAAAGTTAGATACTTTTTCAAGAACCAGATTTTTTTTCCCCATTTTTGTAAGACTATTAAAATGTTTTGGTTAGAAATGTATGTATCTCTAGTTAAAAGCACTGTACGATTTCAGAAAGTATAGATATCCCATTAAGAGTTGTGCTAAATCTTATAAATTTCCTAAAAGCAATAACCTTCACACTGTTTCTATCTCTCATATTTCACAAAGAAGGTGCAGAGTGGGCGTTAAAAGCATTTAGTAAGCCCATTTACTGACTTTGCAAATAAATCATACCTGGATAGTCTCACTGGAGTTCCAGTAGTGTTTCAGTCTGAACCTTTATACTATGGTCTCCTTCATGAACCTGGCCATTCAAATGTAATTATTTAAAATAAATTTTAAATAAATTTAAATAAATTATTTAAAATATTTAAAACCATTTGTTGTTAGAATAATAAGCTAAAACATAAGACATAAGAACATTTTTCAGTAAAACATATTTTATGAGGGAAAGGTAGGTAATCAAAAACAGTTTCATGGCAGAAGAATAGATGTTCCAGAGGTATTGCCAGAAAATAATCTGCTATAAGAATTTTCAGAATCCCATTTTAGTAACATTTCCCATTATTGCCTTGGTGATCCAATCACCCTAAAACAGGGGTGTCCAAACTTGGGAACTTTAAGACTTGTGGACTTCAACTCCTAGAATTCCCCAGCCAGCCATGCTGGCTGGGGAATTCTGGGAGTTGAAGTCCACAAGTCTTAAAGTTCCCAAGTTTGGACACCCCTGCCCTAAAAAGAGGGAGGCATTCTGATCTGATTTGTATTGAGCGTTTTTTTCCCCAATCTAGAGTTATTTTATTATTTATTTCATTTTCATTTTTTGTTTTATTTCATTTATTATTAATTTTATTATTTTATTATTTTTATTTTATTATCTATTTTATTTTATTATTTAATTATCCAAAGCCATACAAGACTATATTAGAGACATGGCAGTGGTTGCCCCATTGCTTCTTATTTTAGAATACGGAAACTACAAGGTTCATACAGACTTTTATAAAAACCCACCTTCATTGAGTGTTGGCAATATTTTACATCATAATTATGCAGTGCAAATTGTTAGGGAGCACATACAGCTTAAGAGTCATATACCAGGAAAAAAAACACAGCCCAGCGTAGTCGGGGACATACCTTGGATCAAGCAAACCTGCCTTAGTAACTCCAATAATTCTGGTATCATTTTCACCAGGCCAGGTGAGAGCATTCATTTCATCCCCATTTGGAACAGCTTCTACTAGGTTGCTACTTGAGAATGCAACAGAGACAGTAAAACCTGTGTGTTGCTTAAAGTTTAGACGACATAAAAATCACTGGATGGGTTTTCCTCTGCTTTTTTCTACTTTCTGGCCTACCCAGCCTTTCTCAAGCTGTGAGGTGAGGCACTACACAATATAAATTGGCTCAACTGTGACATTCCATTTGTCTCTTTTTTCAAAAGTTTCAAATACGATAGTCTAGTGTTACACCCAGAGTCATTGTGGGCCATTTCTGATTTGAAGCTGCTATCGGGCAGATCAGACACATACAGTTCCAGATGTCATTTTGCTATCCTTTGAAATCCTCGAAGGGGTTCTTCTTTTCACCCTTTGTGATTTTTCTTCTTCTTCTCTAAATAAACAGGCACGGGAATACATGAAATGTGAGGCTGTGGGGAAATTCTGAACCAGAATGCAAAATGTTTTTAGAAGGGGGGGGGGTTGGAATTTCTTCAGCCGGCACACATTGTCTCTTCGTGTGGTATTTATTAGTCATACTTTTATCGCTAATTTCATCTGTTCCCGAGACTGTTTTTTATTTTGTTTTGCTTTAAATTAAGACTCAGTTCAACCACCCTTTTGGAATAGAAATAGCACATTGTAAAATGCTTAATCACAAGCTGGTGTGCATGAAGTTTACAGAATAAGCTCTGTCTGCAAGGGCATCTGTTTATTCTGTTTGCAAAGAGCCATGCCTCAGAAAGTGCTAGGAGGTTTTCCCAACACTGGGTGAGATTTAGATATAGGAGGAGGAATGAGGGAGCACCCAACTTCCAATTAAGAGTCACCATTTGGTCCCCAGGGTCTCCATTACAAGGCCAAAGTAGTATAATAGGTGCTACAAAAGACCAGCCTGAGCAGAACACCTGGGCCAGATGGACATGGTCTACAGTAATTGTCCATGTGCAACTCTTCTATGGAATTCCCATAAGAACTGACTGGTTTAAACATACTGTTTCTGCTGCCTTTAAATAAGACAAGTTTATCAACTGGAATTATAAGCCTTGGACAAATCCACCAAACTGCCATTGCTTAGACATGCCAAGAACTGGATATATGTTATGCCTGCCTAGTATGTATTTCTTCCTTAGATATTGCAAGATGGGGGGAGGGGCATGAACAAGAGTGACTGTAATACTACAGCTTTGAATTTATGCATAAGCACTCTTGAATTCCCCTAAAGTTGCAACATGCCTTTTGAATATTACTAAGACCAGCAAAAATACACTTGAAACAAAAGCTCTAGATATGTGCCCAGGATAAGTTTATAACACTTTTCAAAACTTGTATTCCTTTTTAAAACCAGGTGTCCTGATGTTGTTAATGAGTAGGAAGGCTCTATTCTTAGGATACAAATACTTAAGTGAAAAGTATTCATGTCGAAGCAAAATTGCATAATACTGAATTCACTCCCCCCCCCCCCATCCAATCTTACACAGATCCCCCCTCTATTTTGCCAACAAAGTTACCTATTTAGGATAAGCGGGGATAAGGATTATTTACAGGTGCTTTTGGAGAGCTTTGTAGATACCATCTGTTTTAGGATGCTTTCTGAAGACAGATGGATAAAGCTTTTTTTTCATCCTTTGTAAAATTATCTCACTAAGCAGACTAGCTAAGCTCTTTAGCTTCCCAAGCTGATGATAGGAAAACTATTGTAAGTAGTGCTGGGCTAGTACAAACTTCTATTTATATAGGAGGAGGATTAATTTACAAACCATGACAAAATCAACTAATTTTTGTACTTTTGGTAAAACTTTTTTTGAAGAAAAGACTGAAGCTGTTGATGTGGGTAAATGCTAATGTAGTTCTCCTGCAAGAGAGAACTGGTGCCTGGCAACTATGGCGCTGGCTCTTTTTCAGCAACGATGCCACTTCTGCGAAGTGAACTGCAGCAAGTTTCCCTTCATTTTGTATATGTGGCTATGAGGGTGGGAACAGCTTGCTTATACATTTTGATGAAATGAGACCTTATTGGTTTTGTCTTAAATAAACAATTGAGAAATAAACAGCTCTCTGCACATTCTTGATGAAATGGGTTTTTTTTTTGGGAGGGTGGGGGAGGTCTGAATGGTAATCATGTTCAATGACAGTTGGTTACCTCCTTGAGTTGCCTGTCACAAAATCATCATCAACGTATATACAAGTGGATTTGAAAAATGTGGACCATTGTCCTGTATACACAGCTTTCCAAACTCACTGGGGAAGAACCAGGCTGCCAGAGATTAGAGATGGGACCAAAATAAAGATGATCAGTCTAGTTCTCACTGCAACATACTGGTAGATGTGGGGTTTTAATAGTCATCAAAGGAATAATGGGCATTTAAATGCTATCTTTCTTATGGATCAGTTTGCTATTCAGTGGGCTTTCATGGTGTATTAACTTTAGTGTATGTTTGTACTGCCATTCAGATATTCTTCTTTTTCAACTGTCTGGTGTACTTGCAACATTCCACATCCACCTACAGTTCAGTTCGTTGTCAACTCTACTGAGTCTGCTTGAAATATGCCCCTCTTGATGTTAACCTCTCCCAGTCTATCCCCACTGACTAGCCGCCGTGTCTTCTATAGTGCCATTATTTTTTGCACAAAGCTTCTGATGTTTTAGTGATGTCTTTTAGTTTGATTATCCAGTTATGTGGCAGGGAATCAAATGCCTTTTTGAAATCAGCACAAACTACATTCAAGTTGGTCTTCCTTCTCTTAGTTTTTCAAAAACAACTTGGCAATTATTACTATTATATGTACAACAATGTGAAAGCTCCCAATTCTTTAGCTGGTGTTAGCCTACTCTTATTATTGTAATTCATGAAAGTGTTTTTGGAAAATAACCACCACAAATGCCTATCCTAATCCTTGGGAAGGACTCAGTAGGTAGATAAAAATGCCAAATCCAATGTAAACATCTTGCTGACTATGTGACCAACAATAATAATTTACACTTATATGCCACCCAACGCCCAACAACTCTGGACAGTTTGTAAATGACTGAAAACAGGAAACAAAACAAAATCAAAAAGAACTGATTGATAGGGATGATAATCTAGATAGAACCATAGAAAAAGCGGACTTCAATCATCCTCATGAAATATCTGATCAACTGTCTAAATATGTTAATGCTAGACAAAAACAATAATTAGAACATGCTTTAGGTACAATTGGCAGGATTGCTCTTCTTTAAAGTAAACACATGTTCCAGCATCCTAAGTTTTGTTACACTTAAATCACTTAGAAAGTTACACTTACTAAAAGATATTTCAAGGGTATGATTTTTTTTAAAAAAAACTAAAAAAGAATGTATTAGACAAAATGTGTTTTTATATCATCTGTTTGGGAATTTTGTGCAAAATGCAGAAAAGACACACTTTCAGGTATGGTAGCCCAAGCTGATAAATGTCTTAAGCTTCAGCTTGTTGTAGGGAAGGAGGGGGGGGGGGAGTGAGATAATGACTGAGGTCCACAGTCTGGCCTCCAGAATGAATAAGACTACTTGTACAAAATGTACACAAGTAAATTATATGGGCACATAGCATTCCTGTGTGTCCTTATTAGCTTCAGCTTTGCTTAGCAAGACACTTTGTGCACATACTTTAAATTCAGACTTGGTAACAAGTAAATCTAGTATTCCACCCCCATGCTTTTCAACTAATTCATCTTGCATTTAACTTGGAAGAAATGAACACTGTATAGTCAGCACAATGAATGGGAGAGACCTGTACATTCAATAAATGACATTCATTTCCTGGTCTGGGAAGAGCTAAAGCATCATTAGCTTAAATTAGTTGGGTTTTGTAAACCCATCTGTCAATCTAAAGGCAGCCAATATATGCTTTTGAGGTAACCTGGTTTCACGACATTACTCTGCCAGTGTGTATGCCTACTCAACACACATTTGTTGTGATTGTGCCCGTTTGTAACCATGCTGTCTTGGGACAAAATTTATAAGAGTCTAGCATACCTTCAATGATTAATTTTTAACCTGATTTTCTACCTTGAAGCAAACCTTTTGTTGTTTCAAGCAATGCTACAACACATATGGCTTAATTTGAATCCCAATTTGTTTTCCTCTTCTTACAAAATACACAGCTGGATCTCAGTATATTAATTCAGAACTTTTATTGTGCAGCCTGATTCATCCCAACAAATGGTAGATCTCTATCCATACATCGGGTGGAGTTAGAGGATCTAAGCTCCTCCTTCAGAAAGTCAAATAATGCATTGTTCACACAACCATGTAAGGTGAAGCTTGCCTTGGAGATTGGGATATATCTGCTCTCCCTTTATCCAGCAAAGTAAAATAAAAACACTGAGCACTATTCTTGGGTTTTTGTCACCTTGCTTGCAGACAAAAGACAGCAGCATGTAATTTTCACTGTTTTTGTAGCAATAGACACGTTATGACACGCTGGGCAACTGGCACATCATGACAATGACAACTGCCTTCAGATGGCCTGACCTAAAGAACATGGAGAAAAGCTTCCTTTAAAAAGAGGAGATGGCTTGGTCCTATACAAAAAAAAAATCATCTCCTCCAAAATAAGAGGTGCAATGGTGAAAACTCAAGAGAAGCTAAAAATGCTTCCTTAGCTTATTAACTCTACAAAGATCTGTAGGGCCTCTCTTCAGCAATACTGGTCATAAGAACTATTGCAGCAGGGCCCATGGCCCCAGACTACTATTCTGCTCCAGCACAAGTGGCCGAAACTCTGCATTATGGAAGCAGAGACAGCAAAGAAGTAGGTTAGTGGCAAGAGCTCTACATCTTGCAGAGCTGGCTTTGGCTCATGTATTCCGTCTGTTCCTACCTTTTCAAAGTTGCCTCTTGAAATCTCAAGTCATCCATACTCTACTGGGTGGCCCATTTCTGCTTGACACTAGTCATTAAGAGATCACATAAAAAGGAGGCTATTGGACAGCTTTGCTGATGGTTTTCTGCACTTAAACCCCAGCTAATGAAACCCAAGATCTGCCGAATTAAGAAACTTGGCAGCTCTGCTCAATACTGACAGATTTAAAACCTTGCATAGCTTGACACGGCCCCAAAGACTGGGCCTAGTATGCCCTTTTGGGCTTGTGCTCTAATACCACGAGAATAATTGTACTTTCTCTTGAAATGGAAATATCTTTTTCTGTGCACCATCAGTGATTAAGAAGTTTAATAATATTAATAATATTTTTTTTAAAATCAGCTTCTCTCAGCTGAGTAAAGGAAAGCTGCTTTGTTGGCAGCTCTGAGGTATTATCCTCTTTGGAACTTCAGTGACACAGAAAAAGGAAACTGCTGACTGGATTTTGTGTTGAGCCTTAGCTACTGACAAGATACACACATTCAGTACTTTTTCCCTCTGTTTTGGTTCTGAAGGTCTTTTTTCTCCTCAACAATAAAGTGATTGATGTGTGATTTGAGGTTTCTTTTCTTAAAAAAAAAAAGTTTTCCACTTGAACATCCTTCAGAACAGAAACTGGAAAAGCTGCCTGAAAGTAGGCCAAAGCATGTGACGTTTCCATAGAAACCAGTTCACAGCAATCCGTGAGAATCACAAGCACCGGAGGAGTGCTTTCCAGCAGGCAAACTGGAGCTAGAGGCGGTTATCCCCATTCACCCGTGTCCTTCGCAGGAACCTGCAGGGAAAGAAATTGCAAATTCAACTCATTTTTAAAATAGTCAAATATGGGTTAGAATTCTGTTGGGGTATCTGTTTACCCAAGAGTGTTCTGACCCAGGCTTCCTTAACAAGTATGAAGCAGAGTCTTGGTCCCAGCAAAACTTCTTTTATTTACACGACTGTGAATTCCTTTCATTCACAGTCAGCAAGGCTCGGCAAACAGTCTTTCAGAGGAATATTTATCAACACGAACCTTATCGCTTGAGCTGCCAGATAGCAACTTTCCAACCACAGGGCAAGGCAACACTTGGCACAGAGTCTCTTATAGTCACAAATGAAACTCTCCACTCTTGAAACGACTGAAGGAACGAACTGTTTCCTGCAAAAGCCCTCTCCCCGTTCACTCCTCTTTTGTTTCCTATGGGAGGGGGCCAATCAATGCCAAGGTGTGGCTTTACTCCTAAGTCGACCCTGCTTTCTTAGTTGTTCTTGTCTTCTGGCAGCTCTGTGCATGCACACACTGGGAACAGGCTCCAGTTGTTCCTCTGCCTCACTGATGTCTAGCTCCCTCTCTGCCTCTGACGCAGAGCCCTCTTCTGATCTTTCCTCAGCCCCCAGGATTGGCCCCAATCCACCCCATTCTCACTGTCTGACTGCTGCCAGTGGGCCACAACAGAGAAGTAGACATTTCCCCATTGCCTATCCAACTGAGTTTTTTGTGAAGATAAAATGGTGAAGCCCTGAGCTCCTTAGAAGGTCTAAATACAAAAGTGAAACTAAATTAAAAATAATTATCGCATGCTAGGGGGGAAAAAAAGAGACCAGCAGTTTCACTGGAACATCTGAGTCCCAATGATAGCTTAGATGTTCCTCTTCCAAAACCAATAAACTTTTATGACCACATACTCGTAGAGGCAGGATGCTTTTGCATTAAATATTCATAGTTCACCACATTGTTCTCCATTCTGATAGAATTGACCACCTTTGGCAGCGGAGGTGGTGATGGGTTTGGAAATGTGATATTTTGTACCAAAGAGAGAAGCAACATCATTTGGGACATTTGGAGTATTAAAAGACAAGTGGGTAGAAGGTACTTTGTAACATGGAAGGCTGACTCCACAACATAATGTTCTTCCTTCAAAAAATAAAAAAGGAAAATTCCATCTCAGCCATCTGGATTAATGTTTATTTGGATTCTTTGCAATGACAACTTTATAAAAGTTTAATTTCCCTTCCTTATGTGACGTCATTGCAAATCTTTGGGGAGAAAATATAAGGCAACAATCATGGAATAAGTTAGCTCTAGAATATATAATAAGGTTATCTTGGGCCAAGCAGAGTTAACCAACACAAGCCCAGTGCCATATAATGTCAAAATAACCAACTTTGAAAACAAATACCAAAAACTTTATTTTATTGTGGGGTGTGTTGGCTCAGTGATTAAAGATGCCGAGCTTGTCAGCTGGAAAACTGAACAGCCAGAGTTTGAGACCCAAGCATCATATAATGGGGTGAGCTCCCATTACCTGCCCACCTAGCAGTTCGAAAACATGCAAATGTAGATCAATAGGTGCCACTTTGGTGGAAAGGTAACAGCATTCCATGAGACTCGGGATATCGGTATAATCATGCTGGCCATATGGAAATGTCTTTGGACAACATTGGCCTCCCTTGGCTAAGAAATAGAGTTGAACATTGACCATAGAGTTGGACAAGACTGGACAGTGAAACCTTTACCTTTGTTTACTTTATCAGAATTGGTCTACTATGCACAGCACCCAAATATGTAAATTTAATTCCTACACACTTACCTTCTATCGCGATTGTCAAAATGGTCTGATAGCTGCTCCTGTGACGTCCTGAAATCTTCAAATGGTTGCTGATATCGTGCTTCCAAGGAACCTTCTCTGGCTCTGCCTGCCAAGAGCTGATTTGGGGAATCAGCAGACCTCTCTCGGAAAGGCGATGCTGCAAAGGGGTTAGTTTCACCATTTTCCTGTTCCAGAATAGAAAGAATAACTACTAAGAACCTTTGATCTCCTTTCTACAGAGAGGAAGAAAATTCAATTCAGCCAAGAATTCACTGGATCTTCCTCGGATCTCCCCATCCAACGTCATAGAAATACTTAAGGAATTTGTTATTACATGTATGCATACACACATGTATCATCAGCAAATAAATTTGTGGAATTTTGTATAATAGGACAAAACAAATTTAAATATGAATATATTTTAAAAATGACATCACTTAGTTAAGGTTTTTTTTAATCCTCACTCTTATTCTTTTTTTATCCTACTAAAATGAAAACAGACCTACTTCTTCACAATCATTTCATTAAAATATCAGTCAATAAGCTAGCTTAACTCCTTACTTAGGTTTGAAAGCCAATTTCATTTTGCTGGCCAAGTTAGCAGGAAGTTTGGAAAACTTTTTTTTTTAATGAGACTCAAAGCAATGGGTAAATTACAAAACCACTGAATAACACCCATTTCTTCCTTTCCCAGGGAATATAGTAGCTACAGTTCTTTCTTTTTTTAAAAAATAGAAGTGTTTGTTACCATACATAAGCAAATTTATTTGACTTGCATGCTTACTCTTACAAAAAAGAAGACATTTCACTATAGTCCCTTCAAGTAAATTAGCTTGAAGATCCTAGGGGCAAAAGAACTAAAAGTTATTAAATTCCTATCTTAGCAAACCTTACTCTAAATCAGAATATAGATAATACTGCATTATAATTACTACAAGAGCCGTGATGGTGCAGTGGTTAGAATGTAATACTGTAGGCTAATTCTGCTGACTATCTGCAGTTTCATTCTCACCATGCTCAAGATTGACTCAGCCTTCCATCCTTCCAACAATCTGGGTCCTCACTAAAATGAGGACCCAGATTGTCGGGGGAAATATGCTGACTTTGTAAACCATTTAGAGAGGGCTATAAAGCACTGTGAAGTGGTATATAAGGCTAAGTGCTATTGCTATTGTTATCCTTTTGGTCCAAGTGGGCTGAACTCTAAAGAGCAGGCAAAGAAAAGATTGATCGAGTTTACTTTAAATACATTTAATAAAACACATTTAATATATATTTAATAACTTCCTGCTTTTATCATAATTAGAGTTCAGCAGCAATTCTGAAGACCATATGTGTCCCTGGGACATCACGTTGTGTAGCCTTGATAAAGATGATCTGGAGCAGAAAACACATTGTCTAAAGTATGCCAGAAACTACAAAAATGCAAAGTTCCCAAAGAGACATGATATCGTAAGGCTACTCTTGGTACCCCCCAAATCTTAGCCATTCTTAGTTAAATGTAGACTGATTAACTAGTTTATTCTTAAAGCTAGAATAACCTTTGTCCTCCTGTTCTAGTTACCACAAAATAGTGGTATTCAAACTTCATTTGTAAAATAACAACTTACCATCAGGGGAATTATATCTATCTTAACAAGCAAGGAGGCCAATTCCAGATCCTCACTATAGTTGTTCTTCAAAGGTACAGCCCGGTATCCTCAAAGGTAACAAAATGAATTATGAGTAGGGAGCAAGTCAGCAGTGTTGAGCATTTATAATTTTTAAAAATATAACATTTAAATAAGGTAATTTTGCCTTTATCATGCCCTTTAAAAAAAAAATCTAATGCTACATTGAGAATTTTTTTGCCGCTTACCGTGCTGGCCATCTACATAATGACAGCTGTATGTTTTAGGACCAGTTATGAATTTATTTTTTCAGCACTGACAAAACTTTAGTTGAACAAGGCAATCATTAACCAAGGACTACCTCTTTCTGTATCAACACAACTATCCTTGACAGAAGACCTTTCTTCTCATTTACCTGCCTTTAGGCCTTTAACCAGGAAAGTGGCCTGAGCTAAGAAGTTCTGGTCGCTGAACATATCCTCTTCATATACCACGAAACGCAGAAAAGCAAAGTCGGGATTACTGACATGGAACTGAAAAGTCTTTGGGATCCAAGCAGGATTCAGACCATTGTCCACTAGAGTAAACAAAAGATACCATCAGATATATGTGGAATTTATTTTATTTATTTATTTAGTTTTTATTGCTGCCTATTCGCCAATGGCGACTTAAGGCGGCTTACAGAATAAGTCTTTGTATTTATTTGCATACAAAGAAATATAATGCTTTAAACAGCAGTGAATTTAAATTATAACCAATATGTTTTTTGATTACTTATCTTCTCTGCAAAGCGCAAAATTGTGTTTTGGAATTTAACATCTAAAGCACCATTTCTGAACCTGACAAGTACATCATAATCCTTCTCCCTTATACCTAGCCTGCAATACGGCAGTCTAACCAGTGTACCAAGAGCAGTGATTAGAATGCAGTACTGCAAGCTACTTCTGCTGACTGCCAATTGCCAGTAGTTCGATTCTCACTGGCTTAAGGTTGATTCAGCCTTCCATCCCCCTGAGCACGGTAAAATGCGGACTCAAATTGTTGAAGGCAATATGATGACTGTAAACTGCTTAGAGAGGACAGCAAAGCACTGTGAAGCGGTATATAAGTCTAAGTGCTGTTGCCATTATATTTAAGAGAAAAAGATTAATAAGCATAATAAGTTACATTTGGGTGAATTCAGACAGTATTATTCAAACTGACCATTGAAGCAATGGGTTGATTATGTGAAAAGGTAAAAAAACAAATGGACATCCCTTCTAAAATGATGATGATAATCTTTCCAAAAGAATATCATGAGAAATTATTACAGGCTTTGGTAATAAGAACCTTTGGTTTGGTTATTCTTCCCTGGGCCTAGGCAAATTGTCTATTTATCTTATATTATTCAAGACAATGGGATAAATCCCTGCACTAGCTTCCATTAGAGGTTAGAGGATTGCAACCAATGAAAACATGCAGCTGGATCTTATTGTCTTAAGCATAAGAATTCCTAATGGGAGAAGACTCCCAGCCAGTCCCTGAATATGTGTTACAGACTGAGATAATTTTAAAATTAAGTTTCTACCCCTCATGAAAGCTGTTTTTTATTGGAGGAAAGCAATGCAGCTGCCTAACACTGTACAAACTAAGACGCTCTGGTTATTGAACAGATCTTCATATACCACAAAACGTAGAAAAGCAAAGTTAGGATTACTAGTTTCGCTTATGGCTGAGCAGGAATCCTAAATTATGGTCTTTCAGGCCCAAATACCATGTGATGCAACTACACTGGCTCCCAAATATGGCTAAGTTGAAAAGCCAGGAGTTGACACATCTACTGCAGCTATTGTCAACATACTTCATCTCACTTCTCATCCTCAGTGATGAAATTAAAGACTTCACTGTCTTATTAAAAGAAACACACCAGTTACAAAGATTTCATTTCTTTATATGTCAGCTAGGGCTATATAAGCTTATTCCTAACTTTGTGGATTTCTTACAAAGCATACAGCCTAAATCTGTATCTAAATACAGTCTAAACATCTTGATTAACTAAAGGGAAATCATTGTTTTAAAAACCTGAGATACAAACATCCACCTCTGGGATAACAGGCTGAAGTTAAAATGGTTTTCACCTGATGAACACAGATTTAAATGGAAGTAAGCATTCATAGTTTTAAGGAAATCAGATTTGTATGGCAATAGGAATTTTTAAAAAGGACAATTCTAAAAATGGCAAGAAACATGAGCTAATAGAAATGATCTTTAATGTATTAGGTTATATTTTTCCCCAAAAAGATATGTTGAAATTTAATTCATTCCAAGAAAATGTTTCACTTTTTTAGTACAGACTGAACAAATAAAAATACTACATTTTATATTTATAAGCACAAAAAGTTGTAGTGGCCACCAACATGGAAATTTTTAAAAGGTTTTAGACAAAGAGTAAAATCTTGCTAGTTATAATCAATATATATTTACCACTATTATTGAAGGCTGGATACACTCAGTATCATTCACTAAGATAAAGAAGCAGGAAAATACTATAGTATTGTTGTAATATTATAAGACCCTTTTTGAAGGAGATGGGTGGTTTAGAAATATGAAAAATAAATAAAATAAAATAATAAATAATATCCTGCTTCTGGAATTCCCACCATCAGTGGCTGACCATTATGGAAACAAATTGTTGGTCATCATACTATATTTCTCTTTTGCTTATATTGTAAAATCTCTACAGATATTTAGATTCCTTGAGCTGCATAATCTAATTAGTAATTACAAGCCAATATCCTAGCAACAGATGATTCCTGAAGGTGAAATCTTAACTAAGGAACACACATAACCAAGAACAAGTGCTACTTAAAACAACAAAATAACAGCAACAACAGTATATCAACTTTTAGGCACTTCATGATTGAAATTTTCTACAAATCTGGAAAATTCTCCAATTGTTGATTAGGCAACTATGCAAAGTACAGGATTAATAAAGGACAGGATTTAAAAAATAAATAAATAATAAACTAGCCCAAGAGGTAAAGAATCAAAACTCTTAAAACCCACAGTAAATGCAAACTGTATTTCCATTCGTTGCAGTTTGAGTAACTACAGTTACTAAATAATATTTACACATTAAAATTTTGTTCTGAGGTTGGCAGGGGAGAGAATGTTGACTACAGAAAAGCTGACACACTCTGAAAACTTTTAATATAAAGTTTAGTTTAGTTCAAACATCTGCTCCAGTTTAAATAGCTTCTTCCAATTCTACAGCGCACAATTCAAAACAAAACATATTACATCCATTTTCTCTCTTTCTAATGTAATGCATGTTAAGTAATCTATAGTTGTACAGGTTTATCTCTGCAGTTGCCTACACTTCCAGAGTTAGTGTCAAAATAGAAAGTAGCTCCTCATCACCTGCCCGGAACAATTTGCAGACATTCAGTGAACAGGAAACATTTCTACACTTCTCGCCACAAGAAGGCCCCATAGTAAATTTGAAATAACTGCCCACAGATTCCTCAAACATTTGCGAGCTTCTTTTTCACACTTCAACCAGAAAGTCATGAGAAAAACAGATGAGGAGGAGCAATAGGACATAAGCCCCAGTGTGAGATCAACTCTGCACCTGTCTGATGATGACAAAGAAGCTGATTTTTAAAAGTGATAGGAGTACATGTTCTCAATTGCTATCATCATGTAGGAGATATTAAATAACACTGACATCTTTGGCAATGGAATCTGAAATTGAAATGGCAGGATCAGGTACTCACCCACCATCTCGGTCTTCTGTTTTGTATTATCATAATCTGCTCCAGATACCTCAACCTCTACAAATGGGCAAACGATTCCCCTTCCATTTTTGGGAAGATGCCGTGCCCCCAGAATCTAAACAAGACACACAGAAGGGAGACAAACCATACTGTTAGATAAAGTTCTGTTATATCGAATGGTTACAGAGCCAAATGGTTACAGAGTCTTCAGTCAACGGATGCAGTTATCTGCTTCCGAAGGCTCTTCCCTTGAGAAAACTTTAACACCAATAACATTTCAGTTGGAAAAAATTCTGTCTTCAATTAGAATCTGTGCAGGGCTTAGGTTTGTGGTGTTCAAAAAAGTTGAAACAATACAATTAAAAAAAATTTAAGAACAAATTGTAAAAGCCCTATGGCCATAGTGATCCTATAGAAGCCCAACCAGTGTGGTTAGTTAATGGCTCAAAGTGTCATAGGAAATACATTTAACTAGTATCATGTTTAGAGTTCTAAGTAAACAAAATTACTTAAGACTGCCAGACTGAAATAATTGGAACACATTAGCTCTTATTAACTTAGGTTCCAGAATAGAAATGATACTTAAGACAATTAAATATTACCTCTTACAATTAGCTCTCATTCCCTACTGTGCTGTTATCAGTCACACTGGCTAAGATTCGTAAGTCCTTTATCTATACTGATATTTGCTGCCATTTTTCTCTTAATAATCCTAGATTAATAATCCTAGAATGGCTGGGCTAGGCATTCTGTTTGGCCTTTATTTTCCATCATCTTCAGCCAACACGACCAATTACAAGTGGCAAGAAACATCTCAAGAGCCATAAATTGTTGTCCGTTGCAATAAATTGGGGCATTGGTTCTCACCTGGTACCCCCCTTCTCGAGGCAGGTGGAGACAGTGGTCATGCATGGGTTAACTCAGTCAGTAACCAATAGAACCAAGTCTACCAAAGTGATCTCATCGCCTCAGAGGAGTGTCCTCCCGCTTTTGTGACAAAGGAGATAAGTAGACTGCTGTGCATTAGTCGACTGCTTTCAATCTTCCGATACTCCAGCCTAGCTCCTAAAACGCACTCCACGAACTAGGCCAGGACCCAAAGGGTGGGGATGACCGCTGTCTCCACCTGTCTCGAGAAGGGGCGTATCAGGTAAGAACCAACGCCCCATTCTCCAACGTTGGTGGAGACAGCAGTCATGCATGGGATGTACCAAAGCTGGGCGTGTCCCCGGGTGGGAATGAGACTGGGCTAGGAGCTCGAAGAGGGAAAAACCTGTTGAAGGACCCGCCGTCTGAATGCCGCATCTGTCGAAGCGTATCTATCCACTTTATAATGGCAGCTAAAGGAAGTAGGAGTCGCCCAGGTGGCCACCTTGCAAATCTCTTCCACTGAGGCCTGCCTTGTCCATGCGGCTCATGTAGCCGTGACATGTGGAATGCGTCGTGATGTTGGATGGAGGCGTGAGGTGATGCGCCAGGTAAGCTCTAGTTATGGTTGACCGGATCCAGCATCCAACCATAGATGGAGAAGCCTTCAGACCCTTGTTTGTGGGATAGAAAGACACAAAGAGCGCTTTGGTGCGCCTGAAGACGGCCATCCTGGCAATATAGATCTTAAGCGAGCATCTTATGTCTAACCTGTGCCATTTGGGTTCGAGACTGTGAGAAGATTTACGACAAAAGTTCAGTAGTGTGAGATCTAGAGACCGATGAAAAGCCGAATTGACCTTTGGAACAAAGGTGGGATCATGTCGAAGGACCACACGGTCTGAGTGAAAGGTACACAAGAAGGAACGGATGGAAAGGGCCGCCAATTCAGAGACCCGTCGTGCAGACGTGATGGCCACCAGAAAGGTTGTTTTCAATGTGAGGTGATGCAGGAAGGCCAATCTGAGAGGCTCAAAGGGTGGTCCAGTGAGAAAGTCAAGGACTTTGGTTAGATCCCACAAGGGGAAGCGGTGAATGACAGGAGGGCAGAGATTAGACGCGCCCTTAATGAAGCGGCGTACATGAGGGTGCAAGGAGAGCGGCTCATCCTGGTGAAGAGAGAGAACCAAAGAGAGTGCCGACACCTGCCTCCGTAAGGTGTTAGGCGCGAGCCCTTTATCTTTATCAAACTCGCATGAAGAGGGACCCCTGAGAGATAGCTGGGGAGATCCACCAGTCCAGAGAGTGTAAGACCTCTGGAGTCAACCTGAACTTCACTAGGGAACAGCTGCTGTTGGTCTTCTGGAATGGGAGAAGAAACCAATGGAGGCAGCGGCTGTGAAGCCGCGCCCAAGGGACGATGGAGAATCAAGAGACCATCTTCCCCAGCAGTTGAGACAGCTGGAGAAGAGGGACCTGCTGTCTCCTCCGTACCTCGAAGGTTAAGTCCCTGAGGCTGATCTGTCGTTCCCGAGACAGGAAGACCTTCCCCTGAGTGGAGTCGATGAGGGCTCCCAAGTGCACTAGACGGGAGGTGGGAACAAGGTGGCTTTTCTCCTGATTGAGGGAGAATCCCACCTCCTGAAGCACCTGCAAGGTGTCCTGGAGATCCCGAATGACCTGATTGCATGACCTGGACAACAGGAGAATGTTGTCCAGATAGCAAAAAATCCAAATGGGTCTGGCAAGTAAGTGGGCTACTATGACTGACGGAGCTTGGTGAAGACCCTTGGGGCTGATGATAGCCTGAAGGGGAGGGCCCGATACTGAAAGTGACGGCCCGCATAGACAAAGCGGAGGAACTGTCTGTGTCGTTTGTGAATGGGTACGTGGAGGTAAGCCTCCGTGAGGTCCACTGATGTTAGGAGATCGTGTCTGCGCACACCCTCCAGAATTGATAGGAGAGAGTGCATTTTGAATCTCCTGTATCTGATGAATCGATTTAAAATTTTGAGATCAAGGATTGCTCTTCAGCCCCCTGAAGACTTCGGCACGATAAAGAGACGAGAGTAGAACCCCCGTCCCACCTGGCCTGGAGGCACAGGTTGAATGGCCCGAATGAGGAGCAGATGATGGATGGCCTGCTCTACTAGGAGCCTCTTTTGAGGTTCCCTGGATATGGGGCACAGGACAAATTGGTTCGGAGGGCTGGAGCGCAAGTCCAAGAGAAGGCTGAATCTGATTGTGAACCTGACCCACGCGTTGTCGGTGATGTCGTCCCAATGATCCGCGAAGGTCGACAGACGTCCCCCTACGGGGAGATCCTCCAGACAGTCACTTCTGCCTCTTGTAGGATCGGTTGTTATTGTCCTTGAATGACTTTCTGGGCTGGAATCTCTGGTTGCTTCTGCCTGACCTGTTGGAAAAGGAAGGGCCCTGCCTGGGGGGAGCCTAACATTGCGGACGGGAGCTGGAGGAACCCCCGTCCAGACCCCGAAAGGGCTGCCTGCAATAAAAGGATTGACTGGGGCCCTTTTGTTTCTTAGTGGCCGGCTGCAAGACCTTCCGCTTATCCTTGGACTCTACCAATAGAGGATCTAATAGGGGGCCAAAGAGAAGGGAGGAAGAATAGGGAGAGGAGGCTAGCCTCCACTTGGCACGGGCTTCCGTCTGCCACTGCTTTAGCCAAAACAGGCGAGGATGGAGATGGAGGATGCTATGGACTTGGACGCAAAACGGGTTGCGTCCAAGGAGGCATCTGCAGTGTATTCTAGGGCTGCCTTTATTTTGTTAATATCCTTGCGAGTCCTAGTCGGGAGTACAGACTTCAAGGAGTCTGTACTCACGACTCCTTGAAGTACCCAAAATGGCCACCCGAGATCTTCGCACCAAAACAAAATGGCCACTGAGGCTACAGAGCCTATGGGCCGGGCGCCACCAGGTAGCTGAGGCCACAGAATGAGTGAGGGCATCAAAGGCCCTGCGGAGAGGCTGCAGAGGCTGAAGAGAGCAGCAGCAGCGATCCGGTGGAGGAATGAGTGCTGAGGGGTGGCAGTGGCATGTAGCGGCGGTGGTGCTTCCCGGCGGTAGCAGCAGCTGCTGGCAGCCTTTTTGACAGCGGCTGGCGGTTTTGCGACGCTTGGAGGCAGCTGAGGGCTTGGAGGCAAGAAGAAGAGGCCCGGAGGCCAGCAGAGGTGGCAGCGCTGAGCGGGGCCTCCAATGGCTGTTGCTAGGAGGCGCTGCTTGCAGGAGAGCCTCTGAAATTGCTGGTAAGCTGAGGAGGCAGAAGCCTCGAAGAAGCCCTGGTGAGTCTCTTCAAGAAGCCCGGGGCTAATTGAGAAAATTAGCTCTGAGGAGCTATCCTCTAAGTCTTCCCAATTTGGATGTAATTTAGGCGAAATTTAGAAAAAAATCCAATTAAAGGAAATTATAGTATCTACGAAAGTTGAGGAGAAAGCAGTTAACACAGCCAATTCCTATCGAACTGAGTCTAAAAAAGTGGGAGGACATTCCTCTGAGGCGATGACATCACTTTGGTACACTCAGTTCTATTGGTTACTGACTGAGTTAACCCATGCATGACCACTGTCTCCACCAACGTTAGAGAAAGGGCACATCCCAACCAAAACAACAACAAAACATAGCCTGAGGAGTGTGTAGTGTTTGCATCTTTTACATTCCAAGACAGCTAGAATCCATGGAGTTGGTGAGACAGACAGACACACACACACACACACACACACACAAATAAATCCCTAAACAAGATTAATCTAACTGGATTTCTAAACAAAGGGAGCCACCTATGGGTAGGAGATTTGTATGTTGTCAACTGCCTCTCTCACAGAATGATTTATCACTAGCAGTTCCAATGATTGTTTTGCTCATTTATTATTTGTCTCCATTAGGTTTTGTTAAGAGAAGCAGCAACTACGGTTTTGGTTTTCTGTCACTAGGGGATTGCTCAATACACTGACCTAAGAAGGTTCAATACCCACACCAAACAGCCACAGTACTCTATGCAGAGAACAGGTGATGGTGGGCCTAATCCTAAGCATGCATTTTCAGGGATCTTGGTCCATATAGGGCAAAACAAGATAGTTCTTGATAGAAATCAGGGTAGGGATGTAAAAGCAGGAAAAGCCAAGGTTGGGGTGATGCTTTAGCAAGTGTGGATATGGATGGTGCAGTAGTTAAGAGGAGGCAATAAACAAAAGGAAGGATAGGAGTTGGGAAGAACAGGTATCAAGCAAGTCACATGGGACATGAGGCTTATCACATGGTATATGTTGCCAGGGATGGCTCATGTCAAGTGAGACACCCGTGGCAATTGTGGGGGGACGTGGGAGCTAAGGCACTGGAAAAATAATGGGGAGATGGGTCAGTTCAAAGTGATATATGGAAAGAAAAAGTTCTGGATTTTATTTTGGTAAGAACAGTGAGACATGAAAAGGTTCTGAGTTTGATTTCTGCTAAAGCACACTTAAAGGTGAATGTTCCCCTCGCACCTATGTGCTAGTCGTTCCCGACTATTACTGAATGACTATCACTAGTGAACGATTAGCACTGAATGGTGGCTCTGTGGCTAAGACGCTGAGCTTGTCAATCAGAAAGGTAGGCAGTTTGGTGGTTCGAATCCCTAGCGCCGCATAACAGAGTGAGCTCCTGTTACTTGTCCCAGCTTCTGCCAACATAGCAGTTTGAAAGTATGTAAAAATGCAAGTAGAAAAATAGGGACCACCTTTGGTGACAGCGTTCTGTGTGCCTTTGGTGTTTAGTTATACTGGCCACATGACCATGGAGACATCTTCGTACAGCCCTGGCTCTTTGGCTTTGAAATGGAGATGAGCTCCGCCCCCTAAAGTCAGGAACGACTAGCACATATGTGCAAGGGGAACCTTTATCTTTATCTAAAGCACACTTGTCCTGAAACAGTTTCGTAGAACTTCCAGAATGTGACCATTTACTTCAAAATAGATCATATTTTCAGGATGTGTCTGTGTGTGTGTGTGCATGGCCTATTTTTAACTTATGTCTATTTGAGCTGAAGTAAACAAAGCTGACAAAGCCAAAGAATGTCACCGATGGATTTTTCCTCCCAAGTGAAGTTCAGCTAGTCTAACGGACTATCTCCCTTCAGGAATCAATTTTAGATGCACTTGTTCATCCAGGTGCTAAAAGCTAAGTTACAACCAAACTGCTTGCTTTTAAAAAAGAAATACATTTTCATTTATTCTTTAGTAGAGTGTTCATTTTATTGTGATTTGTTTCAAAGCACTACTACACTTATTCTCTTATAAATAACTCCTCCGAAATGAAAAGCAGTCTAAAAATAACATGATAATTAATAATGGTAACAATAACAGCAACAACATGAAAGCAGTACAATATGTTCACTTTTAGTCTGTCTTTGAGAAGTCAGATTTCCTGTATGTTAGGGCTGGTTTTATGGAGTAGCAAGTAATAAACCCTTAAGACTTAGTTTGGGTAGTAGGTAAACTGCAGGAAATCAGGGGAAAGACTGATAGATACAACTTGTGAGCCATATGTTTCTACAGTTGGAAATGTTTGATTTTTAAGGAAAAGAAATGCGGACTTGAATGTTAAAGCAGTGGAAGAAAAGTGGGTGGGGAGAAGATGAACAGAGAGAGAGAGCAAAGAGACAGCAAAGAGCGCTGGTGATTACCAGGATGATGGAAATGTGGGCAAGGAAGAAATTTAGTAGCAATCTTAGTTGAGAGAATTCAGAGAAGACGGGGATAAAGGAATAGGATTTCTGGGCAAGGAATATGGTCCAGATAATCTTGACTCAATTAGAACAGCAAGCTGTTGGTGGTAGCAATGTACAAAACTGAACACAAGTAAAAGTTCAGGCATCAGTCAATACCATGATGGGTAAAAGTGACAGAGATGTTTTCTCTTACTGCATCTAAGACGTACCAGAACCATAAAACGCACATTAGCTTTAGAGGACGAAAACAAGGGGAAAAAAATCTGCCTCTGCTTTCCAGCATCCATCCAGTATTTAACTGGCTAGCATACTTGCAGCAACAGAAACAGCCTGGTCAGCTTCAGTACATTATTGCAGCCCCAGCACATGGCTCTTCAGGGCTCCACTCCATTGCACCCACCATTGGTCAACTGAGCTGAGCTGCTGCTGCTGCCAGGGAGCACTGGAGCCTTCACTGCCGAGCAGCTGAACTGCAGTTGGATTGGCCTTCTGGAATACCGCCGATCAGCTGTTCTAGGCGACGGGGATCGATGTCTCTACCATTTGGCGGTGATTGGTGGCAGCGATCCCTGCCACTCAGCTGATCGGCAGTATTCTGGGAGGCCGATCCAACCACTGCTCAGCTGCTCAGCAACGAAGTCTCCAGTGTTCCCTGGCGGCGGCTAATGCGGTGGCACCAACCCCCTCCCCCCACCGCAATATTCGCTCTATAAGATGCACAGACATTTGCACCCACTTTTTTTGGGGGGGGGGGAGGGCATCTTAAAGTGCGAAAAATACGGTAGTTATTGGCATGTCTACATTTGCTCATGTGCTATCTCCATCAGCATTGGCTGCTGGTTAAAATCAGCTCCAGATAGTAAGATCTTACTTTTGCTTGTTACAATAATAATGCCATGTGTGCTAGAATTGTTATTTAGACCATGGCAACTTTTAGATGTGTGAACTTCAACTTCAGAATTCCCCAGCCAGCAAGAATTCTGGAAGTTGAAGACCATATTTATTTATTTATTTATTTTATCAGACTTATTAGTCGCCCCCTCTCCCCACAGGGACTCGGGGCGACGTACACAAGCAACGGTCTACGGACTACAAAGGAGGAGGTAAAAATAAATAAATACAATAATCAGGGAAGTTAAAACCCCAATAAGAATAAAAGTTTAAAAGCTAACGTTAACAATTAAAATTAACCAAGGGGTGGAACAGTTGTCGAGATTATGCCAGGCTGGCTAGCTGAAACAGGTGGACCACACATCTTAAAGTTGCCACGATTGAGAAATACTGTTTTAGACTCATGCTTTAGTGTCCCCAAGTATTCTTAGGAAATAATACTAGAGAAAAACTGAGAATTTTTTTAAACAGGCATGTGGCGCTAAAGTCCTTAAGTGTTTAAGTAGTTTCAAATAAGGTTTAGCTTAAGCCAATGAATATCCTGTGTCTAAAAACAATTGGAAGCTGGTGCCATTTTTTATGTAATGCTATGTTCCGGGTAACAAAAATGAATCTATATGAATCTTGAGATTAGTCAACAACATCTTCTCTTGCAAATCTTCACCTCCAGCATAATTACAGAGATCAAAAGCATTTGCATTTATTTTTAAACTATGGTTAATTGCTGCACCTTGGTAAGGGCAGCTGGAAATTAATATTATTTATAAAAACAAGTAAACAATAAATCATGGCTTCAGGCATTGTGGTATGTTTCAATAAATCAGTTTAAACCAAATTCAGAATTTATACACAGTAAGAAACAACTGGTAGTTTAAACCAGGAAGTTGATGTCACTATCTTTTCCTTATGATAAAAATTGGCTTACTATTTCAAAATGATGTTACGAATTTAGCAGCACATACATCTTTTCATATTAAATATGTGGTTTTAAAAAGTGAAAGCTAGATAAATTACAAGGATCTTTTGAACCGAAAAATCTCTGTAGATGTATATGCACCACACACATCTTTTCAGGGTATAATGTAGCAATCTTCTGAAGCTCCAAGCAACAAAGAAAAGAGGCACATTCAAGCATTATAAAGTCAAAATTAGAATTCATTCTAGTGGGCACTTGGATAATCATAAAATACAAACCTCAATGGAGATGGAAAGTGGCACCATTCCACGAAGGGTGTTCTTGTCAAAGGGATCAAAGATATCATCCCGCATGTTGGCTGGCTGCAACGCAAAGCCACTTTGGCCTCCAGACACAAATAGAGCCTGATTCATTTGCATTGGCTTGTCTGCAAAAACATAGGCATTTCGATGACCAACACCTCAACATCGGTAAAACAGAATTGCAGTTTGGTAAAATAATAATAGTGCTTTATATTTGAATAAAGTTCTTCCTATAATTTAGTGTTTGCTGCACAGTTCATAAATCTGGAATATTCCATTAATGCATGCAGCTAAAATAAAAAATAGTGCTTCCCAAATTATAAGTAAACAAAAAAAGACTTGTTGGCAGTAGTATTGTTTATTTGATGTATTTCCTGAAGTTTATATGCTGGCCCAACTGAAAATGATTGAGTAGTTAACAACTCCAAATACAATAAAAGGTTTTTAAAGAGACAGAAAAAAATACAATGCAATCATGTACAACAAAACTAGACAGGCACATAATGAGCAGTATGCAAGTGGCAAAAAGATTCAAATTGTTCTCAAAAAGCAGGGCTTTAATAGCTGTTGAAAAACATAGTGTAGTTGGGACTGTTTGAACTCAAGAGGAAATGTAATTCCAGAAAACGTGGGCACAAATGGAGAAGATCTGTGATAGTTAACAGCCTTGAAGGATTGGAACTCAGAACATAAAAATCTGAAGCAATAATATCTTCATGCAGTAACGTTTGCCAAAATGGTCAAAGCATGGCCTTCCAGGTATGGCTGAATTGTAGCCCCTGGCATCCCTCATCGATGAGCGTGCAGTCTATCAGGATACCAAATCAACAACTTCTGGAGGGACACATATTGCCCATTCCTGCCACAGTCACCACCATAAAATATTCAGTAAAGAGTTGGCCTCACCTGGTGTTTGAAAGTTCAGTGCCACCAACTGACTGCCACAGATCCACATAGGAAGGGGATCATAATTGGAAGAGTCCAGGCGCTGTCCTTTGGGGTATATGCGGGAAAGCTGTAATCGGTTATACTGCAGAAATTTCTTCCCTTTGATCTTGTTGACATACTTTTCTGCTTTGGTTTCAGGGAAAGATGACATATCTCTATAACAGGCTCTTTCTGTGCCGATTTCTGTAGAGAATAGGGAGATGCTAATCTGAAAAAAAATCTTAATTCCTCGGAGAATGAATGAGAAGATTTTAAAAAAATGAGATGTATATTTGTTCATTATGATATATATTTTAAGTAAGGATGGTCGGGAAGATTAGAGTAACAAAAGTAAATCCCAAAGTACTGAATAATGATGCAATTTTACAATATTTGTAAGATTTTGATACAATATCTCAAAACAAATAAGCTTGCAAAAGCCCATTCATTTTAGTTCTGGAATTATTTTTTTGTATTTTTCCACAATAGCAGTAAAATACACATGAGAGTTTTCTTAATCACATTGGGACAAAAATAAATCAGTATCAACCTGCTGATACAATTGATTTTTAAATCACAATGCTCACCAATCCTTAGATTTTAATTAGGGATAACCTAATTTTGTGATAATAATCTAAAAGTCTAATTTTGGGATAATGTACATTTTAAAATCTATTTAATTTTTGTAATGTTAACTATTTCTATATTTATAATTGTTTTTATACAGTAATGTATTTTTATTGCATGTTAGCCACCTTTGCTCTGGATAGCAAAATGGGTGGCATATAAATTTAATCAATAGATAAACAAGTATGTCCAGAGTCATGAATACTTACTGTCTTCATCAAAGGGAACAGGACGACAGTAGATTACAAGCTCTGAAAGCTCCAAAGCTATCTTTTTCCTCCGTTCCATCATCTTCCCTTCAGAGAGCTTCCAAAATAATTGTTAAAAAAGATTTCAGAGCTCATGGTAAAGATGAATAGCTTTGGAATTAGTACAATGTTGATTGCACAATTTGTCCAATTATAGGTTATGAGAAACAGCAACATTCATCAATACATTCATACTCAAGAATAAAATTGGAGATTGAGCCATTCCCATAGGTGCTTTAATAAGGATTCTTAGTCCTGCCACCAACTTCAGTGTGAGAAGTGGAGTTTCTAACTGATAAAGCAATTCGGCCAGGCTATATTCAGCCCATGAAACAAGTACAGTACGTTTCGGACTATAAGGCACACCAGAGTATAAGACGCACCATGATTTTGAAGAGGTAAATTAAAAAAAAAACGTTTTTGTATTCTGCAGGCTTCCCAAACTCTCTGTATGCCTCATTTTTTGCAAAAAAAAAAATGGGGGGGGGCATGCAGAGCTTTGGGAGGCTCTTAGAGCTCCTGGGGGGCACAAATGAACCCTTCCCAGCCCCCTGGAGCACTTTGCAAGCCTCCCAAACCCTCTGTACATCCATTTTTGCAAAAGGGGCGGGGTTTCAGTAGGCCAAAAATGCTGTATAAGACGCACCCAGATTTTCACCCTCTTTTTTGAGGGAAAAAAGTGCATCTAATATTCCAAAAAATACGGTAATTATTTCAAGGTTAACTTCTGAGAAAGAAGTTTTATACTCATCAAACTGTGACCTGTATGAAGTACATACAAGGACTTTTAAAAAAAAAACTCTGAAAAGGTGTAAAAAACGAGCATCCTTTACCCTGGCATCAGCAGTTTGGGCTGCCTCGCGGATCTTCTTCACCCAATCCAACAGATCTTCATGGGTATCAGCTGCGACATCCAACGACCAACGTGAGACAGATGCCATACTAATGGAGAACACAAACATACGGTTGTTCTTCCCCTCAGGGCGGATAGCTATATCAAGGAACAAAAATATAGGAGATTGTCATTAGATTTTCATAATCATCAACATGAATAAATGACTACAAGCAGGGTTACAGTAAAAAAAAAATAGTTTCAATAGTATCACCCAGTAGAAAAATTTAGAAGTTGAAACAAAGAACAGAAAATTAGATATGTACATTTTGTCCTGATTTCTTGTTATGCATATCACAATGAACTGTTTCATAAAGTCCTGAATTTCTCAGCCTCTAGCTCCTAATTTAAATGTTCTTCTGTGGAACAGGAACTATTTTAAAATTCTCTGTACTGTTGTCCTTTTCTCACTGTCTCTAGCTAGTAGTTCTAAATCTATCTCACTATTTTTGCACATTTGTCTGGGTGAAGACAAGGATGCTAGACTGTGTCACTGATCGATTTACAATTGCTTATTTAAAAACCAAACTGGTTTTGCATCTACAGGGCTTACTAGCAAGGAAGGAAGTTCTACAGAAAGAAGGAATAACATTGATTTTTTTAACCCCCTTTTCCCTCCATAACTTACCAATCTGACATGATGGTACATCCAGTACCCCTCTGAGTAGATCTCCCAAAGGGCTGTTTTCATCTAGCTGTTGCTGGAAGCAAAATCACAGTATATTAGTAAAGATTTTGTAGTTTGTAGTTTGCTCTGCCATACAAATTTCAGGACAATCCATAATGTTTATTCAGATCAATGCATTTTATTTTTAAAAACACACATATTAAAAATCAGTCTAGTATATTACGAAACTATTAAAATGCTTTACTTTGCCTTAGCTACCACTGTATTTGTTAGATACTAGCTACAGTTATAATGGTTTCCACCAAGGTCCTCTCAGGAACAGAGGTTTAATCTCATTGGTCAAAGGGTCTGACAGCTCCTTTTAAAAGGGCTGCTGTCAGACTCAACCTTCGCTGGATTGTTCATACCTGTTCTGTTACAATAAAGAGCTGTTGTTACCGTTATCCTGTGTGTGCCTTTCCATTACCCGATCTAACAGTATTACCCCCTGACATTCTCTCTCCCTTTTCTGCTTCTAGCAGCGACTATTCAGTTTCCATATCTTCCTACATCCCTGCAATTTCTGGGTAGCAAAGATCAATCGATAATAAATGCTGAACACCAGTAAAATAAATTTGAACATTACCGTTATGATGTTTAAAGGGAAAGGAGTTTAGCTACAACTGCCCTTCACTTGCAAAAAACTGTGTTTCTAAATGATGGTACATGAAGGTAAACAACCAACAGGGGCAAAACACTTGTAGCTTAAAGCCTTTGTGCACCTGATTCATGCAGATGAGCTACACATGCATTATTCATTCCTAAAGGCATCTCTACTCTGTTTGCCACAGCAAGCATCCATCTGAAGTAGGGGTTATAATGCAGTAAAAAGAATAAACCAGTCAAGGGTCAGAGTGAGAACCTAACACATACAATGAGCACTTAAGGATAGTAAGAACAGAAAGATAAACAAAACTATGGGCAAAATGGAGGAGGAGGGGAGGGACAGGGACTAACAGAGAGCATACCAAGAGAGACTGAGCTAGATATAGCTACATTGCAGATGGTATACGTTTGCTCATATAAGATGGATGGGCAACCTTAGACAAAAGGATGGAGTCTTTCAGGTCACCTTCTTTCAAGGCAATGCAACGCAGTCCTCAACTTATGACCACACTTGAGCCCAACATTTATGTGAGAAATTTATTAAGTGAGTTTTGCCCCCATTTTACGAATTTTCTTGCCACATTTGTTAAGTGAATCACTGATTGCAGTTGTTAAACTAGTAACATGGTTGTTAAGTGAACCTGGTTTCCCAATCGACGTTGCTTGCCAGAAGGTTGCAAAAGGGGAATCACATGACTCCGGGACACTGCAACTGTCATAAATATGATTCAGTTGCCAAATAGCCAAATGTTATTCATGGGACCATGGGAAGCATCAACAGTCATAAGTGTGAAAAATGGTCATAAGCCACTTTTTCAGTGCCATTGTAACTTCAAATGGTCACTAAATGAAATGTTGTAAGTCGAGGACTACTTGTATTCAGACTGAAGACTTGAAATGTTATAGTTCTCTGTTCTTTTTCCAAAACAAGAACTCACCTCTCTCTCAGGCTCCAGGCCAGTTGGACTAGTTATTTCTTCTACATAATTAGAGGGAAACCACAGTTGCTTCTTACCCCCATAATCTCCTCTCCACCTGAAAAAAATTCAAAGCTCATGCAAATATGTACACATTCTACAGCAATGTTACAGTACATACCAAATGCAGTTATCAAAGTTGAAATTGGTGGCATTAAACTTAATTGTAGAACTTACTGCACTAATTGAGCAGAGGAAACATCAACAGTGAAGAAGAAGAGAGCATGCTCTCTAAAGAATGAAATGCTCAAACGGAAGGGAAAATAAATCCTGAAATGCCCCTTTCTATTGTGTGTGGGAAATCATTATTTTACCAAAATACTTTGTTTCCCTGAAAATAAGACCTCCCCAGATAATAAACCCAATCGGGCTTTTAAGCGCGTGCTCTAAAATAAGCCCTCCCCTGAAAATATTGCAACACAGCAGCAGCCATGAGGTGACCACACTCACCACCTCCTGCACCTCAAAAATAATAAGACTTCCCCAAAAATAAGTCAAGTGCTTATTTCAGGGGGTCAAAAGAAAATAAGACCCTGTCTTATTTTTGGGGAAACATGGTAGTTTGAAATCAAGTTAAAGTGACCATGAACCTGAAGCTTAATTCAAAGCAGGATCAGGATAAATATTAAGATATAATGAGGAAACAATATGCAGTGCACAGCAGAGAAAATATATCAGGGAGAAGTGGTAGGATAAGAATTAACAAAGCTTATCATTTCCTACTCAATTTAACTCTTTCCTAAGTACTTTTTAGTAATATGTCAATAGCCCAGCAGCTGCACACATGTGACTCTGTTGATAAACATGTCTTTAGCCATAGGCATGCAAATATATAAACTCGTTTTACGTGCTTCAATCACATAATGAAACAAGCTTCCATTAAACTAATATCAAAAATGAAGGAATAATCGAATCTTTTCTGGGGGAGCATTAAGAAAGATTTCATTATCTTCAGAACAATAGCTATACCCACCAGCCTCCTTCTTGTTTTTCTACGTTTTGGATGATTGCATTTTTTGTGAAGGTAAGCTCGTCTTCTCGCTGTGCTTTGTAGTCAAACAAAGCTTTGACGGCGCACTAAAAGAAAGGCACAAGAATGTGGCAAGGTAACTATGGCAATAATTGGGATGGGTGTACCTGTCCATGAAAGTGAAGCAGTTTTGCTAAAGAGTTATAGAAGAATCCACTTGTCCAGATATCTTTTTCTATCTACTTTTGACAAGATGATTCTGTGTGTGTGTGTTGTGTGTGTTTGTGTCTGTGAGAGAGAGAGAGGGGGGGTAGTTTACATTTGGAAAGGGATGTGTCAAGTTCTCTATCAGGAAAGTCAACAAAGGTGTATTACAGGTAGTCCTTGACTTACAAACTTATGGCGGACCACCAAAAGGTAGCATGTGACCCAATCCCGAAGATCCAAAAACTGTCACCTGACTGCATTTTGGGTCCTTGGCAACTAGCTTGCCTTTACAGCTGTTTGCAGCCCCCTGCAGTCACATGACCATGATTTATAATGTTTTTGCTGGTATTTAACTATCCCTTTTCAGGAAAAACGCCCACGAGCAAACAATAGGCTTGCTTAACAACTATGATTCACATAACCACCATGAGAATTCGCTAAACAATCACTGCAAAAAAAGGTTTTAAAATCAGGATGGTCAGGCGATGGCCCGCTTTACAATCATCATTACTTATGACCCTAATGTCATGACTCAAGGGCTATCAGTAATGATATGTCATATGATTATGGCATATACATATATGGACAAGCTAACTATCTTACATTTTTTTTCTTGGATTTTGGGTAGGGGTAGGTATTTTTGTTAATTATGGTAAAATTATTACTGGTAAAATAACTTTTACCATAGTTTTCATATATGTACTTCCTACCTCACTGATTTTTGGCAACTGATTCCTTCTCAGGTTTAAAGTTTACTACAGAGGTCCCTCCAGCTCCATTACATACACAAACCAGACAGTTTTGCTAGTGTCCCTGGGGTAGAAAAGCGTGACTGAATATGTACAATGTAGCAAACTAACATTTGTAGAAAGGAAACATGTAGAAAAATAACATCCTGACCCATTTTTAAAACCTTCCTCGTAAAAATGTATGCAAGAATAGGGAAATTACAGCACATAATTCAAATTCATTCCTGCTTCTGCCAGCTGGTAAGTTTCACTGTACTAATTAGAATTAGAAAATCATATCATTCTCTGATTGGAATTAGGATATTGTGCTTCTTAAAACTATGACAACATTCATAGAAAATCCCGATGCAAATCAAAACTATGGTGTTGAAAATGGGAGTTTATTACATATACACCTGCAACTTTTTAACACAAACTACTCTATTGCTATTAGGTCTGAGTGAGAACATACAGGTATATAAAGCAAAACTATTCTTATAGTTTCTACAAAAGATCTTAAAAAGACTTGCAAGCCTGGTAGGAAAATTCACTAACTCTTATTAGCCTAATCAAGATATCAACCAAAGAGTTAGGAAAAATACCTTAAAGGTTGGCATAGGGTTGGCCTCCACATAAAATCCCGGATTCCGTCCTTCATATAGTGCACCATAATCTGGTTCCTAACAAAAACAAATGCAATACAATCCTTTGTATACTTCTCATTTGCTAATTATTTAGACAAAACTGTTTAAAAATGTAGCAGAATCATTTAAAGAGATAAAACAGAATATAGGAGGAATAAATCCATGGCATGAAAATTGGCTGGGTGACTTTGGGCCAGCCACTCCCTCTCAGGCTAATTCACCTCAGAGTAGTTGTTGTAGGAGAAAGAAAGAGTATTGCATGTGTTGAGTTATTTATAAGAATAATAAAGGTAGAGTATAAATAAATACCTAAATAAAATAAATTTTAAAAATCCCTCTGCAGAAAGAGGAACATGGTCAGTTATCGGATTAGGAGAAAAAAAAATTAAGATCTTTTGGGGACCTAGCCATACCCCGAAACCTCTCATTAAGGACGTGAAAGAGTTCAGGAAGTGAAACTCTAAAAACACCATGTATAGTCCTAACCAGTGGGTGGTGGGTTCCTGCGGGTATGGTCCGGTACGGCCGCACCAGTAGTAGCCGGGAGCAGCTGATAGCATACAGGTACGGTGGCTCGTTTGGCCCACCCGCCCGCGTTCTATACTTGTTTTTAAAGCAACCGGCCAATTGCGCACATCCACACAGTGTGCGGCACCTGTGTGAGCCCCAACCAGCAGCTGGGTGTCGCAGGGGCGATATTGCGCATGCGTGCGCAGCACGCATGTACAAACAGGACACGCGGCCCCGTGAGCAGCGTACCGGTAGCGACAATAAGAGCAACCCACCACTGGTCCTAACTTCAATCCAGAAGAAAGATATTGGCTTCCACCCAGTGTAGACCTCGTGCCATACTCACCGCTGTTCCAATCTTCTCCAGTGTTTCTTCATTGATAGGATATCTTAACTTCATTTTGCGGTACAATGGATGTTTTTCATAATAGCTGATTAAATCCACCAGGCTGTCAAATTCTGAATTGCCCAAGATAATTGTCTGACCCTCCTGCTGCACACGGCAATGCTTGATCTTTCCTTCGGCCCTAGAAGACAAAAGACCAGCCCAGCAATTAATTTTCTAAATCAGGAGTCTCCAAACTTGGCAACTTTAAGACTCGTGGACTTCAACTTGTGGAGTTGAAGTCCACAAGTCTTAAAGTTGCCAAGTTTGGAGACCCCTGTTCTAAATAACCATGAGATAATGGAGATGGTTTCAGCTTGTGCAGATATAAGACTTAAATCCACAGCACTTGGCAAATCACTCACCGAAAAGAGATTGCATAGGAATTTGACTCACTCCTCTTGCGCACCAAAAAGGCTCCATCCCGGGGGACCCTCATTAGCATGCGCTCAGCTGAATTCCGAGTGAGATTAGCATGGTACCATCTGGGAACAAAAATAAAATAATGCAGGTTATTTCCCCAGGCAGCAATTCCTGATAAATACTTGGATGCTAAAAATAATTTTGCTTCAAGAAGAAAAAAGTAGATACTAGGCGGTTTCTCTGCAGGTTTTGAAATATGATTCAGCCCCAAAATTATTGGATTCAATATTACAAGCCAAGTCTTTTTCCTTTCTCAGCCCTGGTAGAAATGCAAAAGCTTGTTTGGTTAACAAGTCAGAAGCAGGTCATATGTGAATTGTTCTGTAAACTCTGGATTATCAGTTATGACTCTACTTCAACAAAGAGATTGTAAACTGTTACATTTTTGCCAACATTAAACATAGTCTAAATGTTAACCGGTATTCCAAGTTGGCATGCTTAGTTACCACAAGTGTACACTTAGTGATTGTGTGAGATGTCAGGAGGTAAATAATTAATACACCAAAAGGAGGAAAAAACGCATGATTCTATGGCTTATTCTTAATTACAAATAAGTAACAAGAGTTATATCTGCACCAGGTCAAGGATAGCTGATTCTGTAGGAGAAAAATCAGCTTATTTTCCTTTTATATTATGATTATGATCTCAATAAATACAACCAAGAAGGCATACTCAGTTAGCCTTCCTAAGTTGATTAGGAGGATAGGCACTGTACCTTTCTAGAGGATACAAAATTGTTACAAATTGATTGAGAGGTTTTATTAAAGACTTTATTTTATTAAAATTATTGGATCAGTTGTAACAAATGCTCTGAATGCTCCTATTGTATATTTTAAGTTTAAAATAAAATATTTTTTGAATAGAAAATGAAATGTTTGTGCTGAGAAAAGGCAGTCCAGTTGTATTTATTTAATTTAAAATAAGAAATAAAATGTTCATGCTGAGAACAGGTCAAATGGCATTAAAAAGATGTATTTTCTTTTCTGTAGCAAAATAGATTAAAACACTACGCTGGAGGGCAATGCAATCAGTGGCATAAAACAAGAACATCGAAGGGCTGATTTAAACCCCCAAATCGTCACTCAATCTGCTAAATCCAAACTTCAGGACTCCAAATTAATACTAGAAATTTGCAGACATAATTCTATTAGAACTGAAGGACAAAAACATTTACTTGAATGTCTATATTGATAAACTTTAAAAATGTTTCTCAGAATAATGAAATAAGAGAAGTGGCTGCAAGAAAGTTTCCTCAATTGTGAGACTCCATCCATAGAATCTCTTTCCTAGAGAAACCTGATTGGCACCAACCATAAATCATTTCAAAACTAAGCAGACACAGTTTGATTTTTATCTTTTTTCTTTTCTGGGCTGTTTCGTGGTAGCATTTTATTGTTTTATACATTTCTTTTTGCCTTTAAAGAATTTTAAAGATTCTGACTGTCCTAAGTAACTTTGTCATCTGCCGGAGAACTCTGAGGATGATTATAAAGGGGGGGGGGGATGGAAGAAGGAGGGAGGGGTTAGAGAGAGAGACAGACAGACAGACCAAGGATAGAACCTGACTCCTTTATTGGCTTACTCTTTGCTCTCATGTGCATTTGTCTGGGGCACGGGTTCTGTCAACCTCATTTCAAATTCATTGCATCTCAGTGGCACTTGCTGGTAATGAGTAATGAGATCATAGAGGCTATTGAATACTAGGTTATCAGTGAGGAAGAATTTGGGGCTGCCGGCGTCTTGCCGAGAATGGATCCGGCAGTGCTGCACTTTCCCATTGCGCCTGTGTAGGAGAAACAAACAAACAAACAAAACAGGATTAATTGTGCTGCCCTAGACATGGTTATCCAAAGGTAAACTCATAATATTTAGTGCACCTTACTTTCCAGTGGATATATTTAGAGCGGCAGCCTAAGTTTGGTTTTTTTTAGTATCTTATTATGGAGTATGTTTGCCCAACAACACTAATTATACTGCCATAAAATAAATATGAGAGAATGAGTCAGGTAATGACTGAGGTCTGCATATTTGGTAATCCAATACCTTACTTTCTTTAATTTAACAGCCTGTGTGGTGGGGGGGGGGGGGGAGAGACAGATCTATTCTGCTTTCTTGCAGTGAATTCTTCTCCTTGTTTCTCAAGGCATTCTTAGGTGTTTCTGCAATGCTGAAAACCTATTTCATATTCCCCAAACAAAGAGGATAAAGTAGCCATATGTATTACAAGTGAACCTGCAGAGTCCAAAGCTTCTACTATTTTGTCAAGCTCTACCCAGACAACTGTTGATTCGGAAAACCTGCAGTCAGAGATTCAAGAACACAACTCTTGACAAGCTAGTTTTACTGCCCATATTAGAAACAGCCAATATACTGGAAACTAACAAGAGCAAAATGTAGGACTGAAGCCATGCATGTTAGCCCCAAGGCTTAAATCTTAAACGTTCTTCTTCCACTCATAAATCTTAGTGGACTCAGAGCTGGTCATTTCTCCACAGGAGAAGCAGGGCACTGTCACCGTAACAGGCTTCTTTGGATCAAGGCTCTCTGCTTCTTACTTTCCCTATTTTGACCCTACTGTTTTTTTTCCCATAGAAAAGCCCCAGAGGATTCTGAAGAAGCAAATCCTCCTGCTGCTATGTGAGTGTGTAGGAAGTTTTTTAAAGAACCCTATAAAAACAGAAACTCTACAAGCAAATTCTTTACTCTTTTGCAAAATAAAACAACCACCTCTACTTTCTCTATGATAAAGCCTTTTAGTTTAAAATGGCTGATTTCATGGTAGTCTGCAAAATCTTTCATTAACAATGTTGTAATGTAAAAGTTTGCAAATTACTACTGCAGTCATTATTTCTTGGATAAGTTTAGACATTGCATGAACTACAGATAATGAAGCAAAAATGAGAATAACTTCTATTTGGCATCTTTTCCAACTCTTACTTGAAAAGGTAACGTAAAGGTTCCCCTCACACATATGTGCTAGTTGTTCCCGACTTTAGGGGGGCGTGTTCATCTCCGTTTCAAAGCCGAAGAGCCAGCGCTGTCCAAAGACGTCTCCATGGTCATGTGGCTGGCTTGACTAAACACCGAAGGCGCACGGAACGCTGTTACCTTCCCACCAAAGGTGGCCCCTATTTTTCTACTTGCATTTTTTACGTGCTTTCGAACTGCTAGGTTGACTGAAGCTGGGACAATTAACAGGAGCTCAGTCTGTTACACGGTGCTAGGTATTCGAACTGTTGACCTTTCTGATCAACAAGCTTAGCATCTTAGCCACTGAGCCTCCGCGTCCCTTTGTCCACTTAAATCAGGACAAATACACAAGTTTATGATTTCCCTAACAGACATAAACTCTTTGGATCTCATAGATGCAGAACTAATGATTGTATTATTCCCCTATTGAATGTGAGCAGTTTAGATAACAATTCTATGCCCAAAGGATGCTTACCAGAAGGAAAGTGTGTAATCGCCAACAAAGGTCTCACTTTCTCGCACCAGGAATGAGCCATCGGGGGCTCCAGTGTCTACACAATATTCCATTAACAGCCTCTCTGCTATGTGGCGCCCATCACGCCCTGCTCCCAGTTTGCCATGGAACCACTTTTCAGTGGAATGGAGTTCAGTGCTGTTGCTTGTCTGCCATGGAAATGAAAAACAAGCACTTGATTTAGTAGCCTACAGACCAAAAGTGGCTGAATCAATTAGTTTGGAAGAAGAGAAATCTCTCTTTTCCAAGTATAGACATCCAAACCCAAGGTTTAATGTAACAGGAAACTTTCCCGGGTCTCCCCAAATACCTTCATTCTGTTATTGCACCACAGCATAAACAAACAGATAGGGCTAAAGTCATGTATCTCTTGCCTCCAGGCAACATGCAATGCTAACATTTCAGAAAACAATTCACTTAAAGCAAATAACAAACCATTTTAGGAAGTTGTATAAAGTAGCCTTTTATGTTTATCACTCATAATTGTTTCTGGCTGTATGCACTACCCAGAGTTCTTTCCTTTCGTTCTTCAAAAGCAGAAACAAAGAACCAAAGATCTTCTTTCTCAGCCTTATAAGCAACCCTCCTCTAATACATTTGCCATAAAAAAAGGATAATGAGATTTCCAAGTGTGAGTGACTGGCGAGCCAGCCAGCAAAATCCAAAGTATTGGGACTTGGCAAAGTTTTGGATTCAATTGGGAAGAGCTGGTTCACATTCAGGATTGTGAATGCAGCATTTAATGACTCATTAAAAGCACCTGTGTTTGTTTCTAGGATTGCATAACTGCCATGGAAGGTCTTCTTTATGCTAGGGACAAGGGTAAGCTGTTTTAATGAGTCTCAGACAAGGGCTGCCTTTGTTCTGCATGTTCTGAACAATTATTTCAAATCAAATCAAACCTGAAGCCTCATAAGAGTTCTACAAAGCGTATGTATGCCAGACAATCTTCTCCAGCCCTCTTCTTCATAGTCCTTTCATGATTGGAGCAGAAAGTATAAACATGCCCTTCTTCTAACCCTTTCCAGATTGACGTTACTGCTAGCTTTCAACTTCATCAGTGTTAAGTGGAAATATCATTACAAAGCTACATTCTTCCCACAGGAAACTCAAGATAAACACACAGCTCCTTCCAATTCAAGAAAAAGTAGATTCTTCCAGATTTCTTCCCATCAAAGACTAATAGGAATGAAGATATTCAACTCCTTCTCATTATGTCATAAAATGATATAAATGCAGAACATATGTAATGGAAGGGACCTTATGGGCAATTTAATCCAACCCCTTGCTCAATGCAGAAATACTGTACAGAAAACCATCCTGCCCCTGCTTGAAAATCTTTAAAGAGGGTGTATCTACCCTTGGTCTAGGCAGAATAACCCACTATTTAACTGTTTTTACCATTAAAAAATTATATAATTCAGCCATGTTTGCTTGCCTAGTTTTCCAGGATATCTTCTTTTACATACCTCCTTTTGCTCTTCCTCCTCTTCATTTCCTAAATCACTGGTTGTCTCTCCAGAGTAATAGATTTTACTGCTGGTCAAGACGAAATAATGAGGATTCCAGTCCTGTAGAAACATATATCAGTAATTAAGTTGTTCCTGGAATAGTCTCCTTCAAGGACAAAGCTTTATAAAATTCACTAATCTGGACTATGAAGATGCAGTATGACAATAGGAGCAAAAAAAGTGTTATGCTCATGAATTAACTTCTAAATAATGGTTGTTCAATCCAAAGAATGATTTGCTGATATTAAAACCAAGTGTTGTTTGACACCTTCCTCAAATAAAGTTTTCAAGTCTGCAAGCTACGGGAAATACAAAACTGTTTAATTCTAACAATGGGCCAAGAAATTGGAATGTAGTGAAGTTTCTTTTAAATCTCCTCCGAGTAGGGCTCCCCCCCAAACCTTTTGTCCAAAAAACTACCATAAAGAATAAGCTTGATTGGTTTATAACCAAGCCAGACATGTGTAAATGTCATAATCACATACTCCTTTTCTATTTTCTATCTAAGCTAATTGTTTTCAGACTGATAGCTCTTTTGAGCAAAAACCCATAGTCTTGAGTTATGCAGAGCAACTGACAAAGCTCTTTTTCTCCATGGGGCAATGAATGAAAAACTTGAAACCAACTATCCAAAAAACCTGAACTGCTTCTGTTTGTTAAAAAATATATCTGCAGAACAACTAAGCAATGCCAGGAATTATTCAGGGTTATTAATGCTTATGTGATCATGCAAAAAACATTGCTTCATCTGGGGCCAGTACTACTTTTTGTAATAGCTTTATATCATTCTCAAAAGCAAGTCATGGGCGTTTTTAATCCCGGACACATTTTTACTGAAGCAACCTGTTGTTCTGACCCAGGCTACCTTAAAAAGCAAGAAGCAGAGTCTTGGTCCTGGCAAAACCCCTCTTATTTACACGACTGTGAATTCCTTTCATTCACAGTCAGCAAGGCTTAGCAAACAGTCTTTCTGAGGAATATTTATCAACATGAACCTTATCTCATTTGGAGAGCTGCCAGATAACTAGTTTGCAAGCTCAGGGCAAGGCAAAACTTGGCAGAGTCTCTTATAGTCACAAACAGAACTTTCCACTCTTCAAACAACTGAATGAACAAATTGTTTCCTGCAAAAGCCCACACCCCATTTGCTCCTCCTTTGTTTTTTAAGGGAGGGGCCAATCACTTCCAGGGTGTGGCTTTACTAAGTTGACCCTTCTTTCTTAGTTGTTCTTGTCTTCTGGCAGCTCTGCGCATGTGCACACTGGGAACAGACTCCAGCTGTTCCTCTGCCTCACTGCTGTCTAGTTCCCTTTCTGCCTCCGATGCAGAGCCCTTGTCTGAGCTTTCCTCAGCTCCAGGACTGTTCCTCCCCAACCTCCTCACTGTTTGAGTCTGCTGCCAGCTCTGCTGGTAAGCCACAACACCTGTCCACATCATATGGCAACATTTAAGAGTATTGACAAAGAGAAGCAATCTTTACTCTTCTCTGTCTATCATTGTGGAACCCATATTATAATGCCACAATTGGGATGCAGTGCTGAAAGTGGCAGGAAAAGCTTTGCGTGAATCTCTGAAAAAAAGCAGACATTATCACGTTGAGTCCATTGATCAGGACACAGAACCTTATCAGATCTGAGCTGAGCTTTCAAATAAGCACTGCAAGATAAATCAAAATGGGCAGAGCTGAATCAAAGAAATAGGTCCACAACAGCATTAAGATAATTAATTATTATGATTACTGAGAACCAATTCAGTGTAGTAGTTAAAGCTGTGGTGATGCAGGGGTTAGAATGGAGTATCGCAAGCTAATTCTGCTGAGTGCTGATTGCCAACAGTTCGGCAGTTTGACTCTCACTGGCTCAAGGTTGACTCAGCCTTCCATCTTTCCAAGATCAGTAAAATGTGGACTCAAATTGTTGGGGGCAATATGCTGACTAAATGCTATTGCTATATTAAAGGTACAGGAGTCAAAACTAGGGGACTGTGTGTTTCAGTCCTGTCTTACTGGGCTATCTTGGGCCAGCGACTCACAGCCTAGAACAGTGATGGCGAACCTATGGCACGTGTGCCACAGGTGGCACGCGGAACCATTTGTCAGGGCACGCTGGTTGGAAGGTCGTTTTGAGCACTCCGAAGGCTTCAGGGAAGCCTCTTGAAGGTCTCTGAAGCCTTCGGAGCGCATAAAACGACCTTCCAAGCAAACCAGAAGTGATTTCCGGTTTGCTCAGAGGGTCATTTTGACTGTTTCGGAGGCTTTAGGGAAGCCTCCTGAAGGTCCCTGAAGCCTACGGAGGGCTTCGGGCGGGGGGTGGGCAGGGGAAGGCTGTTTCCGCCCTCCCATGCTCCTATAAAGCCTCTGGAGCCTGGGGAGGGCGAAAAAAGCATGCAAAAATGGGGGGGGGGTGTCACACCTGTAGTGCACGCATGCGCACTGGGGGGTCGCGCATTGCATTATGGGTGCGGCATGCCTGCACACGACCCCCCTGTGCTCCCCCCACTTATGGCACGCGAGCCAAAAAAGGTTTGCCATCGCTGGCCTAGAAGAAAGCAGTTGGTAACCCATTTCAGATAAAGGATGCCAAGAAAGCTGCAAGCAGCCAGTCAGAAATCAAAACTGATTTGAAGTCACAACAATAATATAAATAATTTTAAAAATCCAATATATTTAATTAAACATTAAATTAAAGCAGGAGTTAATATTTTTTCCATAAATATGGAACAGCATGCTATTGATCCACTGTCCAAAAGGTAAGTGCAGCCCTGTCTGCCACATTTTTTACCCCACAATTTTTAACACTGGTGACTCTGGAGACTATATGCAAGGATTTCAGAAGACCTAGTCCTTGAAAAGTTATGCACTCTGTATTAAAATTATAAAGTAAATTGTAACCAGGTTTGGCAATTTCTGGGGAACTGAGGTCCAGATTAGGAGGGGTGTATATACGGTCCTAGAACAACAGTTTATGTAAGATTGTACAAATCAGTCAGCTCCAAGTAACAGTAAACTAATACAAAGACACCCACATGGTTGATTGGGTCTTCCAGATACAGAATTCCATTCTTTATTGAGTTGCTGATGTCATTCTCCGAATACACTGCAGATGATGGCACTTCTTCATAAGCACTACCCTCAGCCAGTTTCTTGTGCTACAGCAAGAAATATAAATGTCAAGTGATTTTAACAAAATATAAAAATCTAGATTGGAATTAGGAGAGGGCATGTACTCCACTGCAAAATTAACTATATTCTTTTGTGATCCTATAAAGCAGTGGTTCTCAACCTGTGGGTTGGGACCCCTTTGGGGGTCGAATGACCCTTTCACAGGGGTTGCCTAAGACCATCGGAAAACACATATTTTCGATGGTCTTAGGAACCGAGATACCAATTTTATGGTTGAGGGTCACCACAACATGTGTAACTGTATTAAAGGGTTGCAGCATTGGAAAGGTTGAGAACCACTGCTATAAAGTCAGTGGCTAAGACGCTGAGCTTGTCAATCAGAAAGTTTGGTGGTTCGAATCCCTAGCACCGTGTAATGGAGTGAGCTCCCGTTACTTGCCTCAGCTTCTGCCAAACTAGCAGTTCAACAGCATGTAAAAATGCAAGTAGAAAAATCGGAACCACCTTTGGTGGGAATGTAACAATGTTCCGTGCACCTTCAGATTCGGCCACATGATCACGGAGACGTCTTTGGACAGCGCTGGCTCTTCAGCTTTGAAACGGAGATGAGCACCACCCCCTAGAGTTGGGAACGACTAGCTCATATGTGCGAGGGGAACCTTTACCTTTACCTAAAGTCATTTGCATTTCCCACCTGAGCCAAGTTCTTTCTGATTTAGACATTTTTTTTCCTGGTGTCAAGTCAATCTTTCAATTCAGCCACGGGGTAACTTTGAATCTACCCTTCATAGCAAGGTAGCTTCACATTTCCCCCTTCTAAATCACATCTTTTTAAGTTTCTGGGCAAATGTTCACTTAGGACTTAGGTGAACCAACAATTCAGAGAGGATGGCAGTCCCTGTTATTTCTGAGCTCTCTTATTAGACAGCTGCCAAGAACAACTGATTGGCTTCTGCTATTTCTTAGCATTTTAAAGCTTGTAATTATGGTGAACATTTCTACTTGAATCAGTCCCCATTTGAGAGATTGATCAGTGGAAATAGCAGCAGTATAGAAATGCTCTTAGAGCTGCCTGCTTTTTCATGGCAAATACATGTGGAATTTCTCCAACAAAAAATAATATATGCTCTAAGGCAGTGAAAACTTCCCTGATAAAAATGGAATGAGAAAAAAATGAAGTGGCTTTTGGAAGGCCTTATGAAATAAAAGATCTGTAGGAATGCTGAAGACCTAAAATTAGCAACATGTTTCCAGGTTGAAAAGTGGGTACTACATTTCATTTTAGTGTAACTACAAGGCATGCACAATTATAAAAACGTTATTCTCTAAGAGACTTTTTCCTGAGAGTCATAATATTTAATTTCTATTTGGATTTTCTGATGCACTTGGTAGAATTTCTCCTGTATATTTAAAAGATTTAGTTAAGTAGCAGTCCCAATAACTTAAAAGCCCCAAGTTAAAGGTTGGCTTAAGAAATAAAAACTAAGGGAGCCATTATTTTTAAATTTCATTTGCTATGCAGGAAGCATTATTGTAAAAGGTTGGGTTGTGTTTCTTTTTTGAATAGGGTTATTCTAACAAGAGAGTTATAAATTTGTCATATTCACCTACGTAATCGTTAAAATGCAATACTGATTGATGTATAGAGCAGTTTTGTAGGTCTCATCTTCATCACAAAATGTCTATTGCAAAGCCAAGATTTACAGCATCCCTACTCTTGCAGGTTAATAATTATTTGGATCCTAAAAACCAGGTATTCTGAAATAAGGTGCAGTAATTTGTGTGGGAAGGTGTGGGAGGTTACGAAACATCAATGCCTATGTCACCTTTTACATAGACCCCATTCACAAAGGCTACAAAACGTCCTTACCTTTATGAGAATCTTCCTCTTGAGCTGGTTTGGAGATGGCAGACCATCAGCAGAGATATCTACCGGTTTGGTTAGCAGCATGTCTCCAAAGACCTTCTTAAAGTTCTGAGCCATATTCCTCTGCTGGGCAATGCTGCAATGGTCTTCAATGGATAGGATAACAGGATAACTTAAAAGAAACAAAATCATTAAGAATAATTCCAGGTGTTGGCTGTCACCTTTAAAGCCTTCAATGATCTGGGGTCAGGTTAGTTGGAGGACTGTCTTTTCCCAGGTACATCTACCGTACTCACCAGAGCAGAGAGGCAAGGTATTGTTCTGACCTAGGCTTCCCCCAAAAGCACGAGGCAGAGTCCTGGTCCCAACAAAACTCCTTTTATTAAACAAATGGGAATTCCTCTCATTCATATTCAGCAAGGCCTGGCAAACAGTCTTTCAAAGGAATATTTATGACTACAGATCTTATCTATCTTGGAAAGCTGCCATGTAAATATTTTCCAAATGAGGTGCTGTGCAAGGAAAGACTGGGCACAGAGTCTCTGAGGTTCACGGACAGATCTTCACACTCCTGAAACGAATCTAATGACTGAACGAATGAATTATTTCCTGCAAAAGCCCACTCCCCTTTTGCTCCTCTTTTATTTCCTATGGGAGGGGCCAATCACCTTCCACTTGTGACTTTACACCCAAGTCAACCCTGATTTCTGAGTTGTTATTTTCTTCTGGCAGCTCTGCACATGCGCACACTGGGAACAGGCTCTGCCTCACTGCTGTCTAGCTCCATAGGCACCCAATCACTGCCAGACGGCCTCGGCCCCATCTCTGGCTCCAATGCAGAGCCCTTGCCTGAGCCTTCCCCAACCTCCTCACTGTCTGACTCTGCTGCCAGCTCTGCTGGCAGGCCACAACAGGTATGTTACAGGGCTCTTCTCTTAAGGAGATCCACCTAGTGTACAGGTGTCAAACTCACAGTGTCACGTTGCCGGCTCGTGGCCTTTAGGGCTCAAGTGTCTAAGCTAAGGAAAGGCAAATTTCCAAAGAATGTGATTTTACAACTGACGTTTTACTTACTCAGAAGTTACAAAAGCATGCTCCTTGATGGTGGTAAGGACATCAGAAAACTTAATTTTTGTAGTTAATGTGTGTCCATGATAAATCACAGGCATCCCATCAGGACCATCCCAGCAATCAACTGAAAAAAGATAGCCAGTATAACTGAAAGTTCATCAATACAAGTTAACACTGGAATTAATTGTCTTAGACAAAATCAAGCTGCATCCAAAAACAAGTATAAATAGTTGTTTGTCACCTAACAATCCAGGTAGAACAAGTTTCAATGAAAATGTTTTCCTTATTTCTGTGGAGTGAAAGTGATGCCACACAGGGAGGCATTTCAAAACAGATTTGGGGAAGTAACTACAATGCATTGATAATACCCATAAATTCCATGGGATTAAAAGAGTGCCTTTCATTTCAAGGTCACAAGCAAATCTTTCTGCAGAGGTCTCTCGTCAAAGAACTCTGGGCAAGGTTTATATATGTATATTTGAAACTGCCTTTATTTTTGACTATCTATCTAGCTCAGGGGTGTCAAACTCAATTTCATTGAGGGCTGCATCAGAGTTGTGTTTGACCTTGGGGGGCTGGAGTGGGCGTGGCCAGCTCGACATCACATATCAAGGCTTCGTTTTCAGCCGCAACAGCCACCTGCAACCCTCTCCAAGAAAAAAAGGAGCTTGGGGAGGCCATGTGCAGCCTGCCCCGTGCTCTGTTTTCGGCTGCAACCTCCCTGCGCTTCATTTTCAGTGGCAGGTGGTTGCAGGTGGCCGTTGCAGCTGAAAACACAGCCTGGGAGAGCCGCACGCAGCTCTCCTGAGTTCCATTTTTGCTGGCAGAGGCACTGCAGACCAGTCCTTCGCTGTTTCTCGCGGGCAAGATCTAAGCATCCCAAGGGCCAGTTCCAGCCGGCGGGCCTTAAGTTGGACACTCCTGATCTAGTTCAATATAATCAATTTTAACTTGTAGGATCTCATAAAATCCCAGGTAGACACTTTCATATCTCTTGCAATCTGATCCTTTTATCTGGAATATTCAGTGTGTAGTGTGTACACTCCACTACACACTTGATTTGGGCCTTCCCTCATGTACAATTTATTCTACGTTCAATATGGGATCAATCTTTCCTAATCCTTACTAGGCAGATGAGGAAAGAAAATGGGAAGAGACCAGCACTCACGTTCAATACAGCGGCATCCCATGCGCAGGCAACGAGCATAGGCTTCCAAGGAAGACTCACTTGAGAACTGATCTCCTGTCAAGTATCTACGATGAAGGGGCAGTTATGGACATAAAAGCAAGTTGGGTTGGATTAGCACAACATCAAAAAGACAAAGCAGTAGCTCAAATGCAACGGAGAATTTATCAGCAACTTTTTCATGTATACTATCCAATCAGAGTGTACTAGTCTCTGGCCCAGATTTCTCTCCATCAACTGCTCAAAGATTCCCCTCCACTGTATGCAGGTAGTCCTTGACTTACAACAGTTCACTTAGTAACCACTCAAAGTTACAACAGCACTGAAAAGAGTGACTTATGATCTCCTACGGAGAAAGGGGGCGGTCTATAAATTTAATAAACCTTTAATAATAATTTTTCACACTTATAACCATTGCAGCATCCCAACCGTTACGTGATTTATATTCGGATGCTTGACAACTGATTCACATTTATGATGATTGCATTGTCCCAGGGTCATGTGATCAACTTTTGAGACCTTCTGACAAGCAAATTGAATGGGAAACTAGATTCACTTAACGGCAATGTTACTAATGTAACAACTGCAGGGATTCATTTAACAAATGTGGCAAGAAAAGTCATAAAATGAGGCAAGACTCACTTAACAAATTTCTCACTTAGCAACATATATTTTGGGCTCAATTGTGGTCGTACGTTGAGGACTACCTGCACTAGGGTAACATTAGATGCTTATATTCATCCTAGCTCCAGTGTGCTCCAATCCAAAATTTCCTCTTCCTTCAAAAAGTTTGAAATAACACAATGAGGTATCTTTAGGTAATTATGCAAATCAGGATTCTCTTCACCTAGAGATCCCTAAATTACTGAGTCCTCTGTTGACCTGTTGCTATTAATGGAAAGCAAAACTCAACAGGCAACTCATGATTTGGAGAGATACGTAAGACAGTGTAATTGCAAGAATTGCATTGTTATCCCAGAAGGGGCTTTTCAGACAGTTTTGCACACAATTTAATGGTCTCTTCTCAAAGCAAATTACAAACAGGAGAAAATTATTAGCAAGAGAAACCAATTTTTCCATTACGTGTTATGAGAGGATGAGATCCAATAATGGGACAAAGGATTGTTCATGTCTTCTGGGCGTATGGCATCAAGCTCCGAGTTCCAGATGCTGTTCTCTTTGGAAAACAGGAAGGTGAGAAACTGTACAAGAAGAAGGGGGGAAATGGAGGTGGGGGATGGGAGGTGAAAGATGGAACACTAAAACCCCCAAATTTCAGCTGTTTTTTCAGACTTCCCTCACCTGACTCTCTCCAGATGCATTGGATTACAGCTCTCATAATTTGGAAAACACGCTAAATTATGGTGCTGGAAGGGAGTCTGATTGAGAAAATCTGATACGGACCAGTTGAAGTTTCTGGGTGGTCTTCAAGATCGGTTCCATGTAGAGAGCACTACAGTAATCAAGTTGTGAAGTGACTAGAACATGAGTGACTATCTCAAAACCCCTCCCAATTTAGGAAAGAACACAACTTGGCTCACGGACAAAATTATGTAAATGTCTTCGTAGCCAAAACTGACTCCTGCTTTTGAAGCAGGATCTTTGAGTCCAGGAAAAACTCGACTGCACACCAAAAGTGTAACCCCATTCAAGGTCGAAGTGGGAATATACCCAAATCTGGGTGGTTGAAATAGCCGTAGTCACTAGGTCTTGGTAGTAATGAGTTGGAGGTTATCCCCATCCAAATCCACACAACCTCCATGCACTGGAACAAAATCTTGACAGAATCATTTTCTGGTCCAAAGTCAAAAGATACAATTGGGTATAATATCAGCATGCTGATAATACCAAACCTCAAACTAGCAGATGATTTCAACCAGCAGTTTCATATTTATTTATTTTATTTTATTTATTTTTCCTATTTCTAAGCAGCCCGTCTCCCTCAGAAGAAGGAGGTGTGAGAGAGTAAGCATGCAGGCTGATAACAAATTGACCAGTGACTTAAAAATTGTCTGGAACAACTACATCATACTTTGTTTCAATCTCAAAACTGCTGGTGAAAGGCCAATTGCTTAAGAAGTCCTTGGCTTATTTAGGCAGATCCCTTACATCTGCCTTGGAGAATACTCTAGATAAGATAAGATTGTTTCTGAGATGACATTCCATGCTAAAACTAGAACTTTGTATTAGGTCTAGAAAACAACACCACCACCACCCAATCAACTGCATGCTTTCTATATAATTATCTATGTTCCACCTCAGACTAATTATTCTTACTTATAATTTCTAGGACTACATAATTGCCCAGCATTATTACAACCAATTAAATATAATTCCAGCAATTACCAATGAGAAGTCTTTTCTCCCTTAGAAAAGTCAAAGTTGCAACTTATTTAATATTTTAAATTGCAAGAAAAGACCTGACAAAAAAAGGAAAGATAACTTGCTACAACGTTCCTTTCCTGCCACATATGAATTGACCTTTATAATACATTGCAGCACTACCTATTACAGTGTAGTGTAGAGAACACTGATATCAATGATTTGAGAATTGTAAAGCCAGCTGCCTCTATCATTCTTATTCTATTTTTTTCCAGTAAGCTTCTTGGAAGTCTTACCTCATCTGAAGAAAAATAAGGTTCTTCAATTACTCTCAATGGATCTGACAAGAAAGTAAACATGAAATCTTGCACCAAGGAAATGTCTGCAGCCCAAAGCTCCTGTAAATGAAGGTGGAGAAAGGTGGAGTTTGAGAAGCCAGATTTTCTATTTATTACAGTGTTCAAGGTATTTTGTAAATATTCCCTTTCCCAGCCTTCTAATATTCTTGAAAAGTAGCAAGTAATTATTAACCCCCTATTGCTAGTGGAAAGCTACGTGGGATTAGAGATAGGACTGGAAGGGACTTTGGAGTCCAACCTCCTGGCCATAGCAGGACTCTTCACACCATCTCAGACAAATGGCTGTCCAATTTTTGCTTGAAAACCTCCAGTGATAACAAGGTCACAAGTCACAGTCACCTGATGTCTTCCTTAACACTCACTCTGCTTAATGAAAAATTTTCCAGTCCTTATTGTGATTGTGAGTCAAGAAATGCTGGTATTCCAGGTGCAGACTGACCAGTGAAGCATATAACAGAACAATCACTCCATGTGATCCCAACACTATCTTCTATTTATGCCGTTGTTATGGTACACAGGAATGACTTTAAGAGCCATGGCCAATGGTCGATGGCTGAATAAGAGGCAGCTTAGCTCACCATAGGAATTGGGGCATGGCAAATATCTCAGAAGTGATCCTTAGTATCTTAGTAGTTATGTAAAGATCACATGGAAGAAATGTATTTAGCAAGATTCTATTAACCTTGTTAACCTTGAAATAACCTTGAAATAAAGTAGAATTAATTCATTCAAGCATGCATTCTATTCTAACTACCTTGCATGGCTAATATCAATCTTGCTGGTCTGAAAGTGCCGTATTTTTCGGAGTAGAAGAACCACCTTGTTTCTCAAAAAAGAGGCTGAAAATCTGGGTGCGTCTTATACATCAAATACAGCATTTTTTGCCCCGCCCTTCAGCAAAATGGCAGTGCATACCCTTATGGAGGCTTTCAGAGAGCTCCTGGAGGCTGGGGAGGGAAGAAATGAGCAAAAAATGGGCCATTTTTTGCCCAACCCCCAGCAGCACTCTATAAGCCTCCATAAGGCTATGCATACTTTGTTTTTTTTTTACAAAAAAGGGCGGTTGTTTGCTCGTTTTTGCCCCCCGACCCCCCAGGAGCACTCTGCAAGCCCCCCTCCCAAGTCTATTCATGCCTCTTTTTTGAAAAAAAAAAACAGGCTCGTTTTCATGAAAAAGGGCCGTTTTGGAGAGGTTTGCAGAGCGCAAAAACTTTTTTTTCCCTTTTGGAATGTTCTTTAACTGATTGATGAGAATTACATTGATCAAGTGCTGTGTCAGCAGAAACAAAGTCTTAGGTGCTGCAGATTGTCAGCAATTTCCTTCTCCAGCACATGGATAAAAACACCTGGAAACATCTACCTACCAACCTACTCTCTCTCTCTCTCTCTCTCTCCCTACCTACTGTATTTTTCTCTCTCTCTATCTCTCTATTTACCTACCTACCTACTCTCTCTCTCTCTCTCCCTACCTACCTACTGTATTTCTCTCTCTCTCTCCCTCTCTGTACCTACTTACCTACCTACTCACTCTCTCTCCCTACCTCTATCTACTGTATTTCTCTCTCTATTTCTCTTTCTATCCCTCTATCTACCAACCTACCTTACTCTCTCTCTCCCTCCCTATCTACTGTATTTTTTTTTCTCTCTCTCTCTATTTCTCTCTCCCTCTCTCTCCCTTTATCTACCTACCTACTCTCTCTCTCCCTACCTCCCTACTGTATTTCTCTCTCTTTCTTCCCCTCTCTATCCCTCTATCTACCTACCTACTTTTTTAAAAAATTGCCTCTTCAAAACCTTGGTGAGTCTTATACTCCGGTGTGTCTTATACTCCGAAAAATATGGTACATTTCTCCCTCACTGTCTTTAAAGCCCAAGAAATTAGAAACATCTTTTGATTTGCCCCTACTCCTGCTGCAGACTGAGCCGCCTCTTATCTTATCTCCTAGCTGTGGCTGTTCTCCTTGTCCTTGTGTCTCCCAAGGTAATTCCTTCATACCGTTACAACAATAGCTCAAGGTTACAATGCCTCTTTTGACAATGTAAGCACATGGCTAGTTCAGCCTCAATCTTTAGTCTATCAGAAAAGCAAGATCCTTCACATAAGTCATACAACTGCACTAAGTACAATCTATCTTGTACCTCTGTAGCTATTTTTTCTTCTTACCTAAGAGGGAAACCTAACATTTCTTGTCACTGAACTCCACACTGTTGCCAAGGGCTCACTATCAAATCTATCCTTTAGGATCCTGAACCTGTCTTTTGAAGTTTATCCACCTACACCACTCTTCCAAAAGTTTTGGGTCATCCTCAAATTTTATGACCGTCAATTCTATCTCTTCATCTAAGTCATCTAGATTTAAATACTTCCTCAGCTACAAAGCCCCACTGATAGCCTGGGAAAATGCTTCTTTTTAAACTTAACTTCCATGTATCAGATGCTTAGGATGATAAATTTTGAAACTTAAGAGAAACTTGAAAAATATGAGAAAAAAAATGATATAAAAAACAAATAATGAAGTGCCTCTGCCTAAATGGCGTAATGCCAGATTAAGATTCAAAGTGGGTGCTTACCAGCTCAAAGTATTCAAGCACTGCATTATACAAGCTCCCATCCTCTCACATAGTTCTAATTACCTATATACAATAGCTTTTTCTGAAAGACTAAAATTTGTTTCCTATATTAAGGCCTTCTCTTTAAGGCCTTTTTAAACATTTATAAAGGAAAATCTAATCAATATATCAGAATACAGAAATTATCTATTAGAGAACAGTGTCCCATTTCTTCATTCTACCCAGAAGTTTCTCACAGTGCATATTCAAAACAAGCTATGCTCACATCTATGAAGTGAGATGTTTATTTTCCCCTAAAATATATCTTGAACCCCTGTTAATTGCTCCATTAATGTATTCATAAAAACCAAAAGTAAACATGAGAGATCATCATTGGCTGGCAGCCATGTGTAATGAAAATTGATCAGACAAAAATAATGCTAGGTTGATCAATTCAAATCTGAAGCAGTACTACTTTAAAAAGTATTTCCATTATGATGACTTCTGTCTAGAGCTCAGGACGACATGAATATGATCTTCATCCATGGTTAACTTGCAAGTATACTGTATAACTTTAGATCAATCCATGAATATAGAGAAATATTTGACAAAGCGTATCAGGAAGGTGTGTTGGATATGTTCACCATCTTATTTGTCAAAATAATAAAGGTGGGATACTAACTAACTAATGAATAACTAACTAACTAATAAATAAATACACATGCCCGCATGCACACACATACACACAATCATATTTTTAAATTTTATGACTGATATCTAAGTTAAGTCCATATTAAGTTACTTCCCTAGCTAACCTTAGGTGATGTCAAAAAACTTGAACAATGTTGAACTAGTTGCCCGAGACACTAACAGAAAACACTAAGCCTACCAAACAGAGTAGTTGAGTAACACCTGAAAGAGGCAATGACAACAAACCATTTCTTAGTGATTGCTAAGAAAACAATATAGGCATATTCACATTAATTACCAGAGATCAATTTCAGCGTAAGCAAATCTTTTATCTGCATCAAATTTTGGTTCTTACGCTTCCTCAACATTGGTGCATGAGTTCTCGTTCTCTCTCTCTCTCTCTCTCTCTCTCTCTCTCTCTCTCTCTCTCTCTCTCTCTCTCTCTCTCTCTCTCTCTCTCTGTGTGTGTTCCTTCTATGATATGAACTTACCATTTGGTACTCTAGCAAAAACGTCTGGAACTCTGACACAGAAATTCTGTTGTATTCAGATCTCTCCCCACTGCTTTAAGATAAAGTGCAAGATAAGATAGGTTGGTTAGAAGGCACCTGCCACTTCTTGAAACAAGCTTAAATATATAGAGAGACTGTTTACATATAATTCTCATGCATAACATGGAGATGCAATGGTGAATTCACACATGAAGTTATGCCAAAAATAAATCACATTATGAATTAGTGTCAAACAATGCCAATGCCAAAATTAATATGGCAGTGAAAGTAATATCCTTTACACTCTATCAGGGAAAATTGGGACAAAGAACATATCCGTATAAAGCAGGGGTGTCCAAACTTGGGAACTTTAAGACTTGTGGCTGGCTGGGGAATTCTGGGAGTTGAAGTCCACAAGTATTAAAGTTCCCAAGTTTGGACACCCCTGGTATAAAGGATTGCTATCAGATATTATCAGACACACATTTGATAACAATAAATAGATTTCAAATGCAAAGTTGATTAAGTGGAGTACAGAACTTTCAAGAATACTGAAGAAAAGCTGAACTTTGTTTTCACAACAATTGGTAAAAAAGTGAAATAATTTGCATAAATGTTGCATTTTGCTATCAGATATAATTTTGTAATGGCTGGCACCAAATTATTAGAAAAACCAGCTCTTATCCCAGAATTTGAGATTTTATATTTCTAAAACAGATCAATATAACAATACACAACCACACCATACTGTGTTTTGAAGTAGAAAACAGAACACTATGAGTGCATAATCTGTGCTTTGACTAATTAACTAATGATTACTTATCAGTAATATTATCATAGTTACAAGCCATTTAAATTTCCATCCCAGCCCCAATAGGAAATAATGCAGTTTACCTTTCTAAGAGTGGAACAGCCATCTAGATAGAAGAAACAAAATTCAGTCATTGTGCTTACATAATTTAAGCATCCTACTTCAAATGTCAATAGAGGAACTGCAATACTGCTTCTCACAGAAATAATAAAGCCATTTTCCATTGTATAGTTTACAAAGGTCTTGAAGAGACCCTTCAGGAACTCCTAATGTACTATCATTAATTTGCATATATGGATTTTTGCATATGCACATGAAAATGTGTGTGAATGTGAGTGAATGTGCATGACAGTACCCACTTCTAACAAAATATTGCTGAAACACAAAAATAATGACTGCAGACTAATACATTTATTAGTTCTTTTTTAAACATGTCATCAGAATTAAGATCAGAAGCGTCTTACTCCTTTCTGTGCATTGTACATCAAGCTCTGGTACAATTGAACAAATTGTCCATACGTGATATCCCCATTTCTCTGTTCCACATCCTGATTGTAAAAAGAAAACAAGCAAACAAAAATCTTAAAATATGCCACTGTTCTGTCATATATGAGTGATTAATTATCTCGTTTGTGGAAAATAAATCACTCACTGCTTTTTTCTTGTACCATTTTATAAAAGAAGGAAAGGGAAAAACTTTTGTGCTTTAGTAATGCATCTTAAATGTACAAAGCAGAGGTGCATTTTCAAGGACTCTTACCACCTTTCCCCAATTTTCCTTAACTTGCTTTGGCCATGTGGGCTCACCAATTTGGGATTTCAGGATAACGTACATGAGAAGAATTCCAGATCGGGAAAGACTGGTTTATTTAGTAATAAAAAGAAGAAAAGGTATTTAAGGTATTATTTAAGGATTACCACCAAAGAAGTTTAGATTCAAGCCCTCCCTTGGCCAATGAAGTTCACCAGGTGATTTAGGGACCAATTATATTTTCAGCAATACCTACTTCATATGTTAATTGTGTGATAAATGAGATGAGTTAGCTCTTTGTACCCCACCCTGGGCTCTTTAAGGAAAGATATGTTATAAATCTAACAGACAAATAAATGCAGAAGGTTCCAGGTTTAAACTCTCAGTAACAATGAAGTTCTTAGTTTGAGTAGAACAAGACCAATCTCAATAGATGGGTTAATTCATAGGGTGCACCAATCCGAAATCCAAATGTGACATCAAGAAGTTCTAATCCCACTTTAGGAATCAATCCAGCTGGGGGACCTTGGGCCAGTCATACATTTTCAGCCCTAGGAAGCAGGCAATGACAAACCATTTCTGAAATTTTCCAAGAAAGCTGCAAGGACTAGTCCAGGGGGTCACCAGGCAGCAACAATGACTTGATAGCACAACAACAACAATAACAACAATAATATACATTTTATGAAGGTACTTGGTTGATACCTAGGATGCTGGCAGCAACCCGTATCAACCATTAGCACTAGTCAATGGTATTTGTGATGCATTTTTGAATGTTCAGTTGACTGAGTTTCATGTTTAATGAATAAAGCATATATAATAATATCATACAATAGTATGTTAAGCTGCAACTTTTATCAATGAGTATCAAAACTCTGCACATATAAACAGAGAGAAAAACTCCAAATACTTACTGATAATCTCTCTCTTAGAAATCTCATGTTTGGAACGCGGTAGTTGACTTGAGATAGCATATTTTTTAGGTCTTTTGCAGAAATCCTAGATTAGCAGGAAAGGGAAAAAAAAGAATAAATGAATGAGAGCATATTTCTATATTCATGTATTGCCAACTTATAAAATTCACAAAATTGCTTGAAAGACTGAAAGCACAATAAAACAAGCCAAGCATTATTATGGAAGGATAAAAGCATTTCCTCCACTCCACCCCTCAGATGCTGTACCTGTCAGCCTCCTGACAGTGTTCAGAATTGTTGTTAAGAGTAGCCAATGTTGGCCTCTTGTAAGGCATGAACTCCTAACCTTGCCTGTTATTCTCCCATAGATGCTGGCTTTGTGGGATCACTATGGAAACTGGATTTTTTAAATAAGCTTTCTTCCAGTTTTCTGATGTTCCAATTGTCAGATTTAAATTGATTATACTTATGTTTTCCAAAATTCTATGATTTCTTCCTTAAAAATGGACAAAAAACATTTCAAGCTAATCAGTGAATGGAAAAATAATGGGATAAAACTATCAGCAATCCCTGGACAAATAGAAGAGATTACAAATATTAGAGTAGTTATTAAAACCAGCAGTCTCAGATTGTATTACTTGAAAGGAACTAGTCACTATAATTGTTGTGGTTCTTTTCCAAACAATTCAAATTATTTCAAAATAAGCATTTTTCCCTTCTTTTTTCTCAATAACTGTTGAAAATGAGATTTGCTTTCTTTCAAATTCATATATTACTTGAAAAATGAGTCTCCTTCAAATAACATAAATGTATTATACTGTATGGACCTTTAAAAAGCAATACAGAAAGAAAATTGACTCATTTGAGCTGTAGTGCTTGATAGCTGGACACTATCAAAGCTTGACATCAGCCAGAGCATAGAAAAACTCAAAAAACAGTCCAAGATCAGAAGATGAAAAGAGGCTTGGCCCATGGAGTTGCCAATAATTGATATTATTGTCAGGTGAACAAATATCATCATTATCATCATCATCATCACCACTATACTGTAATAAATTGTTTAACTTTTTCAAGAAAGAGTATGTTTTTGGATTTTAATTGTGCGGAAGATCTTCTGAAGTTCAATCTATGCTTAGCAATGAGAAAATCATTAACAATTGAGAGACTTCCCTGAAAAGCAGTTATCTTCCAGGATTGATCTTCCCTTGCAGTTTGCAGCACTTAAAGAAGTAACCCTCATGTTTATTCATGAGGGGTCATCAAGCAGACCCAGGCAGTCATCCACAATACTGTATGAGGCCAAACATCTCCAATCAGTCTAGAATCACTGCATTTTTGTGGCAGAAATACAATCTAACAGTGATTTAATGTATTTCTTTAAAGATCTGTGGTTTGAAAACTGTTAGACTGAAATCATGCCTTGCTGACTCTACCCACTCTTATAAAAGCAATGTATAAGAGGCTCCTTGAAAATTAAATTGCACAACTGTTTGGCCGAGATCCCATGAAAGTAGTAGGCTTATCACTCCTACCCAATATACCACCACATCTCTTTTACGTTCTGATCAGCAGTTCAAATAATCGATTCCCCAAATGTTATACTGGAATACAATAATCAAAGTCATTCTTCTGAAAAACTGCAGGTTTCATATGTGCTCCCATAACCACAACCAAATATTGTAGTGACTGTAAAACAATGGAAGCGGGGGTGCATGACTTTTTCTGGAATGAGGGTACCAGGAAGCCCCAGAATGTGGTGCTATTTTGTACTGAACCACTGGGTTCTTTTCCACAGAGCACGTCTGCTGCTGAGTTCTTATGATATATTGCAATTTGTCAGTCAACCAATGACTGATGAAATCCAAGTAAATCTATTGCAGATGATGAACTGTTGGCAAATAACTCATGTATTCCTGGCATCCAAGAAATGCTGGTCTCCTCCACCCAGGAACAGAGACTATAAAACTCTCTCCAGAGCAAAACAAGATAGCTGGAATTCATCCACTTAAGAAGGGGGAAACCCCCCACCACCACCACTTTCAGCTGAACTCCTGAGAAATGCATGTTGCAGACATATAACCTTACAGTCCAACGATTAGCTCAGTCATTAGGTCAGGAAATGGAACTGGCTACAACCCATTTATGATTTCCAGATCTCAGTGGGTGAGAAAAAGTATCTTCTCTGTTTTATACATATTTACACACACACACACACACACACACACACACAGGGAGAGAGGGAGGGAGGGAGGAAGGGAGGGAGGGAGGGAGGGAGGGAAGGAGAGTGCTTAGTATTTGATGATTCCAGTAAAAAATGGAAATCCTTTCCATCATGTTATGTCTGCTTTTTGGTCCTGCCCCATAAAACCTCTGGAGTGGGTAGTCCACAATGCCATTTAAATGCCAACCACAGCCCCTCAGCTCACAAAGACATTCTACCTCTGCAATATTTATTTTATTTCTTACATTATTTTTATAAACAATTCAAGGCACTGAATATAATACTCCTCCTTCCTATCTTCCCCAAAACAATAACCCTGTGAGGTGAGTTGGGCTGAAAGAGAATGACTGGCTGAAGGTCACCTAGCTGGCACATGTCACTGAACCCGTTTTGATTTCCAACATTTCACAAATTAGCAATAGCAAAATGTCTTTGGAAAGAGTTTAAACAGGGTTGATCTTCTGGGGGGGGGGGGAACAAGTGTTGTAGTTGCCTCCTCAGACACTGCTCCAACACGAAGATGCCAAAAGTGACCTGTTCAACATATAGGGGAAAATAAATGATAATACTTCAGCTAATGATGAGGACATCACTCTTAAGATTGCCAACTCTCAGCTGTTGTGCCTGTATTGAAGAACAGCTCAGGACTAACTATTGCTCTTGCCTTGATATTTGTAATACACATGTTTGAAAGTCACAATCTTCAGTATTTCTTAAAAGAGGCCTGGTGTGTAGGTTTAATATAGCAAGGAAGGTTTAGCAGCCCACTGTCAAATATGCATGAATTGTTAATCTGATTCCTGGGGCACAATTTCTCCCTTCCCTCTTTGGCTGGAAGCAAAGAGAGACTGACGCCAACAGGCAGCAGTAGAAAGCACTGCACTTAAGCATAAACACATTGTCAAATTGAGCCATTCTAATCTGTTCTGAGGGATACTTTGAATTTTCATTGCCAAATGCGTTACACATTAATCTCATAGATTTTAACTGGACTTTATATACTTTATTACAGCTGCCCTCTCAAGAAGAAGTCTCTCAATAGTTTGATGACCTTGGAAACACATGTACACTAGATACAGCTGTTCTGTTGTCAAATAAATGTTTAAATGTTAGGATTTGTTTAGAAATGTTTCTCTTCTTCACAAAGGATGAGACACTACCATGTTTCCCCAAAAATACGACGTGTCCTGAAACTAACGCCTTGCCACATTTTTCACATGGGCAAAAATATAAGCCTACCCCCGAAAATAAGCCCCCTGGACACCCCCCTCCGGCCAGGCAGAGCACCGCTCACCGACCTAGCAATATCCCCAAGGTGCCAAGCCGCAGAAGCCGGGGGGGGGAAAGGCGCTCACATTGCTTGGCGCCTTGGGAATACCGCTTGGTTGGGGAGTGGCATTTTGCCTGACCAGAGGGGGAAGTTGCCGAGCGGCTGCTCCCTTGCGAGCAGTCTCCCGAAGAGCTGGGCACAGCCTCAGGGGCAAAGCAGCCATGAGGTGACCACGCTTACGAGCAGTCACATGGCAAACCCCCTCTCCAGCTGGGCAGAGCGCCATTCACTGACCTAGGGGGTATCCTTAAGGCACCAAGCCACGTGGCGCTCTGCCCACCACCCAGCTCCCGTGGCTTGGCACATTAGGGATACCCCCTAGGTCAGTGCATGGAGCTCTGCCCGGCTGGAGAGGGGGGTTGCGCGAGCGCCTCTCCCTGCTCTCCCTGAAGGGCTAGGGCGCCGCCACCATCGTGCTCCGAGCATAACTTCTTCTCTGGCTTCCAAACTCCAAAACTTGGATGCTGAGTCTTCCAGCAGCGGCCGCTCTAGGAGTGTGCTCTATGGTTGTGGGCTGGCTGCTGGAAGACTGTCCGGAAGACTCTCTGTCCGGCAGCTGGCCCACAACCATAGAGTGCACTCCTAGAGCGGCTGCTGATGGAAGACTCGGCAGCTGGGTTTTGGAATTTGGAATCCGGAGAAGAAGTTATGCTTGGAGCACGGCAGCGGCTGCAGGGAGAGCTGGGCAGGACATGGTGAGGCTGGGAGGCATGCTTGCTGGGGGCGGAACAGGCGCTCGCACAACCCCCCTCTCCAGCTGGGCAGAGCTCCATGCACTGACCTAGGGGGTATCCCTAATGTGCCAAGCCGCGGGAGCTGGGGAACGGGCAGAGCTCCACGTGCCTTGGTGCCTTAGGGATACCCCCTAGGTCAGTGAATGGTACTCTGCCCAGCTGGAGAGGGGGTTTGCTGGGTGGTTACTCGTGACAGTGGTAACCTCATGGCTGCTTCGCCCCTAATGCTGTGCCCGGCTCTTCGGAGCCAGTTCGCACGGGAGCAGCTGCCCGGCAACCCGAAAACAATAAACCCTCCCCCTATAATAAGACCAGGGCCATATTTCGTGGGGCAAAAGAAAATAAGACCCTGTCTTATTTTGGGGGAAACACGGTATTGAATTGATATACATCAAAAGGCTTCAGTTATCTCAGAATTCTCAATGAATCCAATGCATTTTAACACATTGCAATTGTTAATTGATACGGTTAATTGATTATCAGGGACTTTCAGGGAAGAAACGGGGAGCTGAAGATAACTCTGCTGAATGAGCAGATGATCATGGCAAAATCTGTTGCGTGTTAAAAGGGGATAAATTACTAAAATTATCTATACTTGTTGAGATATAGGGGGAAATCATTTCTTTATATATTTCTCTCTTTTTGGGTAAGATATACTTATTTTCTTCCTTTTTTATTTTCTGCATTTTATTTGCATATTTAATTTACATTACTATAGTTGTATTATTTTAACTGTAACTTTTAATAAAGTTAATATAATGAAAGATAAGTTACTTGTAATCTGTCTGACGGTTAAGTTGCATCTGCATAACTAACTGATCTTCCTTTTCCTTTCCACCCCATTTCACCACAATTTAAGTTGTACATAGTAAACTGCAGCCCACAAAAGCTTATGGCTTTCAATAAAATTTGTTAATCAGAAAGGATGCTTCCAGATTTTCTTTGAGTGAGCATATTATGCTATTGAAAATAGTTGCAAAATGTATTAATTTTGTGAGACACAGTTTCAACTGTCATTTTGATTGACAGTTCATTCATTCATTCAATTTCTATAGCTGTCCAACTTGATCAGGTGACTCTGAATGGCTTACAAGCACATAAGCTATGTTAAGTTTTCTTATTAAACAGCTTACTTAGACAATGACATCCACTTTTGATGATGCTACAGTGGCCTATATGAAGAAAAAGGTTGGAGACGATTAAGACATCTCAATGACCAGTGATGATTTTTTAGCTGAAACTTTCAGCCAAAAAGCAGATACATTCACATAAAGAAGATAAGTGCCATTCAGAATTTAAAAGCCTATAATAAACTTTAGAGTTTATTAAACTCTAAATAAACTCTAAATAAATTTGAGAGAGAGAAGTGGTGGCTCAATGACTAAGACACTGAGCTTGTCAATCAGAAAGGTTGGCAGTTCAGCGGTTCAAATCCCTAGCGCCGTGTAATGGAGTGAACTTCTGTTACTTGTCCCGGCTTCTGCCAACCTAGCAGTTCGAAAGCACGTAAAAATGCAAGTAGAAAAATAGGGATCACTTCGGTGGGAAGGTTAACAGTGTTCCATGCGCTTTTGGCATTTGTCATTTTGGCCACATGACCACAGAGACGTCTTCGGACAGCGCTGGCTCTTCTGCTTTGAAATGGAGATGAGCACTGCCCCCTAGAGTTGGGAATGACTAGCACATATGTGCAAGGGGAACTTTTACTTTTTAATAAAATTTATGATTGTTAAATTGTTCATAATTTAATTGTTCTCCTTTTACAAAAAGAAGCCCATTAATTTTTTCGTGGAAAAGGGTCATTGTTAAAGCTTGCAAGTCAATTGCATCTTGGTCCTTTCTCTCTCAGAGAGGGGACAGTGAGAACAGGAAAACACACTGGAATCTTTTTAATAATAATAATAATAATAATAAATTTGAATTTATTAGCCGCTCCCTTTCCAGACAGGACTCGGGGCGGCGTACAATAAAACATATAAAACATAAAACATATGTACAAACACATAAACATACACATATACAAAGACATACATGCATACATGCACAGAGAAGGTAACAAATTACATCACATTTAGACAGTTAAAAATCACCATTAAAATACCCCATTAGTAATAACACAATTTAAAAATTTAAAAAATTTAAATGGACTGTCAGGAGGAATAAGAGAAAAAAAAAATTTTTACGGTTGAGCCAGGCCAGATAATTGAAAGAGGTGGGTCTTCAGCTGTACACGGAAGGAGCGGAGATCGGAAATAATCCTGATGTCACGGGGGAGGTCATTCCACAGGGCTGGGCCCATCACAGAGAAGGCTCTGCTCCTGGGTGTCGCCCCCCGACACTGTTTAGCGGACGGCACCCGAAGAAGTCCCTCTCTGTGTGAGAGGATTGGTCGTAGGGATGTATGGGGCAGGATGCGATCCTGCATGTAACTAGGTCCTGTGCCATGAAGCGCTTTAAAGATCGTAATCAAAACCTTGAAACGCACTCGGTAGACTACAGGAAGCCAGTGCAGCTTGCGCAGGAGAGGTGTTACAGGGGAGTATCTAGTCCTCCCCATAATCACCTGCGCGGCCGCGTTCTGGACCAACTGCAGTCTCCAAGTGCATCTCAGGGGAAGCCCCATGTAGAGAGCATTGCAGTAGTCCAGGCGAGACGTCACTAGCGCATGGGTGACTGTGCGTAGGGCATCCCGGTCCAATAAGGGGCGCAATTGGCGCATCAGGCGAACCTGATGGAACGCCCCCCTTGCCACGGCTGTTACATGGTCATCCATGGACAGCCGGGCATCCAGGAGGACGCCCAAATTGCGCACCCGTTCCATGGGGGCCAGTTGCTCGCCCCCAATGGCCAGAGATGGAAGCAACTGGTTGAAGCGGGAGGCCGGAAGCCACAGCCACTCCGTCTTGGAAGGGTTGAGTTTTAGTCGGTTGCCATCCATCCAGACCCGTACGGCCTCCAAACACCGGGACATCATTTCAACGGCCTCGTTGGGGTGGTTCGGGGTGGAAATGTATAGCTGAGTATCATCAGCATACAGATGATATCCCATCCCAAAACCACGGATGATCTCGCCCAGCAGTTTCATGTAAGTGTTGAACAGGAGAGGCGAGAGCACCGACCCCTGAGGCACCCCACATGTGAGGGGGCTCCGGGTCGATCTCTGCTCCCCTGCCAACACACGTTGCGTCCGGCCAGAGAGGTAGGAGCCAAACCACCGTAAAACGGTGCCCCTGACTCCCAGCCCCTCTAGCCGGTGCAACAGGATACCATGGTCGATGGTATCGAACGCCGCCGAGAGATCTAATAGGACCAGGATAGAGGAACAACCCCTATCTCTGGCCCTCCAGAGATCATCAACCAACGCGACCAAGGCCGTCTCCGTGCTGTGCCCGGGTCGGAAGCCGGACTGGCGCGGGTCTAGATAATCATTCTCCTCCAGGTGACGTGGGAACTGTTGTGCCACCACACTCTCTACAACCTTCGCTAAAAAAGGAAGGTTGGAGACTGGACGATAATTGACTAGATCCGATGGGTCCAGGGAAGGCTTCTTGAGCAGGGGCCTCACAACCGCCTCTTTCAAGGCGGCCGGCAGAAACCCCTCACCCAACGAAGCGTTCACTAGGCCCAGGAGCCAGTTGCGCGTAACCTCCCAGGATGCCAGTACAAGCCAGGAGGGACACGGGTCCAATAAACATGTGGTAGGTCGCAGACGTCCACGCAACCTGTCCAAATCCTCGATGGCAACCGAGTCAAACTCCTCCCAGAGCGGTCCCTCAAGACTCGCCTCGGGCGTCTCAACTGGACCACTGAAAGGGGCCCATCCCATCCGGATTTGAGCGACTTTGTCCTGGAGATATTTCCCAAACTCCTCTGCTCTGCCCTGTAAAGGGGCTTCCCGCGGTCTCTCAAACAAGAGAGAGCGAGTCACCCGAAACAGGGCGGCAGGGCGGTTATCTGCGGACGCAATAAGAGCGGCGCAATGTTGACGTTTGGCCGCTCTTAATGCCACAAGGTACGTCCTCAAATAGGCTCGTGCCTGTGCTCGGTCAAATTCGGAACGGGAGGATCTCCAACGACTCTCTAGGCGTCTCTTGTGGTGTTTCATCACCCTTAGCTCCTCGGTAAACCAAGGGGCCAGGGTGGTTCGTCGCCGCAGGAGAGGCCGCAAAGGCGCCACCCGGTCTAGGGCCCCGGTAGTCACACTATTCCATGCGCCTACCAGGTCCTCCACTCGGGGGCGGGTCAGGTCCACAGGAGGTGGCCCAAGCTCCGTCTGGAACCTATCTGGTTCCATCAGGCGCTTGGGGCGGAACCATCTAATACCTTCCGGTTCCGCCTCCCCGCAGCGGGGGGTAGCACCGGGGAAGTCAAGCCGGAGAAGTGAGTGATCTGACCATGACAGGGGAATAATAGTTGGATCCCCTATTCCCAGATCACTCGTCCACTGGCCAGAGACAAAGACAAGGTCCAGCGTGTGGCCTCCCTCGTGAGTAAGGCCCTGAATTAATTGGGTCAGGTCCATGGCTGTCATGGAAGCCATTGTCAGGGAAAAAAATGCCCTGGGGAAATCTGAGATCAATGGACCGTGGCTGATTCCCTTCCGCATATCTTTTGAGATGTTGAGAAAAATAAAAGTCTTCAAAAGTATTCTAATTAATAAACAAACTTTAATAATAAAATAATAAAAGTAAATGAAACAGAAAATAACTAATGGTTACATTTTGATAATGAAAGCTACGTCTGCCAAGTTGGCTGCCGAACAAAGAAGAAAAGAAATTTTTTGGAATGTGTAACGCGTGCGCAATAAATCACTTTCAGATAACATTTTGTGTTATGACCTGCGCAATAAAGCTTTCTTAGTTTAACTCTTGAATGTCTTGTTTAGGCAGTTCAGGCCTAGCAAACCTTTTAACATCGTGACAGCCATGAACTCCCGAACCCCCTCAGACGCTTCTCCCATCGACGGCAGATTAAAATCCCCCATCACTAAAAGTTTGGGGGTGTCAACCGCCACCGATAAGATCAGCTCGAGGAGTTCAGGCAGGGCCGCTGATGTATAGCGAGGAGCCAGGTATACTATCAGCAGGCCCAACTGCCTCCCTGGGCCCCATCTCACGACAAGGGACTCACACCCGGATGTCTGTGGCACAGTGAACTCTCTCGGCTCCAAGTCTTCCCGGATAATCACTGCTACCCCACCGCCCCTTCCCTGGGCCCGAGGCTGGTGAAATGCTCGATAACCTGGCGGGCACATTTCCACGAGGGGTAAGCCTCCCTCGTGGCCCAGCCAGGTCTCAGTTATTCCTGCGAGGTCCGGCTCCCCCTCCAAAATTAGATCGTGGATGAGGGGGGCCTTATTGACAACGGACCTCGCGTTGCATAACAGCAGTCTCAGGCCTTGGGTCTGTAGATCCTGACCACCTAGTATGCAGGGGTTGGTACAAACGACCGGGTATGACCAAAAACCCCGGTCTCCCAACTGACTACGCGCTCTTGATCTGTCCTCGCACCTGCCCCTCCCCACGACCGTTGGTATCAAAGAGCCCTGCACAGGAATGCTCTCTTCCCTCTCCTCCCCCACTCCGCTCCCTCCTCCTTCGACCACACCTAGATGCCTGGCTCTCCCATCCCTCCTGACCTGTTCCCCCCCCCATCCCTGGAACCCCTCACAATTTTTAAAAAGCAATTAATTAAAAAACCCCTCAATGTGCGCTTCCTCCACCTCTCTGGGTTAATGAACCCGTCCTCAAGGTGGGCCCTCGAAAGGGCAGGAGGCCATAACTGCGAGAGGGGGGACTCTCGTAGCTGTAGCAGGTCTAGCCTCGTGTATAACATATTGGACAGGGCCAAGTTCATCAAGTGGGAGCTGTCGATGTTAATATGCATCAGCAGCCGCAATTCCCACTAAGGGGATAGTCCTGGCAAGGGGATAGTCCAGGCAAGGGGATAGGCTGATGAAAATAGTCCACATCTGGATGGAAATGATGGGCTGATGGAAATAAAATAGCCAGCTGGTGGATAAAAGACTGCAGCTAAGAGGTAGTTCGTAATAGGCGGTAGGTCGTAATAGGCGGTAGGGCGGATAGCCCATAATAAGTAGGTGGTAAATGAGTGGGGGGGGGTAGTAGTGAGCACAGCAAAGCACTGGGTCTGACCTTCTGCATGGGCCTCTGATGTTCCAAAGCCTCCGTTCCATGGCCTGCCATAGTTGTAAATAGTCCTTCGTTGGCCACCCATAGTCGTTGTTATTGGGCCCGGGAGGGCTGCATCGGCCTCCCTGCGGCCTCCCTGCAGCCCTTCCACCGATCTTTCCACTCTCTACTTCCTCCGGCGCCTCAGGCCTCACTCTCCTTCCCTTCTTCCCTTCGGCGCCTCGGGTCTCTCGGGCCTCCCTCGGGCCTCACACTCCTTCCCACGGCCCTCTCGCTGGTCTAGAATCACAATCGCCGGCCAGTTTGGAGCTCAGCGTCCCCTAGATCGTAATTCGGGCCGCTCGGCTCTCCTGGGTTGCCACCATCTTTCTGAATGTCTCCAGCCAAAATCCGACCAGTCAAACAGACCACCGCCGCCATCCTCCAACCTCCTCCAGCCTTCTCCGCCCCCTCCGCTCAGGTCTTTACCGCATCGCTGCTCCACTGGCGCTCCGCTGCTCTGCCGCTCCGACTCAAAAAACGCCAGCCGCCATGCCGGCTTAAAAACGCCAGCCGCCATGCCGCGCCGACTGGCGCGCTATCCTCCTCCTGCCCGGCTGCCCGGCCGACCTGACGGGCCAGCTTGGAGCCGGGCAGGGTGCCAGAATATTCGGCGCCAGAAATCCCCGACCCTCGAGGTGGAAATGAGGGTCGGCAGCATCCCGCCCGTCAAAGAGCCCTCCGCATCTAGCGGAGCTCAGAGGCAGTCCTCCATTCCCTCCGGAAGCTCCTCCTCCTGGAATAGTGGTCCACAATACTCAACACATAACGTGCACCACCGATACTTGGTTTCATGGGACCTATCAAATCTGCAAATTTTAACAACACATAGAAATAAGAAAGAATGATAAAGGTTCATTAGCTACCAGGCTAGCTTAGTGTATCTGTTGAAAACTTCTCTGATCAGGCTTACAGCTCCATGTTTTATTAATGTTATGGACTGGCTCTGTTTTGGTTTCCAAACACCCTGCAAACAAGCTAAAGTCTCTTGTCAGGGCAGGAAATCATTAAAAATAAAAAACCACAAAATAGAACAGGGTGAACAGAGCACTCTAGGGCTGGAAGGAGGTCCTAGATCCAGCCCCTCATTTTCTGGTGCTTTTGAGTTTCTTGAATAGCTCCTTGGCTACTCCAGCCACAGGTATCTGATTGCTAGGTTTCCCTTGAGGCTGGCCTTCACTTAAGGCCACCTTAAGCAACTTTCTCCATCTCAGAATCTTCTCAGTTTTAGCTATTTATCATACTATGAAACTTGGAAGGAAAGAGAATTGTAGCAGTGACAGGTATACCATTGAAAGGCCTGAAGAGCTGACTGGGGATGTATCATCCTGGAAAAGCTGTCTAAGTGCTTAGATTATGACCTAATGGCTCATAATCAAAAACCAGTTCCCAGCATATCATGCTTCAGGAATATGTTGCATTTCTCAGAATTCTCTCTTTTTAATTTTCATGAATCAATCTGTCAGATACATAGCCACATATTCAACACTAGCTTTTGGAGCTAAGAACACATGGGAAATACTTATCAGCTGCTGGATTACACTACTGCCTTGTAAGTTTTTAAGCATTAATCTTGATGAACGTTCTCAGTGCTCCCCAATGTGATTTCTCATAGTTAAAGACCAATAATGATGGTCAATGACTGTGGTTTAGTCCAAAGGAATGAAAAAAGGTGAATGATGAAAGTTATTGCTAGCAATCTCCTAGTCTTTCCTGTGTTGCATTATGGGTTACTATATCGTAACTGAATGCACTTCCCTAGTGGAGATGGTAACCTAGAATTTTACTACTCTAATCCCTACATCATTTCATCACACCAAGTCTTTCTTTCTTTTTGTCCCTCTGTTAAAATAAAATAAATGATATTTTCTTCTCATATCCCATCTCTTATTTATAAATAATTCCTTAAAAGCTTGTCAGCAGAAATCCATTAAGGGTTGGAAGAGATAACATCATATCTGTTTTAACCTCGATCAAATAATCCAAGTTTAAGTTCCTTCCTTTTACTTTTTCAAAGTTTGTCTAGTTATTATACAGTATATTCAGTCACTATGCATTTGGAGGTAAACATATCATGCAAACACAACAGAGGTTGTTATTCCACATAATGAATGTCCTCTCCAAGATTTAGTTTTGCCAGTCATCAAAAGAACCTGAAAGGAAATTCTGGCACACAAACATTTGTTTCTGAATCTCAACCAGCAATTGTGCAATTATTAGAAATACTTTGTAGAAAAGTGCTACTGTCATGTGGGGAGGCTAACGTGACATCCTCTCACACCCAAACAAGTTGAAAGAACACATATGAGAGACCACAATAAAGAGTTCACATTATACATTTTGAAATAATATTTTTTAAGTGGGGAGTGAAAGGCAATACAGAATAGCCCATCCCTATTCAGCATAATGGCAAAGCATACATTCATATGAATCTTTTGAACTTCCTTAATAAAATCTCCAGGTTGGAAATTGAGATTTGTTCTTATGAAAAAGACAAGGGATTTTGTTTCTCATGGTGTGCAGATATTTTGTTCTATTGTTGCTTCTAGTTAAATGCATTTTTAAAATTCAATTGGAATGAATATATCAATATATTCATATATATCTCTTTCAAAATGCCTTCACTTTCTTGAAGAGAGAGCGAGAAAAAAGATCAGACCTCCAACATTCATCTTTGATGTCCAAACTCATTCATTCTAATATGTGGATGTCAGGAAGATAAACCCTCTTTGCATTAAATTATAGAGTACCTCAGTTACAGTTAAATAAATTTAATTAATTATTAATTCATATTGGTCCCTTCATCTATTAATTAACTTGCATACATTTATATGCAGAGAAAAATATTATCAGAATGGGATGTTAAGTTTCCTATTATTTTACTTGAAGCATTCTTGCATTTTTCAAAAACAATTATTGTTGTCTGCAGGTTTTTTTCCCCATATTATACACTTATACACTTATATTTACTTATACACACACACATACACACACACAAAAATGTTACTTACCGTATTTTTTGGTGTATAAGATGCACTTCCCGCCCGCCACCCCCCCCCCAAAAAAAAGTGAATGGAAATGTTTGTGTGCCTTATATAGTGAATGCTGCCGAAGCTGCACCCACCCAGCGGCTCTCACCCTTCGGCCTCTGCCTCTCAGCAATTTGCCTCCTTGCAGGAAACAGCAAACAGCTTGGTCAGTTTCAGCACAGCTGATTTAGCAAGAGCAATGGCCACCCATTGCTGCCTCTCTGTGCCCCGTTTTCAGCCTTCCAGTGCCCCATTTTTGGCCTCTGTGCACCCGATTTTCAGCCCATTGCAGGCAGCAGGGATTGCTGCCACCACCTATCCCCACTGCCTGGAATGGATTAAAAATGGGGCACCAGAGGCCAAAAATGGGGCACGTGGAGGCGGTAATAGGCAGCAGTGGCGATGGGCAGCGGCGATCCCCACAGCCTGGAACAACTGCTAGGCGATATTCTGGGAGGCAGATCCAACTGCCACTGCTCGTGTTAAATCAGGCTGTGCTGAAGTTGACCAGGCTGTTTGCTGCAAGGGGGCAAATTGCTGGGAGGCTGAGGCAGATTTTTTTCTTGTTTTCCTTCCAAAAGCTAGGTGCATCTTATAATCCCGAGAGTTTTATAATCTGAAAAATACTGTAATTAAAGTGTCACTTTTCCCTGTTTAGAATAGACACTATTCCAACTTTGATTATACTTTTCTAATCATCCAAATTCATTTTTCAATTAATAAAAATTAAATAGAAAACTAATTTTTAGACTTGTATGCCCCCTTTTGTTACTCAAATACACCACATCTCATAATATACAACAGTAACTTTCTATTTACCTATCCTCTCTGTTGCGGTCGACAAAGTAGAACTGTTTCCGAAGCCACCTAAAAGTAAATAGTTTTCAAATATTTGTAAATATGTCAGGGAATCACAAAATCTTCCTCTTTAAGAATCTCCCAAATCCTGCAAATTACATAAATTTGAACTGCTATGAAAGGAAGCACAGATTTTAATACACATAATCTTAAATTCCACATAATCTTAAATTCATATAGAAAGATGCTGGCAGTGAAGGAGAGGCAGTGAAATCTATATATAGTATGCCCCTTATTTGAAATGGTCCCTCTGTTCCAATTTTTTGCTTTACCTTTCAATTTGCAATGGAGTAGCAGCTTTTAGGGTATCTGCCACAAGCCAGTTCAACCCTTTGGTCCACATGTTGACTTCATCTTCGGAAGTGGCTGTGAAAATAAAGAACAAACTGAGCCTGTCAAGACATGACACAGGCACTGACCCTTATATCCAAGAAGGAAGTCACTTTGCAGCTGGTTTCCAAAAGACGGAAACTAGCCCCATCAATTTTGATATTTACAAATTAAAATAGCCATAAAACCAGTCTTTAAGGAGGAACAATCACATCATTTCAATGTTCAGCATTCAATTCATTATGCTCACTAAGCAAGGAAGAATCTTGTTTTTTTATCTTTGGGGGCAAATCCCACATGGCAAAAAAGAAGGATCTCCAGGGAACTTCAGTAATCAAGTTAGATATTTTTTTCATCCTTTTCAGGTCACAGATGTGCATGCCAAAACTTACTTTAGCATAGCTGAATGTCAGCAAACAGTGCCATGCTGTGCAAGGCTAAAAATCATTTAAAATATGTCTATTAGCCAGTTCAAATAATTATCTTAGCTTAATAAGGATGCAGATTGATTGCTCTTATTCAGAATATGGCATATAGTAACATGTTTGCTTAATTGCTTCATACCACATTCACTATTCTAGTTTGAGCACACCAGATTCTGCACAAATCCAGAATTGTGCCCTATGATTCATGCCTTTTGAAGATTACCATCAACAAAGGGAAGTGAGCAAAACATGATCAGTATTGAGCAATGGGATTTCTCTTTATCTTCCCATCGGTTTACCTTAGAAAGTACTTCATACGAGAAGCACACTCCCCCATTTCAAATTTTAGAAGGTATACAGGAACACACCTGTGTACTGTCTAGAATTTGGAGAGGGAAAAATGACATTTAAGACTCTTTTTAGCTTTTGAAGCCATAAGAGCCAATACTTGCAACATGGCTAGCCATAGAGTTAAACAAGAATGTCCATGTGCTCAAAGACTCTGGTTCAAGAACTGGCAATGGCTATCAGTTCTAGCAGCTGCTAGCAATTCTAGTCTCATTATTTGTTCCTCTTCACTATTCTAAGCCAAGTTTTGCACACACACACACAAAAGTAGATGAACAGCAGTGGTGTTGCTGGTGTTCAAAAAGCTGCAACAAAAATTGGATTGTAATCTCATGTCAGTGACAAAGTAAAAGACATCTAACCTTGCAAACTGAGTGTTTTCAGTCTGAATTCCATGCCATAAAGGATGACAAAGCAGTGAGACTGTTCTGGGCGGAAACAAGAATCTTCTTGGTATCGGTCAAAATCTCTGGAGTTCTTTCCCTGACGAATTTCTTGGATTTCACGAATATCAACTGTTAAAATAATAATAGGAGGAAAAGGGGTTGAATTAGAATAAAATTAAGAACAAACGTACTTTGTAGTCGAAAGCTTGATAAACACTGATAAACAACATTATCTGACAGTATCATGCTGTTACAAAATATGGTCTTCTATTTGCAATATTAAGTTTACTGTTGCTTAACCTCTAAACCAGTGGTTCCCAAACTTTTTCAGTCCACCGCCCCCTTGGTGCTACAAACTGATCCTCAGTGCCCCCCACCCAGTGGTGGAATTCAAATTTTTTTACAACCGGTTCTGTGGGCGTGGCTTGATGGGCGTGGCTGGGGAGTCATGTGACTGGGTGAATTGCATGAAGGAATAAAGATAGTAACAGTAAAATTCAAAACTGTAACAATTAATTGCACATTTATTCAAAATCCAATTTAAAAACCTTTGTAGTTAGTTAATTCAACAAAATTGTTGAACATGATCCAGTGATACCAGGTTTTCAAAGTCATTTATCAAGAACCTTAGTAACTAGTAACTTAGTAAACTCAGCAAAATTTAGTAACTACTTCACTGTTCAGTAAATTGTTAATGTGACGGATGGGCTTGATGAAGTGATACCAGTTTCCCAATGTCTGGTTTTAAGTCACTTAGCAGGAGTCTTAAATCACCACATTCAGTAATCTGGAGTCATTTTCTTTGCTTGGAGACCACACTGAAGCCATGTTCCACCAAATATGATGTTGGAAATGCAACAAGGAGCTTCTTAACCACTGTCCATAGTGCAGGATAGCGATCAGAAATTTCTTTCTGTAACCAAAACTCTTGGTACAATTTCTTGAACATTGGCGTCAGCTCAATGTCACCAACATTTGCTTGAATTATTTGATGAGATTATTGCATGGTTCCTAGGGATTCCCAATATGGAAAGTGAGAATGGGAACATTTTAACAGATCTATATGTTCTTGGGTTATAATTTTCACTAAAGAACCATGGGGATGGAAAGGGAAATATAGACAATGGAGTCCAATCCCCCTCCTCAACAGTTTGGAAGAATAACTCTAGCAAAATGCAGCCTTTTTACCTCTTTTAGGAATCATTATTATTATTATTATTATTATTATTATTATTATTATTATTATTATTATTATTATTATTATTATTATTATTATTATTATTATTATTATTATTATTATTAATTATTATTATTATTATTATTATTTATTATTATTATTATTTATTTATTTATTTATTTATTTTTCACAATACAACTCATGCAAAGGGTCATCCACAAATACATTACATTTTCCACACTCATATTTGTGATTCCTTATAACTTCTTTAAACTAAACATTTTTAGTACAAATCAACGCATTGACATATATATCACTAGTGCAGTTTCCTATCTCTTCCATTGACATAATTAACACCTTATGTATTGAATACAAGTATATCAAGTATAGGTTAAACATGAATTGAAAAACATCTAATTCAAATGTATAAGCTGTGAATTTATTATATAATCACAGGCAAACATTGCACTTATGCCTAAGTCCTCTACCCACGCACATTATAAGACAGATAAAACTATCTTAGCTGGCTGTTGTAAATATTACTCTGCTAATTCAACAAGAAATGCTACTGCATGAATTCTTAATGCAGAACACAACTAAAAGTGATTTTAGCAATTTTCTTTCCAAGTTAATTCAAAATGTATATCCAAATGTTCCTCTTATTTTTTCCCCAAGCACTAGGGAGGATTATATTCAAAACCAGACACTTTTGCTGTGTGTGTGTGTGTTTTTGCTTGCTTGCTTCTGGTCTCGAGTGTCAGATGGGCCGGTTGGTACCCCCAGAGGTCATCTAGTCCCACCCCAGACAGCGCCTCCCTGCCCCACATTCCCCCACCCCACCTCCTCTGGGAAGGCTCTGGTGGGGGGGGGATGCAGAGCCCCTGCAGAGAGCCCCTGCTACTCTCCCTCACCCTTCATTCTTACTCCCTCCCTCTCTTCGCAGGCCGAGCGGCCGCAGTGTTACTGGGACAGTGATCATGGATGTGCTGTCGCCCCGGGGAGAGCAGGTCTGGCCGCCAGCAAAGGGCTTCTGCCACGGCACCCCATGCAGGCAAAATAGCGAGCGAGTGAAGGAGGATCAGGCACGGCACCGAGCCCCCTTCGCCTCCCACTTTGTCTTCCGGGCGCGGACGGACGGAGGTAGCCAAAGCGGCCCGGGCGGGCGAGCAGGCGAGCAATGGAGGATCAGGCAGCTCTCTCGCTCGCTCACCCGCCCGGGCCGCTTTGGCTACCTCTGTCCGTCCACGCCCGCAGCTGCAGCGACCTCATCAAGACAAAGTGGGAGCGAAGGGAGGCGAAATGGCCTCCCTTTGATCACTCACTTTCCCCTCCTGTCCGCACTATGCTAGCCCTGCTCTCACTGATTGGCTGGCTCACCAATCGTCCTGCCCACCTCTAAGAGCCCTATCTACAGAAAGCCAAGCAGAACAAAAGTTAACTGGGTTTAGATAGGGCTCTTAGAGGCGGGCGGGGTGATTGGTGAGCCAGCCAATCAGTGAGTGGGCAGGGCTAGCATAGTGCAGGTGGGCGGGGGAAGTGAGCGATCGAGCAGCTTCTGGATGGGTGGGGGTGAGTGAGCAAACTTGTTCTGAATAGCTTGCTAGAGGAGGCCATCTCCAGCACTCCTTTGCTGCCCCTCTTGCCTCTTACCGCCCCCCTGCCGCCCTCCTGGCCTCTTACCGCCCCCCTAAGCCATCTCACCACCCCCTAGGGGGTGGTAGCACCCACTTTGGGAACCACTGCTCTAAACCAACAGGTACTGGAACTTTTTCCTTGCTGGAGAGATCTCTGCCTGAATTACCTTTTCTCTTGGAAAGATGAGATGCTGCTTTCCAGTTAAAGCATTTCAAGCATTCCCAGATTCATATACATTAAAGTTCTAAGATCAACATTTAAGAAGTTTAATTACTGTATGAACTTTGGGGTAGGAGTAAGGCTTGCATGACACCCTTAAGGGATTTTAAAGAAGCAGGATAGAAAGAGTATTAACTCTTTTGACCTTTGCTGTTGGAGAAAACTCCTGGGAATTCTGTCAATAGCCAAGTAAACAATCAAATGGATTGTTCACTAAATCAACTTAGACTTTGTCATTCAAGGAGCAAATGACCAGGGTTAAATTATTCTACTTCATACACATTAAGCAAAGATATAGATTTCTGGAGAAGGCTCTAATCTGGGAAAAGTAAAAGGAAAGGGAAGAAGAGGATGACTAAAAGCAAGGTGGATGAACTCAGCTACAGTGGTGATGGGTATACAACTGGAAGACCAAGTTAGGCATGGATCATGATCCAGAAAATCTATCTATGTGACAACTAAGACTCAATCAAATGGCTTGACAGTACCTGATCAAGGAAGGATTTGCAAACATTTCTAAGATATATTTAGAATAGAATATAATTCTTTATTGGTCAAGTGTGATTGGACACACAAGGAATTTGTCTTTGGTGCATATGCGCTCAGTGTACATAAGGAGAATAAAATACATTCATTAAGAATAAAAAGATACAACACTTAGTGATAATCAAGGTTACTAATAAGCTATCAAATTGTACTAGGAAACAAATAAAAACAATATATATTGAAAGATACAAGCAACATGGTTGTAGTCATAAGTGGAGGGAGACATATACAAGGAAGGAAGAAAAGAATAATAGTAATACATTTTTAGTAAATTATTGACTGTTGTGGGAATTAGTTGTTAAGCAGAGTGATGGCATTCGGGTAAAAACTGTCCTTGTGTCTAGTTGTTCTGGTGCGCAGTGCCCTATAGCGTCGTTTTGAGGATATACGTTGAAACAATTTATGTCCTGGATACGAGGGGTCTGTAGATAATTTAATTTCTGACATAGCAAAGTATACAGTCATCACAGTAAATATCACTGCGTAAGAAAAAGCAGAATAATCCAGAAGAATGAGGTGTAAACAACGTTGGCCAAACCAACTAAAATTACAGTGCTGATGCAATTCAACATATATTCATATACTCAAACTATTTAGTCTACTGAGGAGTCCTATCTTGAATCTAAAATCTATCGTGAAATTCTTATCTGAATTATAATTCTCTCCAAGTAATTCTAACTCTAAACGGCACTGTGAGCAATTAACATCAGGGGCTGACAGGCAGTGACTGACCCAAAGTTGGCTTTCATGTTGTTTTGGAAAAAAAGCAAGAGCCTGCACTTGTAGGAAAATGCTAGGAAGAAAAAAAATGTACATGAACAGTCCTGGGACCACTAGAGGTCACTATGGGAAATCCCAAACTAATAGCAAAGAATATCCTCACTAGAAAAAAAGAAAAGAAAGGAAACTGTAGCAGAAAGTTTTTAAAAGGTCCCCTAGGTACAAAACTACGGGGGGGGGGGGGGGGGATAGTTTTATGAAAGTAACAGAGAACTGAAAGCTTGGTTTCTATGTTTGCTATATGAACAAATGCAAGTTCAACAAAGAAATGCAAGTTAGCACTTTTGCTCGCAATGGATATTGTTGACTGTATGTTTGCTATTAAGACTAAATGAACATCTAAGCATTTAAGTAATTGCAACTCACTCATATAGGCTATGCAATTCTTAGCCCAGAGATGAAGTCTTCCTTGGCCTCCTATCCCAAATTCCAGTATGAAGGCCTTTGTTTTATTGCAGCTCCATGCACTTACATTCAACACAGTTAACAGGAAGATTAAATAAAATTAATTCTAGATTTATTTAAATCCAGCATGATAAAGCTTAATGATGAAAGTTGAGGAATGGTATGGGGAAAATGTGAAAGGCAGGAAAGAAAGAGGAACCAAAGCTGATGAAAGACAGAACACAGCGTCCTTTTCTGCTATGGAAAAAGCTAGCCACCTTTTCCTTCCTAAAGAAGAATACAGCCCTTGAGTATGGATCCACCCCCATGGATGGATCTGTGATTTGTGGTTTCTACGCACTTTAAGAACCTAAGAAGCACTTTAAGAACTACCTCTGGGCCTCGATGGTGGACTGTTAGACTATTGTGGTTTGGCGATGTAGGCTTCCTCTCTCCTTTTAGTTACCTTTTACATCTATTTACATCTTGGCCTTTTTACATTTATCTACATCTTGGACTTATTGCAAAGAAAACCCTGCCATAGCCATACTCACGGACTGAGTAACAGCATAATTTATTCTAGGGCTGACATTCTACGACTGCGAGGGTCCCCCCTCTCGCAGATATGCCCCCCTGCCCTGGTGAGGGCCCACCTCGATGAAGGGTTTATTAACCCAGAGAGGTGGAGGAAGCGGGGGATTAGGGGTTTTTTAGCGAAATGTTTTTTAAAATTTTTAAGGGGTTCCAGGGAGGGAGGGAGGGTTATTCAACCTGGGGGTATGGATACAGCCAGGTCAACAGGTGGGATCAGGACGGAGGGGAGCGGAGTGGGGGAGGCGAGAGGATACAGTATTCCTATAGGGGGGATTCCGATAGCGACGGTCGTAGGGAGGGGCGGGCGCGAGGACACCAGAAGAACGCATGGTTGGTTGGGAGACCGGGGCTGTTGGACACGCCCGGTCGCTTGTACCAACCCCCGCAGTCTAGGTGGACAGGATCGGCAGAGCCTGGGCCTTAGGCTGATGTTATGTAACGCGAGGTCTGTGGTTAACAAGGCCCCCCTCATCAGGGACTTGATCTCAGAGGGGGAGCCGGACCTCGCAGGAATAACGGAAACCTGGTTGGGCCCGGAAGGGGGGGTTGCCCCTCCGGGAAATGTTGGACCCGTGCCCCTCCTGGTTGGTACTGGCTTCCTGGGAGGGTTCACGAGGCTGGCTACTGGGACTGGTGAACGCTTCGTTGGGTGAGGGCCTTTTACCAACCGCCTTGAAAGAGGCGGTGGTGAGACCCCTGCTCAAGAAGCCTTCTCTGGACCCAATGGAGCTAGCAAATTATCGTCCTGTCTCCAACCTTCCTTTTTTAGCGAAGGTTGTTGAGAGTGTGGTGGCTCAGCAGTTCCCGCGTCACCTGGAGGAAGATGATTATCTAGACCCGCGCCAGTCCGGCTTCCGACCCGGTCACAGCACGGAGACGGCCTTGGTCACGTTGGTGGATGATCTCTGGAGGGCAAAGGATGGGGGTTGTTCCTCCATCCTTGTCCTATTAGACCTCTCGGGGGCTTTCGATACCATCGACCATGGTATCCTATTGCGCCGTCTGGAGGGGTTGGGGATCGGGGGCACCGTATTGCGGTGGTTCCGCTCCTACCTCTCTGGCCGGACGCAATGTGTGTTGACAGGGGAGCAGAGGTCGACCCCGAGGCCCCTCACTTGTGGGGTCCCACAGGGGTCGATCCTCTCGCCTCTCCTGTTCAACACATATATGAAACCGCTGGGCGAGATCATCCGTGGTTTTGGGGTGAGATATCATCTGTACGCTGATGACACTCAGCTGTATATTTCCACCCCAAACCACCCCAACGAGGCTGTTGAAGTGATGTCCCGTTGTCTGGAAGCCGTGCGGGTCTGGATGGGTGACAACAGGCTCAAGCTCAACCCCTCCAAGACAGAGTGGCTGTGGCTTCCGGCACCCCGGTACAACCAGCACATTCCATCGCTGGCCATCGGGGATGAACAATTAGCCCCGGTGGAACGGGCACGCAATTTGGGCGTCCTCCTTGATGCCCGGCTGGCTATGAAAGATCATGTGGCAGCCGTGGCGAGGGGGATGTTCCACCAGGTTCGCCTGATGCGCCAATTGCGACCCCTTTTGGACCGGGAGGCCCTGCACACAGTCACTCACGCGCTGGTGACGTCTCGCCTGGACTACTGTAATGCTCTCTACATGGGGCTCCCCTTGAGGTGCACCCGGAGACTGCAGTTGGTCCAGAATGCAGCCGCGCGGGTAATTATGGGGAGATCGAGGTTCTCCCTTATAACACCGCTCCTGCGCGAGCTGCACTGGCTTCCTGTGGCCTACCGGGTGCGCTTCAAGGTGTTAGTTACCATCTTCAAAGCGCTCCATGGCATAGGGCCTAGTTACCTGCGGGATCGTGTCCTGCCCCATACATCCCTGCGACCCATTCGCTCACACAGAGAGGGTCTCCTCCGGGTGCCGTCCTCTAGAGATTGTCAGAGGGCGGTGCCCAGGAGTAGGTCCTTCTCTGTGGCGGCCCCTACCCTTTGGAACGACCTCCCCCCAGACATTAGAACAACAACCGATCTCCGCTCCTTCCGCAGTAAACTGAAGACCCACCTGTTTCGGCTAGCCGGCCTGGCATAATTCGACAACTTTTCCACCCCTAGGTCATTTTTAATTGTCAATTTTAGTTTTTAAACTATTAATGTCATTGGGGTTTTAACCTTTTTCAGTATTGTAATTATTTATTTATTTTTTACCTCCTCTGTATGACACTGTGCTGACTGTTGCTTGTGTACGTCGCCCCAAGTCCCTGTGGGGAAAGGGGGCGACTAATAAGTTTAAATAAATAAATAAATAAATAAATAAATAAAATAAATGTTCCCCCATCCATAGATTCTCCATCTCCTGGACTGTAATGAACCTTTACACCTTGGCTATTTCCTCTGGAATAACTTAGAAAACCAATCTTTTCTGGAAAATTAAACTCAAGAATTTCCTGAATTCTGAATTACAGGAAGTACTCAATTTACGACTGCAATTGAACCCAAGATTTCTGTTGTTAAGTGAGACATTTGAGTTTTGCCCCATTTTCTTGCCACAGTTAAGTGAATCACTGAAGTTAAGTTAGCAACATGGTTGTTAAGTGAACCTGTCTTCCCCATTGGCTTTGCTTGTAAATAGGTTGCAAAAGTGACCCTGGGATACTGCAACTATAATAACTATGAGTCAATTGCCAAGTGTCTGAATTTTGACCACACTGGTTGTGGAGCTGCTACAATGGTCATAAGTGTGAAAAATGATGATCAGTCACTTTTTTCAGTCACTAAATGAACGCTTGTAAATTGAGGTCTGCCTGTATTAAGAAGCACCATTTTTTTCTATTCTAATCCAGACGGGTTTTTTTTTTAATCTCCTTGAGCTAACATTTTTCTTTTGCTTGTTTTCATTGACCATTCAAAAATGTTCAGTATGCAGGAACTCCGTGACTCCTGCTTTGTATCTTGCCGCCAAGGTTGAGTACAGATTAAGAATAATCTTACAGTTTGTTAGGTTTCAAGACTCCGTATTGTTTTCCCCTGATTGTGTACGTCTTTTCATTGGAATTCAAAATTTCAGGATCTATTTCTCACAATCCCATGGGCTCCATCTAACCGAGAGGAAATAAGGAAAAAGCAATCTAGTTTTCTTCTGGTGATTGAAAAGAAAATTCTCATTCCTTGCTCTCGCTTCCAAGTGAATAAATTATCTTGGAATTGTAGTCTTTCTTCATGAATACAGGCAGAATCATGTAGTGATGAAGGTCTTGGACTGGCACCAGGCAAACACAGGTTCAAGTCTATTCTGAGCCATAAAAGCTCATTGGGTGACTTTAGGCCAATCACTTTTTTCAAACCAACCGCTTGGTGTGGTTGTTGAGGGAAAAGGTAGGGGATGCCACTACATCTGTTTGGACATTCCAAAGGGATCTGAAGGGACTTATTGTAGATAAAATACATTCCAATATTTAGCTACGTCCTTGTAGGTTTATTAAGGCACTCCAAGCCTGACCAGCCCAACCTGAGACATTTGACAATTCAGGATATAAGAGCTGCGGTGGTGCAGTGGTTAGAGTGCAGTACTGCAGGCTACTTCTGCTGACTGCCGGCTGTCTGCAGTTTGGCAGATCGAATCTCACCAGGCTCAAGGTTGACTCAGCCTTCCATCCTTCTGAGGTGGGTAAAATGAGGATCCAGATTGTTGGGGGGCAATATGGTAACTCTGTAAACCACTTAGAGAGGGCTGTAAAGCACCGTGAAGCAGTATATAAGTCTAAGTGCTATTGCTATCTCTATAAGAAAACATTGGAGTAGTTACATTGCAGAATTAAAGATAACAGATAAAGCCAGAAAACATTCAGTATATGAAACTCCTTCGTGACCCACCAACAAAATAAAAGTAGAACTCCTGTCAAGAGACTGATCAGAAGTAAGTGAAGGGTAAATTCAGCCCTTGTTTTCCTTGTCAGATAACTGGTTGATGGTATTTCATGTATATTTTTAAGAGTTCTGCATATATAGCTTCAAAGGATTCCCAAGTACTCTACAGAAGCCTTTGAACTAGGCTCCTCATGTATTTCTTGTTGAAATATTTCATTCTAGGACCTCAACGTTTATAAATAAGAGTACACCAACACATTTAGTTTAACTTAGATTAGTGTTTTAAATAACTTACAATTTTTGTTTAGAACGTCTTTTTAGCATGTTATAGAGACTGTGAGCATAAATATAACTTCTTTTTCTAAAAGAGAAGAGTGTACCATAGTATTTATTTTGTAGTTTAGAGTATGAGGGTTTTCTTTGGTTTCTTAAAAAAAATTGATCCAACCCAGATGTTCTCCTTTTCATCAGTATTCTTAACTAAGCGGTAGCACCTTATCAGCCCTGGCTAATCTTGAAAAGTTAAGCAGGGTTGATGTGGTTAATATGTGGATGATAAACCAACAGAAAACATCTTATATAAGACGACGCTAAACCACTTTCATATCATTACTAAGAAACCTGTATGCCCACAAAGTTACTAGCTTGATTTTAATTAAATGTTCCTTTTTTCACTACTTGTTTTTTCAGCTTCTGAACTCAGGAGGCCCAACTGGGAATTCTAGAAATCACACTCAACATATGTGGAGATTAACTAAGATTTAGAAGCCAAATACAAGTAATTAAACTTGTTCCAAAATAATATTTCCAGTGGAGAAGGTAATGTGACCAAATAAAGTCAGACTATCTTGAAGGAAAGATGGACTAAGGAAGTAGGGAAGGATTCCTATCTGATAATAATGCTCCTTTTCCCCATCTGGTTCTCAAAGTAGCTTCTGCACACAGATGTGGCAGAAAATCAGACACTTCTCTGAGCGGTGCGTCTGTGGTATACTAAACTGCATACGGCTCTGTTGCTGCCACGTGCGCAGTTCAAACTTCCTCTCTATATTTCATAGCAGAAAGTGAGCATCTGTACTGTAAATAAAGTATTTTGGATTTCAGCTACAAAATCAGTTATGTCTCTCTTATTTACAAGATCTAATTATGAGCTTTATGTGCCTGGGAAATGGAAGACTGTTTATTCTTAAAACCATTATACTGGCTTTCTCCATCAAGAATGTCATCTCATAATATTTTTGTGAAGGGAACACCCATTGCTGTGAATCTTCTTATATACCGGCAGTCATAATAAAAATGATAATTAGCATCAATACATAAACACTACTGTCAACTTCCTTTCTTCTTCCTTCCAAACACCACTTACTTGATCCTTTAACTGAGATAAATCATACAAAAGAACATCAATGTGGGTGATCATATCCTTTTGCTTTAAATAACTAAATCAATCACAATCAAGCATGAAGTTAATGGCTAGTGCATCAGCAATTAAGATTTAATTACTGGGTTTGCACACCACCTACACTGGGCTAAAATGAGGTTGGATAAGCTGTTATAGAAATCAAGCCATTATCTTAGTAAGTTTTATGAATCAATTAAACTGAAATATGTGAATTTAGCAAATATGTTTTGTTAAGAAGGGTTTAAGGTTTACCATGTTGCATTAATAAAGTCAGTGTCCTAAAGTAGAATCAGTTATTTTTCTGGGTACAAAGAAATTCCTCTCTTTCACTTTGCTTGGAGGACACAAGCAATAAGAAGAGTTATACAACAGAGAATAAAAACCAATTCAGGTAATGATTATTCTGTAACTTGGGCTCTTCTTGGTCCATCACAATTGACTCTTTCTCAAGATTCCTGAACTAGCAATAGCACTTATACTTTGTACTGCTTCATAATGCTTTTACTGCCCACTCTAAGCATTTTACAGAGTCAGCATATTGCCCCCAACAACCCGGGTCATCATTTTACCAACCTCAGAAGGATGAAAGGATGAATTAATCTTGAGCCGGTGAAAATTGAACTTCTGGAAGTCAGCAGAATTGGCCTGCAATACTAATCTCTGTGCCACCATGGCTCTTCCTGGCACTAGGTAAGAGGCTGGCCTAGATAGTCTAACCTTTATAATATATAATACGTTTCTATGAAATAATAATAATATTACAACCTGAACTGGTCAGTTTAGACTGAAAAACAAAAAAAATCTCACAATTTTTCACTGTGCATTACCCAAAAATAAGACAGGGTCTTATTTTCTTTTGACACCCCCCCCGGAAATAAGCGCTTGGCCTTATTTTGGGGGAGGTATTATTTTTGAGGTCAGGAGGCAGCAAACATGGTCACCTCATGGCTGCTGCTATGTTGCAATATTTTCTGGGAGGGCTTATTTTTGGGGAAGGCTTATTTTAGCGCATGCACTCAAAAGCCCAATTGGGCTTATTATCCGGGGAGGTCTTATTCAGGAAACGGGTAGTGATATTGATAGATAATATCCATGCCACAGAAATGGAGGCAGAGGTTTATTTCAAGTCAAACAAACAGTTAAAGAAGAAAAGTGTGCATTGGCCAATTACATCAAAGACAACCAAGAAGGCAATGATGCAAATTAAAAATTTGAACTTATTGAATGTGCAGGAAACAAAACATGAATATTAAATTAATGTAATAAAAATCTGAACAGAATGCTGGTAAGAAAAAGCATTACATGCTCAATTTCTACAAAAGGTCAATGGAAAGTGGATGAAAATAAAATCATTTACTGGATTACAACTGGAACATTAGAAAAAGAAACTGAAGGTTTGCCTTTGGCTGCTCAAGCTATTTGAACCAATGCAATCAAGGCCAGAATTGATTTAAAGTGCAAATTATGCAACAAAAAGCTGCAGAAAATGACCATTGGCTTACCTGAGGGGTCCTTTTCTGTACACCACGGGAGAGTCCAAGCAATGGGTTAATTCAGTCTGCTTGCCCTTAGGACTGAGGAACTATTTTTCCTTTAGCCACACCTCCTCCTGGTGTGATCAATCCCCCAGAATTCTTAGGAGTCAGTTCGTGCGGACGGAGCGAAGCGTCCAAGATGATGTACTGTTGACACGAAGAACCCGGATCCCGGCCTTAAGAGCCAGGGTGGGTTGGACTCTCCCGCGGTGTACAGAAAAGGACCCCTCAGGTAAGCCAATGGTCATTTTCCTGTACACCGCTTGGAGAGTCCAAGCAATGGGACATACCCAAGTTATTGTCCATCTGGGTGGGCAGAAGAAGGCTCCCGGGATTCGGTCTCTGACACAACCGCCTGGAGCACACGCCTGCCGAAGGACGCCTCAGCTGAGGCGAAAATGTCCAATTTATAGTGTCGCACAAAAGGAGAAGGAGAGGACCACGTAGCGGCCTTGCAGATGTCCAGGATTGAGGCCTGGGTGGCCCAGGCCGCCGAGGTAGCAGCACTTCGTGTGGAGTGTGCGGTGATGCCGCGCGGAACGGCTTTGGATTGGCTTTCATAGGCTGTCGCAATGCAGGCACGAAGCCACCTGCCAATCGTGGAGGAAGAGACCTTCTTCCCTAGGGAACCAGGCTGGAAGGAAAGGAAGAGAGCCTCTGACTTCCTGAACTCCGCAGTACGAGCGATGTAAACCTTCAGGGCCCTCCTGACATCAAGATTGTGCCAGGAACGCTCTCTGGGATGCGACGGATGAGGACAGAAATTTGGTAACACAATGTCTTGCGCTCTATGGAACCATGAGTTTACTTTGGGGGTAAAGGTCGGGTCCAGCCTCAAAATGACCCTGTCAGGGTGGATGACGCACAGGTCCTGGCGAACAGACAGAGCCGCCAGCTCCGAAATCCGGCGGGCGGACGTGATGGCAATCAAGAAGGCCGTCTTCAGCGTCAGGAATCGAAGAGAAGTAGTGCGTAGAGGTTCGAATGGAGGGCCGGAGAGGGCCCGTAGGACCACGGACAGCTGCCAAGTGGGGTAGCGATGAACGGTGGGAGGGCGAAGGTTAGAGGCGCCCTTGAGGAAGAGGCGCACCTTCAGGATTTTGCTGAGAGGCAAAAGATGGTCGCCCGACCAGACGGTGGACAAGGCCGCTTGCTTGGAGGGGGAGCTGCCTGATCGGGTTTGGGACCCCTTGGGGCCACTGCAGTGGGATTCTTAAATTTCATGGCCTCCGTGATGCCCTTGGCAATGGCACGGGCCATCAGTTCCTGCATGCGGGGAGATAACTCCTCTGAGTCAGAATCAGGATCCAAACCCTCCTCTAGGGGGGGTGAAGCCTCACCCTGCATATCATCTATGCTAGCATCCCCAGGGGGAGGGGCCTGCTCACAGGCCCAAGAGGGTGCCGGGGAAGCCGGCTCTGCAAATGACCTATTTGGGGATAGGTCCTGGGACTCCACCTCCTCGGCAAGGACCATTTGGAGATCCTCCCGGGAGGGAGGGATTCCTGAGTGGGACTGCTCCCTGTCTGCCTGGCGTCTGGCCTTCTCAAACTGCTTGTCAAGGGCCCGCTGGCGCCTTTCAGCATCCTTGGCCTCGGCCACGGAATGGGTTCTGGAACGCTGTTTCCCAGAACTACCCCCACCACTCTTGCCCGCACCCCCACTCCCCGATGAGGAGGAACCCTTGCTAGGGGCCTGAGAGAGGCTCGGCCTAGTATCATGGGAATCGGGGGGACTAGGCAGGTCCATAGTCAATGACCACACAAGATGGAGCAAGGCTATGACAAGGCAGAAGTTAGAGAGAGAGACTGGTTGCTGCAAGGAGAACAAAACAAAAAGATTTGTCAAAATTGCTATATGCACAGTAATTGAGTCAATACGTATGAAAGTATCCCATGCTTAATACCAGTCAGAGGCCCAGGGGTAGGATTGGGGCCTGCACCGAGGCGCAAGGCTCCGCAGGAGAAGCAGGGAGGAGAATGACTAGAAAAATGCTTTGGCCTGCGCTTACTTAGGCCTCCTCCCTGAGCCGGTATAATGACCGTTGGTATGGCCCAGGAACCAGCACCGCTCGCAAAAATAGGCAAAAGGATGGAGGTGGCGATCCCAGCCTGAGAAACCCTTGCTAGGCCCTGCCACCTCCAGCGGTCTCCTGATAACGAGGCTGATGCAAAATGGCGGCCATGGCTGGGCGCGCATTTTTCGCGCCTAAAATGGCCGCCGCAACAGCGTGGGGCTAACGGAGAGCGAGGAGCGAACGCGTCTCGAATGGCGACGATCGCTCACTCCTCCCTGCAGCAGAGGTCCTCTAGCAGGCCGGGGAACGAAAAAAACTTCGTCTAAAATAACAAACGAGGGGCCTGGGAACGTAGGAACCTCGCCGCTGCAGCCGCGCCGTTTTAAACGACAAGCGGCAGGCCTCCGAAACCGTCCCATAAGGATCGGCTGAGGGGCACCCCCCACCACCTTCCAGCTTACCTCCTGGCCTTCAAATGTAAAATTCTGCTGGAGAAAAACGCAGCGATGAGGAGAAAAACGTCTCACGAAATTGGGGAAATGTTAGGAAGAGAAATAAAACGCAAATAGAGAGTCCAAGCCAAAAAAGGATTAATTCAGCTCAGAGCTCTAGCTAATTACGTCCAAACGGGCTGACTGAGGAAGAATTCTGGGGGATTGATCACACCAGGAGGAGGTGTGGCTAAAGGAAAAATAGTTCCTCAGTCCTAAGGGCAAGCAGACTGAATTAACCCATTGCTTGGACTCTCCAAGCGGTGTACAGGAAAAAACAGTAATCATACATTTAGCTCATGCAAGTTCACACAAACTAAATATAAACAACATAATATAATTACTGATGATTCACTGGAATATATGAAAAAATATGGGCCAGTAATAAAAAGTGGGTGAGAACATATATTACATTGAAAATGTAATAAAAATGAGCAGGTTAAAATATTGTGGGATTTCCAAATACAGACTGTTAAATCTTGGTGCATAATACACCAGATTTGATTATGGTTGAAAAGAAGTGCAAATAATTGATGTTGCAACACAGGAAATAGTAGACTAGAAGACAGTGATCATAAAGTATCAAGTTCTGAAAGTAGAAATGAAAGATTATGAAGACAATGATGGTCTCTATGGTTATTGGCACACTGGATGCCATACTGAAGAACCTTGGACAACACTCAGAAAATTCTACTCATTGATAAAAAATTCCGTATATCAATTATAAAAGGCCATACTGCCAGGATATGCTATTGTCAGGCTTGGAAGCCATCTTTTAAATGGGCCTCAAGCCTGCCAGTTATTCTGCTGTGGGAGGGGGGAATTGTATGGAGCATAGACACATTGTAGTCAAAATAACATTCCCTTTCAGAGACTCAAGGTCATCTTGCCCTGCCCCTATCACTAGGAAGAAACTTCTTTAGGGATAGTGATTGATTGGACCATGTGATGGACATGTAGGTGCTGAGGCAGCACCTTGAACTTTCAACTGGGTGGGGAAAACCTGGAAGCTTTCAGATTTGGATTTTCCCAGATGTCCCAACATGGCTCTTCTAATAAATTGGAACTTTGAGGAATCTCTAGCCTCAGACTTTTATTTTATTGAGGATGCTATTTGGAATCCTGACAGCTACACTATAACATCCTATGTTCTTGGAAAAAAACTCAATTCAAATGGAGCCCAGCAACAGCTAAAGAACTGGCAGATGTGATTTCATGTTGTTATGTGCATAATAATTTATTAAATATGTATTGTGTCTAAATTTTCTACCTACCCACCCATTTCAAATTCTGAAAGGACACTCTATTTCTTTTTCTTTTAAAAAAACATGCGGTAATCAAATTAGCATTATGTATTTTCTCTACAGGAGGGGTGTCAAACTTGATTTCATTCCGCATCAAGGTTGCATTTGACCTTGGGAGGGTTGGAGTCAGCGTGGCCAAGGTGGGCATAGCCAGCTCAATGTCACTCCTGTCAGGGGCACCTGTGTTTTGCTCTGCCAGCAAACTTCATTTTTGGCTGCGATAACCTCCTGCAACCCTCTGCCAGCAAAACCGGAGTTCGTGAGGCTTGCGGACAGCTCTACCGAGTTTTGTTCTTAATGGCAGAGGCACCGTGGGTCAGCCCTATTCTGTTTCCAGGGAGGATCCGCAGGCCAGATCTAAGCACCTTGCGGGCTGGATCTGGCTCCAAGGCCCTGAGTTTGACACCCCTGCTCTACAGAATAGGGTCTTCTGAAATAACAAAAAGAACGCATCTCGAACCTAAGTGTCAAAAAGTACAGAAACTCTGAGATAATTCTAAAATTATTTGAAATGTGACTTGTCACAAAGTGTAAATATTTTAAGTCCATACATATACAAACACATACACACAAATAATAGAAAAAAGATTGCAAAAATAGAAAAACCAATAAAACACTAAATACTGAAAAATTAGCTGTTTATTTTTCAATTTTAGAAGAAATGCAGACCATTTTAAGTCTCTTTTTTCACATGCCAGAATGGCAATATTTACATAGGGCGTTTTTGGTATTGGGAGGTGAGGATTGACATGAATTGAACATTACAGACGATATGGCCAGGGGGTTCAAAATTAGTTTCTGAAGATTTTGTCCTGTGGCCCTTCATCCTTGAAAGGTAGCATCTTTAGGCTACAACTCAAAAAATAATAATGTTTTAATTGCCTTAAAAAAAACTTTGTCCTCTTTTAGTTAGTTTGAAATTCATTTGTAAAGGCAGAGAACAGAAGATAAGGAAAGTGTTCTGTATTTCCCCCATAAATATGACCTGTCCTGAAACTAAGGCCTTGCCACATTTTTTGTGTGGGCAAAAATATAAGCCCCCCCCCCTTGAAAATAAGCCCCTGGACACCCCACCCTCCAGTCAGGCAGAGCACCGCTCACCGACCTAGTGGTATCCCGAAGGTGCCAAGCTGCGGAAGCCGGGGGATAAGGCGCTCGTGTTGCTTGGCACCTTCAAGATACCGCTAGGTTGGGGAGTGATGTTCTGCCTGACCGGAAAGGGGAGTTGCCGGGCGGCTGCTCCCTTGCAAGCGGGCTCCCGAAGAACCGGGTACAGCCTTAGGGGTGAAGCAGGCATGAGGTGACCATGCTCACAAGCAGCTGTCCGGCAAACCCTCTCTCCAGCCGGGCAGAGCGCCATTCACTGACCTAAGGGGTATCCCTAAGACGCCAAGCTACATGGCAGTCTGCCCGCCCCCAGCTCCTGTGGGTTGGCACATTCGGGATACCCCCTAGGTCAGTGCATGGAGCTCTGCCCGGCTGGAGAGGGTGGTTGCACGAGCGCCTGTTCTGCCCCCAGCTCACATGCCTCCCAGCCTCACATGCCCTGCCTCAGCTCTCCCTGCAGGGCCAGGGCACCGCTGCCGCCGCGCTCCAAGCATAACTTCTTCTCCAGCTTCCAAACTCTGGAACTTGGCTTCTGATTCTTCCAGCAGCGGCCGCTCTAGGAGTGCGCTCTATGGTTGTGGGCCGGCTGCCATAGGGACCATTGCAACGGGTTATTTGGGCTCCCAGCTGATCCAAACCTTCCTGCCACCACTGCGGCTCGCCTTTGCGCTCTTCCCAGCACCCCTGTGGACGCCGCGGCTTGATCCCAGCCGCTGATGCAGCCCGCTGTCTTCAGAGCCCTTCGGGAGGCCCAGGGCTGGAAATCCCGAGCCCTTTAGCCTCCCAGCACCTTCGCCGACTGTAGCCAGCTCCACGTGGCCGGTGCGGCTCAAAATGGCCACCAGAATGGTGACCGAGCCTCCAGCAGCAGCCTGCTCCCACCTAGTAGCCAGCCAAGGCAGGCAACCTCAGGAGACTTACAGAAAAGGAGGAAAGGACCTGAGAAGAGGGGCTTGAAGGAGAGGTGAGGAGGGTCCAGAAGTGTTATAATCACAGAGTCCAAGTTTGTGTGTCTCGTCACTGGCTGGACTGAGATGAAACTGGACACAGAAGGGTGCAGCACAGAGGTGTAGCTTCAGCTTCATCCCAGTCTCGAGGCCAATTGGGCTTGGCTGTACCACAACTGGAGCCTCCTGTCCTTCACTCTGGAAAATTTTTGTGTTCAAATCCCACCTTAGGCATCAAAACAGGCTAGGGATTTGGGGCCAGTTCACTTATTCTCAGCCAAACTCATTTCTCAGGGTTGAGTTGTGGGGAAAAGAGGAAGAGTTACCTCGCACCTTATATTATCTATACCAGCGATGGCGAACCTTTTTTGCTCGCCTGCCATAAGTGGGGGGAGCGCAGGGGGGTTGTGTGCAGGCGTGCCGCACCCATAATGCAATGCGCGACCCCCCAGTGCGCATGCGCGCACTACATTTTTGCATGCTCTTTTCGCCCTCCCCAGGCTCCAGAGGCTTTGTAGGAGCATGGGGAGGGCGAAAGCCCTCTGGAGGCTTTAGGGACCTTCAGGAGGTTTCCTGAAGCCTCCGAAGCAGTCAAAATGACCCTCCGAGCAAACCGGAAGTCACTTCTGGTTGGCTCAGAGGGTCGTTTTAAGCGTTCCGAAGGCTTCAGGGACTGTCAAGAGGCTTCTCTGAAGCCTTCGGAGCGCTCAAAATATGCTCTGAGAGTCGTTTTAAGCGCTCCGAAAGCTTCAGGGACCTTCAAGAGGCTTCCCTGAAGTCTCCGGGGCAGTCAAAATGACCCTCCGAGCAAACAGGAAGTCCGTTCCCGAAGTTCCGGTTTGCCCATAGGGCCGGGTTTTTTTGCGCTCCGGAGGCTTCAGGGAAGCTCATGAAGCCTTTGGAGGGCCTCCAGGAGGGGGGCTTTATCCAGAGGCTTTATAGGAGCCTGGGGAGGGCGAAAAATGGCTTTAAAAAAGGCTGAACTCAGCTGGCCATGCTCACTGGCCAGCTGACAGGGCAGTGCCTCACGTGCCCTGACAAATGGCTCCGCGTGCCACCTGTGGCACGCGTGCCATAGGTTCGCCATCACTGATTTATACAAATAACATAGACAGGATATAAGTTAATTTAGGAATAGTTACTGAAGGTCAATACCATAGGAAGCCTATCAGCTCCTAGTTTAGTGGATATTGTTTCTGTATTTACGTGTATCTTACTAGAACATAGACATTTATCCCCAAATACTATTATATATTTATATAGTTATTCTTTTTTTTAAAAATCCAAAACTATGGCAAAGAAGCACAAATTCTGTTCAAAGAATTTATGCACTTACCTTATAATTCTTTGTCTGAACAATCTCAGTGGGAAAATATTTGGAGGGAGGGATATTTTCATTTTACTGAACTGTTGAAATTTTGTTCATTTTGGAGTTGGGAAAGGAGGAATCGAACTCAATTCTATTCAAAGGAGGCTAAATAAAAGAAATGTTGCTATTTGGGAGAGGAAAAGGAAGAGAGAGAAGGAGAAGGAAGAGCAGCAGCAGCAGCAAGATTAAGGGTATTCAGAAAACTGGGGAAAATAACCCCAAAACCATGTCCTCCCTCTCCCCCTTACTTTTTTTTAGTGTGGGGGGGGGCTCCCTTTTAAAATGTGGGATTCTCAGGAATCCAGATGGCAATTCTTTTTTCCAGTAATCCGCATTGCATAACAATGATAGGATTATCCTTATTCCGGCAATAAGGCACTTCAAGGCACTGCCACCCAACATGCCTGCTAGGAGACTACAGTAGTCAGCGGTAAATGTGCTGTCAGCTTGACTCTTTCACTGCTCCCTTCTCAGATAAAAACCAAGGGAGACATTTCAACTTTGATTTAGATTTCAGTTTCAACTCTAAACAAAGTAGGGAAGCATGCAGAGCATGGCTGCTGGAATTCTTCCCAATCAATTTACCAGCAGCAGCCCACAGGATACATCTGTATTTTCTTCTGGGTAACAAAGTAAGATGCTAGGTCAGTTTTTTTCTGCTCTCCTCCACACACATATACTCCCTCCTCCCTCAGTAGCATGTGTTTGTGTGCACCAGGAAGCCAGAGCAATCAACAAATACCCTGCTCTGGATCACATATTCAGAGGAAGAAAGGGGGGGGGGGGAGACTTACGATAGGAGGGACGTTTCAAATCATTGCTCAAACTCCTTCTCCTATAGAGTTCCCTGGTAGGGCTTTGTTTGATTCTCCTGGCCATATCCAATACCCCTCTGATCTTCCTTTTGCTGGCTTTTCCTGCAACACCAATGTTGGTCCCATTCAGTTCTGTTTACTGACAGAACTGTGAGCTTCTTTATACTGTATACTATTCGCTTACGTTAAACTTTTACTCTATTGGAACATCCAGATCAATTAGGATAGTTGTCCAATTGTCAACTCTTACCTGGTGCATTTCCCCTCCCCCTCCTTTTTTTTAAAAAAATAGAATTTTCTTTGCCCGTGTATGGTTAGACACATAAGGAATTTGTCTCTGGTACAAAAACTCCCAGTGTACTTACACAACAATAAAACATAATAATATATAATACCAAAATGTGCAACCTTGTTTTATTTTTATTTATTTATTTTATTTATTTAGTTTTAGTTTTATATATTTTGTTTTTATTAATTATTATTATACTTTACATATTAAACATGAAACTCAATCAACTGAGTTGTTGTTGTTGTTAGGTTCATTCCTAAAAACTCCCTATTTCTCCCATTTAGACTTAATTTTGTCCATTTCAACCCACTATTCATCCTGTCTGCATTATTTTGAATCTTTCTTTCCTCTTTCAAAGTGGAAGCTACTCCTTATCCTTTTGCATTATGTGATTAACTACTATTTACTACTATTGTTTGGGGGGGGGGGGAAAGATCACAATTTAAAATACACACTCATTTTTCTCTTGCTCTAAATCAAGCTCCTTTTAGAAGATTACTGGGAGCGTTCCACCTTAGATCAAATCCTGCATACCTTTTCATCTGTCTAGTTGTGCTCCAAGACACAAAAGTAAAGATTGCAATAAAAGCAATGCAATTTTTCTAGCTCTTCCTCCCCCATTTCTCAGGTTTCTCCAAGTCACAAATAACATAAAAGCCCAGCCAATAGCAGTCAACCTCTCGAAGATAAACAGGAAGCGTCTTCAGTAGAGCTCGCCTTTAGGCTCCAGGCATGGCAGCACACCCACTTGTTTCAAGCACAGCTCCTCTCTTGTTTCAGAAACAATGATTGCTTTAGCCAGGGTCAGAGGTCACCAATCCCACGCACTGGGGTTTGGTTACACAAACATTCATTCTCCCTTGTCAAGGCAATCATAGCTGGGTGGAAAGATCCTTGAGCAGCTGGAACAAGATGGCTGGTGTAAGAGTAGCCTGGGGTGGTGATTTGCTCCCGTGGGTGGGGAAAGAGACTGGAAATCGTCCCCAAAGAGATGGATGTCACAATAGGAGACTGTTGCAGATGTCGAGAAATATAGAGCAAGAGAATGGCACACAGTCAAAGGCTGGAAAGCACATTGTAACATTATACGAACATTATAATGGTTATGATGGGACAGGATTAGCCTCTCAAGTGACACTCCTGAGTCTACATCACTGTTGTCTCAGTTGTCACATAATGCATGCTTAGTTGGCAGACAGCCACACAGCCAAAGCATTATTGTTTAATAATCCCTTTTTCTATTTCCACTCATAATTCTAAAATTGTCAGTAATAGCAGGTATCTGTGATAGTAATCCTGCCTTGAAGGACACAGACAGTCATCCCAGTCAGTTATCACAATAGAGGGTAGAGTGCCTAACTTCTGCCTTTGAAGAGAATTTCCTTCACTCACCCTTCTCTGCCAAATAATCCCAGCAAAAGCCAGAAGCTGCAGCAAGAAAGAGCGCCTCGTTGAGACAGTGTTAGAAGGAAAGCAGGTTTGGCCCTGGTTAGAGCATGGATAGGAGGCAAGTTCAGGGCTGTAGGCTAGACTAAGAAGCTTAAAATAGCCTGGAAGAAAGCAGTGGAATTTTACTTTTGCACTGCGGCCAAGTACATTGGATTGTCCTTGAAATACGTTAAGCTTGACTCAAGGACTTGGCAACATAATTCCTCTATTTATTTGGGGAATGGACTCTCTTTTGCTGTTGGGTGGCTTTCTGTCAGGACTACTGCCCTAGGCAAAAGGGCTGCTGGACCTGATACACCTGAACACCCATTTAAAGCTGACAGTCTATGACAGAATTGAATGGGCAACCGAACAATATTCCCTCCTAAGAAATATGAGCATCAATATGGAGATTAATGGTGATTAATACGTTAATTTCATTTCTGTCAATTTCTTTTTTATATACATTTTTTTAAATTTTACTTTCATTCAAACATCGTCTTCCATTAAGCAGTGTCATCTGGGTACATATAATTTGTGCAAATATTTTATACAATTACAATTTACACCCATATTATTTATTTATTTATTTATTTATTCTTACCTTAATACTAATACTAATATATACCATACTTAATACTATAACAATCCTCTTCTTAACTTATTTAACTTTGTTAAAACATTTTCTCTATTTCACTCTTCTGCTTTTTTCCACTTTTCATATTTATTCTCTAACCATTGATAAAATAATTCCCATATAGTATAATAATCAGAGTGTTCCTTCTTTTTAATTCCAAGTGTTAACTTATTCATATCTGCACATTCTAATATTTTCCTAATCACATTCTCATCCATAGGGAAAGCTTCATTTTTCCAATTTTGTGCAAATACAATTTCTGAGAACATCACACGAAAGAAAGGAAAATTGAGCTGTGATAAAAGGACAAGAGGCAGAGGTGTCACAAACACAAAACAGGGGTGGCACTATTCCTCTGAGTCCTAAGCAGAAAAAAAAAAAGGAAATCTTACTCAATTCCATAAAAATCAACTGAATGTGATTGTTACAGCAAACACAAAATGTTCTTAGGCATCTTTTAAATATTTAATAAACCTCCATGTATCTCCTGAGGTTGTAATTATTTTCAGTACATTGCAGTGAACCTAAAAGGATAAATCATATAAAAATAATGCAAATAAAGCCCAGCTAAATAAGTGGTTCCCTTCAAGCATGACCTGGTCCCAAAATGAAAATGGAAGGCAATTAACTTCTAAGACATTATGAAAAGGTCCTCATTTAACAACTACAATTGGGACCCACAACACAGAGAAAGTGAAGCAGTCACTAACTGAAATGGTACCTTCCGTTTTCTTTTGCTTTACAGACCTTCAAAGGTCATAAAATTTAAGCACTGGTTTCAAGAGTTACTTTTCATCACTGTCGTAACTGTGAATGGTCGCTAAATTAGTCAATTGTTAAACAAGGACTATCTGTATTTTCAACACCACTTCCTTCTTTTCACATTAAGATATTATACTGATTTTCTGCAGGTTTTTCATTAGCACTGCCAAGGCACTTCATCTGAACATTTGAGGGCTACAATGAATATGGAATATTTATCTTATTTTAGGAACTGTTTTTTTTTAAGTGCTGGTGTGCACTGTAGAACTTGATTCCCAATCCATTATCAGTTGGGAATAGATTACAGACATTCAAATAAAATTATTTTATTCTTCCAACAAAAGCTTACTTGGCTTTGCACTTTAGCATTTGACATAGTTTTACATAAAATTTGTTCCAGCATATGAAAGTCACTGAATTTATATCATGCATCTAATGAAGCGGGTTTTAACCTACAACAGAGTATGTTCCAATTAATTTGCTAGTCTTTCAATGCCATAAAACTCTTAGTGGCTTTTACTTCAAGAGATTTTGATAGCTTCTTGATTTAACAAGCATTTTGGCTCAGCCATAACACAAGCACAGGGGTTGTGACACATGTCTTCCTCAATCCATATCACTTCTATCTGTTGTATGTGAACAATCTGTTTTGTTTCCTGTTTTCAAATACTTTTAGACAAAAAAACCAACAATAACAGCCCATACTATAAAATCAAAAAGATCAACTAACTAGAATCACTCCCTCGGCAGCCTATGATAACATTTTACCACTTTTTAACAGCTTAATCTAGCCTCAGAAGTACTAAAATCCATCTGTCAGTACAGTATTCCACAGCCAATGACATGAATGACAGCAGACAAGAGTGAACAGCTATTGCAACTTTACTAACTTGGAAGCTTTCTGATATGTTTCAGAACAGTTCCCATTATCCCTTACTACTTTACCTAATGTAGGATCAGAGCAACAGACCAAAACAAGCAAACTAACATGGAGGCCATCAGATTCATATGCTTGGATTACTACATCAATACCTTTTTCATTCCTGCTAGCAATTTTTTTTTTCTCTCAAGTAGGATCTAAAGACTGTATTTGGGTCCATGAATCATGTACAGTAAGCCATGATGTGCTTAACCATGGTTTACTGAATCAAACAATAGTGGCTGGACTCATAACTGTTTTCCTTCACATCTCCCAGCTGGACATGTGGAATTTGACAAAGAGGAAAGGAAAACATTTTCTATCCAGCTTCTACCCCTCAGGAGGTAAATTCTTTAAGACAGCTTAGATCGCTCCATGGGGGCTAGGGAGTTTTGACGATAGGGCTTTGTCTTCAGCAGTCTGAACAATCATATACACCAAAGGTGGGCCTCATATAATTTAACAAATGGTTCTCCTAGTGCAGGACCAAAAATGTGAGCACACCCACGCACTCTTCACTCACACACATGCCTTCCATGCTCGTGCACAGCTTCAAACACATGGCGATTTCATATGCGCGACTTCTAGCACACCTTCTCGGGCAGCCGCAATGCGGAGGTCAGCTGGGCTGCGTGGGTGGGGTGAGTGAGCCAGATAGTGAGATATATAGGACAGGATAGCACTGGAGCAGGGGGAAGGGCCCAGTCGGTGGTTGGAAGTACCAGCTCGCCTGAACCAATCTGGACCGGCAGCAGCCCATCTCTGATATACACTGATAATATTCAATTTTCTCTATTTCTGATTTCCACAATAACACCTTTTAAAATTATGTGGATAGTGCATGCGTAAGAATATATATTACTTCTTACAATGAATTTGCAGGGCGATCCTAAGTCTTATGTCCTATTGATCATTTCAGCTCTATAGAATTTAGATGCAGAGTAGAATTGAAGTTCCTAAAAATCAGGAAAAATGTATTTTGAACATTAAAAACAAATTGCTTAATAAAACACACAATCTATTTTAAGGGGAAAATCACTTCCACTGAAAGCTTATGAGGTCAATAAAATAATTTGCTGAAAAGAAGCTTCATCCCACCCGTCTCTCTACTTTGTCATCACACTGGTAGCACTTCTTTGGGAACATTATTTTATTCACAGAGCAGCTAAACAAAATATATGGTCTCATGCTGCTTCCTCTTTGTGCCATTAATTTTAGAGCTATATCAATAAACATGAACAATTTCCTGCTAATTATACTGTTATCCTTCAAAAACCTGGAAACTACACCCACTAATCCTTCCTACAATGCTCTAATTTCCAAAAGGTAACATTACATTTATTTTTAATCAAAGGAGGGGAAGGGGACTATTTTTGGAAAACCAAGCTAGATCAATTGGTGTTATCAGTCTTATTTTGCGTACAGGTGAAACTCGAAAAATTAAAATATTGTGCAAACGTTCATTTATTTTAGTAATGCAACTTAAAAGGTGAAACTAATATATGAGCTAGACTCATTACATGCAAAGCAAGATAGTTCAAGCCGTGATTTGTCATAATTGTGATGATTATGGCTTATAGCTCATGAAAACCCCAAATCACAATCTCAGAAAATTAAAATATTACATTCAATCAATAAAAAAAGGATTGTACATAGAACAATATCAGACCTCTGAAAAGTATGCATTTGTACTTAGTACTTGGTTTTGTAGCAATTACTGTCTCAATGCGGTGTAGCATGGAAGCTATCAGCCTGTGGCACTGCTGAGGTGTTATGGAAGACCAGGATGCTTCAATAGCGGCCTTCAGCTCTTCTGCATTGTTCGGTCTCATGTCTCTCATCTTTCTCTTGGCAATGCCTGATAGATTCTTTATGGGGTTTAGGTCAGGCGAGTTTGCTGGCCAATCAAGCACACGGTCATTGAACCAGGTTTTGGTGCTTTTGGCAGTGTGGGCAGGTGCCAAGTCCTGCTGGAAAATGAAGTCAGCATCCCCATAAAGCTCGTCTGCGGAAGGAAGCATGAAGTGCTCCAAAATCTCCTGGTAGATGGCTGCATTGACCCTCGACTTAATGAAGCACAGTGGACCAACACCAGCAGATGACATAGCTCCCCAAATCAACACAGACTGTGGAAACTTCACACTGGACTTCAAGCATCTTGCAGTGTGTGCCTCTCCATTCTTCCTCCATACTCTGGGTCCTTGGTTTCGAAGTGAGATGCAAAAGTTGCTCTCATCAGAAAAGAGGACTTTGGACCACTGGAGCAACATACCAGGTCTATTTTTCTTTAGCCCAGGTAAGACACTTCTGAAGTTGTTTATTGTTCAGGAGCGGCTTGACAAGAGGAATACGACATTTGAAGCCCATGTCCAGGATCTGTCTGTGTGTGGTGGCTCTTGATGCGCTGTCTCCAGCCTCAGTCCACTCCTTGTGAAAGTCCCCAACACTTTTGAATGGCCTTTTCCTGACAATCCTCTCCAGGCTGCGGTCATCCCTGCTGCTTGTGCACCCTTTGAAGGTGTTATGTCTTAATTAGCTGATTAGAGTGGGACACTTTGAGCCTAGAATATTGCACCTTTTCACAATATTCTAATTTTCTGAGATTGGGGATTTGGGGTTTGCAAAGCCACAAAAGACGTATGGATGTTACCGAGGTGGACAACGCCTGGGATGCAAACTTTATAATAGAGTCTAAAGTGGCATCCGCAGAGAACTGCGTGGCCGAGATGATTTTGGTGAGGTCTTGGTGAAGACGCTCATCCTGAATCGGGATGCAGTCCTGTAACTGGCGGAACCACATAATGGTGGTGTGATTAAAATAGGAAAAAGGAATAGGAAGCAGCAGCGGCCGATGTGATAGCTCATGCGGAGGCGTTGAAATTCTTAAGTAAAGTAAGCTCCACACGCTTGTCCTCGGACTTTAGTTTGTCAGCCACATCTCCTGAGACCATGGTAGAAGCATTGGGGAGAGAAGCAATGGGGGCATCTACCGTCGGCAATTGAAGGGCCTGGGAGAACACCTGCTCCATATTGTAGAAGCGGCGATCATTGCTCCCAGGATTGGGCAAAGAGGAAGGCCGAGCCCACTGGTTTTTGATCACTTCCAGAAACAGTGGTGGAGCTGGGATTTCCTCCTTATCCGTGTTGGTATTTGTAAACATGGCCAGATTGGGATCCCTAGGTTGGGACACAGGTCGAGCACCAGTACCAATCAGAGTGGTCTTTTTCGCCTTGTGCAGGAGAGGTTTGAATGCCGGGGGCACTAAGAGTCCAGGGAAGGCTGGGGGATCAGGAGGGATGGTGTCCTCATCCTCAGAGAACCCCAGATCCAGGTGTGCACCCTCTCCCAGTACTGAGCCCTCGTTAACCACCAATGGAGAAGGGGGCCTAGGTGGACCCTGTCCATGAAAAGAGGATGAAGATCTAGGGCGTCTGGAGTCAGAATCAGAGACCTTCCCACCCCCTGCGAAGAGCGTTCCCGTTGGGAAAGGCCGGAAGAAATTCCTCTTAGTAATTGCAGAGGAAATGAGCCTCCTGATGCTATCAGACAGGAGCTCGAGGTCCTCAAGGTCCTCATCTGAAGGCCCAAGGGTTGAGGGGCCCTGGGGGGCTAGATGTGAAGCGATCTCGGGGAGATGGGAAGGAGAAGCCATCTGCCTGCGAGGCCTAGCAGGGGATGTAGAAGGAAAGGAAGGACTAAAGCCTCTGGGTGGTGAAGTAGAGTGATGAGAGCTGGGCCTCACTGGGGACCTGGATCTGTGGGGAGATTCAGGTCTAGTAGTCTGGACTTGTTTCTCTGGCCGCACTGCAGGCTGTAGAGTGGAGAAAGGTCGCCTGCCAGCCTCGATTTATGGCCGCAATGCAGGCCGCTGCTGTGGAAAATGGCCACTTCCACGAGGTCACCCCAAAATGGCCACCGTGCCTCGTGGAAGAAGAGGAGTCCACCTGGTGTAAAATGGCTCTGAGGCAGCGGCCTCGCGACGAGCTGATTCCCCTTCTCTTGCTCTCTCCGGCCAGACAAGCAAATTTCATGGTCGTGGCGGTTGCTTACAAGCCACAGTGCTGGCTCTGAAGTCGCAGCTGTTAGTCAAGCTGCGGCACGCTGTTTGAAGCCGCTGCGGTGTTCCAATTAGGGGGGGCGCCCTTCGGAGCAGCGGCGAGGCTTTTGAAGCCGCGACAAGATTTTTGAAGCCGCGGCAAGGCTTTTAAAGTCACGGAATTCTTTAGGCTAATCCCAAAGGTATGTGGTGCGGGCTGAAGCTGACCCACCACCCACGCAGAAGCCTCTGCAATGTTTTCGGCTGCAAATATAGGAGCCTGTCACCCCTGTACACCCAGGGACTGGGCAGGGTTCCCCCAGGCCCAGAGGTAGGAGACCAGGTCACTCCTACCTCCTTCTGAGGCTGACAGATCAGTGTTTATGGCCAGCAGTCGAAAATTTAGGAATTTGGAATATCCAATCAATCAAATTATTAATATATAGCAATAGACAATTATTAATATATAGCAATAGACAATTATTAATATATAGCAATAGACAATAGACCCCAATGGAGCCAAAGCTAGTGCTTGGACCAAAGACTGAGAGAAAACTGGGATCCAATAGGGAAGGAAGGATACTTTCCCTCAGTCTTTGGACCAATCAGGCTGTGACTAAACCCAGTTGTAGCCCCTCCCGCCATATCTACAGGAAAATATCTGGTGCGTCTTATACACATATAAGAATACAGCATTTTTGACCTACTGAAACCCCGTCCCCCTTTGCAAAAATGGCCGTGCATAGCCTTTAGGAGGCTTCCAAAGTGCTCCTAGGGGCTGTGGAGGGCAAAAATGAGTGAAAAATGGGCCATTTTTGCGTTTTGCCCCCCCCCCCAAGTCCTCAGAAGCACTCTGTAAGCCTCCCAAAGGCTATGCATGCCCTTTTTTGACAAAAGCTTTTGCAAAAAATGGGCTGTTTTTTGCTCATTTTTGCCCCTTCGCCCGCCCCCAGGAGTACTTTACAAGCCTCCAAAAGGCTATACAATAGCAGAGTTGGAAGGGACCTTGGAGTCTTCTAGTCCAACCCCCTGCCTAGGCAGGAAACCCTATACCGTTTCAGACAAATAGCTATCCAACATCTTCTTAAAGACTTCCAGTGTTGGGGCATTCACAACTTCTGGAGGCAAGCTGTTCCACTGATTAATTGTTCTGTCAGGCAATTTCTCCTCAGTTCTAAGTTGCTCCTCTCCTTGATTAGTTTCCACCCATTGCTTCTTGTTCTACCCTCAGGTGCCTTGGAGAAAAAATATATTGCTCCTGGAAGCACCAAGCCGGAAGCACCAGCCTGAAGATGATGAATGAGACTTCATCGAAACGTCGTGAAGATACTTCCAATTCTATGCGGGAGAAAACCCGAACAAAGACGTACATACAATCACCCGCGAAAACCTCAGAATATATATATATATATATGTGTGTGTGTGTGTGTGTGTGTGTGTGTGTGTGTGTGTGTGTGTGTTGTATTTGTGCTGATAAATAAACACAAATGTAACAAGGCAACATAAAAAAATGGCTTTCTGCCTGGATGGCTCCTAGGGTGAGCTGATAGGCAGAAAAGGGAAGCAGTATGCTCCCTCCCATATTTGGGCATACCAGGGGCTGTGACACAATACATACATACATACATGCATGCATGCATGCATGCATGCATGCATGCATACATACATACATATTATTTTTTAATTATATAAATATCTCATTGCAACAAATCAGAAACAGTCAAGAAAAACATATATAGTATTTTATTTCGTATGTGATCAATTACCAGTTGGACCAGTATGATCAAAATACTTGTTATCATCTACATAATCCCACACAACACAGAACCAGACTACATTGGGGATTGTGTTTCCAAGGTTTTCTGGTTTATCGACTGATTTTATACTCACGTAATTTGCAAAAGCAACTCTGGGTGGTTAAATTCAAATTAAAACAAGAAACAGAACATGAAACCAAAATCTTTAAAAAACTCCACACTCATCACATCTGAGGCCACTCATACATCTGCCTATTTGTTCCCCAAAGAAAAGGCACTGTAATGCCTTGGCCCAATGCCATCCAATGAGAATACTGAAAAAAGATCTTCTGAGAGATCCACTCCACTTGAAGTTAAGGACATGTTCAAGGCATCAGCCTTTTCTGTTCTGACTGCCATGCTTTAAATGTCCTTGCAGTCAGAGGTTCATGAAATCCTCTCCCTCTTGGCATTCCATAAAGCTATTAAAATAACTCATTTTTTTAAAGCTTTAGCCAAAATGTTTACAATGTACCTGTAGGAAAGGAGGGGGAGAGGTAGGGGAACTTATTAATTGTGCAGGGCATTTATTTTGTCATACATTGCCCCAAAAATATGGATTGAGACAGGCCATGAAACCTGTAAAATAAAATGAGCAAAACTGATTTTGATATAGATTAAGATGTTAGGATCTGACTGGATAATAAACCAGTAGCAATTATTTTCTAGTCTGTAACTGCCTAGATCAGGGTGTCAAACTTGTGGCCCGCAGGCTAGATGCGTCACGTGCTGGCCACACCCACCCCCGATTTAGCAAAGGGGGGGAAAGTTGCAATATGTCACGTGACGATGTGTCATTGCAAGTTTGATACCCCTGGCCTAGATTGAGGATAGATACCATTTTGCAAGTAGGATGATATTTGATATAAGGTAAGGTAAAGGTAAAGGTTCCTCTCGCAGATATGTGCTAGTTGTTCCTGACTCTAGGGAGGCAGTGCTCATCTCCGTTTCAAAGCCGAAGAGCCAGCCCTGTCCGAAGACATCTCCATGGTCATGTGGCCGGCATGACTAAATGCCAAAGGTGCACGGAACGCTGTTACCTTCCCACCAAAGGTGGTCCCTATTTTTCTACTTGCATTTTTACATGCTTTCAAACTGGTAGGTTGGCGGAAGCTGAGACAAGTAACAGGAACTCACTCCGTTACGCGGCACTAGGGATTCGAACCGTCGAACTGCCAGTTTTTCTGATTGACAAGTTCAGCATCTTAGCTACTGAGCCACCATGTTGCCTGATATAAGGTAGGCAAAGGTATTAATTTGTGGTATTACTGATGTATATAAGGATAGGATTGCTGGACATAGAAGGTTTGGGATAGGGTGTTTAGCCTAGACTGAAACTTCTATAGCTGTTAATATAAAGATAAGAAATTATGTCTCCATTATAGGGAAGCTTTGTTCAAGATTTGGAAAGACAGTTTTAAGAGCTTCTGGAGACTCCTCTTGCTATCACTACTGTTGAAATAAACTGCTACCATTCCACTGTGCTGAAACCCAATTATAAGATTTGCTGAGTAATCTGGTGAATTTATTATCTATTTTTGGTAATCATTCCCCTTCATAGCCTCCAAATTCCTCTTCTTTTTAAACTCTTTTAGCCCATATCTCATTACTGATGCCATTCTAGAAATCTTATACAAACTGAAAAAGTGGGGTAAATTTTTTTAAAAAAAATCCCTGCCTAGATTTTTAAATAAATTTACAGAACACAGTTACATTTGGAAGACTCTGGGATTTCTCCTTCTCCAATCTCAAAAACCACCTGGAAAGATGCAGAAAAGACAACCAAAATCATGGAAGGATTTGGAGTGTCTTACGGAGAAATTTTTTACAAGGTTTATCACGCGCACACACATGAAAAGAACACCTCTAATCAGGCAGCAGGTATATGATAGAGTTCATAAAATGAAGCATGGCATGGAAAGATTATCTACATTTCTCCCAAAAAAACTAAATTTCATGCTTATGCAACTGAAATGATTTGAAAGAGATACAATGGAATCCAAACAAAGTACTTCTTCATACAGGCCAAAATTGATAAATAGACTTTTGGAAGAAATGTCCTTCTGGGTTCAGCTCCAAGTGAGGAAAAAGACACTGGAAACATGGAGGCTTCTTGGAAAGATGGTTTAATGGTAGACAGGATCACATGGCTTGAGTTCCTGAGCAGAAAAGGGGATCATATGCTTCCAGATGTTGGGTGAAGAAGAGAAAGAAGGGGTGAAAATTCCTGGCTTTATACTCTCTGTTCAGCCCCACCTCTCTGTTTCCTGTTCCTGTGTATGAAATGTATTCTGATTGATTGTCAGACTCCCATGGGGCCATGCAGGGGCAACTCTTTAGGTTGATTGAGCACTGCTTTTTCCCAGATGCCCTGTGGTGAGATTGGTAAAGAGCTAATACTATCATACCTTAATCCCATGACCCTGGAGCTGAAGGGGGGACTCTTGGTTATGTAGAATAGACTGACTTGGGCATTTTAATGGCCCATTAAGAAAAGTGGGGACTATTAACAGTGAGTCTGTTTCCTGCCTAAAAACATATTTCTCCATTTCTGATCCAGGGAAATATTATATTCTGCCTTTTTAATATTTTCGAGGATATTTCATTTTTCTAGGAAAGGGGAGGGTGCTAACTTCCTACAAGACTATACAATCACAATATTAACTGGTAGCTACTACTCTACATACTTTAAAAGTATGCAACTCAGGAAGGGACAATCTAATACAGGTTATTAGCAAGGTTTATAAGGAATCCTAAGCCGTACATCATGAGAATGTCTTGCTGAAGACAAGGACAGAAGGACTCTATTCCTTTAATGTTCTGTTTGTGGGCTTCCCAGGGGCATCTTGCTAATCGCAGGAGGAAGCAGGATGTTGGATTAAATGGACCCTCAGTCTGTTCCAGGAGGGCTCTTACGAAGTTCTTACGATTCTCACTGATAGTCTATGAAATCAATACACAGGAAATGATGAAAGAAAATGGAAGTATTGTATTTTACAGACAGAGAAGAACTAGCAATAAGAGACATAATCTGGCACATGGAGAAATTTTATGGAAATCATATGGGAATTAACCCTTGAAAAGTATAAAAATTTAAGATTCAGAAAAACCAAGTCTGTCTATATCTATATCTATATCCATGTTCTGAAATTTGCCCCTTCGACCTTCCACGTTTGTTTGGAAACTTCAAAAGAAAGTTACATCTTGCACAAATAATATTCCTGTTTACACTTAATACAAATATTCTTTCTTTTAAAATGCACTCTTCAACGACTTAGAGGCTGACATTTAAAATGCTTCAATATTCTTCTTTAGGTTTTAAATATATATATATATATATATATATATATATATATATATATATATATATATATATATATATATATATATATATATATATATATATATATATATATATATATATATATATATATATATATATATATATATATATATATATATATATATATATATTTAAAACCTAAAGAAGAATATTGAAGCATTTTAAATGTCAGCCTCTAAGTCGTTGAAGAGTGCATTTTAAAAGAAAGAATATTTGTATTAAGTGTAAACAGGATATATATTAGGTTCCAGCAGGCTATTAAACTGAGATTAAAAGTATACAGGTAGACCTAGACTTACAACCACAGTTGGGACCAGCATTCTCTTGCAAAGCAAGATGGTTAAGTGAGTTGTGCTTGATTTTATGACTTTTGGCTATGGTTAAACAAATCACTACCGCTGTTAAGTGAATAGGGTGTTGGTACTTACCTGATACGCCTCTTCTCATAGTGGGGGAGGAATATCCGGGATGGGTTGACCTTGTCCTCTCATTGATTGGGCTGAGTCAGATAAGCTCTTTGGGCCACGCCCTGGTCACCAGGTACGAACCAGTTATTGGCGAAGAACCTTATCCGACTCGCTGTGTCATCCACTCCAGACTTTGTCTTAGTTTCAACCTTTATTTATTTCTTCAACACAACAGCTCAACCATCAAACAAAACGTTCAGGTTACATAACCATATCAGGGAGGGGCTGGATACTCCCCCCCCCCACTATGAGAAGAGGCGTATCAACTAAGTACCAACACCCTTTCTCCATAGTGAGGGGGGGAGTATCCAGGATGGGACGTGAAGGTGAAGAAATTGAAGGAGGGCCCGGCGGACCGCCCTGAGCTCCAACCAGTTTATATTGGGAGTCAGTTCCGCCTGGTTCCATTGTCCTTGCACCATCTGAGCCCGCAGAAGGGCGCCCCATATGAATAGGCTTGTTACCGTCACCCTGTCTGGCATTCTGAAGATCTCGCCCTTGGAGATTGCCGGGGATGTCCACCAAGTCAGTAAGCGGGATACTTCTGTGGGCAGAAGAACCTTGGTGTGGGAGCAGCTCATGCGCCTTCGCTGGAAAGGCAAAAGAAACCATTGGAGGTCTCTGGTGTGGAACCGAGCCCAAGGGACAATGCCAATGGCTGACACCATGGTGCCAAGCTTTTGGCCAGGTTTACCGAAAACCCGTGGTCTCTCAGGACTGCCACAGTAGTGTCTAGATCCCATAGTGCACACTTGAAGGAGGACGACTGCAACAGCAGATCATCTAAATAACACTGAATTCGAACAGGAACCTGCCTCAGGTGAGCTACCAATGCCACCATTACCTTCGTGAAAACTCGAGGGACTGACGACAACCTGAAAGTAGTGCCCTAGGTAGCAGAACCTGAGATGTTTACGGTGTTCGGTGGCTATGGGTATGTGCAGGTAGGCCTCTGTGAGGTCTATGGAGGTGAGAAAATCTCCCTGCCTAATCCCTTCCAGGATGGAATGCAGTGAATGCATCTTAAACCTCCGATAGCAGATGAAACGGTTCAGGCGTTTCAAGTCAAGAATCGCTCTCCAGCAGCCCGAGGCCTTAGGAATTACAAAGAGAATAGAGTAATACCCCTGGCCTTGCTGCTATAGGGGCACTGACTGGATGGCCCTGATGTCCAACAGGTGTTAGATGGCTTCCTGCATCAGCAACCTCCGGGTCGGATTGCTTGAGACAGGGCAGCTCTGAAAGGAACTCGGGGTGTTGGAGAGGAAGTCGAGTGAGAGACATACCAAATGCTGTTTTGGACCCACTTGGAGAAGTCCCAGCAGTCGGTGAAGTACGCCAAGCGCCCCCCAATGGGAGGTGAGCTAGGTCTAGGTCTAGTTCTTGCGGAAGGAGCACCCACCGCCTCCTCCTCTGCCCTCTCGAAAGGGCGTCTTCTGCTGCCTGCCCCTCTGCTGTCTATCTGGGTATCTCTGCCTGGATGAAAAACCTCCCTGGTACTGCCTGGGACCCGAGTACCCAAACTCCGACCTCCTGAATGAATCCTGCCCCGGGAAGGAGGACCCAAAATCCTGCCCCTAGGGTATGGCGCCCCCTGAAGTTGGACCTCTTGTGAACAGTGGGAAGCACCTTCCGCTTGTCCTTGTTCTCTACCAGGAATGGGTCGAGGGCTGCTGCAAAGAGGGATTATCCCGTGAACTTCAACCATTTGTGGCGTACTTCGGCTTGCCACTGCTTCCGCCAAAGCAGCCTGTGAGATGCCACAGATGAGGCAATCGCCCTGGAGGCAAACCTGGCTGCAGCTAAAGTAGCATCTGAGGAGAATTGGGTGGCGGCCACCAGCTTGTTGATGTCTTGGTGGGGCGTGCCACCCGAAATGGGAATTCGCTGCTGCAGGTCTTGCAGCCAAAGCAGAGAAGACCGGTTGAAGAAGGAGGCAGTGGTGGCTGCTCTCACTGCCTAGGCCGCTGCTTGATGTGTCCTCTGTAAGGTGAGGTCAGTTTTTTTGTCTTCCGCCTTCAGGGCATCCTCTGGTTCCCCTGGCATGTTAGTAGGCATATGGAGGACCGTGACAGGCGCGTCGGTGGTGGGTTGCGAAAGCACCTGGGCCATGTCCCTGTCCGCGTTGAAGAAGGTCTTGTCCGTGGAAGTGGGCATGGGGCCTGCTGTGGGAGAGGCCCATTGCCACTTGATCATGTCACTTGGGTGTGGGCAACGTGTCTGCCTCGATGGCTGCTCCTCAAAAATGTTTTCCGCTGAAAACCCCTGGGGTTGTACCGGGGCTTCTGTTGGCCTGTTGCCAAGCTTGGCAGATGTCTTGGTCTTGAACAGAAGTGATTTGTACAAAGAGGGCTGGAACAATCCGGAGAAGGTAGGTTTGGGAGGAGGCATGTCTTCGTCCTCAGAGAGTCTTATCCTCTCTGATTTTGCCTTTGGAATCTGAATCGCTGTCCCCCTAGGAGGAGGCAGGTGATTCTGGAAAATCTTCCTCCTGAGTCTCTAGCCCTTCCGAGACCCTAGGCATGGGGGCTGCCTGGGTCTGCATCTGTGGCTGCTGAAAGGTTGCTGCCATGCACTGCTGGAAGGCCCACATCATCATATCCTGGAAGCTGGGCATCCCTGATGTAGGTGGTATTCCCACCCCTGTGCCAGCAGGTGTGGATGGAAAGGGCTGTGGCGAGGGTTCAGCTGCTGTGAGGCGTGGGGGTGATTGCCATCCTTGTGCAGCCCCCCAGATGCCCAAAGTATCAAAGGGAATCTTCACCTGTGGGGGGATTCCCCATCTGCAGTCCTGCCAGGAGAAAGAATCCCTGGAAATCCTTCCCCCAGGTTCCTTGCCAGGGGTAGCCCTCTTGCTGCTGGCCTTGTGGCAAATGCACTCCAAGGCTCGGTGCTTCCGTCTTTCGTATTTGGAGCCAGGCTTTGGGGGCTTGGAGCTGCAGCCTGCCTCTTTGGCCCCCTTGGAGGAGACGTGCTTTCTCTTTGCCTTTGCCTTGCCTCCTCTTCCCTTATCAGCCTCTGTAGCAGTCTCTTACTGTTTAGCTGCTCCTCTGCTCCTCTGCTCCTCCGGAGGGGCTGCTGGCTGGAGTCTTGAGTCTTGCCGGTATCCTCTGTGCTGCTGGGCACTGCCATCTTGGATCACGTGGTTCCAAAATGGCCACTGGCTCCAAATTCAAAAAGTTCCCCTCCCTAGGAACATGTGGAAGCGGCTTGTGCCTTTGGGGCTGCCGCGTGGCTTCCGCTGCCACTGGAGAGCTCTCTGTCTCTCGCTTCCTCTGCTCTCTTCCGAGCTTTGTGAGCTACTGTGGGCCGCTCTCTCTCTCCGGCACTTGCAGGCAGGCGCGGGCGCTCCACTGCGTTTAAAAACGCTGCGGTTTGCCGCTCAACCCCCTGGGGGGGAGCAGCGGAGTGCTCTGGCGCCGGCTGAGCCTCTCTGACGTGACTGCCTTCCCGGGGCTTCCAGGGGAGCGCCCCCTCACCCGCAGTCTTGATTAGTGCCCTGGGTCTCTCTTTAAGACCTGGGCTGCGCGTTGCCCTGAAGGGCCTGCTGCACATGCTCTCTCTTTCTCTTCCTGGCCAGGGAATCAGCCAAGAGCCAGTTACTCAGGCAGGGAGGCAGCGAATGCAATCCAGTTAACAATGAATTCAATCCTTTTTTTAAAAATTTTCCAGGAGCTTGGGATGATCATAGCCGCCCGTTGAGGGGCTGAGTCGATAACTGGGTGGTACCTGGTGACCAGGTAGTGGCCCAAAGAGCTTATCTGACTCAGCCCAATCAATGAGAGGACAAGGTCAACCCATCCTGAATACTACTCCCCTCACTATGGAGAACACACATTTATTGAATGAATCCAGCGTCTCCTTTTGACTTGCTTGTCGGAAGCTGGCTGGTAAGGTTGAAAATGGCAGTCATATGACCCAGGATGCTATAACCATCATAAACACATGCCAGTTGCCAAGCGTCTATCTGTATTTTGATCATATGACCATGAGGATACTGCAAACATTGAAAATGCAAGAACTGATCGAAGGTTACTTTTTTTCAGTGTGATTATATCATTACCTAAACAAACTAGAATTTTAGGAATACAAACCAGCATTTAAACGTTCCAGCTGCATATGGAATGTTCTTATAGCTCCCTATCCTAATAGAAAGTATACTTAAGAAGGAAAACATTTTCAGTCAATGATGATCATGATATCGCTGCATCAGTGTTTCTCAGAAACAAATTCTACTACATGCTTGAAAGGAGGAGGAAGTAGTTGTGCTATTAGAGTGGCACAATTACCAATACCAGCAACATTGGTAATAGCACAGTATGCATATCTGAAAGTGGTAAAAAGACAACAAGTGGTTTAAAAACCTTTATCAATGGCCAAAGATTATCAAAGATGATAAAAATCCAGGCTTAATGAAACATATCAAAGATTGGCACTCTTTTTATCTTTGGCATACGTCCCCTATATATTGACACCTATACTGTATGTGTATAGATACAGAGCCAATAACAAAAACTAGTTTAGGTTTTTATTCATCACCTGGTACCATTCCCACCATATAAACAGGAGGAAAATAATTTAAATAGCTTCTGTCGGTCTACCACTGTCAGATAATCTCTTTTCTTGTTTTTAACTGTGTATTTCCATATTTAACACAAAACGCATTCAAAAATCTAAAGCATAAGGAGTAATAGGTAAACCATGAAATTTGTCAGAGCACTCATAACTTGCATATTCGCTTACTGAGCAATAAATAACAATCCTAAACTGATGGACTTGTCACTTCCTGAGAGTTAGCAAGGTGTTGAGGCAGAGCAGGAGGTGTAGAGAGGCATCTGCTCTTCTTCTTTCAATGTAAGTTTTTCATACCACAAATGTGTTTCATTTCTTCCAGTCAAATACTCAAAAGCACAACTTGGTCTGGTTATTGGCTCATAAATTAATAGAATGATATCTGTGCAATTATTGACATCCAAAACAGAATCATGTAGAACCAGTGGGTGGATGCCAGCACGACTTATCCAAAATCAACCAATCAATACAGTTATTTATCTTCCTTCCCGCCAGATCACTGTTTGAAAAGTAAAGAGATTGTTCAGCCAGAATCCCAAAGAAAGAAAACAGAAGCTAGTTCTTTGTTTCTCTACATCAGGGGTGGGGAACTGTGGCTCTTTTGCGACTTGTGGACTTCAACTCCCAGAATTCCAGAACCAACATAGCTGCCTCAGGAATTCTGGGAGTTGAAGTCCACAAGTCGCAAAAGAGCCACAGTTCCCCACCCCTGCTCTACATAATCTCAATAATCAATTTGTCTGCTGTGAACACAACAGAATGACTTGTGTGGGGTAGAAAAAGAAAAGTACTGTGCTGCCATACTAGCATGGTAGATTACCTCCAAAAGGAATAGAATTGAAGACAAATTCTTACCAAGCTATGAAAAGCATTCTCTATTAAACTCACATTAGGGAAATGGAAGTATAGTGATGGATAAGTGCCAAAAGTGGCAATTAGTGACAAATGGGACATGGAAAAAGAACACCAGAAATCACCAATCATGACCTTCCAAGAACCTCTGAGCAAGGTGGATGAAGATGCTTCTGTGTGGGGTTCATGGCAGGTCTGATTTAAAGATTAGAAAAGAACTCCGATGGTGCTGCAAACTACGTGTGCTAGCACCCAGCTTTTCAATTAGCATTTGCCAGAAGTATGGGTTTTTTCTGCCTAACAAATTCTGGTTTTAACAATCCAAATCCCTAGAAGAAAACTTGCATATCCGTTACCAAGAGTACAATTCAGTGCAAAGAAGCTTTGGGATGAAGCATTCTGCAAATTAATGAGGTTTATTTTTAAATAAACATAAATATAGGGGTGGCAAGACTCCTGAAAAGCACTGTCTTTTGGCAAAGACACATTTGAAAGATTAGGGTTCCTATGTTATTAACTATTTTTCAAAACTTAGATTGAGTTCTTTTCCTAGGAAATGGAGAATAATTCCCTTAAAAGAGCGGACTGCACCCATTATACAAATAAGAAAATACAATTTAAGTAGACAACTCTCTAATGTCTATTATCATATTTGCCTCACAAAAAGATGACCCGGATATTTAAAAGGATTGTCCCCAAAAGCAGACAGAGAAGCAATACAAACATAGGCAAAAATTATATACGTATTCAACATCTCTTGTCAATATTAGATTGTCAATGCCAGTTGCAACCAACCCTACAAATTTCTACCATCTCTACCAAAAGTAAGAAAGAGACAGAGAGAGAGAGAGAGAGGTGGGGAAAGAGAAAAAGAGAATCTTATATATATGATATATATACATGATGTAAATTTATGTTAACTGATAATCTACAGATAACAATACATAAACAGAGTCCTCCTGCCTATGAAAAGAAACTAGGGCCTTCTCTGTGATGGGCCCAACCCTCTGGAATGACCTCCCCCCGATATTAGAACCACTACTGACCTCCGCTCCTTCCGACAGAAATTGAAGACACACCTGTTCCGACTGGCTGGTCTGGCATAATTTATAACGTCTACCTCCTGGCATACACATTCTTACTGGTTTTTAGAGGGATAGTTTTTTAAATTTTTTGATATGACATTGGGATTTTAAATTTTGTATATTTCGATTTATTTATTTAGCTGTACAGTTTGGCATATTTTATCCTCCTCTCATATACGTATTTATGTAGTTATTATTATGTTTTAATTTGTTGTATTTTGATACGGACTGTACACCGCCCCGAGTCCCTTTCGGGAGAGGGGGCGGTATATAAACGCTAATAAATAATAATAATAATAATAATAATAATAATAATAATAATAACAACAACAACACAAAAGAAAAAAGGGTGGCTTGCATGTAGAAAAGAAAACAGGAAAAAAGGGAGAACAAAACTAGTCTGAGATAAGACAAGGGAAAAAATTGGATGGGGAGGGGAGGAAAAGAAAAGAAAGTCCCTCCTTTAATATCATAAAGGGTTAAACATTCACTAGACAAAAGTCTACCCCAAACAATAGTTAAGCTTCAGACTAACTTTCAAAGGCATTTTACCTTTACAACACAACATGCTAATTTTTTTGTTCTCAACTGCTTATTCTATTCTTATCAAGGGCAAATATCCCTGCTATTTGTTTCAAGGAGAAAATATCTTTTTATCTATAAAGGCATGCTTCTTTTCTAAAGCTTTCAGCAGTATGATACAATAATAATTTAAAACAGATTTTCACAAAGCATATGTAGTATGGTAAAAATATTTTAATTTAATATATATTTAGTATATTGAAAGGCCAAGAATTTACTCCACAGAGGATATCATGCCTGAATGAACCAACCCCATTTCAACATAATCACTAATCCTGTTCACTGTGAAGGCAGTTAAAACAAAAGACCTTTCAGAAATAACTTGATAATACTGGTGAATGGCGAAATCCTTCACCAACATGTAACTATTTTATACTAAAGCACTATGCCAATAGCATTTGTCTTCACAAAGATAACAAGCAAAATCTATATAACTTGGAAGAGAAAAGCATAAAGTAAACTTTAATACGATGCACTAGCTTTAATATCTGACCTTTAAATTATCTAGCCCAGGGCAATCATATAGAGAATGTTACGGAACTTCACTTTAAAAAGGGGCGATGAATTCCATCTATCAAAAAATTAATTAACAGACTGAAAATGGTTTTCCCATTTCTCTCAACTACACTTTTCTTCCCCCATTTATTAATCTGATATCCAAATTCCATTGTAGAGGGAGAAGTTATATCTGCACAACATTAGAAGGTTATTACCATGTTGACAAATATTTAAAAACTTGGGAGAAGGAAAAGAGTAGTATGCCATTTTTCAAAACTAGTCTGCTGTATCTGGTCTCTAGAGCTAATCATTTTTCAAATGGACTAACTTAAGGATGTATGTTTGGTGGACTAGAAAAGCCAAGAGGATCAACTGCCTTACTAGCAAGTACCATTACAGGGCACAGTATTATTACAGGATCTTCATAAGCAGCATCTAAAAAAGGGATGTTATTAATACTATTCACCGCTCTAACTCTTTGCCTTCATTCCTTCCTTTATAAATGGTGGCTATCAGATTTTCTCAGTGCTGATTTCTGAACATCTGCTATTTTCAGCTTGACTTATAACTAAGAACATTTTGATTTTCATTTTTTTATGGACGACATTTCACAAAGATTCTAACAAGATGATGGCTGGAGAGTGTTGTACAAGAATCAGTTTTCAAGAACTGAAGAAGCTTCTTGGATGAGAAGCAACAAGTCTTCAAGGAAAAACAAAGAAAGCCCAATTGACTTTTGAAAAAGCATCTTTGGGACAACCATGACCTGGATGACTGAGAATCTCCTTTGACAACTAATTTTCAAGAATAATTATGACTGCTTGAAATCATTTTGTGAGAAATAGTCTTAATAGGTACAGCTTTTCCTCCATCTTGGAACTATATATATTGTGGAGTAGATTAATTATGCCCTACTTCTGCTTTCCATATTAATTTTTTTAAATGGGGTGGTACTCTTCAAAGTCATGTTTTTCTAGGGCAATTTTTAACAAAGAAATGGCATAATCTTATTTTTCTGCACATGTATTTTGTTATCCAGTATTTACCCATCATGAGAAAACATGGGAAGGCAAAACCTGTGATATCTCCCAAAAGGTACCCATGCAACTGGCATATGTAATGGCTGAAATCTTAGCAAGATTGTCAAATTTCATAAAAATATTTATGTGAGCTCTCATTAGGTCTTGAGAATGAGGACAAATTTCCACTTGGCCATGATGCACAATCATAACTCGGGGTTATTTGTGGCCATGGAGCATTTCTTAATATACTTCACACTTCTTGAAAAGGATAAAATGGATATACAAATATATCTGCAGTTCACTAGAGAAAAAAGAATACAGGTTTAGCAATACAGGTAATCCTCACTTAGTAACCACAGATGAGACTGGCAACCCTCTCATTGAATGAAGCAGGTGGTAAGGGAAGCTGCAACTGTACTTATGATCTTACTATCTTTTGCTTACTATCTTTTTGCAGAGTGCAAAAAAGTTTTTGCACTCTGCAAACCTCCCAGAAAAGGCCCATATTTTGCAAATATGGGCCCATTTGTTTCCCCCCAAAAAGGCATGAATAGCCTTTAGGGGGCTGGCAGAGTGCTCCTGGGGGGTACCCCCCCAAGAAACGAGCAAAAATGGCCTTTAGGAGATTTATAGAGTATTCCTGGGGGCTGGGGGGGGCAAAATTGAGCAAAACATTTTTCACTCATTTCTGCCTTCCCCATTCCCCAGGAGCTCTCTGAAAGCCTTCTACAGGCTCTGCACGGCCATTTTGGTAAAGGGGGCAGGGTTTCGGGAGGCAAAAAATGCTGTATTCAGTGTATAAGATGCACCCAGATTTTCAGCCTCTTTTTTGACGGAAAAAGGTGCATCTTATACTCTGAAAAATACAGTAGTCACTGTAAGCCTTTTAACGCCAGCAGGTATTTTACATATCATTTTAAAATGATGACATTTATTTATAGATTCAAAATGCCAAAGTGTTATAAAACAGATGATGTTAATTAAAAAAAATTATAGATTGATGTAAAGATCATTAATAAAATAATCTTTTTTAAAAATATTTTATTTATCCTAGTTTTAGTTCAATTAGAGGAGCACAAATGTTGTGTTCCCTTTTATAGACTCCCAAAAATATATTACAGCTAGGCTTTAATAATTCAGTAGAACAAGTATAATAGAATAGAATAGAATCACAGAGTTGAAAGGGGCCTTGAAGGTCTCCTAGTCCAACCCCCTCCTTAGGCAGGAAATCCTACACCAGTGATGGCAAACCTATGGCACGCGTGCCACAGATGGCACGCGGAGCCATTTGTCAGGGCACGCGAGGCGCTGCCCTGTCAGCTGGCCAGCGCGCATGCACACGCTGGCCAGCGGACTTCACCTTTTTAAAAGCCATTTTTCGCCCTCCCCAGGCTCCAGAAGCTTTATAGGAGCCTGGGGAGGGCGAAAAGAGCCTCCCCCGCCCTCCCAGAGGGCCTCCGGAGGCTTCAGGGATCGTCCGGAGGCTTCCCTGACGCCTTCGGAGCGCTTAAAACGACCCTCTGAGCAAACCGGAAGAGTCTCCGGAGGGCCTCCGGGGGGGCGGGGGAGGCTCTTTTCGCCCTCCCCAGGCTCCTATAAAGCCTCTGGAGCCTGGAGAGGGCAAAAAAAGTATGTAAAAATGGGGGGGTCGCGCGTTGTGCGTGCATGCGCACTGGGGGGTCGCGCATTGCATTATGGGTGCGGCATGCCCGCACACAACCCCCCTGCGCTCCCCCCACTTGTGGCACGCGAGCCTAAAAAGGTTCACCATCGCTGCCCTACACCAAGTATGTCACAACTAGTATGACACAACTTACCTCCCAACTGTTGTTGTAAAGTTAGATTTTTCTGATAACCCTGCAGAGTTTGTACCACTGTGCCACTACTAGGAAGAGTAGTGATTATTTAGCAAGTAATTGGTTAAGGTAACTTGACTGAAAAATTGAGAAGTGCCAAGATTGAGTCTATCATCAGCTCATTGGGTGACTTCAAGCCATATAAAGTCTTTCACTGGAGGCTAACTAACCTGATGAGGCTGCTGGTGGAAGAACTGGAGAAGGAACTGCTCCCTTAAGCTCTTCCAAGAAAGTTGGGAGAAAAATCCAATACATAAATAAGGTGCTTGGTCAAAACAACTTGCAGAGATTTAGTCATAAAAAAGTAAAATGCTTGGAGCACCTCCAAACATTTATGGTATCCAATCTGATACTTTCCAATCAGAGTGGATAAAAATCAATGACATTTTTTAATAAAAAAAATATCAGATGTAAAAAAAAATCGGATTTTTTTTTATTTTTATCAAATTTATTTTAATAAAATGCTTTTGTATTAAATACTGATCTAAAGATTGTTTTCTATTTAAGATACATTAATAATCTAGTTTATTCAGCATGAAATGGAGCTTAATTATATAGCACGAGGCTGTATATTCTGCAATATTTGCATATTTGGTAAACTCATTCAATGAATCCAAGCTCTACAAGCTAAACAGAAAACTTTCATTTTGTTTGCAAATAATAATATTAAAGATTTTAACTACCAGCAAGAATGAGTCCTTACATTTAAAGAGCACCTGTCATTTCAGATCCATCATGGCAGCGCTGTTAGCGGGCATCCACTCACATGCTGCCCGCCACGTCCCTCACCTTGTTGTGTCACTGCCGCATCAGCAGCTGTCCCATTAAAGTGAATGGGACTGTCGGTGAGTCAACAGTGGGTAAGAGGAGGAGCTGCTGCGGGACAGAGATGGCAGTTGCTCTTTAAAAATTATGATTTAAATCAAGCTTTTTTACTAGTGATTGAAATCAATTTGATTTAAATCAAATCCACCTTGTTTCCAATGGGATTTAATCCAATGTATTCCACTCCAAACTCCTTTTTACTCAGGAAACACGATTCAAAGGCAGACAACTGCAATTCTTAGAGTTGCTAGGCAAAAGCTAAAGGTCTCAGATTATGGCATATATTTTGAGATATATAAAAAATGATACTGTATACAGAGAACCTATTCTATACATTAAATATATATACTGTGCTCTGAACATAATGTATGGATTGTGGTATTAAACTATTGAATATTTAATTTATAGTCTTTGGACAATTACATGCATTAGTCAAATGGGGTCTAACTATCTCAAATCTTGCTGTCAGCAGACAGAATAAATGAAGAAAAAAATCAACACAGTGGTTCAGAAACAAAGCAATTGTCAGCTTTGTCCTTTTCCTCTTCTTTGTGGCTTGAATCTAGTTTCAAAACAACAGCCACGTTTTGTTGTAAGTTAGAAGCATTTCTATTCTTTTCACTCCCAACCAAATACAGTAAAGGAAAATACGAAAGTAAAGTTGTTAAAATTTTACAACTGTACATTTCTCAGGTCACCATCTCTGTTCAGCTACATCAGGAATATCAAACTCGATTTCATTGAAGGCCGCATCAGGGATGTGTTTGACCTTGGGGGGCCGGGGTGAGCATGGCTGGGGTGGGCGTGGCCAGCTCGACATCACTCATGTCGGGGCGCCTGTAGTGGCCTCAGCACTCTGCCAGCAAAAACAGATTCCCAAACTCCGTTTTCAGCCGCAACGGCCTCCTCCAACCCTCTGCCTACAGCTCTTGTGAGCTATTTTTGTTGGCAGAGGCACCGCAGGCCACTCCTTTGCGGTTTCCAGGGCAGCCCCACGGGACAGTTCTAAGCACCCTGGGCCTTGAGTTTGACACCCCTTAGCTACATAAAGAAAAGAAAAAAACCCCATTTGATATGAGTATTTCAAAGAGAGATTGACAATTCTTCATACAATTTTCTTTCACAATTATTTAAGGAAGATGCCCAGTAGATAGGGCGCATATCAAGATGTCCCACCAACTTCCAGGTGCCATTAAGCTGACTAATATTTAAATATGAATGCAATGATAAGTTACTCTACATGATCAAGAGAAATACAGTGTCTGAGGTTTCAATGCTGTCGAAAAATAATGTTCCTGTTATGGCAACATCGATGCTCTTCATCAGTTGCTATAGTGATGAAGAGCTTGCCAGAGGAAGGAAGGACTTTAAAGAATCTTGCAGTCAAGCATGATAACCATTACAGGACGGGTGGGCTCTGTGGCTAGATCCATACCAAAGCTTTGATTAATTTATTGATGAGAAGCTCCATTTATTAGCTCTCTGCTCATGCACATTTTTCTCAGTTAAGTGCTTGGACTCCGTCTTTCATATAGATCATCTCTGAAATAAACTCTTAAGAGCAATCACTCTGTGTGTGTGTGTGTGTGTGTGTGTGTATCTATATTTACAATGGATTTGAATAATAAATGTAGAACTGTCCTTCAGCCCAAAAGGTCACAGCAACACTTTAAAAAGTTTTGCATAATGTATTTAATAAAACAATCCAAACACTCTACTGTCTTCTTTCTTTAACTATACTGGAAGCATCTGGCAAAGCATTCAAATAGATATAACCACACTGGCCTCTGGATTCCTAGAACAATACTACTAAATTGCCCAACAAAATACAGCTAAGCATAGTGGAAAGAAATGGCAGCACTAACTGTGGAAGCAAAGTTTGCTTTATGATAGATGTTGACTTTCCTCCCTTTTAATGTGCTATAACATACTGACTAAAATTTGAAAATAGTTTTCTTTTCATATTTGATGAATATTTACACAGCAAATAAATCCTTGAGGAGGACAGAGCGAGATTCAGAGTTTGGCTCAACTTTCCTAAAGTCATCTGGATCTGATCACAAAACAACTGCACTTTTATTGTTTTCTTATTGTGGTACATTGCAGCATGTATGTATGTATGTTAAATTTATATGGATGATCTATAAAATCAATCTGATTGACCTTTGAGCACACTTAAATTCTATAAGGTTTCAATTAAACAAATACAGTACTGGAGTAAACATTCTATTGCTTTCAAGGATTTGGAAAATCACTGATGACATGTACATTTATCCTTCAAAAATAAATGACAAAAACAGATATGTAAGAATACCAGACTTTCCAGAAAAACATCATTTAAAAAAAACCAAAAACCTGATGCAACTAAACCAAACCCCTAAAATGTTCCAGAGGGAATAATTTTCATATATCAACATGGAAAAAAACAAATTTTACGTAGAAAATTATTTTGTAGCAGAGACATTGTGTGTCTATTTCTGTGTCGGTGCGGGGCAGTAAGTAAATGAATAGATATAAAAAGAGAGATGGTACATTTGTGCTTATGCACCACAAAAAGAAAGTGTACCCATTACTCTAGCCCAGGGGTGTCAAACTCGATTTCATTGAGGGCCACATGAGGGTGTGTTTGATCTCGAGGGGCCAGGATGGCCATGGCCAGCTCAACGTAATTTGTGTCGGGGGGGGGGCTGTGGTGGCCCAAGCACTCTGCCAGCGAAAACAGGCTCCCAAGCTCCGTTTTCAGCTGTGATGGCCTCCTGCAACCCTCTGCCAGTGAAAACAGAGCTCAGGAGCCCGTTTTCACTGGCAGAGGCATCGCAGGCCAGTCTTTTGCTGTTTCCAGGGCGACCCCGCGGGCCAGATCTAAGCAACCCGCGTGCCGGATCTGGCCCCCAGGCTTTGAGTTTGACACCCCCGTTCTAGCCAAAAGCAACATAGCCATTAAGGGTAGGGGGAAATGTTTTCTAAAAAACTTCATAGCCTTTATCCAAAAGCTACTTCCTATAAAGAAATAACAAAATCCATGCCTATCTAAACTATCTTGGAAAGAAGCCATGTTATGTTTTTATGCAGTCAGATTTTAAAAAAAATGATTAAAGACAGAAAATGAGGATCTCCTCACAAAAAAGGTTTCTTCCCAGATTCATAGGACAAAAATAATCATTTCATTGCAGCTGTGTTAACTAGGCTGCAACCTAGAACTCAAGCTACAATCCTCAATAGCCTATTGGGGAAAAAGTGGAAAATTTTGATCCTTGGCATTTGGTTTTTTTACTAAAATCAAGTATACTACCTAGAACTAGAACCATCTAGATGTTTTTTCTGCACTGCATTCTGCTTCAGACATTTACACATAAAATCAGTGAGGCTGATAAGGCTAGACATTTTAGAGAGATTCTAATGAATAATAAATGGTAATCTGAATACACCTGAATTAAGGCCTGGAGCATTATAGCGATGCCAGGTCCATGAGATCATATGCCGTTCTTCATATCACATCACATCCAAAAGTTTGCTTTCCATAGATGGATTCTATTTATGGATTTTCTGCAGCAAAACTATTTCTAGGAGAATCTATTTTATTCATGTCATCAAGATTATATTAGTTTAACTGGGTGTAGACTATAAAACACAGGCACTCTTTTTTTTAATTTCAAAATTGGCAAATTTTATTGGGGGATGTGTGTGTGTGTATGTGTTTCATATTAGGAAAATGAAGTGACCACAAACCAAATAATAGTACATGTCTCCATATACTACTGTAAGTCTATTCAACTCACGATCTGAATTACGGAAAGAGTAGGCACCTTTTGAAAAGCAACCTTTCAATTAAAAAAACAGGAAGCAAGACAGAGGATGAGACCTTGTTTTATAAAATATACTGTAAAACTCAAACACATTTAGATCTAGAACACAATACCCTGACACTGAATAAAACTCAAGAAGCAGTGCTAAGTCGCATTGTATCTCAGGATGACCTGCCTATCTTGAACACTTCATCCAGATAAAGTTAGTAAAACTATTTCCTCTTTCACAGATAATACCACCAAGTATTGATGTGTACAGTGTTAATCAGCAGCCATCACAGATCACAATACTACACTGTGACAGCAGAAAGGGAAGAGTATCTCTTCCTATGACTTCCATCACTTTCTAATGAAATCAACTTTTATATTCACATAGGAACTAGCTTAGCTTTAAAACTAGTTTCCTGGATTTGCCCTTCCTTCCTTATTCCAAAACAAATTCTCACCAGCAAGCCATTTTCTCGATCAGTGTTTTTCAAACCTGGCAAATATAAGATGTATGAACTCCCAAAATTCCCCAGCCAGTATCTTAAACATTGCCACATTTGAAAAACAGCACTGTATATATTCTTCACCTTGGACAAGAGGGAATCCCTTTTCAGAAAAGAAATAATCAAACAACTTAAAAATGAATGTCCTGGGTCATATAGTTAAACGTATCTAGAGAGATACCATTTGACTATAAGACTGCAGTACAAGGTTTGTGAGTCACACCATACTGAGCTATAATATGCTATTTGCTTAGCATGTGTGCAAAACCTTCAGTGCAATTTATAAACCAAGTTTTCTTTTTGCAAGGCTTTATGCATTATACTCATAAAAAAGCAGATAATATTAAAAAATATTAAAGTGATATGTGAGTCAGTAAGAACAAATAATACAGCCCTAGAGCATATTGTATTTTGGAAATTATGAGCTACTTAAAGTATCTGTCAACTAATTCATTATAACTCTCTTCAACTACACATAAATTAGGAAACATATTTTTATGGACTTCAAAGTGGTTGAATTTAATTTGCTGCTTGCTCAAGGTATCTCTAGACAAACATCTATCAGTGACAAATTCAATTATGTATTTTCTCACTAATCACAAAATCTCACACTATTTTATCTGCTACGTTTACTGCTAAAAGAAAAAGGAATAAGCTGTCTGAAGAGAAAGATAGAGATAGAGAGAGAGAATCACTGCCTTATTCTCCATGGAATCTTGGTGCTTCTAAAGTTATTCATCTCAAATTGAACATCTTTCTCAGAGAACCCAAGTTTCCCTGGGCTCTCCAAACTTAATTCATATATTAGTTATAAGTGTTAAAAACATATCTCATGAACATAGAAAAAGGATTACAGTACAATTAATCAATCCATCATCCATCTGTGAAAACATCTGCAAGACTGATAAATTGGTTGCTAATAGACTATTTAAGAGATCCGCATTTCTCAGCTCAGATTTCAAAGGATATCACGATTAGTCCAATATAGAAAGAAACAGGGCTGACAATAAATGCTGTAAACTGACATATTATGTCTGAATATATGTATTTTAATTACATTTACAGGCATGCACATGCACAAAAAGTAGCTGATCCAGAAATTTACAGGAAATGTAAAAAAAAAGGGGGGGTGCATTTAGGACCTCTAGAAGTAACCTAGATCTACTGTGGTTTTAAATTTCATGACCTTTTCATTCCAATATTTATATTTCTTTCCTCCCCAAATACTTCATACATTTTATACGCAGAATTTAATCCACAAAGACTATACCACAATGTATCTATTAGAATTGAAAGTATTAATCATTCATTCATTAGATTTATATCACCTCTTTCCTCCAAAGGTCCAAGACAGCCTACCACAAGGTATTGTAAGTCTATTTGCTTTGTAAATGTGTTTCTAACTCTGGGAAAGCAAAAAGGGAGAAAAAGCTGCTTAATTCTCAGTTTTATTTGGCATGGGAATCCAATAATCCAGCTTTCTGAGCTTTTTGTATCGATGACCTCACTGCAGGGACAAAGGGAGGAAGAATTATATTTAAAAATTCCAACTCTGCTTGTCTTTACTTTCCAAGGCAGATGCAGCAGTGTTTGTCAAAAAGCGCAGTTAAAAAACAATTTCAGATTTGAATGCCACCACATAGAAAACACAGCATCCTTTTTGTTCATATTAATAAAAAATGTTAGTGAAGCACTGTACATCAGGAGACATATAGATAATACAACTGATGGAGAAATTCATCTTTCAAAATAAATCCATAAAAACCAAGCAAACTTACTAAGGGATAATTAACATATAAACTTAATAATTAAATTTGTGCATAAGCTCTGATGCTTCCATACTGCTTATTCACTTATGACCCATTCAAAAGCAAAACAAATAACAGTTGTTTATCTACTAACCTGAAAGCAACCTTTTCACACCATAGGTCTTCAGGTAACATTTTTCCTACCTGTAGAAATCATGAGTTGTGGCCTTTAGGCCAAATGTAAAGAAAAAGTGTCCCATTTTTAAAATATTTGGACATGCTTTCGCCATTTTGAGCTTTTATATATATATATATATTTAGAACTGGATATATATATCCAGTTCTCTGTATACACAGAAACATCACAATTCTCTTTTCCTATTATAGGTTTGATGTTTTGAAAAGAGGGAGAACCAGAATGTTTGGATTCTCAAATAAGTGAAACTGATATTTAAACCATCATCGACTATGATCATCAATAAGCATAATACATAAAATATTTTGAATTCTGAGTATAGTGAAGGTTCGAAACTAAATGGTTCCACATTAAATAACATTTTTAAAACATACCAAACTGTTCTCTAAAATGAACTGTGGGGAAATAATTTTACCAGGACCAGACAAAACAGCACAAAACAATGTTTATTAATAGAGATGTACAAAATAGGTTCCACACTGAAAGAACTGGTTGGTAGTCCACATAGTTTATTCTACAAAAGGCAACCATGCGCTTCTCAGAAACTCCTAGGCAGGCTATAAAGTCCATTTTAGCATCGAATGGAAAAAGTAGAGATTCTAACAGGACATAGCAGCCAACAATAGTCCACACCTCCACCAATGGGGCTGATCCAATTTTAGAGCCAGCTAAATCTATGAATATCACAGGCAACTCACACCTCCAAATTCTACAAACTATGTTTTGTGTGACAAATAGTATTTTCATATTAGAACCAGGTTGAGAGGTAACAACCGATTCAAGATCAGCCAAAGATCTGAACGCAAATCTTAGTCAAAAAGTCTAAAGGGCCAGAGTACTTTGGGGACAATTTTACCACAATATGTCAACAAATATACAAAATACAGCCAAGCCACTGGCAAGTTGCCTACATCAGATAGTTAGACTACAACTCCCAGTTTTCTTTTTTTAGGCCAACGTTACACCACAAATGTCTACCACAGGCATAAGCAGCCAAAGATGTGGGACTATCTTCAGCATCATTTCTGTTTACTCTTATCGAAGGGAAGGGAAGGCGATTATTAACTCGTGAAGACCTTCGTAGCTCCAAGTTCATTCAAACGAGCCAGCACAACCATAAACATGCTCGGTTGGAGATGATCGGGCCAAAACTCCCGGCCGTCGGCATGCAGAGATTACCTCAAATTTTACTCGCTCGTTTTTCGGGTGTTTAACCAAGGATTAAATCCAAGCCACTTACTTGCGCCTTCGATTTTGTCCGACCCCCTGCTCCAAATGATCTGCCTGGTTTCCAGCTTGACCTGGAACGTTTTTCTCTCGGGTCTCTGGGACTTCTTGGAGTAAAAGAGTGTCATGACCGTACCCACTTCCAGGCTCCGGTAGAGGTGACCCACTTCGGCTTCACTTTGGATGCAGGGTCCATTGATGAAGAGAGACGCCATGGTGACTCCCCAGCCTTTTCCTCCTTTCTCCAGCTGGGCGAGAGAGAAAAAGGAGGGGGACTTCACAAACAAAAGAGAATTGTCTCTTTTGGCACCGGAGCCGAAGCCAAAAGAAACTGGTGGCGGAAAAAAAAAGAGGGGGGGGGAGGAACGGGGGAAGGGCAATTTTCTCGTCGTTTTAACTCCGTAGCAACATCCTTCCCAGCTACTCCTTTCTCTGCTCAGAGGCAGCGCTTTTTTTTTAAAGGTTAGTCTCCTTCTTCCCGGGAGAGAGAAGAGCGGGGGCGGGGAGAGGAAAAAAAGAAGGCGGCGCGGGATGGTGAGGGGTGGGAGTGGGGGTTCGTCTTAGTCCCGGCCGGTTGCTGCTTCCTTGGGCCCCCCTCAACTTTTCAGTCCCAGCAAGTGGCTTGAAAAATGCCCTCCTCCTCTTTTGCAGCCATACACCATTTTCTGCCCTTGCCTCCTTCCCGTTTTTTTTTTATTTGCTTTTCCCTCCCATCCTGAAAGGAGTTTCAAGTAAAAGGAAGCCGGGGGGGGGGGGAGAGGAACAAGGAGCGGGAAGGGAAGGAAGAATGAGAACGAGGAGGGCTTCCCGGCTCAGGGAAGGCTCGGAGGCCGGAACCCAGAGCGCGCCTTTCCCCCTTTTCTCTTGCGGAGCTTTTATTTCCAAAGCTTTCCCCCCCCTCCTCCTCCCGTCTCTCTTTTCCTAAAAACGGAGCTTTTGGTCCGAACCGGGGGGGTGGGGTTGAACCCCTTTCTCCCCAGAGCTGGGCCAGTAACGGCTGCAGGGAAAGAGAGGGAGGCGAGTTTTTTCACGGCTCTGGAAGCGAGAAACCCCGCCGAGCTCTCCTGCGACAGAGCCAATGGCACGCTCGGGGAAGGCTCTTTGGGTCTCCCGCTCGCTGCGGCCTCGGCCCGAAACGAAAGCAAGATATATTTGCTTCGCTCGCTCTCGCTCTCTCTCTCTCTCTCTCTCTCTCTCTCTCTCTCTCTCGGACAAGCGCGCTTTGCACCTCGTCAGAGGATCAACCATTGCTCGGCGTGGAGCTCCAGGAGCGACGCCAGCCGACTCCAGGAGCGCCCTGGACTCTGGAAGAGGAAGACAAAAGATCCCAGGCGGAAGGCCGGAAAACGACCTCGGGGTTGCTTTTTCACACACGCAACAAAATGAGAGCTCTATATCAGCACGCACCACTTAGCTCTTCCCCCCACCCCCGCCTCTTTGCTGTCCTGAACTATATTAAAGCGGGGGTAGATGGTGTGTGTGTGTGTGTGTGTGTGTGTAAGAGGCAGGATTCGTTCCTTAAAACAATTCGACCCTCCACCCGTGTAGGGTCACGCCCCCCTCCTCCCGCGGGCCCTGTGATTTACGTATTTCATTTTCTTCTTTTCTTGGGAGGCTTAAGAATGGGAAGGTAGGGGCCTGACAAATGCAAAGGTGTAGACAAAACACCTCAGCAAAAGCTGCGTTGCACCCGTTTCTGGGCATTTACAGGCTTGGCCGGCTTTGCTGTTAGGCAAAGGGTGGTAAGTGGACTGACCATTAGAGCTACTGTGAAAGGCTTAAGGGATTTTTTGGCTGCACTCACTCAGTATATTTGAATGACTCCTAGCACTGAGATATTTGATAACGATCATTCTGGGCATTTGTCACCAGGAGAGACCAATCCAAATGAACGATTGTTATCCAATATCTCAATTTTATGTATTTTGCTATTGTTGCTATTATATTTGATTACTGCCCTTTTGTCATTGGTATTCTGGACTTGCAGGTGATGCCGATCAAACGTTATCTTCTATTGGAGCACATATACACGCATACATAGTCTTCCAGGAAATCACCAACCAACATGTCCAATGATGATAGCTGAAGGACATCAAACTGAGTCATGTAAAGATCCTAGCAGTGTTTGGGACTTTTGGAGTGGATGGATAAAGTGCTCCAGAGAAGGGAAATGGCAACAGAAAACTGCTTCAGTGGACCTAATGGCCTCAGTCCTGAGGTATTGGGGGGGGGGGGGGTAGCTCACTCTTCCAGGTCTTATTGGGCATATAAACACCACAGGCTGTTTATTCTTGATTTTTTTTTCTTTTGAGTTCCAGCAGTACAATGAGCTATGGAGGATGTACGTTGGCTAGTTTACACAACACACTAAACTAAAACCAAATTGGCTAGGTTGTGGCTTAATGTATTATATAGTCAGTCACTGTGGTGTATTGGTTTAGCACTGATTGCACTGTCTTGGCAGACCAGTGATTATACTTCAAAAGAGCGGAAAAAGAGATGGGGCAGATAGTAAACCATGTTTCATTTTATTTATATTTTCATGTAAGAACAAATGAATTCAATGTAGGTAGCATTATTTCCATCTATTAAATAATTTCCCCTTCTGTTATATCAAGCAACAGTTGGTGGCCCCTTTGATGGAATGTTTGAGTAGAGAGCATGAATTCTAGCACCTCAGTTTGTGCATGTTTGCAATAATTATGAGCTATAAACCATGGTTTATGATTTGAGCTACTTGAAGAAATATAAGTGCTATGTTTCACCTGATCTCACATATCCATAAGTGTTAGACATCAGTTTCCATAATTTCTTACCAGCATTATCAAAGGAAGCGATAATGGAAAATACCCAGGTCACAATTGATCAGGTTTAAGGAAAACCAAGTTGAGCTAGTTAAGTAGGGAAAATAAGTACTGTCAAGGTTCAGTGCAAGCCATACTAGTATTCCAAACAAATGAGTCAAAATGGTTAAAATGAGTAGTACTTCAATTTGAAGAAGAAAAGCATAGCTCTGACTATTGCTATGATTTTTTTCCCTCCTATATTCTGTTGTTTAAGTATACATTTTGTTAATGTAGAAATTTTACTTCAAGCCTATTAAAACAACTGATCTAGCTGTCTGCCTGTATCTATTTGGAGTGAATTCCATTGAAAGAGAGTAGCCTTACTGCCGACTAAGCATGCATAGGCTTTAGGTTGTAGAGGGACAGGGTATTGATTACTATCAGGTGTATTATAGAGAGAAATGAGAACTTCTGTAACAACAGGTACTTTCCCCAACCTTACCTTCATGCACACATACCTAGATGCCTTTTATTAATGCTGACATCTACTCAGGCAAGTAGCTTAACTTTCCCCCCTTTACAGACAAACTTGTCTGCTTTTAATATGTGTACGTCAGGCAGAAAATGAACAATTAAATGTTTGCAACAAAACAAAGCTTCAATTGGCCCAGCATGTATGTTAAGAACAGAGGCCACTTGTTGCAAACAAAGAGGCAGTGTTAATGAAAAAGAAAATGGTGCTGACTGTTCACACATCACACTAAGTCATGGTGCAATATTAATATATTACAGAGGTCACATTTGGCTGTCTTCATATAATACCAAGCTAAAAATGTTGATTTAAAAACCAGTCATTTGGTTCATACTTTGTGCTAAGCTAAAACTAAATAAGCCACATTATAGTTGGCTTGGGTTACCATATCAGGCTTGCAAAAACCAGGTGACCACTAAATGGCAGCAAAGAATTGAGACTTTTTGTAATTTTATATTCAAGGGAGTGCAGTAGTACTATCAATGCTGTAAATCTAAATTGTACTTTTTACCCAAAGTTCAACTCCTCCCATTTCTCTAATTGATATGAAGTTCCGAGAATAAATCTGGGTTTGAATAAACAGAGCAACAAACTTGGTTCATATATAAATCATTCTATGGTAAGCTGCCCAGAGTCATGTATGTGAGATGGGTGACTAGTACATATATAAATCAAAAAAAAAGCTGGAGGCAATGGCATAGCACTTCTTAAAAATCTTGCCAAGAAAACTGCGAGTCCACTCAGTTGCCAGAAGCAACTGAACTTTTAGGGACGCACAAATAAGCACTAGTCAGAACACAAGTGGGGGAAAAACTGCATCCATTCCTACAAAGCAGCAGTTTTCAGGAGTTTCCAGGAAATTCTGTGTTTGCCCCTTTCCCTGCTCCAAAGAGCTGCTGCTTCACACCACTCCTTAGTTCTGTGTGTATGTGTGCGCTGGCATTTTTCACATGTTCATAAAAATAATGTGGAAGGCAACAAAATATGTTCTCATTGTCTACAATTTGTTGATAGAGAAATCTGAATTAATCTACAGATGTAGTTACAAAATCCCATTGGAGCACAACCACCATACTGAAAATGCAGTAAGTTTATTCCAAGCAATACAGCCATTCCTTTCATTTCAGCCCTAGGGACAGTAAAAGATAGGTTTATAGTGATGTGTCAACTTCATTGTCTTGCACTCTTTGAATAAACAGCTCAGGATGAAGCGGTTTGTCACAAGATCATCACTCATAAGAGCTGGAAGAAAGACAAGAGGAAGCAGTGGTGATTCATGCTTGATGTTCCTGTTCAAGACACCTTTGTGCATATCCCACGGTCCCCTTAATGTTTTCTGGCTTGAGGTCATAGATGGGAACTTTTAAGCATAGAAGAGTCCCCATGCTTCACAGTCCCTATTTAAGGCTTCCATGCTCTCAAGTGCCTTTTAAAATTAATTTAATTAATCCCCTTTAGATGAACAAATATCTACTTTATCACCAGAGTGCAAAAAAAAATGTCCCAAAAAGGCACTTGTATTCAGTGTCATTCAAGTTGATTTGGGTGCAAATCATTTGATCTGCATTTCCCATTTCTGCCTGGGTGACATCAATAATGACTAATGAGGGGGAAAGATTTTACTTCACAGCCTGCATGCTTGCTTATTTATTACTGGAAGTATGCTGAGGCATGTTCCAAATTTGCTAAATTAGCATCTAAAAATCAAAGGAATAATTTTCCAGGAACTGATTTCAATCCATTTTAAAAGAATATTACAAGCATTCACCATCCAGAGCCTTTCTCCAAGGGAGGGGGGGGATAAGAAATATGAAACATAATTATAATAAATAAATTTCTGATGAATCCAGGGAAGAGAATTCTCTTTGTGTCTGTCCCCGTCCCCCCTTTCCATTATGTGATGTTTGTGAGCAACAGTGCTCAATGGTGAGGATGCTAAGAGTTACACTTCAGCAACAGTGAGAAGGCCACAGGTTCCCCTAATTAAATAATATGTATGCTGTGAACCTCTATTATCAAGGTAAGTAAACTGCAGATTGTGCAGGGCCCTTGCAAGTCTTTTTTGTGAAGTTCTTGAAAGCCCTTCAAGATTGTGCCACTGAATTTAATTAGCAGAATGTCAAATAATTATAACAATTTTTAGTAAAATCCTATCAAATAGGCATGATTAGCTTTTCTATTAATATGACATATTTACTATAAACCTAGTACAAAACCAAAAAGAAAAGAGGAATTCCAAATTACACACCATTTGAAAACATTGCTTCATTGTTATGCTTATTTTGTCTTTCCATGCTGTAAGGTTGTGTGAACACAGGAGATTGTGGTCTATTCCTCTTCAGAAGTTGGTTCCTATCGATTCCGCCAAGTAGGTAGTAACTCGGCTGGCCACGTACCCCGAACCGGTTTTATTGGTGGCACATCTTGTTTTTTTGCTTCTGCGCAAAGCACGTCCCTGAACAAACTGGCAGTAACAGAACCCAGAACCCCACCCATCTTCCTCTTTTGTACATTGCATATATGTCTTGGTAGTTGGAATATGAACAATGGCATGTTGGCTTGCAGGAAAGATTCTAGCTGGATGAAATACTCTAAATGCTTCTTTGGGCTTCTGAATATACGGTACTTCTCAAAATTAACAAAAAATGTCAGGTACTGAATGGTCCTTATTGTTAGTGAGGAATACTGTTTGTGTCATGTTCAGTTAAGGCCATTTCCATATTAGTGACTTGGATAGACTTCCTAACATTACCAAGCTGATGCTGAAGTAGTGTAAGTCCTATCTTTATTACTGTTATTTTGGCACAATTATGGTTGGATGACTCCAGAAGATGCAACAAATAGCACAGAAATAACCTAAGGATGGAAATATAGTCAACACCTAATCCATTTTGCTAATAAATGTGAAAAACTTGATTGATTGATTAAAACCATGATGAGCAGCAGAGGTCGATATCAGATTATGATCCTGACACATGGAAGATTCAACTTGGAATGTAAGAGGAGTAAATGGCAAAGAACATGAATTAATAAAATTAAATATGTGTCTTTGAAACTAAGAAGAAAGGGGGAAAATATAATTTCAATGAAGATCATCTTAATATATTGCAACGGAATTGAATAAATGCTAGATAAGCTTTCCAATGAACTTTCAAATTTGAAAATGTCTTTCCATTAATAACAATGGTTCAGTTAATACACACACACACATACACACTATTAGTTTTTAAATTGTCACTCAGCCTCTCCAAGAGATTACACTGTAATAAAAGAGGTGGGATTATTTTCCATTTCTGTACAGTACAGTAATTTTTACAATATGTGCACTGAAACCACACACTGAAGACAGTTTCTGATATAGATGGTCTAAGGTGGAAATTATCAAAATGCTTGTGTATTACAGATATATCAAAGCCACGTAAACTCTGCATTAAACAATAACTCCTGAACTTCCATCAATGATTTCAGATTCTGCTTAGGTCAAAACCAAAATTATGTTAAAGTATAAATTAATTAAAAATGAGTATATCATGAAGTATCAATTTTTATTACTGTGCAGTGAAATGTGTTAAACAGTCCTACTGTATCATGCCAAAATCTCATCTAGTTCAGAATACTGTACATTTTTACATAGTTGTCATCCAGATGCATTCAAGCAGTACACAGAGATGGACAGGAGCGCAGTTCGTCTCCTAGTGCTATTTCCTAGTCATTGGTAATGGATACATGAGCAGCCATTAACAAATTAAGCCTTCCTCTTTTCCTACACAAATTTAATATTTTAAAGTTCTTTCTGCTTGTCAGCTAGAGATAAAATTTCAAATTTAGAAAACAAGTATGTGGCAGAGAAAGAGTGTGAGACAGGAGTCCTACGTTCAAGAAGCAGAAATTCATTTTTCTCTATGGTATCTTAAAATAAGCCTTTAACAACCTCATTTAAAAATAACAAAGTTTCCTCTCTGGATCATGTAAAAGTCAGCAATCATTTTGGGATGGAAGAGAGATTTATTTTATTAAACACCACCTTTCTTGTAGCATTGGAAAATGCCCAGCCAATTGCAAAACAGCATTGGAAATAGAACAAAAAGAAACTTGTAAGAAGAAAGAGGCACTCTGTATGGAAGAACAATATAAACATTTCAGAGACTGATTGTCTCCATTCCTTTTAAAATACCCCACTTCTCTTTGTTTTCCAAACTCAAAATCATTCCCACCAGACTCGGTCACTCCCAGGTTGCACCAGAATAGGTCTTCATTTAACATAAAAATTCAAGGGTGTGTGTCCAAATACAGGACATCAGTCATGTATACAGTAATTGTTAACCTGGCTGTTGCAAAAATAACAACCACAAGATAATAACCATTCCTCAATCTTATGAAAGAAAACAATTTAATCAAATCTAATTCAGAAAAGGCAACTCTGTTTTTGATTATTAAATGAAAGAAACCTTTGGAACATCCTTCCAAATCCCATGTTCATTGTGGTAGTTACATCACTTATCTAGGATGGGTTATTAGGTAGATGGGTTTTTTGGCCTCTCATTCTAGGGCTGAGAGAATGACTAGTCAAGTAAGCAGCTACCTTCTGTGCCTAACAGAGCACTAGAATTTACACACTTTTTACTCTCTTACTTTTTATGTTTTTACAGGAGCCATGATGGCACAGTGGTTAGAATGCAATATTGCAGACTGACTGCCTACTGCCAGAAGTTCAATCCTGACCAGCTCAAGGTTGACTCAGGCTTCCATCCTTCTGAGATCGGTCAAATGAGGACCCAGATTGTTGGGAGCAATATGATGACATTTGTAAATTGCTTACAGAGTAATGTAAAGCACTTCGGAGCACAGTACAAATCTAAGTGCTAAGTGCCATTTATAGTATCTTCCTTCTACTGCTTCTGCTGTGACCACTATGTCAAGGAAAGTGTCCTTTTTTGTAGCTGATTATATGAAAATGCCCAGATACCTCACCATCCTTTCCATCTTACAATCCTTTATCTAGGAACTAGAAACCAACCCATTATTGTCCCATTCATAAATCATTCTAATAGTGAAATGCATTCAGCATTGCCATTTCGTTGTGAGTCAATAACTCCTAGAGAACATTCTAAACCTTGTCTCACACCCTTAGCTGACTGATACGATAGTTAGACACAAAGAACATCAGTCCAGTGAATTATAATAGTAGCACAATAACATGCCAACTGGATGCTTTTACATAACAACTATGAACATAGTATGTTGCTGAACTGGGAAAACCTGAAGTAAATTTCAAATAACACATACAGTAAGAAACAGTGGAAACTACAATAACAAGATGCTGATTCTCAAGATAGTTAGAAATTGCATTGTAGTTGCTTTCTAGTGGTTGACTGGAGCCAAGAAGCAGGGTAAGACAAAATGGCTCTCCAGCAGCAAAATGTGATGCCCATAAGAGTGTTGGAACAACAGCAGGAACTTGGGATGAGCTAGAAAATCCACAAATTTTCTATTTGTAGTAAACTGAGAGAGAGTCAAAAACAACTATTGTTAGACTAAGGAGGTCCATCCAGGTTAAAAAATTAAAATCAGTCTGGTAGAATGATTGTAGTTGGGTAGAAAAATTGGAATTCATGTATCCGCTAGTATGTTTTTCTGAAGACTAAATGCTGTGCTGCTCTTGCTAAATTCATTTGAAGAATACCTGTACTGTACCAAACAGATTAGATAAAGTTCCTCACCTCCAGTGGGCCTGCATGTGTGCTTAGAATTGGCAAGATAAAATCAATTTCACAGGAAATTATGCTGCTTAAAATAGTCCAACTGAAGGTTATCTCTGGAGAGATCACAAACATGGCTTGAGCTCTGCACAAGCAACATAACGGTTTGCAACAAGAAAAACTTACTTTGGGGTAGAAATATATCATGCTCCATCAGAAACCTGGAACACTATTAATTAGTCTTACAAAGTTTCTTATCAATGCCTGATCCCTAATTCCACCATGGGACATATTTTTACACCATTTCCCCCAAATATTCTGTTATGACAAGCTGAAACAGCAGTGATAAAGCAAGAATAGAACATTAGATTTATCATGTACCGTATTTTGGAGTATAAGATGCACCTTCCCCCCCCCCCCGAGGGTGAAAATTTGGGTGCGCCTTATACACCAAATGTAGCCCCCCCCCACCCTTTGGCCTCTGCCTCCCAGCAATTTACCTCCTTGCAGCAAATGGAGAAAATGGGGCTTGCAGGGACAGCAATAGGCTATGGCAATTCCTGCAGCCTGAAACAGCTGATGATCGGTGAGGCCCCTGCTGAAATTGAACATGAAACTTGCTGTTTGCTGAAAATTGCTAGGAGGCAGAGGCAGATTTTTTTTCCTTGTACTAATCAGGCTGTTTGCTGCAAGGAGGTAAGTCAATAACTATAAATGCCTATAGAATGTTCAAATTATTACTTATTTTTTAAAGACTGCTTTATTATTGTTCTAGACAACAAAATGAAGAAGCTTTTATAAATGCTTGATCTGAAGAGGCCCAATGCTATTGTATCTTCTTTTAAATAGCAGAGAATAATTATACTTCCAGAAAGCCACATCAATTTTAACAGGATCTGTACAAGTAGTCTGAAATGTAGCACTACAGTGTATATTGTCTGTACTGTTTGCTGTTTGTTTCAAGGAAGCAAATTGCTGGGAGGCAGAGACAGATTTTTTCCTCTTGTTTTCCTCCCCAAAAGCTAGTCTTATACTTCGGAGTCTTATACTCCAAAAAATACAGTATGTAACATTTTCTGGCTCTACAAAACATGGGTAGGTGTGCCTGGGGGGTGTCATGTGACTGGGTGGGAGTGCGTGACATCAAGTTGGCCACGCGCACCCAGGTTTTGTGGCTCCCCGTGTTTCTTCTCTGTGGGAAATGGGTCCAAATGGCTCTTTGAGATTGCAATCTCTTTATAATTGCAGACCCCTGCCCTAGACCGCTCTTCTGGTTTACCACGCTCTCCCCTTCTTTAACATTTATATGAAGCTGCCGGGTGAGGTCACTTATTGGTTTGAAGTTCAGTATATACAATATGCTAATAATACCCAGTTGTACCGTGTAACTCTGGCTTACCAATGGAGGCTGTGAAGGCCTGGATGGGACGGAACCAACTCAATCTTACCAAGATGAAGTACCTGTGGAAATTAGGATGTCCTGCATCTGAAGATTTTCAATCCATAATCTTGGATGTTCCATACTTAGAAGTGGTGTGCCATCTGGAGGCCTTTTCGACTCACAACTTTTGCTTAAACAGGTAGCAGTTGTAGTTAATGGAAGGGGGGCTTTGCTTGGCTCTAATGAGCCAGTGGCATGCTTTTCTGAATTAGGAGACCCTTCAAATTGTCACATGCCCTACCTTAAGACTTGGCTACTGCAATACATTGTACTCGAGACAAGCTCTTGCAAGGCAGCAAGAAGCTTCAGTTGGCCCAGAATTCAGTGACACGGGCAGTTATGGACATGTCTTGGTATGCCAATGTGAAAACTTGCTCTAGTTGCCAGTCCGAGTGTGATTCAAAGTGATGGTTATTAGCTGTAAAATCTTACATAGCACAGGGCCAGGCTGAGCAATTGCCTAGCTTCTTGGTTTCAGTCTGTCCAATATGTGCTGGCAGAGTTGAACTCTCCAAGTCTCTTCAATGAAACAATGTCATTTATTGGGACCCAGGAAGTGTGCCTTCTCTGTTGCAGTATCTGCCTTTTGGAATAAGTTCACCTTGAAATGTATGTGGTCTAGAGGTCATATTCAGCCATTTCTCTCTGGTTTGGGCAAACTAGTAGTGGCGGCTGCGGGATACTCCACCCACCCACCCTGACATAATGCGCGAGTACTGCGCATGGACAGGTGGTGTGCATGTGTAGACGTGTCGCATGCGCTCACATTTGCAAACCAGTAGGGAAGGTAAGTAAATCCCACCGCTGGTGTGGTCCCATCTTGCTGGTAAAGATAGTGCTTGATGTACGACCACAATTGAGCCTAAAATTTCTGATGCTAAGCAAGACATTTGTTAAGTGAAATTTGCCCCATTTTACAACCTTTCTTGCCAGAGTTAAGTGAATCACTGCAGTTGTTAATAACATGGTTAAGTGAACTTGGCTTTCCTAATGACTTTTTTTGTCAGGTCACAAAAGGTGATCATGACTGCAAGACACAACTGCCATAAATATGAACCAGTTGCCAAGCATCAGAATTTTGACCATATGATCATGGGGCTGCTGCAATGGTCATACATGCAAACAACAGTCATGTCATTTTTTTCAGTGCCACAACTTTGAATGGTCACTAAATGAACTGTTATAACTTGAAGATTACCTTTATTCTTTAAAGTTTTGAAGAGCTAGTTGTTTTCCCAGACTTTGGTATGTGATGGATGGAGCCCCTTGTTGGGTGTGTTCCTTCCTTTTGTCTGTGTATTGAGATCCCATTTTGGTTTTGATTTCATTATTTGCAATGGTATGTGGGAAACCGGTAGCAGAGTCATAGACTAGACAACCATTATCTGAAGTATCTCTCTGCCCCCAAAAGGAGATAACTGTGGGAAATGTTTCAGAAGGGACCTTCCCTACTTTGCAGAGCAAAAGGAGGAAGGAAGAAATACTTTCAGACTTGTAAGATTCTGTTAACGTTAACTTCTAATATAGAGCTAGTCCTCTTGGCTGACTTCTGGTCTGGTTTACCTGGGAGGGCTAACATTATTTGTGAACTTCTCAGAGTCATTTTGGAGTTGATTGGTGTCTACATTGAATTAATTGAATAAATAGCTAAAAGAATAAAAACAGAGGAAGAAACTTACCTACCTACATGTGCACAATTACTGTATGGTAGGCCTATTTAGTGACCACAGTTGCAATTAGCAATTTGGTCATTAAACAAAGCAGTTTCCAAGTGAAACTGTGACTGTGCTTGTGATCTTAGTGCAGCTTTCTTTTGCTTTCATACTAGCAAAGATTGAAAATGTAACAATTGGTCATGAAATTACTTTTTCATCACCATCTTTAGCGTGAACAGTTGTTAAATGAGTCTCTAAATAAGGACTGCCTGTAATAGTACACATATATTTCTCAGGTGGTTTTAGCTGTTGAAAATAGTAAGAAAGCCATTACATATATAGAAAAAGCAAGGTTTCTAATACTCAAGGATACAGATGTTTTTGTCATTGTTTAGTGTCTAGTTTCCTTTCCTCGTACTAATCCCATTTGTCCATTTTGATAATTCAGTATTTCTTTAATGAATACTGTTTGACTCCTACAAACAGATCAAACTAAACAACACAATGTACTATGTTAAGAACATGTTGTTCTTTATATGAAGTGACTTATTTGTACATAAACGTGACTTTGGAGAGAAATGGAGCAAAACCACATTTGTTTGCATTGTAAACCTACCATTGCAATTGTTTCTATGTAAGTATTTCTTTATCCTACTCATTGTAGGAAAGCCATATTAATCTATGATGGCAAAAAATAAGAAATAACCTGGTAGTAGACTCCTGCTGATTTTTTTAATCATCTACTTGACAGTACTGAAAATGTCATTTTAGTATGTGGTTTCTAAATGCAAATTGAGATGAATCAAAGCATCATGGCCATAGGCTAGCAGGCAGATTTGTTTTTTAATTTATTAAATAGAAAATTGAGAGTTAGTCAAGATGTGATTTAAGTACAATTAGATGTAAAAGCAGTCTTCAGGTTAAGAACATCCAACTTAAGGAAAAACCCTTCCTATTATTGGTAGCACATTGATTAAAGTGCTGTATTGCAGGCAAACTCTGCCTACATTGGTTGGGCTAATATGCAAATAATATTGAAAGCCAACGGAAATTGGACTACTCCTCAGCTAAATGAGCAAATCTGTTACTTTCAGTTTCTCATCTTCTTATATGAAACTCATTATATCCAATTTCAGCATCAATTTCTGAACAGTTCACAAATAGCACTAACATTTGTATGCATGTCTAGTAAACAGTATTTTCCTCATTTCAGAGTGTATTTTGAAGATATTTTTAATTAATACACACTTTTTAAAATTTGAAAACTATCACCAAACTCACAGAAATATAAATGCTGAAGGAAAACTATTTGATTAAGAGAGAATTAGAAGAATTTAAACAAAAAGGTGAGTTAACCCAATTCTAGTGTTGACCCGAATTTTGTGGGGCAATCCATTCTGGAACACCTCTTCCCCACAAAGAATTTTGTAGCTCTTGGTTTGCAGCCAACCAGTGGCCTTCTGGGTACAAGAACACACGGATGCTGGCATTGTGTTAAGTTGTAGGAATTTATTTTAAATAACCTACAGTTGATTAAAAGGGAATTCATGATAAAAATAGAAGATACTTGTCAAGGAGAGACTGCGGGGAAACTTGCCTTTGCACCACACTAAGCTAACAATACTTCTAAAACTAATGGATTATAGCAAAAAAGGGTTCACATTAGAATTCTGCTTTATTTTTTTATTATTTTTTGTACACAATTACAAAAGAAAAAAATAAAAGCCCTAAATCTTGATTTTTTTTTCTTTTCTGGACCAAAGCTCACTTCCCTCAAAATTTTATTGACCTGTGAAAGTTCTTTTTACACAATAAAATCTTTCAAGTAAAAGAGAGCAGAAAGGCTTTTTTATTAAAAAAAAAAAGTGGAGGGGAGAAAAAAAATCTGCCATAGGAAAAACAAAACAAAACCCACAAATGTGGATATTTCTCATATATATATCTATACATATATATATATATAATGTACTCAGAACAAAGTATGATGGGAATACATTTTGTCACAAATTTGTTTGTACTCATAATCTATTAACCCTCCCCAGCCCTTTCCCTCCTATCTTCGGCAAATCTACATGATCTTTAAGATCAAGAAGAAAAAAAAAGTTTAAATATTTTAAAATAATTAAAAGTACTAAAAATTCACATTAACAAAAAAAGTAACACTCAAGTCAGGAAGGATCTTCCCATCATGCTTTGCTTTGAAGAGATGTTGCATTTTTAATTCTAGGTTTCATTACCATGATGGCGACAAGTAAAAATGAAAACAACAGGGTGTTTCCAGGACCATTGTGGCCAAAACCAGTGTGCTAAGGGCTTCAGTTGTGTTAAATTAATGAGGGTGGGGTGGGGAGAAATTAAGGAGTCCATTTTCTATTAAAATATAGAAGTTATTGCAAAACCCTAACTGTAAAAACATATCAATATCTCATTGGATTCTGTATACAGTAGATAATGATTTCCAAGCTCTTCAATGTAATGGCAAATTTGTCAGGTAGAACATTAACAAATTCCTCCATTCACTTGTCCTTACTGTACTCCAGAGATAAAACACAACCATACAGCTAGAATTTAGGTCTCTGAAACAGATTTAAATAAGTTGTCCATAGGACAACTGTCTTGGCTCCTCTACAATATTTCCAGGCATATCTTTACTCAAAGATGTTGGGTATTTCATCACTCACTTTCCCCTCTGACACCCCCCCGCCCCCCAATATAAAGAACAAGTAAGGCTCACAGTTTATCAATCTCCCTAAAATCAGGCTACTTTCTTCCATAAAATCCAGCCCATTAAAATCACATTAAAACTCGTAGTCGTCATCTGCCATGTCAATTGCCCAGGCAAATTTCTCTCGCTGAGTTTTATTATATATTTTCTCTATCGGTATTCCAAATTTCTTGCACCTTAAAAATGGAAAGGGGGTGGGGGGTGGAGAGAGAAAGAGAGAGGGAAATCAGAAACAGTTGATGACAACAAAAAACAAGTACTGTACTCTCAAAACAAGTCAAAATTTCAGAGATACATTTTCCAAATCAATAATATATACATGACTTGATCATGTCTAATACCAATTCTTAAAATCTTGCCTGAAATCTTAGGGGACACTGTAAAATAGGCATTCATAGACAGTAGGAGCAAAAGCTTCTAATTATGCTTTAAACTGTAATATTTAAGATATACATGGGCAAATTTATGACTTGTTGCTAAACCCTCTCATTATTAACTGTAATTAACTGTAGATCACTAGAGGATACTTCTATACCTGTAGAGGTATCTATTCCCATACCTAAACTACTGTGTGATTTTAAATTTTATAAACCTGCATATAATAAATTGCAACACACACACAGAGGAAAAAGGCTATTAAATTTAGAAAGCAAGTGTGACCAAATCCCTATCCTTATGTTCAATGTAGCATTTTCCATTTTTAAAAATTTTATAAGAATCACCCACATAATGGGTGATAAGTTAATAACTGGTATTATTTATAGGTAACTTATTTATACTTTTTCTGTTTTAAGGATGTACGCTGCCTAAAATGTTTGAAGAAGTACAAACAGATGCATCGAACAATATTCTAGTGGTGCTTAGGCAGCATCATATTCTTAAACTGGGAATTTGGCTTTATGTTGGGGCACACAGAAACTTTAATCCAGTTGTAAGTAAGTTCTAAGTAAGTAAGTAACTTACTTAGTTACTGGACTATTATGAGTTTCATCCAGTCTATGACTAAAAAAACCTCAAGGGCATCATTCAATTACCTTCTTTTCATACCATAATATGAAGCATTTTTTTTCTTCAGAATAAGTAAATACACTTGTTTGACTCACCTTCTTTTCTCCTGAACTTATTTTGAGCTTTACAAGGTTCCCACAGTTAAGGGCAATACTAATGGCATTCTTTTGTGCAAACAAGATATTTAGTTTGATAGACAATTTTTGACTAGATGTAGAGCATTTCTTTGAGTATTTTGGCACAATGAAAGACACCCCACCAACTAAAAGTCTTTGCTTTAAGATGCTTCTTTTGTCCCTAGAAGAAAATGTTCACCCAAATTCTACTTCCCAGAATCTTATTTTGCTCCTACCAGATGCAGGCTTCATACAGATTGAAGTTTATCTGCATCAGTCTTTTGAACTGTCTTGGAAAGCCAAATATGAACAAAAGCAAACAAGACCTTCACACCCATGAAACATAAGCCTAATTTACTTCAAAATATTATCCTCCTTTCTCAAACAAGAACTTACCAAGCAACAGAAATTCTAGGATCCAGATAATTTAATTTGGAGGTACCCAAGGCTATTTGCTTGTTTTCCTCTCTGTCTGTTGCTTGAACTTCCAGCTTCATCAGCTGTTCCTCCACCCTTTGTACAGCCTTTTTCTTAGTTTCCACAGTCCTGTAAAAGATGAGAAGTAATAAATAAGAGGTGAGAACATTAACTTTTTGAAATATATTTTATTAAGAGGAATTAGGTATCCATGCAGGAAAAAAAATCCCTCAAGTGGACTGCTAAGCACATGCTAAGTTTACTCTTGTGCAGATCTGAGAAGGGATTATCGTCATTTCCCTGTATTAGAAGTAAAATGCTTAACAATGCTTATTTCCCATGGTCTCCAAAGTTTACGGTAGGTCAGGACTATGTCCCTTATATAGATACAACGGGCAGATAAGATGATTTATCCAAAGTGGCCCAGAAAGACCTTGGTTGGGAAGGAAATTGAATCAAAGGCCTTCTGGGCTTCATTCCAACTAATGTCCATGTAAAAGTTCCAGCTTTTGCAGGATGCTTAAACTGCAGACACTAGGAAGACCATGGCTATTGCTTTAATTTGTTCTTTTGTATAGATTTTTAAAACTGAGAATATGTATAACTGATCTTAATATGATAGCTAAAGCAAGGAATAATGAATTATCTTGCTATAGATAAAATGTTACTCATAATCTGATTAGCCAATTCTGATGTATGTTTTTGAACAGTACAGATATGAGGGAAATCTGCCCAGCGAGGGCAATGTGTATTACAGATTTCTTGGAGTCATGAGAAATCTATGTGTTACTAAAAATTGATGTCTATAACCTTCAATTGGGTGAAATAGGTTTTGAACCAACGGACCTCAAATGGGCTAACCCACAATTCTATGTCCAAAATCCAGGAGCCATAACTTGAAATTTGACAGATTTGTGGCCACTTCAGTGCTGCTGCACTACCATGTTGCTGTCTGAAGATTTAATAGACTGATTCTATCCTAGCCCTGCCTAGCCTGGGTAGACTGATCCTACCATCAGCCACCAGAGTTATGGTCAGTAGTGATCAAGCTGTTGGGAAGTTGGAGGTAGCTACCACTGTCACTTATTTTTTTGCCCACCCATGGTCATTCTATTTCTGTTTAGGTAAAGAATATCTCTGAAACAATGACTCAACAAGTCAGATGTCTAGTATACCCTAAAGTTGAAGCATCTTTCCAGATATACCTGGACATCTTTCTACTTGGTATAAGAAGGCTGAAATGCTGCTGGCTCAAATGTGCAGGATAGTTGCCAGTGATAACTTTTCATGTCTTGTGTATCCAAGTATTTATTTGAACAGTCCTATGTCAGTGTTCACTGCCCTTGCGTTCAGAACCATATAAAGAAAGGAGAAAGCCTATTCTCTAGCAGTTTAACACTGTCATATCCCATTGCTTAACAATATTGCCCTTTACACATATGAAGACAAAGCTGTCTTTAATAAGCTCTTCACATAGCTAGGGTGGCCAGATGAAGGGATAAAACTCTGTAACATCTCCCAACTGAAGTTATGTCTTTTAAATTTCCTCTACTACTCAAGGATTAAAAATGCAAGATTTAATTTGATTTCCCATGATTTGGTGAAAGGGCCTTCCAAATTATTGTGATAACAATCACATTTACTAGCTTTCCTAGCTTAGGAAATCCTAGTCTTCAGAGCGGTGATGTTTGCTGAAAAGAGGGTCAGAAAGCTACCGTGTTTCCCCCAAAACAAGACAGGGTCTTATTTTCTTTTGACCCCCGAAATAAGCACCTGGCCTTATTTTCAGGGAGATCTTATTATTTTTGAGGTGCAGGAGGTGGAGAGCATAGTCACCTCATGGTTGCTGCCGGGTTGCAATATTTTCAGGGAGGGTTTTTAGAGCATGTGATCAAAAGCCCAATTGGGCTTATTATCCAGGGAGGTCTTATTTTCGGGGAAACAAGGTAGCAAATGTCATAGTTTGGAAGACTAGAAATCTTTCTAACCTTCAAAGGGATGATGTTCACTAGCTTTCCAGTGCTCTTCCGTGTGTGGAAAAAACCACCTCTGCAGGGAAGTTACTTCCAGAAAGCTAACTTTTCAAGTTTCAAGACAATATATGCACAAATTCAATAAATGTGATACATAGAGGACGTAAGAAATCTTAGGAAATGGAAGGACTGAACATTGCTATTCCAAAGGCAATAATACCAACATAAATATATTTTAAAAAACCCAACTAGGAGCTTTTTGAGAGTAGGAGGAATCTATAAGATAAAAGCAAAACATGAGAGTTAACTACAGACTTCTACTTGATATCTTGCCTACAAAACCTTTTACATGTACAGTGCTGGGAACAGATGTAAAAGAGCAGGGCAACCTGTATGAATTTATTCAGAAGGAAGACTTCTTGCTCAGATCAATAGGCACAAAATTGCAGGCCAAGATCTGAAACAGCACATTCAAAAGCTGAATAAATATTCAAGTAACAGACATTTTAAAAGATCTTTCACTTGGGGTCAATATGAAATAAGTAAATGTGGCAGCGTCAGAGCAGTCAGACTTACTTTTTAGACTTCTCATCCCTTCGGATCTTGGCATCAGCTTTGGCGCTTTTTAGTTCTCTCTTGGCATCAGCCAACTGATCCTTCTTGGCATCAATCTAGATCATGCAAACAGATAAATCATAGTATAGATATGGGAAGGAATTACAACTGAAAAGCTGAAACATTTAGACAACTATTTTTTAAAGGCTCTACTTTCTGATTCTGTAACAGAATATCTAGAAGAAAATAAAACTCTCAAGAATCCATCTTATATGTCATGAATAATAAAGCCTGATATTTATTTGTTTTATTTTTGAAATTTGAAAAGATATTTGGAGAAGAGCACAATTAATAGCTGTTTACAGTACCCTAAAGTGGATAAACTATTATTTTTTCATGGGCAGAAATGGTAATGGTTTTATTTGCAATGAATCTAGATTTTATAATAGTGTGGAGGGGATGCAAAATTGCAATAGGCTCTTGGGGGGCTTATACAGTTCGACTATAGCAGATAACATGGATAGCAAAATTCTAAGTCTTATGATGCTCATTAAACTAGAGAAATGTTTTAATAGTTAAAGTGCCAGGTTAGAAACCAGGAGACTGTAAGTTCTAGTCCTGCCTTATGCATGAAAAGGGCTGGGGCACTTTGGGCCAGTCACTCACTCTCTTAGCCTACAATGTCAGGCTCTGGCAACAAGTTGGTTGATCAATTTCTATCAAACAATGAATCAACACTCAGTTTATCTGAAAAAGCAGACACTGCACTTGCTAAAAAAAGTTAAGAAAAAAAAAGAATGTATCATCAGCTACCAAGGTATCCCAGTAAACATTAAAACAGTTAAAACTGCAATTAAAATAATCAGGTAAACAATACAATTAATAATTAAAATGACTAACTCCATAGAAAAATATGTGCTTTAAATGGCTCTTTAAAAAGCTAATATTAAGTCCCTTAACTTTCATGCAGTGCATTCCAAAGAGCTGGAGCAGCAACTCTCCCCTTCCCAAAGGCTCAGCCTCAGGTCACTGCTAAACAAGCTCACAAGCAGTGTATCTCTTCAAATGGTATCAATAAACACGGGGTATTCTCTCGGATAGCCTGGATCTAAGCCATTTCTGGCATTAAAGGTAACTATCATTTCGATCATTTTTGTCCAGAAACAAATTGAGGGTGCAGCACTTTATATCAGTTCTGGCATCAGTATAAAAATAACAGTCTCTTTGCATTCTTCCCAAGACAACCTGACTACTGAGTTCTTAATCAAACACAAGGGTAACCCACATGGAACACATTATTATAGACTATCAGCACCCCTACCACAATTTTAAAGTCATCATTATCCAGACAAGGACATAGTTGGTATATCAATCAAATGTGCTACAAGGTACCAGTGGCCATTGCCTTAATCTGGGAAAGTAGATCTGCATCAGAGGCATCATGAACTGTCCTCCTTCCAGGCAGACCAAGCAAATTATCTGGAATTATGGCCCCTCACAATGAGCATCTCCCTCTTGTTTTAATCAAAGAAGAGAACAAAATTCTACAGATTTCACCTTGGGAGGGGAGGAGCCAGGTTTCTAAACACTACATTTAAGACACTTATATATACTTTTTAGAATTAAAAGACTTTGGACGCCATCAAAATCTAATGTCATCATACAGAATAAATAATTCTGATTGTAGCTGAAGATGACTCTTTAGTTTCTGCTTAAATAGTAGAAAAGAACTAATCCTCCAAGGAAGCACAGTTATACTGTCAAACAGCTGTTACCATTTCCCCCCACTTCAAAATAACAATTTTCTTAAAATGTCAGCTTATTAATGCCAACTTTTGCCTCCTGGAGCTACAGAGCAAAAACTGCTCCATTTGTTACATGATAACTGAAATCTGAGTCTTATACCTCAAACTGCTCCTGAGGGTGGTGATTTCTTTGTTAAATGGTATACAATGATTTCACAAAGGTATGATCAGTAAATTAGTGAAACCGGTAACATTTATAATTATATATAATAATGGCACGCACACATACACACATAAATAATTAACTGCCTTTCCCTGAGCCAGAATACCTCTTACATCTAAAATGACAATGTCCTGAGAACCAAACGCATTTTCTCTATATTGCTGTTGCTATTACAAATCAACTCACTGTTCAATGAATGTCTCATGCTGGTCGAATACAGACTGGGAATCTTTTTAAAAAAGTCTACCAATCTAGGGCTGAAAGAGCGACTTGGCCCATTAGGGTGGGCTTCCATGCCTGAGAGAGGACTGAATCTTCCTGCTTCTAATTCAGCTCCTTAACTACTACACATATTCTTAATGTATACTGTTGTGGCCAGCAGGAGCCGTTGGAGCTGCCACCAGACTCCAACAGCGAGGGTCCCTATGAGTCGGCTCTGGAGGATGTGGAGGACCCTGGACAGGGTTCTGACTCCGAGCAGGGATCAGAGAGGCTGGTTGGCCACCAGGAGGCGCCTGAGGCATGGAGCAGTGGTGAAAGCCAAAGAGAGTGTGCTCCTGACGTCATGCCGTGGAGCAGTAAGGAGGAGACAAGGGAGTCGTTTCTGGATGCCCGGCACCGGAGAGCTATGCAGTTACAAAAGATGATTGGACTCAAGTGATCGTAATCAGGCTCCTCTCAAGGCTATTTAAGGAAGGACTTTCCGAAAGCTGTTTTTGCAGGAATCAACTTATCATGAGAGTTGGAGACGCTCTCAAATGTGTGTCATACCTCGGCAGGCTGGATTGCTGCCAAGGTGTTATCTGTACCTCGGCAGGCTGGGTTGCTGCCAGGGTGTAATCTGTACCTGGATTGCTGCCAAGCTTTAAACTGTGTGTAAATAAAACATCTTGCAGAGACTTTGTTTTGGAGTGCTTTGGTATACGAGAAGGGGGGTCAGAACATATACCTAATTTCTTTTGCTTTTACTATCTCTTATTTCTGTTTTTCAGAGTTAAAATTTACAGACACAGAGATACCACAGATTTTAGAATGGCTGAATATGATGATCTTGCACACAAAGAAGGTATTTCTGTGACAAAACCAAATAGAATACAGACAGGGAAGTCTGTAAAAACAAACCCAAGCAATTTGTGGAGTACTTTGAGAAGTATGACAAGAGAGTTAATAGAGGTTAATTAACCATAGTTCATCTTTTAACTAAAAACGTAGCAGTCAAATTACCTTGGTCTGTAAATTCATCATGGATTTTTCAAAGGTTTTTGGAGGTGCCCTCTGGTGGTTGCAAAGAATAGCAACCGCTCTGTTGGCACGATTGTAAGACAGGATCTTTGCTGGGACGTTATCATCCGCTGGAAGAATTCAAAAGATACACATTTCTTTCTATATAGCAAGATGAACATTTATGAAAAGCTAACTTCCAACAACTGAAAAAGAATGTCAGGGAGCCTTGAGCACATATAGCAGTTGTGTCCCTAATTATGAAGGCCAGAAGTTACTATATACAGTCTTAAAAAAAACTGAAGTGTGTATTGCAATTAACATAGAAAAGATGAGACAGGCTATTTCAAAGATACTTACGGGTTGTGAGTTCCTTCAGTTGTTGCTGTAGCGTAATAGAGGCATTATATGTTCGGAATACCTTAGCTGTCAGCCCTTCCATAAGATCTTGAAGATGCTTATTTAAAATGCTAGTCTGGAAGATGGGAAGGGAAGGGAGGAAAAAATTATATACCAATTCAACAAATGGTAAAGAATATAAACAAATTTAACTGAGAAATGCAAACCACAGAAACAGTAATTTTATCCCAAACAAGAGTAGCTATAAAGTTGAGGCATTTTGTACAATGGCTTGCATTCTTTTTCATATGATCCAGATATTTTCATTAATTTATTCTTATTCAACCTGGTCTTACAACCATTTCAAATAAGGGGAGTGGCGGACCTAAAAGCAGAGGATGACTCCTCTACTTTTGCTTCCTTTCTACTCAGTTGGATAATTGCTGATGTCTGTGTGATATTAACATGATGGCTATTAAATGTAAGGAGATAGTGGAAATGAATAAAATGCATGACAGCCACAGCAATATTTCCTTAAATTTTAAAGGAAAGATAAATAACCAAAGTTCTTTATACTACTGCATCTTCTATCTGATTATTCAAATGCATTATAAAACAGTTTAAAGGATATAAATACGATAGTTTTGATTTTTGGAAAGCTCTTTAAAGGAGTTAATTAAAACAAAGTAATTCATTTTATTTTTTTCTCTCACTGCTGACAAATTAGCTGTATGGACTTTTGTACTATCTGAGCTTAGTTGTTTTCTTGCACACATTTCATTATCAAACTAGTTAACTTCACCAGAGCTGATGTTAGTGTTGATGTTGCCTAGTTTGGTAAGGAAATGTCTGCAAGAAAATAACAAACCCAGAAAACACCAAGGACCCACAGTTCAACCCTGAGCTACAAATATTCTTTTCTAAATTACCTGATCCAATGACAGATATACTTTCATTTGCCAATGTTTTGTAAAATAAATCTTGGCTACTAACAATATAATGCTAATGCATACTGGGGCAGTTCTGTATCTTTTATTAAATACAAAATTACATCTTTTAAAAGCTTTTTTTAACCCATCATTTTTTATAAATAATTCAAAGTGGTGAACATATTTATTACTCCTTCCTCCTATTTTTCCCACAACAATAACCCTGTGGAGTGAAGTTAAGCTGAAAGAGGGTGATTGGCCCAAAGTCATCCAGCTGCCTTTCATGCCTAAGGCAAGACTAGAACTCATAGTCTTCTGGTTTCTAGCTTGGTGCCTTAACCACTAGATCAAACTGGGTCTCTTATTCCAAGCCATAGCAGAACTACCAATAGGCATTAATTTCACAGAAGAAAATTTAAGAAACATCCTTTGATGCTTACAGTGGTTCATACAGCTTTTAAATGTAAGAAGATACTCACATTAAGCCTATCAAATAAATCATCTTCTGGCTGCTTATTTTCCATGAATAACTGAAGATTCTTAAATACCTGAAAAGTAATCACAAAGGACAGAAACATGAAGCAAAGAAACAGGCATGTTACCGGTGTGTTCCAGATCCCGTTCCAACCGGTGCGCGTGCATGCATCTTACTGCCTCCATGAGCCTCAGCTGCTCAGCAGAGTGTTGTGCAGACACTGTACGCACTCTGCGCGTAAGCACCGAAGACTTAAGACTGGTAAAGAGCTTGGGTGGACAGGTGGGCCTTTCGGAGCACCGTACTGGTACGGTATCTGTACCGGGGCATACCGATTGCAACCCACCTTTGCATGTTACTTTCCTCACTATATTACCTGATACCATATTAAAATGGTTTCTGGACACACAGTTTGCTAAGTTATGAATGACATGGACTGTTTGGTTTTGGCTACAAGTGCAAACTCAAGTACTGTGGTTTGTAAACCAAGATTGATGGCCTAATGTGTACAACCAACCATGGCTATGCAAACCATAACCAGATGTGGCATCAGATTTTACTTGAGTCCCTTTATCTGCAGTGTGCTACTTATGTTTGTAATATGTAACAAAAGTCAGGTGGCTATTCATTCACTGTTAATAAATTTCCTAGATTTACAACAGAATTCTAAAGATGAATCAATGTATTGAAGCCCATTTTCTATGAGAGCAGATAAAAGCATTTATTTTTACTTGGTAATAAAATAAAGAGTGGGTAAACATAAGGAATGTAAGTGTTTTTGAAATTAAAAATACTAAAGGTAGGAATAGTGAAGAATGTCAATGATTATGACTGCAAATCAATTATTATTCATGCTTAATAGAAAAACAAATGTGGATTTTATTATCAGCATTTGCTGGAGACAAAGCAGAACAAAGTGAATCTGCCTCTGGGACTTTTGAGGATTTCCAAAAACACAAAGCTATAGCACTATGGATGCTGAACTTGATGATACATTGATTCAATCAAATGGAATGAATACTTGAAGAGCAACCAAAAGATAAAGGAGATTTAAAAGATAAAGTTACTCAGCTTGTGGATTTATTTAGTAGAGTCCCTTACCCTTTTCTCAACAGGTACTTTGTTATAGTATCTTATGGAGTCTTTTCCAAGGAAATCAAATTCTACTACATATTCTTGACCATCTAATTCTGGATGCAAATTAATATGCTCCACACGGAGGGAGCAACAGCCCACTGTGTCAGCAGTCTCCCCTTCTTCTTTCTCATTGCCAGCTCTCAGAGCAAGCTACAAATATTGAATAGTGAGACAGAAAAAATAGAGGTCAGTTTAAACAGATGAAAACATTTTAATCATGTAATTGATCAGTAGGAAATTATGCCACTAAGCTAAGAAGCTATTTATTTGAAATTCCAGGATGAGATTTGAGGTATCTTCAAATTCACTAGAAGGATTACATTAATTTAAAAGTTATGCATATTTAGACTACTTGGATCCATGGGTATATGCACTTTAGATAAACTGACATGAAAACTGATGTAAATAAGAGAAGCACAACATGGGGTTACTAGCAGAGATGCTTCTACTCTGTTTTTCATTCTTTAATACCAGAGCTGCTATTGCAGAATATTCTATACACCTCTGCCCCTGCAAAACAAAAAGCCAAATTTGTGCAGGTACATTCTAGGAAAGTAGGCAGAGCTTTATCTGAACAGTCAATTTGTTGTGTTTGTGTCCATTTAAATTCCTTCCTGTCATTCTTCAAGGATTTCTCAAATACCTGTTATACCTCATTCATGTCAACATTTGATTCAGGAGTTCTGTTTATTTACACCAAAAAGAATCTGTAAAAGTCAGAATCTCACTTTATCAATGAAGTACAATGCCACAGCCCTTTGCCGCACTTTCATCTCTTTGGATTTCCAGTCTTCTCGATATTGGTTTCGAATCCTATCTACGCATTTCTTCAATCTCCGCGCTGTCTCGTATTTCTGCCAGTCTTTCTCACCCTGCCAAGAAAATCACAGGGAACGTGATGAGTTGCTCAAGTATAGCAGGGCTCTTATTTAGAGAGGGGATACAATTTTTCATTTAATTTGATCAGATATGACCTAATTTTTGACTGACACTTTTTTAAAATATTGTTTTTTATTTTCAAAGCAAACACAACACATAAAATCTTCCTTCTTTACATACTGTAGAAAGTGTATCAGTTGGTTACAAAAAGGCTTATGTGCATCTCTTCCACAGTCATCAAGCATAATTCATATTAACTCAAGTATTTTAACTCAGATATTTATACATGTTACCATCATACCACCTCCATTTTCATTTGACTATAATTGTTTAAACGTCCTTCATCATAAAATATACCAAGATTTAATACATAACCACATACTGGCATTTCATTTACTATTTCCAAAATCCTCCAATAACGCTGAATCCTTATGTCCTATTCTAGCTAAACATCCATAATATTTAATAACAAAATTTTCTAATCCTCCTTTCCAAATCACTGTTTACAATTGACATCCAGTTTCCTTATGATGTACCCATACATATATATATACACGTTATCATTATAACGAAGTGTATGTATGTATGTATGTATGTATGTATGTATGTAGGAGGAGCCAAAGTCGGGACGATACGGACGTGCAGTCTCGATGCTCCCAGACCGCAGCCGATACTTTTGCCACTAGGTGGTCCAATCGGACCTAAACCGTCCCGCAGAGACGGTGAACAGGAAGAATATGTCTTGCTGATCTCAAGTACATCGCAAAGTCCCTGATCGATCGAAGAGAAGTTTTCAAGCCAGCGACAAAAAATCCAGCCATTAGGCTGATGAAGTTCAGGGTGGCTCCAAAACGGAAGGATACAGAAAGAGAAAGTGTTTCCAGCTGGTGAGGATTTTTTACAGTTTTAAAAGAGACTGCCTATAAAAAACTTAAAATTAATTTAAATTGGAGAACAGAAGAAATAAGCGGCGGAATTAAGTTTGGAATGGTTTTGGACAGTGGGTTATCCTACTTTTTAAATGCTATGTTCATAGATGGAATTTATGCAAGTCTTTTAAAATGAATGGATTAAGTTTTCTTCTATTTTTTTTCTTTTATTATTCTTTGTAACCTATAGACTAAAATTCTCCTTTCATTACTGTGGATGTTCTTCTAACTCATTCAAGAATCGGACTTTTTTTTAAACTTGAAATACAAAAAAGATACAAAAAGAAACAAAGAAAATTGCAACAATAACACTGCTACTTGGAGGCTGGAGGTTTGTGTATTGGAAACGAAACACTCTTACTTTTCTCACTGATTATCCTGGCTTGACACTCCAAGGTCTCACTGCTTGTTTATAGAGAGTGATAAGAAGAAAAGCATACAGATGTCCCTTTGAAGTATATCTTTAACCAGAGAAAAGTGAAAATAAAACTTTATTGTGAATCTATGCTTAATATTGTTAAAACCTTCCAAGCTAGATTGACACTTCTGATTTTAGAAGGGAAAAGCAATTTAAAACACCATTTAAGATTTTTTTAAAAAAATGAATAAATAAAGAAGTCCGGTTTAGATCTTCAGATATGCAGTATATCTTTCCCCAAAAGCATATTAGTCATGACAGAAATAGTCTAGACAAAAAAAATTACCTTGATTCTAGAGCTGGGGTTCAACATGATGTACTTAATAGATCCTTGAATATTCTCAGTCCATGATACCAGCCAGGTTACTTTGTTATCATACCGAACCTCTTTCCATTTATGACCAGCAGGAGGTGGAGGGATTTTAGAATCCCTAGGCAGGAAAAACACAAAGACGTTTCAAAACAGGAAAATTCATAAGGAAGCCATAGATATCAGCAAGCAAATTAATTATTCAGAAAATTCAGGCAATGAATAGTGGCATCATAACAACAACTACAGAATGATACACTATTTATGACATTTTATTTATTTATGCCCTGCTTTTATTATTTTTATGTCAGTAACATGCCTAATACTTCCTCCTATTTTCCACACAACCAACAACCCTGCGAAGTAGCTAGGCTGACACAGTGACTGGCCCAAAGTCACCTAACTCGCTTTAATGCCTAAGGGGGCTTAAAACTCAGGGTCTCTTAGTTTCCAGCCTGGTGCCTTAACCATTAGACCAAACTGGCTTATTATTATGGGTAGTCACAGAGTTGACATTTTTATCTCCTTTTAGAGTCCTTTCCAAGGACCTAGGATGGGCAGATATTGTTGCCTGATTATTAATACTATTGTTATGAGTATTTCATTCAATTTTTTTGGTTGCCACTCGCAACTCTAGATGAATAACATCATTTGTAGACTTTAATGTCTAATAATCAGACAAGCTTGAACTGTGAATCTCAATTTTATACGTTCATGACTAGATTTTATAAATGAGAATGTATTCTGAGCAAAACTGACAGGCAGGGCTTATAAATAGCACAAAGCCACTAATGTGGTCAATTTGTTTTTGCTTTCCTGTGACATGTGGATTTATCCATTATGGCAACTCTCTAAGTAAATCTGGTCACTTGTTCAACAAGCCAATAAAAAAGGATAAGAAGATAGATCACTTTGTCCTTCTTTGCCTAACTATCATTATTTCCCTCAGTAAGATTGAATTATAAATTTAAAAACCCTCAGATGTTAAATAGTACATTACACTATGATGTTTCGAAGACAGTAAATCAAATGATGTTGAAGTCAGGTTCACAATGACTTTGTCCTCTATTATGCCTTGTTTTGCTCCATGCCCAATGCTACCCATTCCTATCCTCCAATCCTTTAAATTTGTTAAATTCTGGATAAAATGCTGCTCCTCAGACATAAACCTGCCAATGATTTTTCCAAAGTTTTTCTGCATTGTGGCTAGGCTGTTGTTCGGCCTTAGACTGCATTAGGTCTTGAATCAAAGTTTCCAACAGATCAAACCCTGTCAGTATCTTGAGTATGAAAAAATCATATTTTTATGCTAATACAGAAATTTAATTTGGGCTTGTCATGCTATCTACATGGCCTAGGAAAAATGTCTATCTTGGGAAAATATGACTGGCTCCCACTTTCCCAATATTTACGAAAAAGGCAAAACTGTGTCCCTTTTGATGAATTATACTAATTTTGTCTTGATTTTAGTGCTTATTTTAATTGTATAGATTTTTTTATTTTTGGGTATTTTTATAAGCTTTGTATATAGCAGCAGAAAGGCAGTTTGCATATTAGAACAATAACTTCCTATGTGTTGTGTCCAAATATAAGCTGATCTAAATTTTCTACAGGAAAAAAGATATAAATATAGCCACTTGCAATTGCCATTTACAAAGCTGACCTGAGCATGACTTACCGTATTTTTGGGAGTATAAGACGCAGCAAGGTTTTGAAGAGGCAAATTAAAAAAAAAAAGTTTTTGCACTCTGCAAACCTCCCCAAAACGGGCCCATTTTTTTTCAAAAAGGGCATAAATAGCCCTTAGGAGGCTTGTAGAGTGCTGGGTGGTGGTGGTGGTGCAAAAATCATTTCTGCCCTCCCGTCCCCAGGAGCTCTCTGAAAGCCTCCTACAAGCTATGCACAGCCATTTTGGTGAAGGGCAGGGTTTCGGGAGGCAAAAAATGCTGTATTCAGTGTATAAGACACAGATTTTCAGCCTCTTTTTTGAGGGAAAAAGGTGCGTCTTATACTCCGAAAAATACAGTACTTTAACACTTCACATTATATTAAAGGAAAACTATCCTTACATACTAATGACGTATTGTTTTGTGTATTTTGAACAATTGGCATTGCCTGATAAAATGTACTGGTTTTCCTCTTCTAGCAGAGGTTATAGATAGAACCAACTTGAGAGAGATGCTATTTGAGTGAAAAGCTGCTATTTAGCTGCTGTTCTCTCTAATCAGAACCCTTTCTAGAAATATGCAATATCTCCCATCCTCACTTGCTACAATTGATGATGATGTCTTCAGGCATTATTCGTCGCTTCAGCATGCCCATTTTGGGGTGGTTACCACGCCCTCTGAAGAGACCTGGAGGCTCAATCTTAAAGTTGGCAATTCTTTCCTTATGGTTATCCATGACACAATAACCATATTCTTTTAATAACCGCTCATTCTCTTCTTTAATTCTCTAGAGGAACACATACAAAGATGAAAAATTATAACATATCTAAAGCCGCTATATCAGTTATTCAGATCAAATAAATTAGCTGTTGTTTAGTGGATTCTCAGGCACAGGACTCTTAGTGTATGTGCAGTACAAGAATGCCATTTGGTCTATATATTATAGAAAGGGCATGAAAGTTGATCAGCAAGATCATTTGAGTGCTTTATGACCATAGTATGTACACTTACCTCAGGAAATTGCATACAGATCTACTAATAAGTGAATCACATTTAGTTCAGTAGGTTTGTTCAGATAAGTAGCTCATAGTGTGCCCTCATATACTAATCTAGGGCTAAACCTGAATGAACATAAATTTAGCATCATCTAAAATAAATTTCCCTCACTCTTGCCAGAAAGTTTCAGGTTTCCTTGTTCAAAACAAGAAGTGCTCTGCATAGTGCATCACAGGTGGCTCTGAAAAAATTGTTCAAACTACAGGTAAAGGACCCATATCCCATATCTTTATCCTTGACTCTCCTTAGCATCCCTTTTATTCGTAACAAGATACCTTTTATTCCTAACAAGATAATATATGATTCAATCATCAATCCGTAAGAAGGGCTTATCCTTTTATATATAATATAGAACCAGCTATTTCAGATAGTGTGCTTTTTAAAGTATCAGTTTATGTAGTGTCTGTCTTGCAACCATATTTCTGGACAGAAAATACTGGATAAAGATGAACAAAAGAAAAAGGTAAATACTAAAAAACACCAAAATAACAGTGCAGTAGCACATGAGGCTAAACACATAATCAATCATGTCAGACAAAACTACAATGATGGGCTTATCCAACCGACAGGTTCTACACCTGGGGAAACATCCAGATCTTCCAAAGATTTATGAAATGTCCACAAGATCATGGCCAAATGAATCTCAGGGGATATGTTATTCCAAAAAGCAGATGATGCTAAGGAGGCCTACCTCCTGGGTCTTTCTAGATGGCACTGCTTGACAGATGGTCTAAAAGCATTCCTACCCTTCCAGGTCTAATGGGCTGTGCAGAAACAATTGGGGAAAGGTAGTCTCACAAATAACCTGGACCAATGACATGAATGGTTTTTTAAGTGATAAAAAAGCACCTTCAGGTTTACCAGAAACTTATTGAGTGCCAGACAATTCATGGAATCATGTAACACAGGCATATTGTGGTATGCCAAGTGGTTTTTAAGGACAGCTCCTTAATGTACAGTGCATTACAGCAAGGCATAAGCAATGGAATGTTTCCTGGTTCAAAACAAGTCACAAGACCAATATGCACAAAAGCCTTTGGGGACATAATTACCATCTATTCCTTAAACAAGACCTGTGAGTCTAGGAGGACCTACAAATTGTGCATGATTTCTATCTGGTGTAGTGCAACCCCACCAAGAACTAAGTATAATGGAATAAAGACACTTATAAAATCTGATATACTGAGAACATGCAGTGTAGCTGAAGAGCATTCCAATTTTGACTTCTATTTTTAGAGCCTAATCCTAAGTAAAGATACCTGCTTTTCTTCCTTGGTCATTTGCTTTCTAGCTTCTGTTTGGGCTTTGAAATACTGACTCATATGACCAAAGTCACATTTGCTGAGGCTAGTAATGGTTCCCTTTTCTTCTGAAGTCATTTCCTGCAAGAAGAAAAACAGAAGTATTATTAGTTAAATGAAATAAATAAAACAAACGAATGTAGTGGTTTATTATATTTATATCTTGTCTTTCCTCCATGAACGAAACTCTGACTTGAATGTCAAAATAGAAGTAGGCATATAATAATAAAAACCAACATCGCTTTGGATATTTCTAAAAATCATGTTAATTTTAATAGCCAAAACTTTTTAAGAAAGCTAACAAGAAACAATTTTGCTGTCAGTAAAAAGCACCTAGATTCCTTCTAAATTGAACTACACTACTAAAAGACATGTGAAACCAGTGTTTTAGCTTTTATAAATGTAAGTTTTATAAACATATAAATGAAGCTGGATCCCATACTTTAAGGTTCTATTGGAGCAGAGTTCCTCAAACTTTCCGGCTTTATGGACCGGCAGGTGGGGTGGGAGGGGATGGTTCTGCATGAGCTGTGAGCAAAATGAAATGTGCGTATGCCCACTGCTTGTGGTAGTGGGGGGGTGGACACACATGTTCACCTGCCACTTCCATGGCCCTGTTCCCAATGGCTCAAAGTCTGGTAGTGGGCTGTGGCCAGGGGGTTGGGCACCCCTGCGTTAGAGAGAATTTTTGATTTATCAAGGGAGAGACGTTTGTAAATGTTCGTATTTTTAAAGGGACAAAGAAGCCCAGCACAAACTATCTTTTCCTAAAAGGCTGAACATTCATACCTTTCTCCAGTCTTTAAAGAAGTTTTTCCTGAAGATATCCTTTGTAGTGTACTCATGATCAAGCATTTTTGCAAAGAAAGTTGCAACCTCTTCTGCTTTGGGACTGAGTTTCATGACTTTACCTGCACAAAGAAAGTAGGCATGAAATAACAAGGCAACATTCTAACGATATTCAAGCTTCCAGCTACTCTTAGAAAAGATCCAGAGGCACACTTACCAGCAGATAAACAGTGCAAGCAGAATAACCACCCTGAAAACAAGCTATTTTGTTTCAAAGGAAAATGACAAATGTCTTCAGTTTTATTCCCAATTCTATAATGGTTGGTGTGACCTCAGAATGGGTCACTAGTTAGTCAAGTCCAGCTGAGAAGCAGAAAAAACATATTGTGAGGTGATCTGGGATTGATTTGAAGTGCACAGAATTCTTTGTGAGATTAGCTGCATCACTGCCCCGCTGGCTTGGTGAAAGCCAGCAAGGTGGCATTGGAGGCTAGTTGAAAATAGTAATTCACGTATTCTTGGAAAGGGGGTTGATTCCATTGGCTATGAAAGAGAAGCCGTCCCTTGACCACCCTGTACTGGATAATTATCGATCTTCAACCTTCCTTTTTTTGTTTTAGAGAAAGCTGTCAAGCTGTAATAGAATGTGTGGATGACCTTGGGGCAGAAGAAAAGAGATGCTGCCTAGGAAACAATCAGATGAGAGAGGCAGGAGCCCCCAGTGGTTAACAATCAGAGAAAGAAACTTAGGAAGGACCCACCATAACAAATCAATTTGTTAAAAGTGGGAAGTTTGTATTTTCAGATTTGCAAGATTGATGTCAGCTCTCCCAGGTAAGCTAGACAAGAGACACGAATGTAAGGCTACATTAACAGAATCTTGTAAGGCTGAAAGTACAAACTTCTCACCTCTACTTTTAACTACTTGATACCACTTGTGTTCTTGGTTCTTAGAATAGAATAACAGAGTTGGAAGGGATGTTGGAAGTCTTCTAGTCCAACCCCCTGCTTAGGCAGAAAACCCTATACCACTTCAGACAAATGGTTATCCAACATCTTCTTAAAGACTTCCAGTGTTGGAAAATTCACAACTTCTGGAGGCAAGTTGTTCCACTGATTAATTGTCATGAAATTTCTCCTTAGTTCTAGTTGCTTCTCTCCTTGATTAGTTTCCACCCATTGCTTCTTGTCCTCCCCTTCCCTCTACTTTTTAGTTTTTTTCTAATCCTTGTTAATTTTAATCATTTTATATTTATTATTTTAATGCATTGTAAGTGGCCCATCATATAGATGTAATAAGTAAAAAATAAATAATAAAAGATACAATCCAACATGAGGAAATTTATCAGTTTTTCCTATTCTGGATTATTGGAATGCTTTCATTCCAGAAAAATATGAGAGTAAGAAATGGGCTGTATATTCATAACTACTTTAGAGCATCACACTAGACTAAGGACGTGTCAAACAGAAGAATATTGGTATTTCTAAATTCACCCGCGAAGAACGTGTTGTTTAAGGGCTGTCTTCTTCACATTTCAGCAATTTGTTACTGAACCATTTCCCCTTCACTCAAGAATATAATAGAAGCTCATCATGAAATCATAGATATGTGGAAAGGCAGCTTCTATATATATATCTATAGCTAAAAGGGTAAGCAATTGTTGCACTAATATACAGTACCTCCGATGTCTTTTTCCTATCCAATATGCCTAACACAGACTCAGGCTGCATAATTTGTCAGTATTCCACAGAAATAGCAAAAGAAAAAACAAATACTTTAGGTCATTTTTAAATATGTGATTCTTGAGAAATCCAGTTACACAAGTATAGTACTTCTACTTGTGTAATTATGAGACGGGGAGAAAGAAAACATTAAATCCTCTTGGATATGTTTGGCAGGAGGAAGGAAGAATTTCCTCTGAAAGTTTTAAGAATATTAGTCATACTAGGGGAAGCAGCTGAGAGTTTTCACAAGTTTGATGAAAATGCCTTGCCACCTTTGGTTTAGGCTCCTACGGTATCTTTCAAATGAATTCAAAGATAATTTAGTAACATAGCAGCTATTGTTGTTAATGTGTGTTGTTCTCTATTATAGATACTGAAGGACAGAAAAGTGAGGGTATGTTTTTCCCCCCAAATATACATAAATAGTCAGAAAAAGAGGAGGTGGTTTCTATTTAAAAAGCAAGTGTCCTTTCAGGCTACATTAGAAGCACACAGATATCAGTGCATGGAATACAAGGCAAAAGCTAACTCTGTTTTATTTGAGAATAAATAAAAGCAACTAAAACTATCCTCTTCTACCTCTCCTTAGAATCCTGCAAGGCCAGAAACAAGTGACCCAGGACACTAAAAATCTTTGTTAAAGGCAGAACATTAACATAAAGGCAGAACTGGCTGAGACAAAACTCTTGTGACAGACTTGCAAATTCATTTTCAGGTACTACTTTCATGTCATTCAATAATCTTACTTATCTTTCCATCAACCTCTACCCATTGATTTATTTATAGACCATCCGATTTCTAAACAACTCCACGTGGCTTACAAATAAAAAAGCAACATATAAAAGAATATAATTGCTAGAAAAACAAATGCCAAATCAAACCTAACCAGATCTCCGTAAATAATCTGCCTTCAAGACCTAGAAGAACAATGTTAATTTAAAGTTTAAAAATATTGTTTAATATCTCAAGAATAACAAAATTACAGGCATTAAAACACATCCATTTGCTATAATCTAATTTGATTTTTGATTGAAAATGTATTCTATGTGTATAAGAACACTGTACCCAGCTTTTACCTCCAATAACAATATTGAACACATCTATAGATTAAGAACAGGTCAAAAGTTTTGCCCATGAACTACAAGAGGATACAGGTAAAACACTGCCTTGCCCATGAAGCAGTTGCAACTTTCAGATTCCCCTAAACAATGGAAGGATATATAGACCCTAAATAGAGATTCTCATATCTCAAAAGTGGGGAGTAGTTAGTGTATAGGGCAAACAGGTAGGTAGACAGACTATGTCACTGAAAAATCACCTGGAAAAGGCTTGGATTAGCATACTAGTATATCTGTCATGGCTCTAGAATATTTGCTAGGGCCTACACACAAAAAGCACAACCCACACTTTAAAACTCTTTTTCAGCACATAAAGAGACAGCAATTGAATGACAATTCTTCAAGTCAAATGAGAATTTATTAAAAATAATAATCTTGGTGATACATTTTTGTCAGATTAAATATCACTTATATATTAAACAAAGTATAGTTTGAAAAAAACCCAATTTAATTATTAACAAAATAGTTATTTATTGGATTTGTTGCCCATCTTATTGCAAATGACTCTGGGCAGCTTCCAGCAGTAAAACATTAAAATCCTAACAGATAAATATCTTTTAAAGAATAAAAATAGAATTCCTAATCAAGGTAAAATATACTGTATATTTTAGACTATAAGATGTACCCCCCCCAAAGGTGGGTGGAAATTTTTTTGGGTGGGAGTGTGTTGGTGTGGTGCCAATCAGCTGTTCTAGATGGCAGGGATTGCTGCTGCTGCCTATCGCCGCCGATCGATGGGCGGCGACAAATGGGCCATGGCGGCAAACGGGCCAATTTATTTTTCTTGTTTTCCTCCTTTAAAGCTAATGTGCATCTTATAGTCCGAAGCGTCTTATAGTCCAAAAAATATGGTAATTAAAAGATGGGGAGGGAAGGAACAGGTTGTAGGAGGGAGTGGGAGGTGGGATTGCCTCTTAATTCAACAACCACCTCTAATGTGATTGGGAGCGGTGGTTTTATAGAGCAGCAAGAGCACACTATTGTAATGAAACCAGAACAGTAAGTAATGATTAAAAACAGCTAAAAGAATTACTAAAATGCTGACAGTTTCAGAAGTAGTAACGCATGTTAGCAGCTACAATAAAAAAGGATTTAATGAAGTAAATGGAAAGTAAAGAAAATGTAAAAGACATTCAACTATTTCTTTCCTCCCTACCCACAGTAACTTGATATATAAATTAATTTAACAATAGTAATAGAATAACAATAGCATTTAGGCTTATATACCACCTTATAGTGCATTATAGTACTCTCTGGATGATTTACAATACAGAAGCATTATTTTGCATACTGCCCTCAACAATCTGGGTCCTCATTTTATCAACCTCGGAAGGATGGAAGGATGAGCCCCATCAGGATCAAATTCCAGGCTGTGGGCAGAGTTTCCCTGCAATATTGCACTTTAAACACTGTGCCACCAATTTAATAGGCTGAAGTATATATGAGCATCATAGAACTTAGAATCCTGGTACCCATGTTTTCTTCTGTAGTGTACCTATTTAAGCCCCAAAACAACACAGCCTATAATGCAATTTTGGTCCCTTTCCTTACTATTATAAAATCTAGATAAATACTGATCAGTTGCAAGCAAAACCATTACCATTTCTGCCCATGAAAATTCATAGCTTTAGGATGATAAATAGCTGTTAATTCTGCTCTTCTACAAAGCACCAGTTTTTATAACTTACCATCATAGTAGAATTTGACATTTTCAGGCAACGGTTCATATGCGGGAGCAAACACAGGACCCTTGTGCTCCAAGAATTTCCATTTAATACCTTCAGGATAGCGTTCTTCTTCCCACCTTTAAAACAGAGAAAGAGATGAAATAAGTAAGACTAGTATCTATCCAGCTACTGCACATAAATCCAGAATATACAAAGCAGTATCACGGCATTCTATTTGAATATCTAAATTGGTCAACTCAATCAAAGAGTCTTCCATTGTTCTGTTGTGCTTAAAAACATATATTTATATTAGTTAATGTCCTTCACTTAATTTATTGATTTGCCTTTATGTCACATTATTAACTTTTTTCTCTACCAATGTTAAAATTACTTATAGTCGATATTTTATAAAATAAAGAATTTCAAAGATAATAGGCAATAAATCAATGATCTTTACTATATGAAAAGTATAAAACGGGTAAATGAGGATAATAGAACAAAGCTGAATTCATTCTTGCTAATACTCCTAAGTTACATAAAATAGCACTTAGAACTTACAAACCTATAGTAACATATAATTTATATTAATATAAAATCCTATATTAATATAAATTTGCTATATTTCTGCATTAAAATGTAAAGTGAAACATCTCAGGAAACATCCAATGAATTACCCCAAATTAGCATTTTTGAGAAGTATATAAAATGGGTAGGGGGGTGTAAACAGTTACATACTTTGATGTCTGACCAAGGAATTTCAAGACCAAGTATCTGAATTTATATGCCCAGAATGAAACTGATAATCAATTTTTAGATCACATTAGAATATGTATAAAAGTAATGCAACCAGCTTGTGTTTATAGCTTGTTCTAGCATCCTGCGACAACACAATTGCAATTTACATTCTTCCAGCTGGTTTCCAAAAAAAAGCCAATCGGGTTTGCTTAACAATTGATCCCACAATTCACTTAACAACTGTGGTTAAAATGGCCATAAAATCAGCTTCAATCACGTGATGACTCACTGCACCAATTTACAATAGAAATTCTCGCCCCAATTGTGATCATAAGTTGAGGTCTACCTGTATATGTTCCAATATTCTAGAAATGCTGTTTTGTTTGCTACTTTAAAGGAAAGCCTTCAGCTGATTCAAGAAAACTTATTCCACAAATATAATGTCCAGGAAAATAACAGTGCATTAATAAACAAGAGAGGGGTAACTTTCCTGATTTTTAGCATTTTGTTTGCAATTTCTCTAAGGAATGCGAGTGATCAAGTCAAAATGCTTTTCTGGGCACAATTAGAAAATTTCTACATTTTTAGATTTTAGCAGGGAACTGACTCCATTGTTACTATAGCTGCATTTCATTCATTAAAAGGCTACAAGCCACAATCAGATGATATCATGTTGAAAGTGTATTTTTTTAACAAATTAAGAATATTACAAAGGTGGATATTAGTTATTTGCAAGAAATCTAGAATAAGAGTTCGAATATCCCATATGAATCCATCAATGGCTCAGGATTTTAAAGAAACATTTCCAATGCTGAGACTAACTCAATAAAATATATTTGTTATGTTTACTGAAAACTTATTCATGTTTATTGTTCCATTACTGCCCCATCTTGCTTTACACATGTATTAGTATAATGACAAATATCAGAATTGTTTAGGACATGAATGTACTTTAAAATTTTATACCAAAAAATTAGAAGTTATAATTATATGCAAATATAATTCATATATAAAATAATGGATTTATTGAGCATTGGGGGGAGTGGAAAAAAAGTAATCTTCAGTGTTGGAAAGACTGTGAGATCCCAGATTTATAATTTTATTTCAATCTTGTAAACTGACTGCTGATATAATTGAAAGACTATCGATATGGCCATATGGTCAAAGTTTAATCATGTCATTAAAAATTCAGATGAATGATTTCTTCATTCAAAAAATATGTTTTTGTTGTTTCTGATTGTATTCTTGGTTTTTTTTCTCTTTCTGCCTTTATAGTTTTCTTCTTTTTAATTTCTGACCTTTTCTTCTGTGTTTTATGTTAAAGTACTAAAAAAGCAAAGAAAAAATACAGTGGACTGATAGTGTGCAGGGATAATATCATATTCATTCCATACACAAATTGTGCTACAAATATTTATTTATCATTTATTTATTTATTTATCAAACTTGTATTCCACCGATCTTACCAAAGATAACTTTAGTAACCCATTTTTTAAAAGGCCATTAAGCTAAGTTTTTACTTAACTCCTAAATAGGAAACCTTCAAGCTTCTGATTGAGCATGTAAAGATGAAGTGAGGAAAGCTAAGGCTCACAATGAAGAAAGGCTTGCCACAAAAGTAAAAAATAACAAAAAAAGCTTCTTCCAACAAAAAAAAAAGTTAAGGAAATAATTGGTCCATTGCTGGGAGAAAGTGGCAAGAAGGTGACAAGCAACAGGGAGAAAGCAGAACTATTTAACTCATGTTTTGCATCTGTCTTTACATGAAGGGATAAAAAGTCCAACCTATCAAAAACAGCACCACAAAAATCAAATTAGGAACACAAGTTGAAATAGGGAAGAAAATGGTAAGTGAGCACCTGTCTACCCTAGACGAGGTCAAATCACCAGGACCGGATGGATTACACCCCAGGGTTCTGAAGGAACTGGCAGACGAGATCTCAGAACCACTGAACTATATCTTTCAGAGATCCTGGAGCACCGGGGAACTACCAGAGGACTGGAAAAGAGCTGATGTGGTTCCCATCTTCAAAAAAGGGGAAAAAACAGATCCAGGAAACTACAGACCTATCAGCCTGACCTCAATACCAGGAAAGATTCTGGAAAAGATAATCAAGCAACGAATTAGCGAACACCTAGAAGCAAACAAATAGCCAAAAGCCAACATGGGTTTGTCAAAAACAGATCATGCCAGACTAATCTTATTGCATTCTTTGATAATGTGACAAAATTAGTGGACCAGGGGAATGCCGTCATTATAGTTTACTTGGACTTCAGTAAGGCATTTGATAAGGTAGACCATAACCTACTACTAGATAAAGTAGAAGAATGTGGGTTAGACCAGACCAACCGCATCCAACGTGTAGTCCTCAATGGAACTGCATCTACATGGAGGGAGGTATGCAGTGGAGTACCCCAAGGCTCTGTTTTGGGCCCAGTACTCTTCAACATCTTCATCAATGATTTGGATGAGGGAATAAATGGGGAACTCATCAAATTTGCAGATGACACCAAGCTGGCAGGAATAGCCAACACTCCAGAAGATAGGCTAAAGATACAGAAGGATCTTGACAAACTTGAACATTGGGCACTATCTAACAAAATGAAATTCAATGGTGAAACGAGTAAGGTTCTACATTTAGGCAACAAAAACGAAGTGCACAGGTACAGTATAGGTGGTACCTTGCTCAACAGTAGTAACTTGAAAGGGATCTTGGAGTCCTAGTGGACAACCATTTAAATATGAGCCAGCAGTGTGCAGCAGCTGCCAAAAAAGCCAACACAGTTCTAGGCTGCATAAATAGAGGGATAGAATCAAGATCACGTGAAGGGTTAATACCACTTTATAAGGCCTTGGTAAGGCCACACTTGGAATATTTGCATTCAGTTTTGGTCACCATGATGTAGAAAAGATGTGGAGGCTCTAGAAAGAGTGCAGAGAAGAGCAACAAAGATGATTAGGGGACTGGAGACTAAAACATATGAAGAACAGTTGCAGGAACTGGGTATGTCTAGTTTAATAGAAAGAAGGACTAGGGGAGACATGATAGCAGGGGTTGTTCCAATATCTCAGGGGTTGCCACAAAGAAGAGGGAGTCAAACTATTTTCCAAGGCACCTGAGGGCAGAACAAGAAGCAATGGGTGGAAACTAATCAAGGAGAAGCAACTTAGAACTGAGGAGAAACTTCCTGACAGTTAGAACAATTAATCAGTGGAACAGTTTGCCTCCAGAAGTTGTGAATGCCCCAACACTGGAAGTCTTTAAGAAGATGTTGGATAGCCATTTATCTGAAACGGTATAGGGTTTCCTGCCTAGGCAGGGGGTTGGACTAGAAGACCTCCAAGGTCTCTTCCAACTCTACTATTGTATCGTATTGTATAACTACGAGGTACGTGAATATAATGCTAACACATTGTTCTTGAGTTGCTATTATTTTTGAAATAAAAAAAAGCTCAATGAAAATTAAACTGATAGTTTTATATTCTAATATGTTTAAATAATCTCTTTAAAGTTATCACCTGCTTATCATTTGATAATCCTCTCATTGGGGAATTTTATTTCTAAACACTCAGAGCGGGTTAGCTGAAACAATTAAAAACAAACACTAAAGTTATTTTGTAACAGGAAATAAAAATGAAAAAGAACAAACACACATTAAAGTATTCAGTATGTGAAAATGGGTGGTGTGCAAATTTAGTTTTTCATTCTTAATTTAATCAGATAATAAATAAGTTAAGTATTCTTAACCAACTAATGCTCTTAGTGTCTCAATTATAGTTAGAGATGGGGTTGGTTGTATTGTTTTAAAGGTGTTACATTCTGTAAATCAAAAATAAAGGGATTTCATAAAATAATGGGGAATAACACACTGATTTCATCTCACTGAGACAGCTTCTAGTTCTCCAAACTTCATAACCGGGATTGAAGCTAATAACAGGCTCTTTAGAGAAGGCCATTAATGAGCTCATAGCTTTAAAGATGAAAAACAAGTCCTATTAAAGGAAGATAGAAGATGAAAGGGAAGCGGAATAGCTTCACATCTTCAAAAGACAGAAAAAGAGAAGAGGAGGGAGAAAATGCGAGTTATCAAGATAGTGCTCTTGACCACAAAAACTCACTGTACACATTAGGACAAGCAAGAGCAGTGTTAGGGTTAGAACGGTAAAGTCAGGCTGTAATCACTTGAATCCTAGGCCCAGCCATTGGCCAATGGTTCTCTCCCATGTTTCTGTGAGAGTTCCCTGAATATCTGATGACATATTTATTTGGTTACTTCATACTGGAGTTACCTACCGGTAACCTAAATGCAGACAAACTGGACTTTAACAATGTTATTGTTAGGTAGTTTGCAAAGACAGAAATGTAAGGTGAATGGTATAAAAGAAAGTTAGCTATATTTCCTTTCCTTTTTCTAGTCTCATACTGTTTATTATTTCTTACTTCTTTTCCATGCTGTGCATAATATTATTATTAAAGAAAGAAATTTATGGACATGTATAAAAATGTATGTAGGTGTTACCATTTCCATTTTTGTTCCTCTTCTTTTTTTGTTTTTTTCTTTTTCATTTCTCCTTCTGGGGGCTTCCTATCTTTGCTCTTTATTTTCTTCGGTTTAATCTCCTAAAAAGAGATAAATGAAAATGTACCATATAGCAACATAAGATTATTTTATATTTTAAAAATTAGTGTAAAATGAGATACATCTGAAATATTCTTAATAGAAAAGGAAGTAGCATGCAAGTATATCAGCTGTTTTATACACTGGGACTATGAGAAAGTTTCATCAAAATTAATATGTCAGGATTATTATGAAAACAATATTTTTAAGTGGATGTAATAGGTCTGAGCAACATTATCAACACTGCTCAAAGTAAAATTTGATTTTCTGTAAACCCTTATATGCTATACGTATAAATGAGAAAGTGTATAAAGTAAATATGCTATATTGATATTGCATCATCTACAAATTTGTTTAATTATCTCCATAGATCAGGCTAAATATAGGATATATACATATACATACATACATACATACATACACACACACACACACACACACACACATGCTGTATTTGTGCTGATAAATAAAGGGAGACTAGTATAGATCTATTTCAACCTATTTAGGTCTCATCAGCTAGCCATACCCTTACTGGGAATCAAACCAGGGCTGTATTGAATATTAGGCCGATGAATGCAATACAGCCCTGGTTCGATTCCCAGTAAAGGTATGGCTAGCTGATGAGACCTAAATAGGTTGAAATAGATCTATACTAGTCTCCCTTTATTTATTTATCAGCACAAATACAACACAAATATAAAAAGGCAACATTAAAAATAAAAATATGGTTTTCTGCCTGCATGGTCTTCTGTAATGAGCCGAAGGACAGAAAGGGGGAGTAGTGAACTCCTCCCATATTTGGGCATACCAGGGGTTGTAACACAAATAAATAAATAAATAAATAAATAAATAAATAAATAAATAAATAAATACATATATATATATATAGAGAGAGAGAGACAGAGAGAGACCAACATTTAAATCTATGCTGGGATTAACATTGATTGGCTGTCATTAATTGTTGGCAGTCCATAAGATAAAATAAAATGTAAACAATACCTCTTCATCTTCCTGTTTTCGTTTTTTTGATTTTTTTACATCTTCAGTTTTAATCTTCTTAGGTTTGTAGTCAATACTGAAATTGCAAAATAATTGCAAAAAATCATTTCTTTTTAGCTCTATTAGTTCTATTTGAATATTAGTGCTTGAAAAAATTACCCTGCCTCAATTTCAAAAAGTTACTTTTTTGTCTGTCTGACCCTCCAATCCATCTATCTTCCTTCAAAATGTATGGCTGTCCATCTCACCAAACAGCTCTGAGAAGTAAACATTCTTAAATAAGGTTGTCATTAAACTGTTGGTTTAATAATTGGTTGTTTTAGATGCCTTTTTCAAGACTATAAAAATTATCCCAGCATCTGACAATAAATATGAAGTATCTATGCTACATCTGTGAAACAGCATACATTTCATGCTTGATTCAGACTACTGTTCCTCACTGCTCCTTATATTGGTCAACTTACTTCTAGAGAACTTCTGCAAAATAATATGATAATGCACCAACTGGAAAACTCTCTGATGTACTCTGAATTGTAGATCAGGTATAAATTTGTGTTCTGATCTTATCAAAAGAGATATAGCTAATTAGCTCAGTGATCAAGTTTCAGAACTGGGAAGACAGCTGCCTTTAACACTCACTCATCATCCTCTCGGGGTCTTTTGTAATCTTCTTTATAATAGCCATCGTCATCTATTTCTTCCTTTATACATGGTGGGCTATATGTGGAAGGAACACGTTTACAAAAAAAATAATCATTAAAACATCATCTGGAAGCTGACCTTCTTCACTAATTTTACTTGCAACAAGAACTGACTCATTATTGTTGCATTCCTATCTACTCTGGAATAAAGCGCTTCCAATATTCAATGTTAAAATGGAAACATAAAGTCCTGCAAGAATTTCATGACAAAGAACAAAACCTCTCAACAATAAAACATACGCCTCTGAGCATAAGCAAAGGGTAAAAGTTTCCCTTCAGTCGTGTTCAACTCTAGGGCAAGGTGCTTATGTTTCTTGACCGAGAGCGCCACTGTTGTCGGAAGACAATTTCCGTGGTCATGTGGCCAGCATGGCTATTCACCAAAGGTGCACAGAAAGCTGTTACCTCCCCTCTGAAATGCAATGTATTCCACTTGCATTTGCATGCTTTCGAACTGCTAAGTGTGGGCAGGAGCTGGGGCAAGTAATGGGAGCTTCTCCCAGTTGCAGAGCTCAGGTAATCTGATACACTATTTCAATATTTTTTAGAACAGGTCCTTTCATTAGTTCTTTGCCATCTATCAGCTTTCTCATGCTCTGATTCAGGATATAATAGGCTATATCCAATTTAGCATACTAGTAGGGTTGTGCATGTCACCTGATGTGAAAAGCTGTACTAATTTGCAAATAATATAGAGCAGAATTTCTTGTTGAAACGTATTTTATTCTTTTCAGACAAGAAGAAAAATTTAGAAAGCATGTTCATGCAAAGTTGTTACTTGGCTTACCAGGAGAAGCCATTTTCTTTTTCTTTCTTTATTTTCATTTCACCAGATGATGATTTACTCTAAAAGACATAAATGAGAACTGGGTCATTACGCTTTTAAAAAACCACATCAGATTTTCTTCCTATGGGACTGACAAAAGACCTTGCACCAGAAGCTTTTGCATCTTCATGTGCTGAGAAACTTTTCGATCTGTGAGACTAATTCCAAACATTGCATCTTTTCTATTTTCTATGGCATTTATTTTAATAAACTTAAGACATTCAAATACAATGTAAATGCTTGTTTTTATTTTTAAATGTCTTAGGTTTGTGACAATAAAACACGTTTTTACAATGTTCTAAACTTACAAAGTTTTGGGAGAAAGTAGTGGATGACATTAATATAATTGTGAGACAAAAGTTAAATTTTTCGACAAAAATATTCTCTTGAACTACATATGTAGCACTTGGAATTTGAAAACTAGACAATACATTTGGATTCTCCATGGCCTTACTATGGCCAAACAATTAATATTACAGTATTGGAAAGGTAAATGTTTGGCCCCTTTCACTTAATGGATTGAATATCTAGTTGCACTTGCCAATCATGAGCGGATCTCCTATTGATGTAGACTTTGTATGGAGAAATGTTATGAAATAAGGCACTTATATATACAAAATGCAGCAGGTAAAATAAGCACAATTATATGATTGTATTAAAAATACAGATGTACTTGAATAATCACATTAGATAAGTATAAATAGAATTGTAAGTATTTACTGTTAAAATATTTTTTCGTTGTTCCATTTTTTCACCTTTTAAAAAAGTACTTTCTATATATTTTTTCTTTTCTTTGACAATGTATTTTTATCATAATTATCTTTATTCTCTCCCCTTCTGACATTTTAAACAAACAAGCACAATATTCAACTACAATGTTGTTGTACATAATTTTTAATTTCATTTTCTTATCTTCAGGACCTTAACTTTTTCTTGGCATCCAGAGCTGCAGATCAGATACCTTAGAACCTGAAAACAGAGAGAGGCTTTATCCTTGACAAAAGTACAATCCAAAGAATAATATCCCCATCATAGTACTGTACCTTTTCTTCCTTTCGCTTCTCCTTCTCTCTATCTTTGTGTTTGTCTTTGTGTTTGTCATGTTTTTCTGAACTACCATCTTTATGTTTGGTTTTCTCCTTTTCTTTGTGTTTCTTCTCTGAAAACTCTTTGTGTTCACTGTAAGATTTAAGAATAGTTTCAGTCAGAGAAGAGGCAACTGGAAAAAAATGACACATTATCAGTATCCAAATAGTCTTATCAGCATCTAAAGCCAAAGTTTCAAAAATTTATTGCGATGGTTTATACTTATAGAGGAAGGAATACTGGTTGTCATTAGCTTAATCTTTCTATTTCTTCTCTAGTAACAGTAAAGCCATGTCTGCTTAAGAGAAATCAATAAAATTCACAAGTAACTGCATTTCTCTGACATAATTGCAGGCATGTGTGTGCTTTGTTTAATGTAACTCAATTTAAATTATCTTCAATACAACACTAACTGGAATTCTCAATGGTGTAATCCCAGCTCAGTGAGGAGCATGTCAAGTTAAAGAAAACAATGCAATTATAACACTACAAGTGCATTCAGTTTCTTTAAATTACTCAATACTTTCTCTTTAAAGAAAAATAGAGGTACAAACATTTCAGTAACACATCTTTGTTTAATTACACACCAGGGAAACCCAGTAAATGTGTGCAGAGAGAGTAAAGGCACCCCAGTCTTTTCTCCAGAGGAATTCTCTCAGCAACTATTTTACTGAGTTCTCACACCGCCAAAATAGCATTTCCCACTAATATTTAAATTAGATGCTACTTAAATACTGCTGATTCTTTTAGGATACTTTATACTCCTGGAGCTTTTTATTTTCCCTTTCATTTTTTAAATCTTTCATACATAATTTTAGTAGCAGCAATACAATGTTCAATATGTACAAAATTATGCTTATGGAGAAGACAAATTAGTAAGTCACACCCCAATTCATAGTTAAACTGACTATGCTTTCCAAACCATGGAAATATGATGGTTGAATTAAGATCCAGAAAAGGCCAAGTCTAAGCTCTTGGATAGCCTATCCAGAAGTAAACTTCACAGTACAGAAAAAAATGTTCTATAATGTTCAGCTGTTATCAGTCATATATATTAATATATTATGACCTCATGGAGAAAGCAGACACTTCATAAGCACAAAGACAAACTTGCATTTTAAGAGGATTGCCTCCTTTTGAGCCTCTTTTAAAACTGATTAGACCAGGGGTGTCAAATTCACATCATGGTGGCGTCACGTGACGTATCAGGACCCCCCATTTTTACTAAACTGGGCGTGGGTGTGGCCAGCATGTGATGCATCCGGCCCATGGGCCGGGGGTTTGACAGCCCTGGATTATCCTGACTCCAACAAATATTCAATTACTCACAAGTAAAGCATATGCTAATATTTTGAACCCCCCCCCCCAAAAAAAAACTAAAATAGGTGATTACATAAACATTATATAAAAACATATTAACTGTGAGGAAATACTGTATTATCTAACATTTTATAACTAAACTATATTAAAAACATGTTCAATTAGTTTCTATTCTATGAAAGACAAATTTTGCTTCTGTAGTTTTTAACAGACGTTTTAGTACAGTATTCTGAAATAAATGCAACAGTGGAGGGCACAGGTCAGTAAGCTATGTTTCCCCTGTGATTTATGAAAGCACAGAGTTTAAATGAAAATGAAAGCTAAAGATTCCCACATTTCTGCTCCAAAAGGCACGCTATGTGTTGATTCATAGGAAGGCAAGTATTCTGAATATTTATTCTTTAATAGATATCTAACACACACACACACAAATTTATAAATGGACATATAGATATTTCTTCTGAAAGTATTTATTTCTATTGAACTTTAGGAATTATGGAAAAAGATATATATTACTTTAATGCCTTTGCCAAAGATATATTTTCTTTTCAATTTGTGATTTAAAAATGAAAAAAAAATCAAGAATGCCATGAAGGCTATATGGCTTTCTTTTAAGCCTAATTATCATTCAGGCTCTTTCCAACTATATTTTGAAATGCCCTCTTTCATAAGCATAAAACATTAAAAAGATAGGAGGCCAAATCTTACCTACCTGATGTCTTTAAAATATGTTGGGGCTACCTATAAAGTTATTGGTTATGATTTCTGGAATACTAGTAGTTATACTGTATATAGGTTGACCAGTCCTAAAGTCTAATTACGTATGATTGATGGAGGAACACGTAAGAGTGTCCAATATATAATTAGCAACATACTACATCTTTAGTGACCCAAATAATCTAACAGTATTGCGTATTCCTCCATCAATCATAATTACCAATATAGTATATCTTTAGTGGCCCAAATAATCTAAAAGTATTGCGTATTCCTCCATCAATCATAATTACCAATATAGTATATCTTTAGTGGCCCAAATAATCTAACAGTATTGCGTATTCCTCCATCAATCATAATTACCAATATAGTATATCTTTAGTGGCCCAAATAATCTAACAATATTGTAAACTTCAAAATTCTAATGTCTAGAGACCAAAATCAAGTGCAGGTAGTCCTCGCTACTTGTTCAGTGACCATTCAAGTACAATATGACCCATCTTCAATTCATTGCAGCCATCACAGTATCCCTGCAGTCATGTAATTGTCATTTGTGATCTTCACAGCCAGCTTACAGCAAGCATGTCAATGGGGAAGTTGGCAGGAAATTGCAAGTCACAATCATGTGACATTGTGCTTAACGACCTATACTGAGTCGCTTAACTGCAGCCAGAACTGATGTCATCAGTTGGTGCAATCACATGGTGTTGCACTTAACACTTAACAGAGTTGCCAATCCCAATTGCAGTTAGTAAATGAGGACTGATTGTATCTTTGCAAATTCTACACTAAGATTGGAGTCAGAAGTTATAGAAAGAAGGGTACTATGATATAACTTTAAAGGTTAAAATATAATTGCATTTATAACCGCTGTGAATATTGAAGTCACTTCTTTGCATCTTTTTTTTTCTTTTCTATTTTTCTTCATTTTTTTTTACTTGTACGGGTTGCCTTCTTTTTCTTTCTTACACTTGACCTTACCTATTACTGTACTTGGATTTTTCTCTGTCTTTATCCTTCTTGTGCTCTTTGTGTCGATGTTCTCGGTCTTTGTGTTTATCTTTATGTTTGTGCGAATCTGTGAACAGAACAGCAAAGAAAGGAATTAAGAAATAAAACAAAGAAATAAAGCAGCTGTCTAAATTTCTATGATGCTACTAATTAGACATTGGCGCCCCAGGCTCTGAGACACATACTATCAATTTTGTCTTGGTGGCTAGAGATTGTAAAGGTCTTCATGGGAGAAAAGGTAAATTTAAAGAAAAACAACACAGAGTTGCTATTTGCACATCAGGGTTTTTTCACTGACACCAGATTTGTCTCTCAAGAAGCCCTGTGATAGAGCAGGTTTACAATTTGGAAGCCCTTTAGTATTCTTTGTTCCTGTTTAAAGCAGCCAGAGACTGTGTGGTTAGTGAGGGCCTTTGCCAAACTATGGTATGTAATTTTTGGCCTTACCTGATCTAGGACGTCCTAGCTACAGTAACTCATGTCTTGCAATTGATTTACATAAGTGTGCCTTAAAAGACTAGAAATTGAAACTTGTCAAAAATGCAGCACCTCATGTATTAACTGGGAACATGTAACACCAAGGGTCCTGCACTGGCTCCCAATTCAGTTCTGGGTACAATTAAAGTACAGCCCTTAATCCAGCGATAGCGAACCTTTTTTTGCTCGCGTGCCACAAGTGGGGAGAGTGCAGGGGGGTAGTGTGCGGGCGTGCTGCATCCATAATGCAATGCGCGATCCCCCAGTGCGCATGCACGCACAACAGGCGCGACCCCCCCATTTTTTCACCCTCCCCAGGCTCCAGAGGCTTTATAGGAGCCTGGGGAGGGCGAAAAGAGCCTACCTCGCCCCCCTGGAGGCCCTCCGAAGGCTTCAGGGACTGTCCGGAGGCTTCCCTGACGCCTTTGGAGCCCTCAAAAGAACCCTCCGAGCAAACCGGAAGTCATTTCCGGTTTGCTCGGAGGGTCATTTTAAGTGTTCAGGGAAGCCTCCAGAGGGCCTCGGGGGGGGGGGGGCTCTCTTTTCGACATCCCCAGGCTCCTATAAAGCCTCTGGAGCCTGGGGAGGGCGAAAAAATGGCTTTTAAAAATGGTGAACTCAGCTGGCCAGTGCGCGCATGCCATAGGTTCGCCATCACTGCCTTAATCTATAAAATAATTAATAGCTTGGCACTTAGATATGCCTTGTCCAATCTTCAACTCTGGTAAACTGTCTCTTTCTCTCCGGCTATACCTAGTAGTGTGTAAGTCAGCATTTTTTATTCTGCATAGGGACAAGAGACTGAATTGGTTACCAGTCTGTTTCCAGGTCAATTCAAGATGCTGGTTTTGAGTTTTAAAATCCTACATAGTATACGACCAGTTATCTGAGGAACTGCTTCTCCTCAATTATATCTGCCTGTACCACCAGAAATAGTAGAAAAAACATGCTATGGGTTTCATCGGCTAGAGAGCTACATTTGGTAGGCTCTAGGTGGCAAAAGTGAAGCTTTTGATTTTCCAAAGGACCCTCAAGACATTCAAAGGACCTTTGAATGTCTTGAGGGTCCTTTGGCAAAGTGATGAAGCCAGCTTCACTTCAAGTCCTGGGGATTGGAGAATTAAGTATCTCTGTTATTATTAACATTCCTTTGACCAATATTTCTTTTTAGATGTTCTCTTTAATGTTTTAAATAATTATAACTTTCATTGGAATTCAAAGCATTTTTCTCTTTTTGACATTGCAATTGCTCTGCCAAACAGATTAAAATGAAATTCTGACTTTCTCAAGAGTACCACATGACCTTAATGAAAACTGATCTCCCATAAGCCTGGGGCTAGGAAACTGTTATCCTCAGCATCCCACTATTCTCTTAGCAACTGCTTCCTAATCTATTTTGTATATGCAGATGGGGAGGGGGATATGAAATCTAACTATGCTACAATTTTGAGCATTATTCATGCTAGATCCATTTGACTAGTTGATTTTTCCAATGAATCAAAACACTCCAGATGAAACTTACTTTGGAATCACCACCCAATCAAGTATGGTGAAATAGGGAAGGCTAGATCGTTTAGCAGAATAATTTCTAACACATTGTTACTTTAGTCATAAGGAGGCATAAGGAAGTATTGGTGTTCAACATGACTTTTTAAATCTTCTGTTAATGTAGCAAATTTGTTTTCACTAAGCCACTTTGCTTGGTTTCCTAAATATACTAGCATCTCTATTCCATTCCCTTGTTTGAATTAATAAACTAGGAATGTAATTATATAGTAATCTTTACAGCACAAGATAAAAACCTAGGATTTATTTCTATTATTGCAATTGAGCCATATAAGATTTAGAGTAAAATGAGGTGGAGGTGGGTAGATATGAAAAGAATAAGCAATGATTTAATTTTTATACTCTATGCTTAGCTACAGGCTTAGCTAAGATAAGTCTGTAATTAGAAGGCAATTTTATACATTTTCCAGAGAACACAACCCGGGAAACCATTAGAATTTAACTTTTCAAAGAACATGTATAGGATTGTGTTGTTAACTGGAGGGCAATGAAATACATTTATATATCACAGATAATTAAAGCTAATTTTCTAGCGTCTATATAAGAATATTTGCTTTTAAGTTTTTTAAAAATTAAAATAAACACCTTAAGAATTGGAAAAACTTTTTCCTTCATTACCCAAAACCACTTTTCTAAAAGTTCTTTGTACAAAATGTAGGTAAAATACTTAGTCAATTCAAATGTCCCTGTTGTGATTGGATATGCTAAACAATACAATCATGAAGTGTGATGTCACATGACCACATTGCTGAATGATGGCAATCCCAGTGATCCTGGCTGTCACTGTAACTCTGGGACTGTGAATCATTTTACGAGGACCATGACATGGGAAGAATCCCAGGCAAGTAGGCTGGAAAAAGCTGTAGTTAGATGGGCAGGTGCCATGGATAGGCACTGTGAAAAGTAGGCAGGCAGGCAGGTGGGAGGGTGCCACAAGCAGGTGATATGGAGCACAGGAGTGCACAGGAAGGCACTACAGAATCCAGGTGGATGGACAGACACTTCCTCCCAGCTCCCCCATTTCTACTCTGGTACAATGCCTCCCAACAGACTTACAAGTGCAATTTAAAGTGCTGGTGTTCACCTACAACATTCGCTTTGGTGAGCACAGGACAAAATCTTTGATTGAAAGGTATCTGCTGTTTTGCACATCCTGACAAGGAGGACATATTTATGAGACCCAGTATGCCTTCTCTATGGGAAATCTGCCTTTTGGAATGATATTTTTCCTGGATGTATAGTCGGTCCCAACCATATAGTCCATGAGGAAGATGGTTAGAATCTGGTTCTACCAAAATGGCCGTGCATAGCCTTATGAAGGCTTTTAGAGAGCTCCTGGGGGCTGGGGAGGGCAGAAATAAGCAAAAAATGGGCTGTCCCCCCCCCCCCCAGCCTCCCGCAGCACTCTGTAAGTCTCCATATGGCTATGCATGCAGGGTTTTTCTTTGACAAAAAATGCGGTTTTTTGCTTGTTTTTGCCCCCCCCCCCCCCCCCAGGCTATTCATTCCTTTTATTTGAAAAAAAATGTTTTGGGGAGGTTTTTTCCCCCTTTTGGAAAGCTCTTTAACAGATTGATGAGAATTACATTGATCAAGTGCTGTGCCAGCAGAAACAAAGTTAGGTGCTGGAGATTGTCAGAGATTTCCTTCTCCAGCACATGGATAAATACACCTGGAAACATTTACCTACCTACCCTCTCTCTCTCTACCTACTGTATTTCTCTCTCTCACCCTCCCTTTATCTACCTATCTACTCTCTCTCTCCCTACCTACCTACTGTATTTCTCCCTCCCCCCTCTCTCTATCCCTCTACCTATCTACCTACACTTTCTCTCTCTCCCTACCTACTGTATTCCTCCCTCCCCCCTCTCTCTCCCTCTATCTACCTACCTACCCTCTCTCTCCCTATTTACTGTATTTCTCTCCCTCTTTCTCTTTCTCTTTCTCTATCCCTCTACCTATCTACCTCCCTACACACACTCTCTTCCTATCTATCTACTGTATATCTCTATTTCTCTTTCTCTCTCTCCCTCTCTCCCTACTTACCTACTGTATTTCTCTTTCTTTCTCTCCCTCTCTATCCGTCTATCTACCTACCTACCTACTTTTTTTAATTTGCCTCTTCAAAACCTTGGTGCATCTTATACTCTGGTGCATCTTATACTCTAAAAATATGGTAATAAAAATATACCTGTACTAATTTCAATATTGCTTCATAATTGGTGTTTTCCCTTTGGAAGACAATGGAAAAAGTAGTCTTTCCTATTCTGTGAAAATATTTGCACAAAGATAAAACTCATTGGATTTTTGATAGCAAATGAATTTGAAGGAACACAGGAATACATGAATAGTTAAGAATGAAAAAGGGGATCAAGATCCCATTTATCTTCTACTAGGTTTTACTTAACACAATTTAGCAGACTTATTTAATCACTTCCTGTGACCACATAAAAGTTATTTCTTCAACCTAATTACAGGTGATCACAATTTCCTTTTGAGAATCAATCTGGTGTAGTAGTTAAGACAGGCTAGAAACTTGGAGACAGTTCTATTCCTGCCTTAGGCACAAAATGAATGGGGTGACCTTGGGCCAGTCACATTCTTAAAATCCGAGGAAGGAGGCAAGGGCAAATCAGTTCTGAAATCTTGCCAAGAAAACTGCAGGGACTTATCCAGATACTCTGCAGGAGTCAACTTTGATTTGAAGACTCACAAATGAACACACAATTCCCTTTTAGACTAAACAAGCCATTGATTTAACTGTGGAAGAAAAGATGAGTGGGATCAGGTTTTTTTTTTTCTCATGCTGCTAAATACTATTTTAGGAAGAAAGTAGGCATGCTGGCCCCTTTCAGATATTTTCTGCTACTGTTCCCTATTTAAAATCTCTGGGAGTCTGGATGGGAACAATTGGAGTCAATATCATGATTTAGTGTTAAACTGAAATGTAGCTACATTTTCTGGGTTTTTTTTCCCAACCAATCCTCAAAGTCGCATTACAATTATAAAGAAATGTTCCATCAACCTTCAGCCTGTGTGTAATTTTCATTTCTCTTTTGTTCCAGATAAATGATCCATAAAGTATTCAAGAGAGCTCTTCTTTTGGGCCAGCTGATAATTTAGAACACACCTGCTATCTATCCTTTTATACACTTACCTTGTTGGAAGCTACAGCTATGAGTATCATCATCTACTTATTAGAAATCAAATTTACACTTCATAAAGCATTCTTTTTATAGACAGATGATAGATAGATAGAGGGTGGGAGAGAACATTTTTTTAAAAAATGTCCTATGTAAGTTACTATTTAAAACAAATGATTCAAAGACTCAATTGCTAGCCAGGGTTTTAGGGATGGTACAATTAATTTTATAGCTTCAGAAACAATCCATTTAGAGTCTTCAAATTATTATTCTCCAGAGGTAACTGATTTGGAACATCAAAGTGATGCCAGCATATATCTGCTTAAATTATCTCTGTAAAGATTTGTATGCTTACAATATTATTGAGAGATGGTTGGCTTTCAGCCTTTCTTAGCTCAGGAATAGCCAGATATGCAACAATGTCTTATATATGCCTCCCTACATCTCTCTTAAACCTACACTTGGTAAGGTATGGGAATGACTCTAGGTTTGTTTAATACAGAGTTTAGCATTCAAGAATAAAAACACTAATTTCATACTGCTAGTTCTTCTGGAGAAGAATACACATAGTCAGTAGTCAATAGACAATAATTCATTATCTTCTAAAGCTAGGAAGTACTGGTAGTCCTCTAAAGCCACCATTGGAATACTGCATCCAGTTTTGGTCACCACATTGTAAAAAAATATGTGGAGACTCTAGAAAGAGTGCAAAGGAGAGCAACAAAATGATTAGAGGACTGGAGGCTAAAACATATAAACAGCGGTTCCTGAAATTGGGTATGTCGAGTATAATGAAAAGAAGGAGTAGGGGTTACATGACAGCAGTGTTCCAGTATCTTAGGTGTTGCCACAAAGAAAGAGTCAAGCTATTCTCCAAAGCACTCAAGGGAAGGACAAGGAGTAATGGATGGAAACTAAACCAGGAGGGAAACAACCTAGAACTAAGAAGAAATTTCCTGACAGACAGAACAATTAATCAGTGGAACAACTTGCCTCCAGAAGTTATGAATGCTCGAACACTGGGAGTTCTTAAGAGATTGGACAACCATTTGTCTGAAATGCTATAGGGCAGTGATGGCACTTTTTGGCACCAAGTACCCAAACCGGAACACACGTGCTCATCTTTGTGTATGCCAGAGCCCGAAACTTAAAGACCACTTGGTCTTTTGGTTTCTGGTGCATGCATGGGTGGCGGCCAGCTGGTCTTTTGTGTGTGCCGGAGCCCCAGAAACTCGAATACCTGGACTTTTGGTTTCCAGCACATGCATGCGTGCCGGTTAACTGTTCTTCGGGTTTCCAGGGCTCCGGCACATGCGGAGAGTACCTGGCCAGTGCACATGCCAGAAACTAGAAGAGCAGCTTGTGACGGCGCACATGCCCAGAGAGAGGGCTCTGTGTCCCACAGAGAAGCCTTCGGAGGGCGAAAAATAGCCCTATGGGCAACCTGGAAGTCCGTTCCTGAAATTCCGGTTTGTGGTATGGGGCGTTTTTTGCCTCCAAGGCTTTAGGAGGCTTCCTTGAAGCCTCTGGAGGGGAAAAACGTTCCAACATGCAAACCGGAAGCCAGAAAACGGGCAATTTCTGACCTCCAGAGGGCCGTGGGGGAGGCAGGTTTTGCCTTAGAAAGCCTCTGGAGCCTGTGGAGGGCAAAAAGCGGACCTATCAGAAGTCGGAAAACAGGTTAAAGGGTGGGCATGCGAGGGTGTGCCATAGTGCACATGCTCGTGCTTTTGGCACCCAAGGGGAAAAGGGTTTGCCATCACTGTTCTATGTTCTATATTTTTTTAAAAGTAGATTAGGATCAAGTAATACAAGGGAAGTTGGCTCAGCCATCCCCCAAGCCTGGCCTTCCTCCTCCCTTGTGGGCAGGGCTAGCAGAAAGAAGGGGGCGGCGTGGGGAAGCGCTCCCCCCTGTCAAGTGCCTAGCACAACAGCCCAGCGAAGTGGGGGGGGGAAATGGGCCGTCAAAAACTCCCCCATTGGTGAGAGTTGGACAGCGGAGAGGCATGGCATGGTTCGTGCAGTGGAACGCTGTTTGTCGCCTTTGAAACACACCACTTTCTGTTTCCTGTGCCTTCCCCAGGCAGCGATGGCTGGAATAATTGGGGGGGGGAGCAAAGGCGTCAGGGCTGATCCCTCCCTCAGCAAGCCGGGTCTCGAGCGCTGAGAGTTGCGGGTAAGTGCCAGAGGGTCAGAAGACACACCCATTTCCAGCGCACGCTTCTTTGTCCCGAAGTAGGATTGAGTGGGGGGAAGAGAACAGGGGGAAGGGTAGGAGAAGCCTGGCTGGTCTTCCTTTGGTGTGGGGAAGATCTAATCCCCCTCCATGGTCCACCTACTGCTCTTGCGCAGCATAGCAAAAGTGTGCTTTACAATCTGGGAGACTGGATCCCCTCCTCCTCCTGGAGACCATTCCCTGCCCCACTCACCCCTGGCAACACTCTCTCTCCTGGGGCGGAGAGCAGGTTGTGTGTCCAGCACCAACAAACCAGGAAGTAGCCACCTGCCATTTCCCACCAGTCAGGCAGCGAAAGAGAAAGGGGGGGGGGAGACAGATTTGGCCCTCGCTAAAGACATCACCCATCAGTCAGTCTTCCTCTGTGTGTGTGTGTCTATATCTCCCTCATTCCCTGTCTCTGCGTCTCTTCTCACTCTCTCGGAAAGCCCTGTATGCTTTCCTTGGGGTTCAAGACCTCCTGGCTGGCTGTGGCGGGGAGGTTGCGCAATGGAGGGGTAGGGGGGTAGGGAAGCCTTCACCACAGTTGTGCTCATTCTTCAGCTAGCCCAGGAAGAAAGAAAAATGGGTAGTGAAAAGCCCCAAGGAGAGCACACAGGGCTTTCCGAGAGAGTGAGAAGAGACAGGGAGCGAGGGAGCGAGCCACAGAGAAAGGGGGGGGGCGGGGGAGAAAGAGAGAGAGAAAGAGGTGAGGGAGAGGGGGATGAGAGGGAGATGGAGAGAAAGAGAGAGAGAGATAAGAAGGAGGGAAGGGGAGACAGAGAAAAAGAGAGACACAGAGAGAAAGAGAAATGAGAGAGGGATTGGGAGATAGAGATAAAAAGAAAGATAGCAATGAGAGAAAGATGTGAGGAAGGGAGATGAGAAAAAGAGAAAGGTATGACAGGGAGGACACAGAGAGGGAGATACCTATTTCCCATAGAAAAGAAAACACAGGGAGCCACAAAACCTGGGTAGACATGGCTGTGGGGAGGTGTCATGTAACTGGGTGGGAGTGAGTGATATTGAGTTGGCCATGCCCACCCATGTTTTGTGGCCCACCGTGTTTTCTTTTTTGTGGGAAATGGGCCCAAATGGCTCTTTGAGTGTTTTAAGGTTGCAGATCCCTGCTTTCACCCAATCACATTTTTGTTAATTTGTTTGTTGCTCTATTACAGAAATATGTGTGTCTGTATCCCATTATACATATTAGGTAAACAATAAAAGGAAAAGATAAAACTACAAACGTTATAAATTTAATATTCTACAAAACAATTGTCTTTGGCTTTTTCCCACAATGTCCACATGTGGCATAATAATGTAGGATACAGATTATTATTCCTGTATGGTATGGTATGGTATGGTATGGTATGGTATGGTATGGTATGGTATGGTATGGATGAGTCCGGGAATCAGACTTTTTAGAGTTGGAAGGGAGAACCTTTTTCTTATCCTTATTCTCAACCAAAATGGGTTCTCGGGTCTCCCCAAAAAGATTGGGCCCAGTGTAGGAGGCCGCCACCAGGTTCCATTTGGCCTTGTTGTCCATCTGCCAACTGCGTAGCCACAGGAGGTGACAGGAGGCAACCGACGTGGCCAAGGCACTGGATGCGAATTTTACTGTGTCCAGAGTTGCGTCAGCAGAAAATTGGGAGGCAGCCAGGATCTTTGTTAGATCCTGGTGGAGGCGCTCATCCTGGATCAGAATGCGATCCTGGAGTTGACGGAGCCACATTACAATCGTGCAGTTAAAGAGGCCGCCTTGATTGCCCAGGCCGAGGCGTTAATTTTTACGTAAGGTAAGCTCCGCCCTTTTGTCCTCCGGTTTCATCTTGTCGGCCGCATCCCCAGAAACTACAGGGGAGGAGGAGACTAAGGCCACAATCGGTGTGTCTATAGCTGGCAATTGAAGGGCCTGAGCGAACATCTGCTCTACATGGTAGAACCATCGATCCTTACTGCCCAGGTTTGAAAAGTTAGACAGGCAAGCCCACTGGTTCTTTACCATCTCCATAAACAAAGGTGGAGCAGGGATCTCCTCCTTGTTCGTTGCCATATTAGAGAACATTGCCATATCGGGGTCTCTACGTTGAGGGACCGTAGGGTCCTCAGTTCCAATCTTAGTGGTTTTCTAGCTTTATGTAGAAGAGGTTTGAACATAGCTGAGGGGAAAACCCCAGCAGAAGAGGGGGAATCAGGAGGAGCGGAATCCTCATCCTCTGAAAACCCCCAATCATTGTGGTTATCTTCTCCTTGAGTGGAACCCACGCTGACCATAGAGGGAGATGAGGCTCTGGAGTGGTGGTGCCTATGACTACTTGGGGCCCTGCTAGAGTGAGGTACCCAGGCAATGCCCCGAGAGATGGCTGCAGAGATGCGCCTCTTCATGCTTTCTGGCAATAAATCCAAATCAACCAGATCATCCTGATATGGAGGTGGCCTCTGCGGGGCTAATCTCCTTGGGGATTGGTAGGTCCCGGATGGACCCTCCAGAGGGTCTGCCCCCTCCCCACCCATGGGCCCTGGAGAGGCCGGGGGGAAGGAGACACCTCCTGCCTGGAGTACCTGTTAGATCTGGAGGGGGAGACAGAAGGAGAGGAAGGACTGAATCCCCTTGAAGGGGAGCCTGAATTATTGGGGCCTGGTTGGGGATTTGGATCTGCTTTCTGAACTAGGCCTGGTGGTCTGAGCCTGCCTCTCTGCCCTGGTAAAGGTCTCCTCCAAGGCCTTCTGCCGCCTCAATTTGTCCCTTGAAGTGGCCCTGGAAGGGCGTTGGGTAGCTAAGGGCTTGGATGTTGCAGCCCTGGTTCGGGGCCTATCAGCCAGCTCCCCACTTTCCTCCATAGAGGGCCTAGGAATCAGATCTTGCAGCCATTGCCCTCACTCACATGATTCATAACAGGCCTTTGTAAGTTCCACCGGTGCCTGGGCCTGTGGGAGCTGTGTCTGTAGCCTTGGTAGCCGGTCTGCACTTTGTTCTCTGACTGGGCCTCAGAGATCGACTACGTGGCAGCTGGAGCCTGTCGCCACGTGGAGGCTTCCAAAATGGCCGCCGGGCCTCCGCTTTCGATTTCCTTTTTTTCCATGCCGGCTGAAAAATGCGGCCGCGGCTTGATTTTAGGTGCCATGGCTCGCACTCACTCTCCCTGCTCCAAATTGCACGTCTCTGACAAATTCTCCGCTTTCGGGCCACTCGGTCCCTTTGAAATTGGGACGGTGCGGCAGACCGCTATGTAGAGAGCCTGGTGGCGGCGGGAGGCTTCGCACTTGTTAGAAGTGAGCGCCGGCAAGCACGCCTCTTAAAAGTGACCCGGCTAACTCCCAGGCTGCCCTCTGAAGCTCGTCACCCCTGCAAGCCCGGGAATATGGACAGAGCTCCTGGCCCGCGGAGAGGGAGAAGGCTCGCCCCACGGGGCTCTCCCTCACTGCAAGAGGCAGAAAAGACTGAGTCTTGGGCTGCAGCCAAACTAATTTAGAATTTGGAATATCCAATGGATGAAATTTACACAATTATCACAGTTGCAAACAATTATTTCCTACCTAACAGCCAAAGCAGTGCTTGGACCAAAAGACTGAGAGAAAACTGGGAGCCAATGGGAAAGAAGGAATATTTAAGAAGTTTCCCTCAGTCTATGGACCAATCAGGCTGTGACAATACCCTCACGTGACCCCTCCCTCGAGTCCACCGGAAAACAAGTATGATAATCAAAATTTATAATCTATTAAACAAATCAAAAAATGGGTAGAATTTCAATCCTTGACTTAATGTACATTTCAATGGATAAAAAGTGTTGTTTTATAATTCAGATTAAAATGAAAATGGGTAGAGCAGCCCAGAAAACTTTATTTGCCCTTAAATGTAGCTTGCCAAAATATTTCAAAAGAATCTTATAATTCCATTGATGTCAGTAATTTTTATCAGTCCTTTTACCCCTTAACAATAACTTTATCTCCAAGAAAAATTCTCCCATCGTAATGGATACAAAGGGCTTGCTTAGATAAGACTGCTAGTTCATTCCACAAGAATCACATCCAGACATCTCCTTTTGCTATGTGTAAGCCCAAGACAGATCTTGCCACAGCGAAATGTTATCAGGGAACAGGATGAAGCAACTTTAAGATTAAGATATAGTACAACTTAACCAGAATTTGGTATCTTAATTCATTCTATTAAAACAGAGCCGTTACAGTCAAAACAAGTCATATCTGGAATAAAATATTTTGTATGCGTAATACACAATAGTGCCTTGATCTTACAGTAATACAAAAAAACATTCCTTGCATACATTTTCAAGTAGTTTGGTGAGTACTGCAGCTGTTCAGATCTTTTCATGTATTCTGGAATTCATTAGTCAGAATTGCATGTATTCATTCTTAACAAAGAACATTTTGGAAACTAGAAGTTTGTAATGGTGCTGATTCCAAAACCTGGTACAATGTTTCAGGTTTCCCTTTCCACTCCAAGCATTTAGTGAAAAGAACAGCTCTCACTATAGTAATTTTATAAACTACTAGTTTGCATAATGAAAACATATGCATAGGATTGAGTATACACATCTTCAAGAATGCATTTCAGCACTTAATGTAGCTAATTTCTGAGTGAACTGTTTTGCAACTGTACGTGCAATAGAATGATATTATCACTCTTTTTCATATACTCTATGTAATGTTTTTCTTCTCACTAAAATAAGGAGAATTTTTGGAGGCCAACAGCACAGTAAATCTGCCAAGATTTATCAGCACAATTATTCTAAAATAAAATCAAACAGAAAAATTGTGAATCATGTTGCACATTCATTGCAATTTTCACATTTTGTGCTGACAATGCACCAAGAAAATGACTAAAATCTAGAGAGCTATTAAAGAAACTTCTGAGGCTTCACTGGAAATCTTTCTCTAATATAAACACTTAAATATATGTGTATATATTTGTGTGTGTTGAATTAAAGGCACTCCTTGAAACTGAGACCTTTTAAACTACATTTTAGGCATGAAGTTCTCATTTAATAGATGGAAAGCAATCCCATATCTGGAATAAGTGCAGTTCAGGATACTGAGATATTTATGCTCAGATAGTTCCTCAGTATTGTATCAGTGTTCTTAAAATGTTCAATCTCATCTACAGATGTGCTTAAGAAATTGTTGATTATTCCAATGTCATGAAGCATAAATGAAAGACAGATTACTCTACCATTTACTCCATCATGAAATCATGAGACACCAGGACAACTTTCATCTTTTGAAAAAGCTTGTCACTACATAAATAAATGTTTTAGCTTAGGATATGACAACAAATGCCAAACTTGTGAAGGGTCAACGAGATGAAGAATACTACATTTTTAAAACTAGTTTTGTCCTGACTTCTGTATTGTACTTCAAAGCTTGTTTTGTAATCTCCATCGTGATCTCCGTCTATTCAGAAATCATGTAATGAATATGTTACATGCATATAATAATACTACAACTTCCCTGAAGAAGAACCAAACAACCCCATTGTATTTCTTTTCATGGCAGAGCAGTACAGAAAAAGAGGAAATACATCTGGATTGTTGAAGCCACAAAGGTGATGCTTTGTTAACTCCTCTAAATATAAGAAAGAATTCTTGTCCTGATCACAGACATTTCTACACTAGTTGGAGTAGAAAGTGGACAGCAATAAGCATCTCCATATACTGCCCTAATTAGTCTACTATGCATCATTGTGTTGTGGCAGGTGACAGATGGCTTGGCACACATTTTGTGCCCCAAAATAACATATAAACAGAAATGTAAATTTACAAAAAAAATTAAAGTCATGAGGGAAAAAAATATGTTTTCTTCCAGTAATGCCAGTGTCCCCTAAAGAGGAAAAGAAATGTTATCTTACATATGACAGTTACATTTCACAATGATTTGTGTACTACAACTGTAACAATCTGATATAGTCAATAATATTACATAGAGCCAGCGCTGTCCAAAGACATCTCCATGGTCATGTGGCCAGCATGACTAAACGCCGAAAGCGCATGGAACACTGTTAGCTTCCCACCAAAGTTGGTCCCTATTTTTCTACTTGCATTTTTACATGGTTTTGAACTGCTAAGTTGGCAGAAGCTGGGACAAGTAACAGGAGCGCATTCCATTATGCAGCACTAGGGATTCAAATCACCAAACTGCCGATCTTTCTGATCGACAAACTCAGCGTCTTAACCACTGAGCTACCGCGTACCTTACGTTCTCCTTAATAAGCCCTAAATTTATGTCTAAAATTAAAGGAAATGTTTAATGTTTTTCTATAACATTATCCTATTTTGGACTGACAGTTGGTCTTACCTGAACTGTTGTTTTAGGAGGTTTTTCAGGATTAGCCAGGATTGGGTATTGTGATGTCCAATTAGCCTCGAGACAGATTTAAAATTGAAGCCACACCTCTGTGCTCCTTGCTTCTGGTTCCCAGTTTCAACGAGTCAAGACTACTTCGAACACCTAAAAACAAGTCATAAGGGAAAACACCCTATCCCCTGAATTCCCTAACCCCGGGATCAACCTCCTAAAACAACAGTTCAGGTAAGACCAACTGTCATTTTATGGAGGAATTTTGCAGGATTAGCCAGGATTGGGACATATCCAAGCTAACGTCCCTCGGGGGGGGGGCACTATTGTTCGTGGGCTCCTCATGCGCTACTACCTGTTGTAATACCCTACGACTAAACGCCGCATCAGCCGATGCAAACGCGTCTAACCTGTAGTGTCTGATAAAGGGAGACGGAGATGCCGATGTGGCAGCCCTGCAAATCTCCACGATAGGCGCCTGTGTGGCCCAGGTCAATGAGGTAGCCACACTCCTGGTGGAGTGTGCTGTGATGACCTGGGGCACCGGAAGATGCTGAACCGCATAGGCCAATGCAATGGCCAGTTTGATCCACCTCCCTATAGCCAAGGACATCCTCTTCCCCAGGGAAGACGGATAAAAGGAAACGACGAGAGCCTCAGATTTCCTGAGTCTCTCCGTGCGCCTCAGGTAAATGCGTAAGGCACACCTGACATCCAGCCAGTGCCAAAGGCGCTCCCTATCATGAGACATTCCGGACAAAAATCCAGTAATACCACCTCCTATGATCTGTGGAAAAGGGAATTAACCTTGGGAATAAAGGTCGAATCCAGTCACAGGACGACCCGATTATTGTGGAAAGTACAAAGATCCGACCTGGAGGACAACACCCCCAGTTCGGAGATGCGACGGGCTGAGGTAACCGCCACAAGGAACACTACCTTAAGGGTTATGAACTTCAGGTCAACCGTCCTCAGAGGTTCGAGTGGTGCTCCTGTCATAGCTTGGAGAACCGTAGTGAGGCTCCATGTTGGAAAACTGTGAACTACCGGGGGACGGAGATTCCCCACACCCTTCAGGAACCTCTTAATTAGCGGAACCTGGGAAAGTGGAAGGAGCCCCTCTCCTCGAATGATCGTGGAGAGGGCCGCCACCTGACTCCTGAGGTGCCATGTGAGAACCCCCTATCCAATCCATCTTGAAGGAACTCCAAGACGTGCGGTACCGAAGCCTCGCAGGGATTTGCTCCCGAGACCCGGCACCACTCTGCAAAGACCCACCAGGTAGAATCATAAATCCTAGTGGTGGAACCCTTGCGTGAAGCCTCAATTGTGGAGATCACCCCTTGTGAATGCTGGGTGGCCCTTAGGCGCTCCCGCTCAATCTCCAAATGGCTAACTGCAGCCACTGTGGCTCAGGATGCACCAGGTTCCCCTGCCTGAGGTCCACATCCCTCCCAGGGATCCTCCACGGGTGTGACACTGACAGGCACACTAGGTCCGCAAACCACGCCTGGCGCGGCCAGTAGGGTGCCACTAAGTTAAGCTCCGCCCTCTCTGATATCATTTTCTGAACTTTCCCAAGGAGAAGGGGAAGAGGAGGGAAGGCAAAGAGTAGGCCCTACAGCCACGGAATCCGAAGCGTGTCGACTCCCTCTGCCCGAGCCAGGAACCGAGAGAAGAAGCGATCCACCTGAGCATTCTGCGGTGTGGCAAATAGGTCCACCTCTGGATGGTCAAACCTGGAGCAGATGGCCTGGAACAGTTTCGGAGAAAGGCTCCACTCCCAGTGGTCGACCGTAGCCCGACTGAGCCAGTCGGCTTGATGGTTGTTCACTCCTGTGATGTGCTCCGCCCTGAGCGATCGAAGATGCCTCTTCACCCAGGCACCAAGTGCAATCGCCTCGGTTTGAAGAGCCCTGGAGTGTGTGCCGTCCTGTTGGTTGACGTGGGCCTTCACTGCCACGTTGTCGGTCAGCACCAAGACATCTCGATCCCGAACATGGTACTTGAAGTGCCGCAATGCCAAGTGAATCGCTTGCAGTTCCAGCCAATTTATATTGTGTTGGAGGTCCAGCCAGGTCAAATGCCACTGCACCATCCGGGACTCCATGAGAGCTCCCCACCCGTACAAGCTGGCGTCCGTTGTCAGGATGAGGCGCTCCAGCTCCCTGAACTCGCAGCCCTCGTGTAGCACTGGGGAGAGCCACCACCTCAGTGACAGCTGCACCTGTGGTGTCACTGGAACCTTTTCCTTGGAATTGCTGGAGTTGGACCTCTGATGCGGCAGGAGACGCCACTGGAGCGGCCTTGCATGTAGATGAGCCCAAGGCACCACGTCTATGCAGGAAATGAATTTCCCCAGCAAGCTGGAGAGCACCACTACAGGAACAAAACGTTGACTTCTAACTTGTCTAACTAAGGCTAACAAACTAACTTTACGGTTGTGGGACAGGAACAACTTTTCAAGCCTGGAATCTATGATGGTCCCCAGGTGAGGAATCGTGGTGGAGGGAACGAGGGAACTCTTATCCAGGTTAACTGAAAAACCTAACTGCTATAGTGTGAATACCACCAACGAAATATCCTCCCTCACCCGCTCAAACAATGCTGCTTGGACTAAGATGTCATCAAGATAGCACTGGACCCTGACAGAGCGCTCACGGAGGGAAGCCGCTACCGTGGCTAGGACCTTGGTGAAGATCTGAGACGCCGAAGCCAAGCCAAATGGTAGGGCCCTATACTGATAGTGCCTACCCAAATAGGAGAAATTGTCCTCTTGGGCACAGTCTTCAGACTGTGTAGCCAATGATGGCCTGATGGGACTAGCCCCCCTGGTCCCCTTGCACTGAAAATGATCCCTTAGATAGGGGCCCTGTTCCAGCATGGAGAGTGGGGGGTAAGGTGAAATGTCTCTGAGATACACTAGGGAATTCCCCCCTGTGAAGAGACCTAGACCTGGATCTAATGGGCGATCTAGACCTCAAGGGAGAACTAGGCCTACCCCTCTGTTCAGCCCTGGACACCTGCTTTTCCAGGGCCCTGTGCCTCCTTTCCTCATCCTTCTGCAAGGCCTTGGAAGATTTTCCAGCTGCTGGAGTTTTTCGCAGTCTCACAGAGGCTGTGGGCCTCACTCGGGTCCCATTGGAGGTCCTCTCCCCAGGGGACAATGGGGGGGGGAATCCGGTCTCTCCTCTGCATCTGCCATGGGGGGGGGGAATCCGGCCTCTCCTCTGCATCTGCCATGGCACCAGGTCAGGGCTCCACCAGAAACAGCAGCGACCAAAAAACAGCTTCCCCAATCACTCACGACCTCTATGCGACGGAATCAGCATCTGGTAGACCTTTCTGCCCCCTTTTGCAAGATGCGCATATGCCAGCAGCACCACGTGGTCCTCGCTGCCCCCCGCCGCTCCGGGCCTCCTGGTGTCAATTGAGGCCCGCAGGGCCTTGCCACCGCCACCACCCTAGAAGGGATGGCCACCCAAGGCAGGCAGGGATGAAAACAAGGCTCCGTAGTAGCTTCTGCCCCAGCCCATGCGGCCCGCAGGAATTTGAGGCCCCAAAATGGCCACTGTAATGGCATCCTGCCTCTATAGCCCCAAGAAGCAACTTTTAAAGCCCTTACCGGCAGCCAGGAGTGAGCCACACCAAGGGGAGGCTTCTGGGTATCAGATGGAGGCAATGGAAAGAAGGCAGGGAGGAGGAAATTGCAGGATGGCACTGGATTGTTTTTGGAAGAATCAGGAATCAAAAGCAACTCGTCTTTCTTCGGCCAGACAGAGTTGAAACTGGGAACCAGAAGCAAGGAGCACAGAGGCGTGGCTTCAATTTTAACTCTGTCTCGAGGCCAACTGGACATCACAATACCCAATCCTGGCTAATCTTGCAAAATTCCTCCAGAAAACTACAGTATTTTTCGGAGTATAAGACACACCTTTTTTCCTCAAAAAAGAGGCAGAAAATCTGGGTGTGTCGTCTACATCGAATACAGCATTTTTGCCTCCCAAAGCCCCGCCCCTTCACCAAAATGGCCGTGCATAAACCTTATGGAGGCTTTCAGAGAGCTGAACGGGTTTTTTGCTCCCCCCAGTCCCCAGCAGCATTCTATAAGCCTCCATAAGGCTATGCATGCAACTTTTTTGACAAAAAGGGCCTGTTTTTGCAAAAAAACGGGCTGGATTTTTTGCTCGTTTTTGGCCCCTCACACCCCAGAAGCACTCTGGAAGCCCCCCCCTCCAAGGCTATTCATGCCTTTTTTTTTAAAAAAAAGGGCCCTTTTTCATGAAAATCGGGCCCTTTTTGGGAGGTTTGCAGAGTACAAAAACTTTTTCCCCCCTTTTGGAAAGCTCTTTAACTGATTGATGAGAATTACATTGATCAAGTGCTGTGCCAGCAGGAACAAAGTTAGGTGCTGGAGATTGTCAGTGATTTCCTTCTCCAGCACGTGGATAAATACAACTGGAAACATGTACCTACCTACCTACACTCTCCCTCTCTACCTACTGTATTTCTCTCTCTCTCTCCCTCTCTACCTACTGTATCTCTCTCTCTTTCTATTTCTCTCTCTATCCCTCTACCTACCTACCTACACTCCCCCTCTCTCCCTCCCTACTGTATTTCTCTATCACTCTCTCTCTCTCTATTTCTCTCTCCCTCTTTCTCCCTTTATCTACCTACTTAACTACTCTCTCTCTCTCTCCCTATCTACCTACTGTATTTCTCTCTCTCTCTCTCCCTCTATCTACCTACCTACTTTTTTTTTAAAATGCCTCTTCAAAACCTTGGTGCGTCTTATACTCCAGTGCATCTTATACTCCAAAAAAAGGGGTAATGGTAAAGAATGTCATTGTTAACTTACAATTATATCAATATACATGTTCTCCTCCTTGAGTTTATAAAAATAAGGGCAGGATATAATAAATATCAATAGGTTCTATACTTGCATCATACTGCTTGGAAATGTTTTTGCACATTACCCTTTTCCAGAACTGCTTTCAACTTATTTTTGTATAGTTTTTCATGAACTGTTTGCTTCAAGACAAGCTACAACTCTGCAACAAAATTAAGGTCAGGGCTTTGACTAGACCATTTCTTCTGTTTCTGTTGTGAATTTACTTGTGCATTTGTGATCACTGTCATGTTGCAGCTCATGGACAGGTACCCTGACATTCTGAAGGAGATTTTGGTACAATCCATTGTTTTGTAAATGATTGTGAGCTGTCCAGGTCCTGAGGCTGCAAAGCAGCCTGAAACCATTATGCTTCTACCATTATACTTCATAGTCAGGATGTGGCTCTTTTGTTGAAATGTAGCGTTCCATTTTCAAAACAATTCCACTTCATTACATCTGTCCAAAAGAACAGACTGTTCCATCAGCACGTGGAACATCCAGTTAGCCTTTCCTGAGATGTGAAGTGGTGTGCTTTGTAGACAGGAGTTTCACCTTTCCTAACTTCCCATGCACATCACTTTTCTCCAGTGCTTTTCTTCTTGAACATTAATGTCAGACAATGCTGCAGATCCTTTGTTATCAGATCAGGATTGTTTGTGACTTCCCAGATTATACATTATGCTGTTGGAATTATTTTTGATGGACATCTTCTCTGGGAAAAAGAAACAATGGTGCTGCATTTTCTCCATTTCTTCATCATGTGTGGATGATGGAAGGTAAAAGTTTTCTGCAACAATTTTGTAATTTTTCCCAGTCTTGCAAGTCTCTTTTCTGATTAACACAATCATGCGATAGGCATATTATTCATGTCTATAAATCTGTATCATCAACAGCAGACTCTAATGGTGTCAATCAATGTGTGCATGTTTTTAATAGGCAGCAGCTACTCAAATTCACACCTTATTAACATCTCATTGAATAACATCTGACCCAACTTATCTACTTAACAGGACTGATTATCCTAGGGCTTCATCACCCATTTCCAACAAAGACATTGAATTAATGTCTTCAGTAAAGACATTGATTTTGTTACTGGAATATAGATGCTTCTCAGTTCATTGAGGTTCTGAGCAGCTTACCAAAAATAAAATAGAAAGAATTAAAAGAAGTAATAACCAAATTCAACAACTGTGATATTCAACTTCATAGGAAAACAATTCTAGCAATAAACAGCCCTAGCTATTGCAAAGAGAAAACCTAACTATAGCAATAGACCCTAAAGGCTTTCCAGAACTACCAGGTCTTGATGACTTTCCTGAGTGCCAACAAAATTGGTGCTGATCTCACCCTGCATATAACACTTTATGTATCATGGCACAATATACTGTTTGCGTGTATGTTTTTTAAAAAGATGTATTTTTCTACTAACAGAGCTTAGACAAAAGTCTGATCACATTGTAGTCACACTGCTCGAAAATTATGGATAATTCTAAAAGGTTCAGAAATTTTTTCTCCACATCAGGAGGCCACAAATTACAGCTTGCTGCCACCTATAAAACCATTGCTTCTTTTCAAGGATGTATTAGCAATCTGAAATCATGCTGGGTTTGGAGTATTTCAAGAATCCAGTATGCCTATAAAGATAAGTCTTTGCTATCTTCTTTGCAAAAGATGATAAAGAGTCCAGAAAAGGAAAGGAAGAGAAAACATCCATAAACAGTAGGCAAATCAGACATATCACAAAATAATGGGGAAATCAGATGACCATTTATTCATAAACAAAACTTAGCCCAGGTAAAGAGAAATTTAAAAAGAAGCATTCTAAAACATGCAAAGAAACTCTATAAGTAAGCCTAGAAAATTTATATCAGTTTCCAAGATTTTGTTTTTATTTTGGCACAGAAGTTAAAAACCCTCAGCTAGAAACCAGGAGGCTATGAGTTCTAGTTCTGCCTTAGGCATAGAAGCCAGCTGGGTAACTTTGGTTCAATTACTGTCTTTCAGCTCTAGGAAGAAGGCAATGGCAAACTACTTTTGAAAATGCTGTCAAGAAAACTGCATGAACTTGTCCTGACAGTAGCCAGGAGAAAAGGCTGAGGGAAGCAGCAATATATAAACAATAAATTGCAATGAAATCTGTGTAGTTATCACTTTTTTGATCACAATGGGTGAGTCTTTACATTTCTGAAATACTTTGAAAGGAATTACACTGTGACACTGGTTAGTAAAATTAAAAAAACAGTAATCAAATTAAAGTAGGGTAAGCTTAGAGGGAAAATATTTAATCTTATTATACTGAACACAATATTTTTCTACTTTGTCCACACATGGTCCTAATTTTCATTTCCTCCTGTGAAGTAAGGTTTGAAAATCTAGTAATATGCTTTTGCATACCAGTCATAATACTAACTAGGAACAGAAATGTTTTTTTCATGAAAAGTATGTATAGTTTACTTTGAACATGAATCCAATGTTTCCTTCAACAAATTAACATGACAAATCAGTATTATTCAATGTCATTAGAAGCAAACTTATCCTAAAATAATTATATTTATCAATAATATTTCAGTTGCTGTTAATTGGTTCATACAGAAAAGTAAGTTATGCAACAACCTACATTGCTGCAAAGTAGTTACCTTTACCTGTAATAAGTAGCACAAGAATATATTATCAACAGAATGAATCTAAGATGGAATGAGAAACCCAACATAAATTTTCAAAAGCACCACTTGCACATTGTCAGGTTTCCAAGTAACAACCCTAATAAAAGACGACTCCAAGGCTTGAAATTCCTCAAAGTTCCGTTTTATTAGAGATATCATATTGGCACATCTGGGAAAACCCGAATCTGAGTTTCCAGGTTTTCCCCACCCAAATGAAAGTTCAAGTCCCTGCCCAGCACCCACATGTCTATTACATGGTCCAATCAAGCATCATCCCAACTGGAGATGCCTCCTACTCATGCCACTCCAGGTGCAGGGCAAAATGACCTTGACTCTCTGAGAAAGGAATGTTATTTTGACTATATCTATCCCATTCCATATAATGCCCCTCCCAGTTTCCCACAGCAATAAATGTTGCAGGCCTGAAGGCACAACACACAAGATGGCTTCCAGGCCTGACACACATGTTATTTGATACATATGGCTTTGCTAAATCCAGGGCTCCTTAAACTTATGCTTGAAATACTAGGCAAGGGGCATCTTAAACTCCTAGAGTAATACCTATTGCATATTTGGGGTATTCTTTATCCAAACCAGACTCTGAAATATTAACAATGACAGGTTAAAGAATCAAATATACACAATTTTAAATCATGAAACTTTCATGCAGATCCTCGACTTACAATTGTAATGGAGTCTGTTCATTAGTTGTGAATCGTGATGTTTGTAAAGCAGCTTAGTTGCGTGACCAACCCCAACCAACACAATTTTATGATTTTGAAATGGCCATTAAGCAAATCACCAGTCACTAAGTGAATCTATAGTTGTTAAGGAAACCCATTATTCACTATGAGGTGTTTTTGCTGAACACCAGAAATAAACAGTAATTTTCAGCAAAAATGTCATAAATTGTGGTTATAAGACTGTGGGATGCTGCAAACCAGAAGGGGTGGTCCTAAATAAAGGACTGTATTTATCTTTAAAGACAGAATCTTTCTGTTATACAAGGCCAGTGATGGCAAACATTTTAGGCACAGAGTATCCAAACCGAAAGGTGTGCATGCTTGTGCACCAGAGCGCCGGAAACCTGACAACCAGCTGGCTGGCGTGCATGCATGCCTCGGAAACCCGAAGACCAGCTGGCGCGCATGCCCACAGAGAGGGCTCTGTGTGCCACCTCTGGCACAGGCAGCTATAGGAGAAGTAGCAGAATGTGAGGGTGGAGTTAAAAAGGGATAAGCTTAGAATTCCCACATAGCCACAAACAAAGTCCAACTGCTCCCCTTGAATTCAGTTGGCCCGTATCTAACTCCAAGCAGGTGCTGACCATTAGTTGGAAGATTCCTGAGCTTAGATTTTTAGCAATAAATCATTTTAATTGGATCTTCATGTGTGGCCCTAGTCTTTTGCCCTGACACCAGAGTTAATAAACAATCCAATTTAGCTAATGAGCTCAACCATAGAGCACTTTCAGTATTTTGACTCAATCAGATATTATATTTAAGGTTATTTGCATTGAAATGTGAAGAACTGAGATAAAACCCTTAGCAGCTTGCTAAATGTCACATACAATCTTAGCTAAAAAGCCATATAAAAGGACACTACAGAGGCTATGCCAGAGGTGGGTTGCTCCCGGTTTGGCTGAACCGGTAGTGGTAATCTGGCCTGGGTTGCAGAACTGGCAGCGACCCAGGCTGACCACACCCCCGAACCGGTTCCCCAGTCTCTGTTGCTGGCATCTTATTAGCTTTTAATGCCCTTTACATATGCGCACAACTATTAACAGTGAATTGTGCATACAAAATGCGCGAGCGAGCGAACCAGTACCGGTTCATGTAGGAACCCACCCCTGGGCTATGCTTATAGATGGCAAAGCAAAACTGCAGTATGTATTATTTGATTTGCTGCACCAGGTTTTCACATGCTTTGCTTTAAAAAGAATTGGGTTTTTTAAACATTAGCTGATTTAGGAAACTGCAAACAAATTCATTTCCTAAGAATATTAAATACAGATATTCCTGTTTGAATATTAAGTTTGGACACAAATTTAAGCGATCTATATCATCTGTAATATCTTTACACTATGTATCACTATTTACAAATGAATAATTTAGCCATCTTATTAAATACCACTAAGATTAATATATTTTATATAAGACCTTATTTGTTAGGTCTACATATATTGAGTAATAAAGTGCTATAATTATAATTTTCTAGACAAAATGCTGCAAGTTTACAAATAGGACATGTGCAGCAATATACTCCTTACATTTGCCTGCAATTTGCATTGCTATTAATTCTGAAATTACTTTATCATCTTCTTGAGTAGTAACATTGACAGTCAATCTACTCCCTCTTTAAAGCTGTCAAAATTGCTGACCTCTACAACACTTAGAAAGAAATGGATCCTGCTATAATTAGAACTTATTTCCAAGTAAATGGTTCAAATTATATTGCATATATACTTCAGTGAAAAGTGCTTACAAATATGAACTTCTAAAAAGTTGGTTTAGATGGTTCCTTCAAACCTCAGAAAATTATGTACTGGTATCATTCAGATAATATCTTGTAAAATCAGATCACACTCAATGTTTATTGAGAATGCATTGGAAGTTAATTGAAATTTACTATTCCCTTAAGAAACACACACAAAGTCTTACGCACTACAAAAAAAGTTATTCCAAAAATCAGGCTTACTGCCTTTTAACAGCTCCAAATCTTTATTTGTAAAATGAAAAAAACAGCCATGTTTTGCAAACAATGCAGATATTGAAGGGCAAGAGGAATTCAAACACATATACCCTTGTTAGCTGGAGAAAAAACTGCTGAAATAATTTCAAAATTTTTCCTTGGCTTGACATGCAAATTCATGTTGCAAAGGAGTAATTTCCATGCAACTATTACAACAGGAGTCATTTACTTCCAAATGCTCACCATGTAATGATTTTAAAATCCTAACATTACTTAGTCCTCTAACCAATTACATCCTGAAAGAAGATGTAAATCCTGGAATCAAATGGTGTACCATAACTGGATAATGTTTCCAGGTTTTCCAAGAGAGAATAAAGATATTGGAATAAAATACTGAACGTGTTCTTATAAAAGCCAATTAAAAACTGAATGATAAATTTTAAGTTTGTAATGGATCTATTTTACTAGTGTAATCTACTTATTCTGGGGATTGGTAAAGTCCCAGGAGACTGGAAGAGAGTAAATGTCACCCCATTGTTAAAAAGAGAAAGGAAGACAACCTGGAAGGCACAGATCTAGAGACCTGTCAATCTGACATCTACATTGGAGTAAATCTTATTGTTAGCATTAACAAGATCCAGCACAAGTTTGCCTGACATATAGTTAATCTGTTATTTCAGAGTAGGTAGGTCAAGGGAATGCCGCAGACAAAGTGTACCTGGACCTCAGCAAAGCCTTCAAAAGTCTTGCTTAAATTCTCCTCTACAAAATAGTAAAATAAGGATTAAAAGATGATACTGTTGGATGATTCAGTACTCAAAGGCACCGATTCATCTTGAGAGAACTATTCAATAGAATGCCTCATGGCCCTATCCTGGTGACCATTTTTAATCAGTAATTTAGATGAGGAAAGTTGTTTGTAGATGACACAATAGGTAGCAGTAATATTTTGATGAAAGAGAAAATTCAAAAAGATGTAAACAGGCTTGAAATAAATAAGATGGATTTTTAAAAAGGAGAAATGTAACATCCTGCATCTGTGGAATAGGCTGCAAAAACAAAGTTAGGAGTCCTTCAAATAGAGGCTGCATTGTCATCTGTCAGAAATGTTCTACGGCTCCTGCACTGAGCAGCAGACTGAACTAGTTGACCTCTAGTCCTTTGAATTCTATGGTTCCACAACATGAGCAGATGGCTAAAGTGCTTTCAGAACTGCACTGACAGAATATAGCCGAGGTAATCTACGAGATAACAACACTCTATATGTAGTTAAACATGTATATTAGCTTTCAAAATGGCAACGCTGGTTGTGAATATATGTTAAATGGGAAGAAGATAAGGAACTAAATTAGCAAATCTTTCTTTATCCTAAAATGGTCAAGATCTAAACAGATTTTTTTGGTGCTTTACTCAAATGTTTAATAAAATTTCTTAAGTGGTTGATACAAACATGGATCTGTGGAGTGAGAAAGACTCCTCTAAATAACCAAAATAAATATTAGATATTTATAAGTATAAATATTAATGCTTAAGAGTATACAGAAGAATCTTAAGTTAAAAAACAGAATATCTAATAAAAATCACATAAATTGCATTTTAGGAAACTACCTGAATACTGATAATTTCTTTAAGATATTGATAGTCAATTTATATGAGTCAGAACATTTAAAATCATTTTGTTTCTGAAGCCACTATAAATGTTTCATTTTATTTGCAGAGAAAACCGCAAATACCAGTCCAATTCCCTGGATATCTCCCATCAACAACAACAAAATTCTAGCTCCTTAGCTTATAAAATCTGAAACTATGTATATAAGCTGGCACATTACACTATATCAATTGAGCATTCATCACATCCATACAGATACTGTAATTGCATATGAATAGCTAATGTATGTTGAAAAAATAAGGAATGCTGTTTTAATCAGTAGCTATTTTCAATAAATGTAACTAAAAAGACAATAACTTGCCAATTTTTAGTTTTAAAAACATTTTGCAATTTTAGAACTGAAGAAACTATCAACAGAGAGAATAAAGAAATGGAAATAGAGAACTCCATAAACATTCTAGAATGATGAAAATTAAACTAATTTAAAAGTATTCATTACTAGGTTTTTGGCAGCATAAAACTAGCAAATCAGTTTATAATTAGCAAAATAAAAAATATGTAACATCTTGGCACACATAAGTCAAATACGTAGGTAAAAATTACTTTTAGGTAAAACACCAGGGCACATTAAATTGGATATTGAAAACACTAACAGCAGTAGGCAATTATAGATGGAGAAATCAGGAGCAATATATAATATAGCACACATACAGTGTATACTATAGGTTAGTAGAAAATAACATGAATTGTCTTAGCGGCAAGGTCCAGAGGACATGACTATTGCCACTTTTATTACTTGAACAATATTAAAACTTGTGGCTCTATTAATTACAATGATAAAACAGTTGAGGGGAAAGATTGGGTCTATAATAGGAAGAAAAATAACATGTGTACCCCTTTCTGATTGAAATAGCCAATAGAAATAAACCATAATAACCTCCAAGAACAAGATACAAATTATTAGGTGTCAATTCTATGTTGAGATAAAAGAGCTAGTATGATAATTATGTGCCTGAACAAAATACATCAGTTAGATCCCCCAATATACGGTTTAAATTAAACCAGAAACTGAAAGACTCAACATAGTTTCAATTGAATTATTCCACTAAAAAAAGGGTAGCCAGAGCACTGGAAACACTTTCAAGTCAAATTTTAAACATATGTATTAATATGTAATTCATGTGCAGGATTATCTTCCCTTTAACAATTCCTTCATGCTTAAATTCAAGCAGTTCTATGAACTTCATTTTGGGATCAAAGATATTCTTTTAAAATTTTAAATCGCTCCAATTAAATATATCTGTATAAAGGAAGAAATCATATCTGCATACTTTAATATACTGTTTTTCTATTAGAAATAATGTCTTACACAACAGCAGAAATGTAGGTGACAGAGTCCACTAGTAACTAATGTTAAAGTATGTTACCTAGAATATGGCAATGTTTTATGAAAGCAAAATACCCAGTACCATACAGCATCTGAGAGCTGCATTCTAAGGCAAAACCACCTTTTTAAAAGGTGGAGCAAACCATCATGGCATTTTTGACAAAATATGCCATTTCAACTTTGTGTCTCATTTTCTTCTTTCAAAGGAGCTGGGAAAGCTTGCTATCCAAAGTGACAAAGCCTTCATAAGATAATAATGACTTCCTCCACCCATTCACATACCATAAACAGGTTTGTTTTTTTTTTAAATCACAATATATGTATTATCCCTCCCTTGAAGACAAAAGAAAATCCTCTATCAACTATTAAACTTTACCAAAGTGATGTGGGATACTATTCTGAAACCACCCACGGAGTTTTATAGCATTTTATTTCGGGTAGATTAACACAGAAACCCCACCCAATCAGTTTCTGCATTTAGATTTTAAATAGGTTCCTTACTCAAAAAGATAGAGACTCTGTTCAAGAGCAACATGTTGCAACCACCTTTTGTTATAGGGGGAAGGGAAGCAAACGGAATGGACTGAAAGAAACAGACCTGGGGGAGAAGGAACTGGGGAAGAGATATGAATTTTTTAAAAAAGACAACCCAGCGACAAAGTCAGGCTTTTAAAAATGAAAACCAAAACCAAGCGATGTTTCCCCCTTTTCAGAAAGGCTATCTTAAAACATGGTCATCGATTAAATCGTATGTTTTTACTGCGGAAGGCTCCTTCTAGGCAGCTCGAGGGAGGAGGAGAAGGAGAAAGACACACACAGGGAAGAGAGAGAAAAAGAAAATGGCGCAGAGACTAAGTCCCGACCGTCGACAAGGCGACTTTCCGGGGCGAACAGAGGCCCAGGAGAGATTTTTAAAAAACAAAGGAAGACTGATCCGGGGTCTCAATTGCCCTCACTACGGAGAAACTGTGTCAGAACGGCCGAGGGTCTTAAGATTTCGGAGAATTAGGAACCTCGATAGGAACAATGGGGCCGGTGAGCGAGGAGACGGGACTTAGTCTCTGGGACGCCATGTCTGTCCTTTACTATCCTTAGCAATGAGAAGGGAGAAAGAGAGAAAGCGGGGGCAGGGAAAGAAAACCTTCGATCCCACTCCCCCACTTTTACAAGGTTAGGGAAAAGGCACTCACCATTCGCTCGGAAACCTGGATCAATCTATTATTGAAAAAGGAAAGAAACGGGAAAAATACGTTTTAAAAGGCATCCCAGGACCAAGGAATGATTTCACACAACACAACCTACCTGAATTTTTAAACGAGCTAGCCTGGGTAATGGGGAAGAAATCATTCCGAAAGGACTTGTACATCAATAACACGATTTTTTTAAAGGGGGGGGGAAGCGACCGAATTGCGATTTTTAACACCGCCTCCCTTCCCCCACCCTCACCCCCCACCGAAGTTTTGCCTTCCAGTTTTAATTGCCCTCCTCCTCGTGCGTAGGTCTCAATTCCCAGGTTTCCTCAGACCTCCCTACCTTCCTCCCCCACCCCCAGCCTTCTTTTATGAGTCCCCGTCCCGCCATGTCCGGCAAAGATAGAGAACTGGCCACCTTAAGGACCCCCTTTTTCCCCCCTTTCAGGGAATGGAAGCCAGTTTAATCAGGGCTTATTGGAATAATACGCAACCTAAAGGCAACCTCGGAGGGGACAGAGAAGAGGCCAAAAGGCTCGGAATACGATTAAGGACCCAAGGAAACGTGACTCCCCCCCCCCTTCACAAAAAGAAAACCCGGGAGTAGCACCCCGGTCCCCCCAAGTACCTAGCAAGATTGTATCCGGCCTGAAAATATTAATAGTAAAATATTATCATCAGTCTTTCTGAGGAACGGCTTCAATTATGGGCATAAACCTTTCTTCTTTTCCACCATCAGAATTCCTCTGCTTCCCCCCCCCTCAAAGGGGAGAGGGAAAAGGCCTCAATGTCCACAGCCTTTTCTTTCTCCCCCTCCCCCCACATTAACTACTGCAAAAAGGAGAGGCCCTTACCTGGGAGTCGTTATGCAGCTGATCCCCACTCATGCCTACACCACGGTCGTATGCAAAAAAAAACCGGGGGACAGGGGAGGACGTGAAGCCAAAGGGAAACCACAGCTCCCTAAACAGCCCAGTCAGTTGTGTAACAGACTAAGTCCTCATTTCCATCCACTGCGCAGGCGCCGCGACTTTTAAACGGTGGGGCGGAGCTAAATGAAGCTTCGGAGGCGAGACAACAGATCCCGAGATAAGAACGCCCTCCTTTCCATAACCCAGCCTATCATCTGCCTCTCCTTCAATTAATAATATCTATGCTTAGATTTGCATGTAGGCCACGCCCGCCATTTCTTGGTTGGCCCGCCTCTTCCTACCTAGCCACGCCTCTTCCTTCTCCGCCATTTACGAAAAATGCCGGTTGTATTTGCCCCCTTCCCTTGCTTCCGTCTGCAAAAGCCGGGTTATTATTTACATATCCGGTCACGCCCCTTCACTCGCCGCCAATAAGCAATAAGAGGAGGTCTTGGAATGAAAAAATTGCAAGCCTCTTCCTCTTATTGCTATATGAGGGAGATATTTTCTTGCGGCACATTTGTACGAGCTGTAGCACGAGTGCGCCACGCATGCGCGTTTTTCCTTTTGGAGACGTACTTTTAAGAAAAGCTGAGTTCTCAACGTGCGACATTTACTGTTAGGAGATCTCGAGATAGGTATGGAAACGACGTAGAAGGACTATCTTGTTATTTCGGTGCTTATTTCTTGTTTTGTTCCTGTCGCAGTTACAAAAATAAAGTCTGGATATGTGGACCTTATTAATATATAAAGTCGGGTTTGGAGTCTGGCTAAATTTAAACTGATTTGATTATTTGAATGACACCCAGCTTTATGAACTCTTTTATATAAATGTGCAAAGGTTCATGCTGCACTAGAATTTCTTTCTGAACAAATGTTATCAGTGCTGGAAATGTGCTGTTTTCAGACAAGCTACTGGTGGAGAGTTGATTCAAACTCATAAAAATATTTAAAGAAACACGAACAAAATATTATATTTAACTTCAGATTGTGTTATTATTTTAAACGTGAAGAATTACTGTGTCAGTAGTAGAAAAGTCCACTAATGATCAAATATGGCTTATAAGTACAGGTAGTCCTTGACTTACGACGGTTCATTTAGTGACCGTTCAAAGACAGTGGCACTGAAAAAAGTGATGACTGTTTTTCACACTTAACCTTTGTAGCAGCTCCATGATCGTGTGATCAAAATTCAAATGCTTGGCAACTGGTTCATACTTATGACCATTGCAATGTCCTGGGGTCCTGTGAACCCCCTTTGTGATCTGACAAGCTAAGTCAGATTCATTTAACCACGTTATTAATGTATCCACTGCAGTTAATTCACTTAACTGTGGCAAAAAATGTCATAACAAATGTTTCACTTAACAACAGAAAATTTGGGCTCAATTGTGGTCATAGGTTGAGGACTACCTATATGCATATAATTGCAAGTGTGGTACAATCTTATGTATATTTTCACAAAACATTTCCTCATTCTAGACAGTCCTGGGTGCCAAGTTTTAACAAGTGTTAAGCAATTGAGAGTCTGATATGCAGAAGAACACATTCAAGAAATCAGATTCTTTGATGAAAATAGAAAAAAGCCAAATATTCTTAATTAGAAGAAGACATAATAGAAGGGAAATACCCATATTAAATTAGAATAAATTTCTTAACCTTAAGTACTGCATGATTAAACAAGCTGTCTAAGAACAAAGTGAGTTCTTTTTCCTTTGCTGCCAATATGGTCAACGATGTTGCTATTTAATGTATCCCAACTTTCCAATCTTGGAATTGATATCAAAAGTTCCCTCAAATTCTAAACACACACACACGCACACACACACACACTACCCTTTGAGTTGACTTCTGGTGACTTCCTGGATTGCTTGCAATATTTTCAGAGGTGGTTTGCTACTGCCTTTTCTCCATATTGAGGGGAGGAGTATCCAGGATGGGTTAACTTCGTCCTCGTTGATTGGACTGAGTCCGATAAGCTCTTTAGACCATGTCCTAGTCACCAGGTAATACCCAGTTATCGACTCAGTCCCCAACTGGATGGCTGTCATCCTGATTTCCTTGAAAAATTGCAAGAAAGAAAGAAAGACTGAATTAAAGCGCAAATTGCTATTCCTCTGAGGCCTGAGTACTTTGGTGGCCAGCAAAAACCCCGGCGGGGGTAGTGCCTATTGCCACTAGCCTGCAAAGGTGGCGAACAGATTCGGCCACTAGGAATAATCCTGCAGCCACTCTCAGCCTTTTAAAGCCCATGAGAAGGAGAAAAGCCTCACGAGGTGCGGGCTCGCCGCTCCTTTAAACAGCAGCAAGGGGAAAAAAAACCCAAACAGCGCCAGAGTGCTCTGCCGCTCCCCTCAAGGGTCGAGCGACGAACCGCAGCGTTGGAACATCGCAGAGCACCCGCGCTTATTCTAAGACACAGGAGGGGGATGGAGGAGCTGGAGAACGAGCACCGAGAGCAGGGGGGGAAAAGAGAGATATCTCCACCTGGTCTTCTCCCTCACCATTCTTGAGGAACTACAAATTAGACTTCTTCGCTTCGGCGGAGGCAGCCTTCAAACGTAGGGTACTGCAGGCAGTACACAGAGAAGGGGAGGCATCTCACCAGGCATAGGGTTGAGCATAGGTTGGTTTCAAGGTATGCTCCAAGTGTTAACCCTCCCTAGGGACGTGTGGGCTTTGGTACGTCCCATCCTGGATACTCCTCCCCTCACTGTGGAGAAAGGGCATTGGTACTTACCTGATACACCTCTTCTCATAGTGGGGGAGGAGTACCCAGCCCCTCCCTGAGTATGATGGTTTGGAAATGTTGGTTTTTTGTTGTACATCTGGAGTGTAAAGAAATACATGACTAAATAAAGGTTTGAAACTACATCAGTGTCTAAGAGTGGATGACACATCGAGTCTGATAGAGTTCTTCGTCGAAACTGCGTATTACCTGGTGACTAGGGCGTGGTCTAAAGAGCTTTTCTGACTCAGTCCAATCAATGAGTTAACCCATCCTGGATACTCCTCCCCCACTATGAGAAGAGGCGTATCAGGTAAGTACCAACGCCCTTTTCCTAGGGTTGAGAATGAGTGAATGGCTAAAAATCACCCAGCTAAGGAAGAACTAGAATTCAGTCTCCTGGTTTCTAGTTTAGTGCAATTAGCCACTGAAGTGAAGTAGCTCTCAAAGTTCTAATGCTCTACAACTAAATGTTTATGTAATGCTAGGGAAGATGGCATGCTACGTTGCTACTGTGATTTTACACTAAGTGTTCAAATACTTTTGTGTACATAATACCACAAAAAGGAAAGACATAATGGCTTTCTTAGATCACCTTGTTGTGTTGTTTGTTATGGTAAGAAGTGATCTAGTTGTTTTAAAGTAATTATATTTGCCGCAGGGGCGAAATTCATCAGGTTCTGACATGTTCTGGAGAACCAGTAGCGGAAATTTTGAGTAGTTTGGACGACCGGCAAATACCACCTCTGGCTGGCCCCAGAGTGGGGTGGGAATAGAGATTTTGCAGTATCCTTCCCTTTCCATGCCAACCAAGCCATGCCCACAGAACCAGTAGTAAAAAAAAATGAATTTCACCACTGATTTGCTGTTATTCTGTGCCAGGTATGGAACCACAAGAGTCTATGAAATAAGATAATTGTTTTAAAATTAAACCTACCAGGCACAGAATAATAGCTCATATTATCCAAGCTGTCTAGCAGCTGATTTGTATTGCAAAGCCAAAGAAAGTGGTGTCTTCTATGCAAAGAAAATTTGCTTAGTTCTGCAACCAGGAAAACTGATCTAATTGAAGAGAATATCCCATTCTGTGCTCATATTGATGCTCAGTCTCCAAATAAATATGTCATATATATCCTTTTTAGTGGTGTACAAAGCAAGAAATGGAGTAAGAACTAGTAAGCTAAAGAAATGCATGAAGATGAGAAAAAGAATCAGCTAAAATTAGTTTATAGTAAACTCATTCAATATATTTTTTATCCCTTTCCACATTTGCAGTTACTTCTACTATATTGATACACTGATGCTTACAATATCTTTCTCACCTCTTGTTTGGAGAATCTCATAAACTACATTTAGCAATTTCTGATTCTTCATCATCCTCTAAATCAATTCACTTTTTCTGTATATATTTGCTTTGCTTCATTTGCTTCCTAGAATGAATCTTCATTCATTCTATAACCAAAACATCTCAAGATTTTTTATATAAAGTCACACGCCTTTATACTTAATTGCATTTCATTTATTGAAAGTTCACTCAATAAACTTTCTTAACCGTCCTGTCTTTCCTTGATACCCCATTCCTGCTCATTCAATATTTCTGATAAACAATACATACCTAATATTTTAGTTTCCTTTGACAAATTCTAATTCCTTACAAGTCATTACTATTCCCCAGCACTGATTAAAATTGGTCTACCCATGTTTCCATCTTTAACGTGGAAAACATTCTACTGCTTTCATTTACTTGCTGTCATTCTCCTTTATGTATTAATACGATTATTCATTTTATTTTCCCTTCAAAAACAATTCTTGAGTTAATTTGTTTTCATATCTATACTCCTCATGAAATCACTTGTTTTCTCTAACAATTAATGCAAAACATAGGTTTTATTTATTGATCATATTTATATGGCTACCCATCTCATATATGGCAGTGTAAAATTTGGCAGTATGCAAAATAACCATAAAAACAAATTTTAAAACATTCAAAAAGTACATTTAAAAATTAATATTATAGCCTATACAACATTCACCAACAACAACATAACATCAAAGTTATACATGTGTTTATATCTACAAATGTCATTGTTCCAGGTTTTCTTTGATAAGATTCTTTGTAACTATCTCTGCCTTTATTCCTTTATCTTTTGTACCAATACTTTTTTTGTATGCTTGCACTGTTAGATAGTGGTCTCTTAGACTATTCCTTTTCTGGAGATTGGCACTCACCAAAAGTCTGGAGTTGAGATGATACTTTTATTATAGAATCAAGGAGCTATAGAAAAATAAAGTGATGCTATTACGTGAAGAATCTAATGGTGTTTCTATGCATATCCCTGGATTTAAATTCTGAGCTGTTTCCCTCTGCTCTTTTGCTACAAACTGCTTTTAGATCTTTCCTGACACTTGGCTCTTCAAATAGTTTTTGATTACAAAACTCTTTATTCCATTTCAAACTCCTCACAGTTCATCATTCCATCAAGTAGCCTTCCTTAAGCTTCTTATACAAGCATAACGTAACATCATAGCTTTCTGTGGCAATGTGTAACAATTCTTTTTGTTCTGTTCCAAGCAGGTTCTAAATCCCCTACTTTACTTCCACTAATCCACATTCAAGGCCGCTTGGATTCTTGTATCATTTGCTAATTCTTTTTGCATAATTCTTTCCAGTCAAATCATATTTTTAAAGTCCTTTCTTTGCCAGACATATCTATGAATAAATTTATGATTTCAAAGAGACTTGCTCCTGAACAAATAATGACCAGTCACTATTCTTACCCATTCTTCCATCTCCAAAAATGGCCTGACATTTTTTCCCATACATTCTCATCTTGTGACAGCCCACTAGATAGTTCAGATCAACCTACAGGATGGCTAAAACTAATTTTATTAAGATTGGCTGTAATGAAAAGAAACGTTTAAGTTTGTTTGTACTCTACTTTTTTTTCCTCCATAGAGTTCAGTGAACCAGATACCGTTAGATAAACCAGATCAAGAGACTTAGATTGGGAGACATGTTGGACATAATTTCCACATTTTACTGGCGCTAATAGTCACTCACTTTGCTGTGTAAAGCACTCACCAAAAATAGGACTCAGAAAATTCACCAGATTTGATCTGAGTCACATCAGTGTTTGATTATCCAGTTTGAATACAGGAAATGTATTTTCTTTCCAATAAAAAGTAGAACATTGTATATAATCCAAGCATAAACCCATTTATCTAATGCCTATGTTTGCCAAATATATATTTCTTATTCTGGTTCTTCCATTACAAACATTCACCAGAGTGTAATATGACCATCACAACCTATGGATTTTAATCTTATAGATTAGAATTTTATACCTTCATTTGTATTTTACCATTTCTATAAGATTAAACCACCTTCATTCAAATTAAAAATGTCTTTGCACTGTCTCTTGGTTTCACAGACATGCAGCATATTTATTTAACTTACTTATTATTTATTTCATTATTTTGTCATTCATTCCTCTTTGAATCCAAGTCACTATTTCTTATATGATATTAGATCTTGACCTGCCACTTGTTATAGCCTTGATCAATTGAAGCTTTCACATAATGTTTAGATATAGAAAATACACACTTATAGGCACAATTCCCTTTTAATAGTAATGTCAGTACAGGTTAATTTTTACATATGTTGGCTAACATGATTTCAAATACCACCAAACTCTACTCTAAACTTACTTGTAGATGTTCTGTGCAGATTTCTCTAAACCCATCAAGTAGCATTATATGCAGAGTAAGGACTTCATTTGCTCCATCATTAACTTATGGAGTAAGTAACATTTTTCTCTTTAGCAAAGAGAAGGTGCTATATAAACATGACACCATGGGGTTAGTGGGCTACAAGAAACTCAAGTTGTTCTTGTCTTTGTGCAGTAGGATTATTAAATATACACCAATATGATTGGTTAATCATGCTTTAGTGCATTGTATAAACACCCCTACATATTTCTTATTTGTATACATTTATATAAACGTATCTTAAGATTCCTATCTAAAGTAAAGTCTCTGTGACAGTCATTTCAAAATGCATTCATTTGCTCTTCGATAGTTTCATATAACAAACACTTAGTGTGATAGATTTCCCTTTGAATACTGCCCCAAGCACTGTTACAGCATAGTATAAATAATAGCAACATCTATATTTCAAACTGTTAGCTTCCCATTGTGTTATTTTCAGGACTGTTTCTCCAAAATGTGACATCTAATCTGAGCTGGGTTGTTTCACTTCATTTCTCTGATTTCATGCAAGAGCTGTTCTACTGCATAGTATTTAGTGCAACAATATCCAGCACAGTAAAAGTACAAGTTGCTTGTCAGTGTGAGACTATTACTACATTAACCATGCAGACTCATCACAATAAAGTAATTATTGATTTTAAAAAGGCTGACTTTGCTGTTAAATGATCATGAAACCTCTCTAGGTACTAGTATCAGTATGAATCAGTGACCATGGGATCTCTTTAATGATCCAGCATTTGACATTTCCTCATTTCCTTTGTATAGAGATAGAATTTTGTTTATGTCTGTCTGCTTATGTGTGTGTGTGTGTGTGTGTGTGTGTGTGTGTGTGTGTGTGTGTGTTTGTAGAGACAGGTAAATCAATTTCAGAGATTATTTTCAGCCAAGAAATACATTTCAAATGGTACCACAGTATTGCTAACAATATTTTTACTATTTTCATTTGTTAACATTTATAAAGGCTTCTAGCTTGTTACTATTGCTTTAATATTGTGATAGAGCTTGCTATATTGCTATTATCACTATTATTAATACATTTATTGTATATTCAAATAGAGGTATCCCAGCTCCCGACCTAGATATCCTTTTTCTCCTGTCCATTATCCGCTAGCTTCTTTAGGCCAACATAATGGGTGGGGGTGGGGGAGTTAATTGGCACAGCTTATATCTGCTATTCGTCTGCATTTCTAATGTTGCTTACTTGTCAGAGCATAAATGGGAAGCATCAATGGCATTCATGGTGTTGTGTGAGGCTTTCTCACATGCATAATGCCATCTGATCATGTCTTTGTCTGGGACAGGATAGTTAAACATATCTAGAGAGTTCATTTCAGATGTGTTTCCATCAGTGGTGGGAGTCAAAATTTTTTGCTACCAGTTCTGTGGGCGTGGCGTGACTTGGTGGGTGTGGCTTGGTGGGCATGGCAGGGGAAGGATACTGTAAAATCTCCATTCCCACCCCACTTCAGGGGAAGGTTATGCAAAAACCCCATTCCCTCCCGATCAGCTGGGGGAGGCAGAGAATAGATGGGGGCGAGGCCAGTCAGAGGTGGTATTTACCAGTTCTCCAAACTACTCAAAATTTCCGCTACCAGTTCTCCAGAATTGATCAGAACCTTCTGAATAGCACCTCTGGTTTCCATCAAATGATTAAGGCTATGCTTGCATTATACTGCATAGAGGAAAATGGAGCTCTATGCGTTCAGTAGCCCTGCCTCCTTCCTTGCAGCCTGACTGGTCATGCCATTCTTGTCCTCCCACTATGGAAGAATGTCTCCAGAAGAAGAGATCCTGTTTTATTTGTAGGCACCCTGCCAAATTAGAACTTCAGTAGGGTTTTAAATAATACAGGGACATTAGGTAAAATGCTTCTCTGATCATACTATCTCCAGCGGGAAAACCAGACTCTTGAGTGGTAGAGTGTGATGATGGTTCTGGCCAGAGTATATTTTCTTATTATTTCTTCCTTTATCATTCTCTCTCTCTAGTCGTTCTCCAGCTGATGGTGTTGAGAAAAATGTTCAGGTAGGACCAACATTCCATTTCATCAGACTATCAACTGAAGACTATTGAGACCTTTCTCCTGACAGACACAAAGACAGCAAAACAAATATCCTCCTGCAATGGCTCACAAATCTAATTAAAAATAAAAAATCCAGGGCAGGGAAGCTAATAACATCCTGGATGGCATAATAGCCAAACAAGCCTGTCAGGGCAAATTATAGTCAAGAGCAAATATCTCCAGTGGGAAGTGCAACGTAGTGATGTAGCATGTTGTCCTCTTGTTGAGTAATTCAGCTAATAAGCCATGTTTTCTGTTTTACTCTCTTCTCCATCCATTTTTTAAAATTATTTGAATCCCTGCATCCCAATCGCCAATTAACATTCCTGCCAACCAACTTGCTCAAATAATTATTAATTATTCTGTTTTTTAAAAAAATATTTAAATGTAATGTAATGTAAATCAAAATGTAAATCAAACAGTGATGCTTCTTCTGCATGTATGTAGATGTGATGTTTTAACCATGTAAGACATGACCCTTAAAGAATATGTTAATGTACATTCATTACATACTATGGCTTCACACCATAGTAACTCCAAAATCAAGTGCCAGTAAATCATAAGGGACTGAACTTTGAACTTCGGGAGACTAATATTTTGACTTAGCACTGAAATTCAATCCTACACACATGCACGCACACACACATCCCACATCCCACATCCCATCTGAAATGAGGTTCTGAGTGGAGTGCTTTTTATTCTCTATAACACGGGTGTCAAACAAGGCCCGTCACATGACGTTTCACAATGTTTTTCCCTTTGCGGAGCTTGGGTAGGCGTGGCCTGTGGGCCACCAATTTGACACCCCTGCATAACAAGACTGCAGTATAAAATGTCTGTTACTATTTCCAATCTACTTTTTGGAGATATGACTAACCTGTTGTAGTTGGATGCCAGCCAACGTATTCATTAGGTGACTTATTGCTTAGGTTACTCCTCTATTTGCCTTTCCTTCTTCTTTGGCCATTACAGGTGCTACTGTTTGCCCATATCTGCTTTTTCTGGGCAATTGTAGGGATTGATACTAGATGGAGAGCAAGTAGGTATGGTAACTGGCAAGCCACATCAGGATTTCCTTGGTTTTTTTTTAACTTAGTACATTGTACAAACCAAATGAATTATGTTTTATTCAACAGGTCCTGGTTAAGTATAAATCCAGCAGTGATTGATTTTATTTAATCATGATTTACTAAAAAAAAAATCACAGTTGACTGGGTTCATGGAACACACCAACATTTATTTATTTATTTAGCCACCTCTCTCACTGCAAGGAGACTCTGGGCAATTTACAACATCAAAATAAGCACACACACACACACACGTATAAAATCACAATAAAAATACAGGTTATTAAATGAAAACCAAATGAATCAAATTCTGATTTACTCTGTTTAAAATTGGGTCAGGTTTTGCTATCCTGTGCTCTTCCTAACTCAAGTTAGAAATGAAATAAATCTCATTTACAATCAGCTTCAACAATATGGATTTCCAGTGTGGATGTATAGTTCGAAAGGCTCTGCCTGCACTAATGTAGACAGGCCCATTACTTGGACAAAGAGAAGGTTGCATTTTAAAAAGCGTTTGCAGAACAGGCACAACATTTTATACTATATAACCAAAATACAGAACAGCATAAGGTATTCACAAGCATGAGTTGTTGTTTTTTCTAATGTTTATTTTTGTACTATGTATTATTGGTCCAAATGATATGGGAAAAATATAGATAAATTAAGATAATGAGAAAGCTGCATTCAGGTAAACAAAATTTATTATGATGCAGCTACCAATATTGAGGCATCCTTTCTCTCCCTCCCTCCCTTTCTCTCTCTGTTATATGGTGTGTGCAGCCATTTGTTCATCCTATAATGCCATCTGGCAGCATTTTTTTTACTGCAATTAAAAAAAAACACCTTTATTTAAAAGCATGTTGGTACTGCACTTGATTTAAAATCTTCCGAGTGGCTTGCAACTGTTGAAGAGCATAAAGTAAATATAAATATTCACAATAATATTAGTGTACCAACAAACAACAGAAGTAGAATTCTCAGTAGAATTTTTTTCATGGAACAAAAGTCTGCTGTAGAAACTATCTAGAACAGAGATCTACAACCCAAAGCACCTGGGGCATATCTGTTTCCCATAAAACTTGAACACAATCCCCAAACGTCCAAAAGTTGGTGTTACAAGTTCTAATTTTTACCATACTGGAAGAATCATTAAATATATGAGTGGAGATCGCCATATTAACTACACTTAACATAATTGAATCTAAAGTGAATGATTTTTTTTAAAAAAAATACATTAGTCCAAAGCCATATGACATCCCAGCCTAGAATCTCTTCCCTAGGAGGACATATCAAATGGCAAGAACCTTGCATGGCCTTGTTAGTGCAATCACCAGAAGTCAAAGTTGACTTGTTAGCCCAAGAACAAAACAAGTAGTTCTCAAACAGAAAGTTAGACAACATGGATGCAGTTATTGATGTGCATAGCATTGGAAGTATTGCTCAAGAATGCCATTCTCTGAATGCCAGACAACAAGTGGGGGCTGAGGATAATAAATACATCAAGTGAAATATACTCATATTGGCAGAAAAAGGCTAATGCAGATCCCAAGGAATTTTAGTTGGCAGGATTCAGAAGAGCCCTCCCTTCCCCCTCTCTCTCTCTCTCTCCGCCCCTCTCTCTCATTCCCCCTCTCCCTCTCTCTCTTCCTCTCCCCGCTCTCCCTCCCTGAGTCCCTCCCCTTTGGAATATCTTGCCACAGTAAGAAATGAGATCTGTCCCCACTCTTCTGGCCTTCAGGAGATGCTTTGAAACCTGGCTAGGCCTTAAGAGAGAAGTTGTTGGCTGGAAGTAGCTAGTATAGCAACAGAGAAGTTTCCACCATCTCTCTGCTTGAAACCCATGGTTTTTATTAACCTGTTTTTAATCTGTAATTTCAAACTGTTTTTATATTTTATAATTGTTTTTATTTCCATAGGTTTTGTTGTAAGGCATTCAGGGTTGCTGCACACTGTGAAATGAGTGGCTTATACATTTGATAAAGAAATTGATAAAAAATTTAAAAAACCATAGTCCTGAAAAGGACTATGTAAACAGTAAAAATGGATATTATTAGTTTTAAGGTGTTACAGAACTATTTTGTTGTCTTTTGCTCTAAGAGGTATGGTGTCATGGTCTCATAGGAGTGCTATGTTACAAAAGACCATCTTTATATGATAGACTGTCTAGTCCAGTGATAGCTAACCTTTTTGTTTTTGTGTGCTGAAAGTGCATGCGCATATTCCCCCACCCGTAATATAATGTGCGCGTGCCCCCCTTGCATGTGCGTGCGACCCTCCCATACCCCATTTTGGGTCTAGCAGGCCTCCCTGAATCCTCCTGGGATCAAAAAAGGGGTGTGGGGGGAACTGTACCCACACGCCCCATTTTGGCCTGCTAGGCCTCTCTGAAGCCACCTGGGACCAAAAATGTGGCGCAGGGGGCACACACACACACACACCGCTTCCCCCCGGTGCATCCCCCCCCTACGCTGTTACAGGAGTTATGTTGCCCTTGTGTGCAGCTTTATTCCTCCAGCATTCATCTCCATTGTTCAGTGATGCATTTCCTGCCTCTTTAGGATTTACCTCTATTTGCTCCTGTGAGTCACTTCCTATTCCTGTTGGATGTATATTGATGGCTTGTATAGTGTTTTGCAGAGACAAGAAAATCAGCTGGCCAGCGGCATATGCTTGGTGGAGCTCAGCTAGGGTTTGCCTGCCGGCAGAGAGACCTCTGCGTGCCACCTGTGGCACGCATGCCATAGGTTCGCCATCACGGGTCTAGTCTAATGTAAAGATAAAGCAATCATTAAAAGGGTAAAACAAGCCCTACTCAGTCTATTTAGTAATTTCCCACAGATCAGCAGTAATGCAGACACTATAGCTGAGTGCTGTTTCCGGTACAGTGGCTTTATATATATATTTGTTTTTATATGTATTCATATGCCTGTGCAAATTTTCTGTTCAATGGTATCCTTTTGCCTAATTTTAGTAATCCACATTCTCTTTTTTTGTCATTTTAGATGCTGGGGATTGGAAACAGAAATGAAATATTAGAACACAATGCTAGGTGTTCCTTGCAGCCTGCATTATCCTGTAAACTTGCTTTCTGCCCTCCTGTTACTCTATTACTGTTAAAAAATGGAACTACAAGTTTAATCTATTTCATAAAAATCTTGAGTTAACCTTGCTTGTTCCCAGTGAGTTTTTTATCTGTTTATGAAGCAGCCTTGGACAATTTGAAAAGTCTAATTATGTTTGCATCAAGCCAGCCTGCCTGCCTGCCTACCTTCCTTCCTGCCTGCCTGCCTGCCTTCCTGCCTGCCTGCCTGCCTTCCCTCCCTCCCTCCCTCCCTCCCTCCCTCCCTCCCTCCCTTTCTTCCCAGTTATGTTTGCAGCAACTCACATCTTATACTAAGAGCCCTTCTCATCACTTTTCTAAATAAACAGTATGCGGACAGACAGCAAAGAGTGCAGGATGTCAGCAGAATGCCTCTAGTCTGCCTCCTTACAGTTTTTTCAATCCTGGTCTGTATTTTCTGCATTCCTGGAACATCAGTGCCAGCTTTCAGCAATTCTGACTCAATAGATACAGAAGGCAGGAAGTCCTTATACTTTTTCATATTTGTATTTAATGATGAATGTAGACTTTTGATGATTATTAAAGTTGATGGTGCAAGTTCTGTTTAATTTTGTTCAGGGTTTTTTTTTAACAGGCAACTATTTTTAAAATATTAAACTACATTACTTTTGGACACATATCTAAATGTTTCTCTTCACGGAATTCAATTATCACAGTGCACTCTATGTTCTCTGCCAGTTGTGTGACTGCATGAGAAAATATTTTGTTTCACCAGGTATAGATCTGCAGTGAGATTATTGTGTGTATATATATCTATCTATCTATCTATCTATCTATCTATCTATCTATCTATCTATCTATCTATCTATCTATCTATCTGTGTGTGTGTTATAAATATAGGCTTTAAAAGTCAGGCAACAATTTATTGTTTTAAACCAGGGTAGTAATCAATAGCCTTCTAACTTTTGCTGAACCAGTAATCCTAGGCATCTTGGCAAAACATTTCAACAATAACTTGACAGTTAAAGTTTGGCCCATGCTTTAAGTCTTTTAGTGAATCATGGGATTAGTGAAAATCTGTATGATATATATTAGTATGAGTATTATTTAATCCCACATATCTACAAGTAAAGTGTAGAAATAGAATATTAATAGTAGAGCCAGTATATTGAACATGTAATTATGACCAACAAGAACTATAAAAAAGAATTACTGTAAAAATGACAGGAAAGCATTTCTCTAATAATTAGAGAATGCCTAATTAGGGGGCAACCTAATGAGGGGACAAAGATGGTTTAGCAGTTAAAGACACTGAGCTTGTCAGCTAGAAAATAGACAGCCCAGGTTTGAGACCTTAGTGCCGCACAACGAGGTGAGCTCCCGTTCCTGCCTCAGCTCTTGCCCACCCAGAAGTTTGAAAGCATGCAAATGTGAGTAGATTAATAGGTATCATTTCAGTGGGAAGGTAATCGTTCTGGCCTTTTGAACACAGAAAATGTCTTCGGACAATACTGACTTTCTTGGCTAAGACTTTCACTGGTGTCTAACTGTATATAGTTAGACACTAGTGAAAGGGAAGCTTTTACCTTTTAATCCCTAACACTGATGCTAACTATTTCCAGCCTGAACATGTCTTCCATAATAGTTAGGGAGCCCTGGTGGCGCAGTGGTTAGAAGGCAGTACTGCAGGCTACTTCTGCTGACTGTCAACTACTGCAATTTGGCAGTTTGAATCTTACCAGGCTCGAGGTTGACTCATCCTTCCATCCTTCCGAGGTCGGTAAAATGAGGATCCAGATTTTTGGGGGCAATACACTGACTCTAAACTTCTTAGAGAGGGATGTAAAGCACTGTGAAGCGGTATATAAGTCTAAATGCTATTGCTAATGCTATTACACCAATAGATTAGATACTTATGCAATTATGTTTTATTTACTATGATGTTGGTAAGAAGAGAAACATATCTAATTCCAATTTTCCAGTTGCACATTGGTTTCAAATGGCTTGTGTCATGAATGCTTGAAAGGATATAAATGTTCAGGATCAAGTTCCATGGCTCACCCCTATCTGCATGCTTTGATTTGGTCTCACACATTTTGCATCCTTGCATGTGTGCATAGCCTCTGTGCACTAACATACAGAAACTGATCTTGATTTGCATATTCAATAATCATGGATATGTCTTGTGATACATTTTTTTTTACTGTTCTTCAGAGGTGTTCGCACTGGTTTGGGTGAACTGGTAGTCATATTGGCCTTGGTCACAGAACCGCAGCAACCCAGGCTGGCCACGCCCCCAAACTGGTTCTTCAGTCGCCGCAGCTGTTGCTGGCATAGTTTTTAATATTTTTTTCATGTTCTGCACATGCACAGAACAATTTACAATCAACTGCGCATGCGAAGAACACACGAAGCAAACTGGCAGCAACCCACCCCTGCTATTCTTGCATAGTTAGACGGATTCAAATTATTCAAAAACCACATGGATACAAATAACTTGAATATTATCTAACAACATTATCAGTCCATTGTATGCCAACATTGCACAATCTAAGCATAAGGAGAGAGAAATATCAACTCAGACTGGGGAACCCTATAATTTTCATAGGTATAAATCTATAGGAGGGAAATATCGATAGGATTGGAAATAATCTCCCCACCCCCACCCCCAATTCATTGGCAGCTGAAAGAGCGGGGAATAGAAATATTTTAATGAATAGGGTGTAATCCTGAAAAGTAATCTTTCATGATGCATTTTATTCATTTCTTAGATTTAATTCCTATTTAGATCCATCTTTTTCCAATAACCCACTCTTTCAATTTTATTCCCATAACAACAACTTCATGAGTTTGAGCCAAGAGATAGTCCAGTTATCCACGTCAGTGGAATGTAGCCTTGAATCTGGGTCACCCTGTCCTGCAGTAGATCTTTGCAATTATGCTGAATATTCAGTGTCTTCTATCTATCCTACATTAACCGTATTGAAAGAACACCCTCATCCTTATCTTTGTTTATTCTGTTTATAAATATTTATTGATTTGGGGAGAATTCTGTGACATAAACCTGAATTAAGAAACCTTTACTTCTGACACAGCAAAAATAGATCTGCTAGCATTCTTATCATCAGCAATGCTGCATAATTGAGAGTCTCTAATGCCACTTTTGCTGTTTTGAAAAAAAAACCACCACATATACAGTATTCTAACCCTGGCTTCTCCAAATTGATATTTTCCTAATGAGTTGAGATGAACTAGCTCCTGATCCTAAAAGATTATCATACAGTGATCATAGAAGTCTCCAAATTTCCTGAAAATGATCTTGTTCCATATTTCTTTATTTCTGAATATTACTGTATTAGCCTTCCCATTTAAAAAAATCTGATTCAAAGTGTATTAAAAGCATTGAATGTAAGATCACAAGATGAACTCTGTCCAGATCAAAAGTCCATCTAGTCCAATCACTACTAATCTTTAGAGTAACTATTTGACGGGGGGAAATTCCTAAACAGTCGAAACAGTGCAGAGAAGAGTGACAAAATGGTAGAAGTTTTGGAGGCCTAATCCTAAAGTTAAAGAATCTCAAGATGTTTATTCTAAAGAAGATAAGGTAGAGGAGACATGATAGCAGTCTTTCAATACATGAAGGGATGTCATGGGGCAGAGGATTTGGGTTTATTTTCTACAGTGTTTCTATAGCTTGGGGAAGTCTGAGAGTTGAAGTCCACACATCTTAAAACTAGCCACAGTTGAGAAACACTGTTTTATAGCATTCAAAGATAAGACAAAAACCAATAGGTGGCAGCTTTACAATGAGAGATCCAGACTTCCTGACTGAGAGTTATTAAAAGTGGAACTGTGTGCCCTTTTAAGTTGTGGGGAAAAATGGCCATTTGTTTTGAATGATAGGAGAATTTGGGCTTTGGCAGGGGTTTGGGTTAGAAGGAAACCTCCAGGTTTCCTTCCAAACATATGATTCTATGATGGATTTGTCTTTCTAAATGTATCGAGCCCTCCTGAGCCATCTAAACAGGAGACAACTACCATATGTTATAGATTAATTCTACTTATTATTTCAAGTTGTTGGCATGGTCTGTCTAGTCATTCTATTATTTGTCTCCTAAAATGGGAAGAGTTTTGATTTCAACAGATGGATTTTATATGAGGACTCCGCTTGTTTGTGTGAAAGCAATTAATCGTACAACCTGATCAGTGGTGGGTTGCCAATTTTTTTACTACCGGTTTGGGTGCACCTGGGCTTGCAATGCTTCTGCGCATGCGCAGAAGAGACTGAGTGGGTGGGCAGAGCCTCCTGCCACCGCTACTACTGGTTCGCCCAATCTGGGCCGAACCGGGAGCAACCCACCTCTGAACCTGATGCAGATATAGCTAACGTATGAGCTACTGTATATAATTTTCAGCCTAAATCTCTTGGGTGTAAGAATTCAAAAATTCTTTCAAATGAAACTATTTGTAATTAGGATCTCCTTCTGAATGCATTTTTCAGATCCATCTGATAGAGACCTGTTTGAGATTCTTTGGCTGCCTGTTCATGGAAATAATGATTGTCCTACTTTGTTATTACTCATCAAATGTAGTTTGGTTAAATTAGAGCTTTTAATCAGTAGATCTAAACACAGGTTTATATATTCTTTCAGCACACCTACCTATCCCCAACAGCAAATTAGATATGTCTAATCTGAATATTACAAATCAGGCAGCAGGGAGGGTATGCCAGTTTACTTTATGAATGAATGGCTGATATGGAATTTGAATGAGAAATTTTCAGTCTTACATGCTTGTCACAAACAGAATTACTCTGGGAAAATTGTGTATTGTGTACGTACACAAATTGTGTATATGTAATCATGGATGTGATGTAGTTGGACAGGTAGTATTGTCTGTAGTTTAGTGTGTCATTGTTTAATCTGTAATATTTTTTATGGTTTAGTGTGTTGTATGAAACAAGTCATTTCTGGGTTCACAATTAATGGATTAATATAGTTTGGGAATCTATTGATTGCAATGTTTGGGCTTCCATGAATTTTAGATAGGCTTAAACCTGAGATCATTTGTACAGTGTAAACACTTGAAATTTATACAGTATATACAAAATATGTAAATTTATGTAATATGTGAATTGGAAAATTTGCTTTGAAATGAAATATTTGTTTGGAGCCAAGGGATTAGATTGCTCTGGGTACATTTCTGGTTACATTTGATATCAACTTCAAGATGCACAATACAATCCAGAGTATAATATTCCAGCTACTTGAAGACAAGGTAATTGTATGGTCAAGCTTTTTCATGGTTCTATGATTTTAAGTGAACCTAAGAGGTATTATTTAATTACTGGCACATAGTATAATCCCATGTAATTATAACCTTGAGATAAGTAGCTAACACTGCCGGCTTGGACTGTATAAAACTTTTTGCTATCTGCTTCTTTATAAATGAATCAGACTGTTGAAGTATCATTAATCTCAGGGAGGAGTATAAAGACAGATATTTGACTTGTTCTCATGTAATAGTACTTATCATGCATTGTTCACATGCATAAATCTCACCTGACCATTCATAATCGGGTAGCAAGTAGGTGGCATGGTAGATAAAAACAAGTTAAAATGTAAAATTAAGACTCTGAAGACATAGATACAATAACTGTCCACCTACTATGTGATTTTAGATGATTGGTTCCGTGGTAGTTGAATCTATATTGCAGGGTTGTTGTCAGAATAAATACAAAGAAAACCGTGAATTTTGGCTTGACTAAATGTCAAAGAAAATGGAATATCAATGCAATAAACAGAGTCTTCAGGATGAGTTCTAAAACTTTCTGGTGAAGACTTTTCTTACAGGGAGAACAAGAAATAACATACTTTGAACTGGTAGGAAATATTAAACTTATTATATCTTTTTCCTTATTGACTAAATTCAACATCACCACAAGTAGGTGGTTTGCTTTTTTTAAGAACCCAGGTTATTATGACTTATTCAATATACTGGGAGACATCAAATACTACATTATTTTTGGTAATTGGGCATTCCCTGGACAACAGTGTTGTCATTGGCAAATCCTTCCAACTCAGAAGCACTTTTCAGTTAGCTTTATAGGTATGTCTGACACAAAAAACCCATTATATTACCTTAACATTGGATCATGGAGATCCATTCCCCTTTCTATTTCAATTTCAATTTTATTTGATTTCTAGACCGCCCCCTCTCCCCGAAGGGACTTGGGGCGGTGTACAGGTACCACATTAAAAAACCATATACATAATAAATACCCTTAAAATCAAATTAAACCTTAAACCCTGTACAAATTGATAAAAATTAAAACTCGGTCTAAAACCAACCCATAGAATTTAAAAATGCAGACTTGAGGTGGGTAAGCTGGGATTAGGCCAGGCCGGCTAAATTGAACAGGTGGGTTTTAAGCTTCTTACGGAAGGAGCAGAGGTCTGTAGTTGTTCTGATATCAGGGGGAAGGTCATTCCAGAGGGTCGGGCCCATCACAGAGAAGGCCCTTCCCCTGGGCGTCGCCCGCTGGCACAGCCTAGTGGACGGCACCCGGAGAAGTCCCTCTCTGTGTGAGCGGATCGGCCGAAGGGATGTATGGGGTAGGATACGATCCCGCAAATACCTAGGTCCTGTGCCATTCTCTCCTTTCTGTCCTATCCACTTCGGTTGTAGCTGTATGTCTCATCTTTCCCTAAGTCTTCAGGGAAGTTTTCTTCTAGCTCCTCTCTTTTTGGAACTTCCTGAAATTATTTCCTATCTCTGACACCCATTTTAATATCAAATCCTTCCGTTTTACCTCCTAATGTTCTTTGTTCTGCTCTTCTTCCTTGGCTCACCCAGCCTCTAAACACATAGCTTTCAGAGTGTCTACTTGTCATCAACTTTATGATGAGTCTTTTTCCAGGGCACTGACCTTTTACTAATCATTTGAACCACTGAAGCTTTCATTCAATCATATCTCCCTTGTAAAGACCCATTTTACGGAAGCCAGTCACGTAATAGGAAGGCACCTATTCCAGCCACAATTTATGGGAGACGTTTTCATTTTAAAGCAACTGAGGAAAGATGAATGAAACTTTCCTTCCCTATGCATGAAGGACCTGCTGCCACAGCGCTATTTCCCAACTTTGGCAGTTTCCAGGTGTTCGGATTATTAGTCTCAAAGTTCCTCATTGCCATTCATAAGAATTCTAGGAGTTGGACTCCTCCTAGGAAGTTGGCAATGTTGGTAAGCCCTGTGCCCAAACCTAGCAATCAAACAAGTAGTTTCTGATTTTAATCAGTTCAGTATGTGTATAGAAAGGAAATTAACACTTTTTTTTCCCTATTCCCCAGTTTCAAAGAAAATTGGTGTTACAAAGTGCTACGCAACCAACTGGCTTCCAAAGAGAGATCTTTTGGGGAAAGTTTATATTCTTTTTCCATATTTATTTTTATTTAATCTACATTTAAAAAACCCCGCACATGAAACCCCAAAATGAGTTTTAATCATTTGCTCTCAATTCATCACAAGGAAATGAGCCATCCCCACAGCTTTTATCTTTCAATTATAAGAAAATGGAAATCTGTTTTTTCCTACCCACTGAAAATAGCATTGTAGAGTACAAACTACATCTCTGACACTTGGTTGAAAGAGTTTGATTCATCTTTTCCTTTGCATCAGGGTTGGATGGTATCATTTTCTAGGATGCTTTTAATGTCCAAAAGTGCACTGAGCAAGATCACAAAACAGGGAAGTCTAACCAAAGAGGTATTTCCTGTTGCATGGTTTAAAACTACCACTTGTCTGCCTTAGCACAAAACAGCCCTGCTTTTTGGGATAACCTGGTTAAATTCTTGGAACTACCATAATCAACACTGATTTATTATCTTTCTGTTATAGAATGCTAAACATCCTTAAAAATGAGGCATGAAAATTCACCAAGAGATAAAAACAAGAAAGAAAGCATAGGTCTCAATGTTTGAAAGTCCCATGGTAGCCCTGCTGAACTAAAAGGAAACATTCATTGGATGGGCATTGTGATTTATTTACTGTATTTTAATATAACGCATTGTAGAAATCTATCTACTATGATTTTTAAACTACAGTTAACATGCCTCTTAATAATTTGACATGCCTGTCAATTGTTGCTTAATCAACAAATTTTAACAGCACCATGTTAAAACTCCATATTAATCCATGGTTTGTTTTAACTATGACTTGCGGAGCAAGCTGCAGTGACTAGGGTCTAACAATACAAAAACATGAGAACCAAAGAATGTCATGGTTTGATGCTGTATCTGCAAAGCACATATTAAAAATAAGATGTTTAATTGCTCTCCAACTCTACTATTAAATGAACAAAAGTCAAGATGCATAGAATTTTGAACTATTGGCTTAAGCAGCAAAACTGTCCTGCTAGGGTTAGGTCTTTATCTCTCTTGATAGGTTCGTTTGTGATAATCACTTGTTTTTGTGCAGTGCATAACGATTACCCAAATTGTAATGAGCCTCTGACATCTGCTAGTTTCACTTCTCCTTTCTGCTCAATTTCATTGTATATGACAAGGTAGCCCTATGAACTTTTGGCTACTGTATTGCAGATCTGTAGCCTAAGTTACAAGGAATTAGATAGTGCTCACATATGAAAATAACAGGTGGGATAGATCTGGCTTATATGAAAACGAGAGCATCTAGAAACTCAGTTACCAAATCTGTAACTGAATGGCGAATGGGATTACTTTGTTCTGATCATTCTATATTCAAAGACAGGGAACAGATTCATACTATTTAAAATGTTGAGAATCTACCTGGGAAATGGGTTTTCCAAAGTAATAATGTGGGAATTAGAACAGAGATGGTGTTTCTTTGCTTTGCTTTGCTTTAGCAAAATGGTAAGTAGCAGTATATTTTAGTTCAAGAGCAGGGCTTCTGATTGCAACAGTGAAGTCTGATGATTTTAGGGAAGACAATCCTTTTTGTCTATTGAGATGTTACACTCTCAATTTGCCTGTATCCATTTGCTGGAGATTAAGAGAAAATATGATTGGGGTACATGCAGTATGGTGTATCATAAACTGTTTTATTTGGTATAGGTTAGCATAGCATGTAAACCAAATATTGTGGTTTCTGGATTATGGCACATCATGTTCTTGAAATTCAAGCCTAAAAAGAGATAATGCAAAGCCTGTATTGATTTAATACTGTAGATCAGAGCTCCCCAATTAATCTAATTATTGGGCAGCCAGCATGGAAAACTAAGAAGGGCTTTTGTAGCTCTAACAGTGTAAAATATAAACCATTAAGTACACAGTACAACACTGCCAGTAACGTTGAAGTACTATCCTATTCAAATTTACTGAGAACTAATTGCAATGGGAGTTACTTCCAAGGAAATGGATATAAATGCATTGAGGTCACAATGTGTGCAATGTTACTAGCTTATCAGACTTCTCTCCTGCTACTTTAGGAGGAAACAGGTCATTCAAGAAACAAGAATCCAGAGTGTGATAATTATTAGAAAGAAGGATAAGACTGCAGCACAACAACTCCACCGTGTGCCTTAATTTCAAATGAGTTTCTATATATAGTTAATTAAATCAGGAGAACTGAAGGTTTACAATGGAGAGGCTATACAGAGGGAAGAAGGCCTTCTGGCTGCCCCTTTGTCAAGGCAGGCGCCCTGCCTTTGTTCATTGCTTTGACAACTGCTAGTTTAGCTCTAAATGGCCCTGACCCTCTTTGATTTTTGTAAAGCTCTGAAGACCTGGCTGTTTCCGCACGTGTTTAGACCAAGAAATTAGTCAGCTCTATTGATGGTTAGAAAGCATCCTTACCTTGGATAAGGTTTTTTTTTATCTGATGGGTTTTTAATCTTTGCATACTGCCCATAATCTCATTTTCAGTTGGGCAGCCATATAATTATTTAAATAAATTAAATAAATACAAATCACAATCAGCCCACAATTGAACTCTCATGTTGCCTCCCCTTTCTCTCCCCGCCCCCATTCACGGATGCCCACTGATGCCAGATTTATTATCTTCACCCCTCCTCCTACCGAGCTCAACTCTGGCAATTTGGAATTGCAGTCCTTTGCCCCAATAGGGGGAAATCCAGATTTGTGGATTGGGGGGGGTGTTGGGGGGGGGAGGACATTATTGTGAAGGTCTTGAAAAAATGGAAAAAGTCTTGAGGATAACTGTCTATGACAGGGGTGTCAAGGTGAATTTCTTTGAGGGCAGATCAGCATTGTAGTTCCCCTCTGCAGGCCGGGGAGTGGGGGAAGAGAAGAGATGGATGCCTCCTGCAGCACCCTGCTGGCCAAAATTGGGCATAGAGGAGCTGCGTGTGGGCACCTCACGCCCCATTTTGGTTGCCAGAGGCATAGTAGGCCAGTCCTTTCCAGGATGGCTCTGCGGGCCAGATTTAAGCACCCCACAAGCTGGATCCAGCCTTGAGTTTGACACCCCTGGTCTATGGAGATTCTCAATCTCCAAGTCATGGTTGTCCAAAAGATGCTTTTATGCTTTCTTTTATCTTAAGGATAACAGAGATGGGAGGGCTGGGAAGGGTTGGGATTCCGGGGGAGACATTAAGCCATTCCATTGGGGGGTTCACCATCTCTACTGTTTGTGGGAGAGGCAGATATGGTGGGGGCCGAGGGCCAAATGATGTTCGGAGGACGCGGGTTTGCTGTTTAAGAGCGATCGCGCGTTCCAACCCTCATCGCCCTTCTCCCACCCCCGGGTGCTTGGGATTACAGGACCCTGGTCTCCGGCTGGTGTTGCTTAATGCCAGGTCCGTGGTACATAGAATAGAATAGAATAGAATAGAATATTTATTTCTAAGCCGCACCCTCTCCCGAAGGACTCGGGGCGGCGTACAATAAAACAAATAAAATACAAAGTACAATACAATACAATACAATACAAATCTGGACAGGACATACATATAACAAGGACGTATGATTATCTAGACCCGCACCAGTCCGGCTTTCGCCCCGGGCACAGCACAGAGACGGCCTTGGTCGCGTTGGTAGATGATCTCTGGAGGGCCAGAGTTAGGGGCTGTTCCTCTATCCTGGTCCTATTAGACCTCTCGGCGGCTTTTGATACCATCGACCATGGTATCCTGTTGCACCGACATAGTGGCGATAGAAGCGGCAAAATGGCAATATTTTTCCGCTCTTATCGCGTCCGCAGATAACCGCCCAGCCGCCCTGTCTAGGGTGACCCGCTCCTTACTTAACCAAGGAACTGGGGAAGACCCCTTGCAGGGTAGGGCTGAAGAATTTGTTCAGTATCTGCAGGATAAATTCGCTCAGATCCGGACAGGCTTGGACTCTGACTGGGTAGATTTGGGCGAGCCGACGGGGATGAATCTTGAAGAGACAATCTGGGATGGGTTTGACCCTGTGACCCCCGAAGGCATGGACAGGATTATGGGGACACTCAGTGCGGCCACTTGTGTGCTGGACCCGTGTCCCTCTTGGTTAGTTTCGGCTTCCCGGGAGGTGACACGAAGCTGGCTCCAGGCGATTACCAATGCTTCATTGAGAGAGGGGTTCTTTCCCATCTCCTTGAAGGAGGGGGTGGTGAGGCCCCTCCTCAAGAAGCCTTCCCTGGACCCAGCTTCTTTAGCCAACTATCGTCCGGTCTCCAACCTTCGCTTTGTAGCAAAGGTTGTCAAGAGTGTGGTAGCACATCAGCTTCCCCAGTACCTGGATGAAGCTGTCTACCTGGATCCATTTCAGTCGGGTTTCAGGCCCGGGTACAGCACGGAGATGGCATTGGTCGCATTGGTTGATGATCTCTGGCGGGCCCGGGACAGGGGCTGTTCCTCTGTCCTGGTCCTATTAGGCCTCTTGGTGGCTTTCGATACCAACGACCATGGTATCCTACTGCAATGACTCGGGGGGTTGGGAGTGGGGGGCACCGTTTTACGGTGGTTCTCCTCCTACCTGTCGGATCAGTCGCAGTTTGTGTTGACTGGAAGGCAGAGATCGACCCCCAGGCGTGTCACTTGTGGGGTGCCCCAGGGGTCGGTTCTCTCACCCCTCCTGTTCAACATATACATGAAACTGCTGGGCGAGATCATCTGTGGTTTTGGGATACGGTATCATCAATATGCTTATGATACCCAACTTTTCATCTCTACCCCAAACCACCCAAACGATGCCCTCGACGTGATGTCCCGATGCCTGGAGGCTGTGCGGATCTGGATAGGGAGGAACAGGCTCAAGCTCAATCTCTCCAAGACTGAGTGGCTGTGGTTTCCGTCATCCCAATTTGTACATCCTGTTCCATCTTTGACAATAGTGAGAGAAATTTTAGCCCCTCAGAGAAGGCTCGCAATCTGGGAGTCCTCCTGGATACGCGGCTTAGTTTAGAAGAACACCTGATGGCCATGACCAGGGGGGCCTTTTACCAGGTTCACCTGGTATGTCAGTTGCGCCCCTTTCTGGATCGGGATGCTCTGTGCACAGTCACTCATGCCCTCGTCCTTTCTCGCCTGGACTACTGCAGTGCTCTCTACTTGGGGCTGCCCTTGAAGAGCACCCGGAGGCTTCAGCTGGTCCAGAATGCGGCCGCGCGGGTTGTCATGGGGGTACCTAGGTGTTCCCATGTTACATCCCTTTTAAGCGGCCTGCACTGGTTGCCGGTTGTTTTCAGGGTGCGATTCAAGGTATTAATTATGACCTTTAAAGCACTCCATGGCTTAGGCCCAGGGTACCTGCGAGACCACCTACTGCCACCAGTAGCCTCCCACCGTCCAGTACGATCCCACAAAGTTGGCCTCCTCAGGGTGCCGTCGGCCAGGCAGTGTCGGCTGGTGACCCCCAGGGGGAGAGCCTTCTCTGTGGGAGCACCTTCCCTCTGGAATGAGCTGCCCCCAGAGCTCCGCATAATCCCTGACCTCCGGTCCTTCCGACACGCCCTAAAAAGTTGGCTTTTCCAGCAAGTCGGCCTGGCCTGTTAATTTTTAACTTATTTTATTTATTTATTTATTTATTTATTTATTTATTTATTTATTTATTTATTTATTTATTTATTTAAATTTATAAACCGCTCCCTCTCCCTGAAGGGACTCGGGGCGGTGTACAGTCATAATAAAAACACGATATAAATACATATAAATATAAATAGAGGAGGCGACATACAAAGTGTACAATAATAATTAAAATTAAAAACAACGTTTAAAATCTACCCCTAAAAACTACCCCAGAATTAAAATAACTGCCAGGAGGATAAGGATGGGACTATAAATGGGCTAGGCCAGCTAATTGGAACAGGTGGGTCTTGAGTTTCTTACAGAAGGAGCGGAGGTCAGTAGTGGTTCTGATATCGAGGGGGAGGTCATTCCAGAGGGCTGGGCCCATCACAGAGAAGGCCCTACTCCTGGGCACCGCCCGTTGGCATTGCTTAGTGGACGGTACCCGGAGGAGTCCCTCCCCGTGAGAGCAAATTGGTCGCAGGGATGTATGGGGTAGGATGCGATCCCGCAGGTAACTAGGTCCAGTGCCATGGAGTGCTTTAAAGATGGTAATCAGCACCTTGAAACGAACCCAAAAAACCACAGGTAGCCAGTGCAGCTCGCGCAGGAGAGGTGTTATGTGGGAGTATCTAGTACTCCCCATGATTGCCCACGTGGCCGCATTCTGGACCAGCTGCAGTCTTCAGGTGCATCTCAAGGGGAGCCCCATGTAGAGGGCATTGCAGTAGTCCAGACGGGACGTCACCAGTGCATGAGTGACTGTGCGAAGGGCGTCCCGGTCCAATAGGGGGCGCAATTGGCGCACCAGGCGAACCTGGTGGAACGCCCCCCTCGCCACGGCTGCCACATGGTCATCCATTGACAGCCGGGCATCTAGGAGGACGCCCAAATTGCGCGCCCGCTCCACGGGGGCCAGTTGCTCGCCCCCAATGGCCAGCGATGGTGTCCACTGGTTGAACCGGGGCGCCGGTAGCCACAGCCACTCCGTCTTGGAGGGGTTGAGCCTGAGTCTGTTGTCCCCCATCCAGACCCGAACGGCTTCCAAGCACCGGGACATCATTTCGACGGCCTCGTTGGGGTGGTTTGGGGTGGAGATGTACAGCTGCGTATCATCAGCGTACAGATGGTATCCGACCCCAAAACCACGGATGATCTCCCCCAGTGGCTTCATATATGTGTTGAACAGGAGTGGCGAGAGGACCGACCCCTGCGGCACCCCACAAGTGAGTGGCCTCAGGGTCGACCTCTGCTCCCCTGCCAACACGCATTGCGTCCGGTTGGAGAGGTAGGAGCAGAACATATTTTAAATGTATTGTCTTTTAAATTCGGTTTGTTTTTTTGGATATGGATTTAAATTTTTTTTAACTTTTGGGATGTATGTTTTTTAATGTTGTACGCCGCCCTGAGTCCTTTTGGAGAAGGGCAGCATGTAAATCCAAATAAACAAACAAACAAACAATAATAAAAGTCTGAAAGATACTAGGCTTAATATACTTAGCCAATCACTGTCTATTAACCCCATATTTTGTTCAGTTTATGTTTCCCAACCAAATTAGGTGTCTGCATCTCTTCCCTCAGACCCGGCATGGTGATGGTTGGTCACCACTTATGGGTCTGAATTTTAAGGGTGAACCGGCTTATCTCTGGTATTTTATAGCAAAGAACAGTTTCTAACCATTTGTCTGGAGGTGACCATGTCCTTGGTTTTTAATGATCAACTACATGCTTGTAGTGATGCAAACAGCTCTTTTGAGAAGTAATTAATGTAATATGGCAACATTCAGAGAGCACCATGAATTTTTTTTTCCTTTGACTTCAAGTGAAAGTGAATAATGTTTTTGTAAAAAAAAAAAATCTGGTGAAATTCAATTCTTGGGAATATGTTGCTTCAGCAGGCTTGAATAACACTATATCAAGGAAGGGAATGCATACCAAACTCCTAAATCAAAGCAAATATCATTATAGTCATATGTGTCAGTTTAGTTATATTTCTTTCAACCGCTAGCTGTAATGAAAAGCAGCAGATTAAAATAAGAATAAAACCAATTAATGAAACCAGACGGTAACAATTAGGCCTAGCCATTTCTGACAGAGGGTGTATCATATATCCTTGAAATGAGTACTTAAGTAATTGAGCTGGTAATCGGATAGTATTTGAATTTAAGTACCCCCATTGGACAACATGTAAATCAAAAACATCTTGTAACAGCCACAGTGATTTCCTAGCAATTCCATTAATAATCTAAAATTGTTCATATCGGAGAATGCATTATGTAACAGTTTTCAAAAGAACATATTGTGAGATGATAAATATTGTATGCCTGTTTCGGAATCTCAAAGTTTGTACATAATTGGTTCAAAATGGCAAAGGCAAGTTCATTAGATAGAAGACATAAGATCTTTTAATATTACTCTTTCCATTGTGCAATTTGGAAGACATTACAGTATAATTCCATTGAGGCTGTACGCTTAAAGTGCAATTGTATGTTTTTCAGAGGCCTATAATGGGCTGATTTGTGAATCCGCTGTTATTTGTTTATGTTTGCAATACAAAGATGTATACAAACATTACATACTGACATGTATACACCAGAAGTAACATTTTTCCTGTTCTGAGTGCCACAAAAGAGATGTCGATATCACATATTTTAGCATGTTTTCAGGTGTTTTAAAATGCAAGTCTATGACATGTTTTCAGGGAACTTTTTTGGTTTAAACAAGCAAAAACAAACCAGAACAAAAACTTGTTAAAATAATGTTGTTGTCAAATGTTTTATATTTTAAATTACTGTGACTTATGTTTTTTTAATTTAAAGTTACTTTTTTGTCTCTCTGTCTGTCTCTATTGTCTGTCTGTCAATTGATCTGTCCATCCATCCATCCATCCATCCATTCATCCATCCATCTACAGCAGGAGTGTCAAACTGGTGGCCCATGGGCCTTTCAGGCCACCCCAGCTCCGCAAAGGGGAAAAATGTCACGTGACGGCAACATGACGTGGCGAGTTTGACACCTGTGATCTACGGTATCTAATGTTGTTGTCTTTTATTGTTTTCTGGGAGGTAAAAGTCCTTAGATGAGCAAAGAAGAGACTGATACTAAACTTAAGTCATTTAAATCATTTTTATGGTTGTTTTCATAGGAAACACGTATCCTTCCACATGAGAAAGATCTTTTATGGAATTTAATTTGGTAGCTATGTGGAGACAGCAAGGTTATCCTTTTTTTCCAGTTTCATATCAGGCATGTTTCCAACTGGATTTTTTCTTAGTATCTCACTTCTTAATTATTCAGATAGAAAACTGTAATATAGCCTTTGCTGTACTTGATGCCTTAAAATTGTCACCTAGTCTAGTAACAAAATGTTTGCCAGTGAACAACCAATCTCGGAGAGCAACAAGGACTCCATGGTTCAGCTCCACCTATGTTCAGTTGCAGTATGGATTATACTGCAGAATTTAATGATATTATTCCATCAATAACTATAAACAAAGTCATTTTCCCCAAGGTAGTTCTTAAATACATTATTCCTAATAGATTTATATTTTATAAATAGATTAGTATTTATCCAAAATGGAAATGTTTCTTTTCCAAACATGAGTCTCATAGAATTCTCTTGAATAAGATTTATTGAAATGGAAGCATTCTGTTACAAGAATTACAACAACGGAATGTCTTCAGTTCAGAACAAAAACACCCTTAATGTACAATTAAGGCACAGATTCTCTTTCTAACAGCCTTCTGATGAACTGATGAGGAGGCTATTCTCTTCATTGATTATAGGAAAGTTTGTGCTTACGTACATAACAGACTTGACTCTTTCACGAAAATGAATTACTTACAGCTTTTTGAAGAAGAATTTTGTAAAAATAAACACTGATGAATGTAATAGGTATTTGGGACACTTTTAAAGTTGTGGTCATATGATTACTTACGTATCATGAAAAATAAAAATAAATAAATCAGGAAAATTAGAAATTAGTTAAGGAAATTTTGAATACATACGCAAGGTATGGAAATATCTAAAGGTTTTATCTCTGTAAAATTGGAACACAATTTCCTTTATGCATTTGATACAGAATGTTCAATTAACCACATAAATCTCAAACATGTTGGAATCAAGGAGAAAAGAGCTGTGAAATTAGGGGCCTCTCTTTTGAAATTATTACGCAAAATATTCAGTTCTTATATTAAAAGTTCTCAGAGCAAAGTATATTAAAAACTGTGACCTAATATATCCAACTAATTTTTAATACTTATTTTTAATATTATAACATTTAACATTAACATTCAACATTATAATATTGTATCAGAAGTTACTGAGGAAGTAATTATTCATTTTAAGTTATCTACCTGTTCCAAAGATTACATATAGCCAAGCAGTTTATTTAGCTGCTTCTTTATTTCCTCAGGAAATAACAGATACAAATGAATCTATGGAAGCAGGAAAAGTTCCTGTCCTGATGGATATCCTATTGGGTGGGATCGGATACATATTGATTTGCTCTTATAATGTTTGAGGTTTATAATGGTACTTTTCTGAATAACATTTTTCCAACTTCCTTTAATGAGGTTCATGTAACTTAATTTTGAAAGCTGGTAAAGATTCTGCTGATAGTGCAAGCCAGCCATTGAAAACCATTTAACCTTGTTAAACGTTGATAGCAAAATTTTGACAGTGACTCTGATACATATATTACTTTTGACCGTTCATCTTGCAAAGTCTGGGTTGATAAAATATATGACAAGCATTGTATAATATTAGATTACTGACATTTATGCTACATATTCCGATACTTTGGAATTGACAGTGATGGCCTCATTGGATGTCAAAAAGACTTTGCTATGATGCATTTCAAATTTTTGAAAGCAAATTTTGGTCAAATGTAGTCTTTTAAAAATTGATTGGATTAAAATGTGATGTTCTAATCCTTCGGTGAGGTGTATTTCAGAAATTATTATTTTTCACCTATCAAGATGTCTTGTACAAGTTATCAAATTTAATTTGATGTCAGAACCACCATCCTGCCTTGTCAGATAACTGAAGGCCAGGCAGAGCATAAAAACTGCTGGAATTGATATTTTATGTCCCATTGATAATTATGAACATTTATGCTAAATATTATTCGTACAATACAACAGCTTTATGACATATCACGTTCTCAACTAATTAAAGTAAGTTGCATACGCTTCCTATACACTCTAATGCATCTATAGAAATCCATACGAATTAGGGCTGCATTTACCTCTGTTCATTTACCTCTGTTCATGATCTTGAAATCATTATTCCAAGAAAAGTGTATCGTAGGTACCAATATTTCAAACAGTTTTATCTCACTATTGATTTAAAGACATATTTAAAAATCCCAGTGATCCTATGAGGAAAGATTATTGTTGTAAAAGAAATACTACCTCAAGAATATGCCACACAGATGCTGATTCCCAGTATAAATGTTTGCCCCTTCCAATTCAGATGACATCTAGCTAGCCTTGGCTGATTGGAAAAAAAAGGGGGGGGGAGTTAAGCACGATGGGTATGGTTATTAATTCAGTTTGAACACTGTCCAACATCAGCTGACTCTGGGTGATTTACAAATAATAAAAGAAACAATGCAGAGCAGAACCTAGTGAAATATACTGTACGGACCGAAAACCATAACTACATATAACCCAAAAGCCCCATCCATCTCATCCCGAGGCCTGAGAGAATAACCAAGGCTTCAAATTTTACGGAATGCCAACAGAGTGGAGCTGCATGGATTTGTTGATGTGTTGTCAGTACAGAGTCACATCCATATAAGAAAGAAAAGGTAACACGAGCTGGGTAAACTTTCAGCTTTGTAAAGACACAGACATTGTGTTGATTGAGCGTTCTATGCCCCAGAGCTGGTGTTGCTGATCCTCAAGTTATTGTCAAAATAAGCATTACTTGAGATGATGCTTTCCAAATATTTTAAGCTGTTTAGAATTGCCAGCTGGGTGTCTTCAACAGAGGTTGTTTGCTCTAAAATTGGTTTGGGCTGATAAAGTACTTTGATTTTGTTCAGGCTGTTAGTCAGGTGGAAGAGCATAGCAGCATCTGAGAATTTGTTCAACACAAACTGTAGGTCACTGTCTTTGTGTGCCGGGAGTGTACGTTCATCAGCAAGGAGAGTTTCTTGAACGACTGGATGGAAGCACTTCATCCCTGCATTCAAGCAGCAAAGATCAAAGAGACAGCCATCCAATTGGTACTTGATATACACTCCTCCTTCAGACCCTGCACCACATTTGACAACTGCAAGCAATGAACAGATTGAACAGGATGGGGCCGAGCACACACAATTCTGCTTTGCTTCATTGGAAATGGCACATGCAGCTAATGTATTCCCATTGTAAAGAACATGTCCTGTCATTCTGTTATGGAGTAGCTGAATCAACTACATGAATTTCCTTGGGCATCCGTAATGTCTCAGGATAGCCCAGAGAGCCTCCCTGTTTACAGTATCAAATGCCTGTCAGGTCAATGAAGACAGAGTAAAGAGGTTTGTTCTACTTGATGCACTTTTCCTGGAGTTGTCTTCTGGCAAATCATGTGTGCTGTATTCTGTTCTGGCTGAAATCCACATTGTGCCTCTGGGAAGTTTTTTTTTTGAAGATTGTGACAAGTCTGTTCAGGAAAATGCAGGCGAAATTCTTGCCTCCAATGGGCAGCTGTGAGGTACCCCTGTAGTTTCCACAATCAGATTTGCTTCCCTTGTTTTTATATACAGCTACAAAGAGGACATTGAACAAGTCATCATGTATTTACTCTGTGAGTCAAGATGTCTTAGAATGACTTTAAGGTGTTTGGGCTTAGTGCTGTGCAGATCTCAGCAAGAATGCCACCCTACCCTGTTGCTTTAATTGAGTTCATCTGTGAGGCTGCTTTCTTGGTCTCATTGGTAGAGAGAGGCAGGTCTAGGGCTTCCAAGACTGGCAGATTAGAAAACCCCTATAAAACATCAGGATCAACTATGGACAGCCTATTGAGTAGGTTGTAAAAGTGTTCAGCCCACTGGTTTTTCAGTCCTTCCTTGTCTTTGATTAGCCTCGACTTATAATAAGTCAGCAAAGGAGACCATCCTAAATTTGAATGACCATAAATTGCCTTTATGACACAGAAGAGGCCTCCATTCTACTTTCTCAGCCTTTCTTTGCCACTACTCATCCTGAATTTCCTGCAGTTTCACCTCTACTTAGGACTACAAGTCCAAACTTGTCTTTTTCTTTTCTTTTTCTTTCTTTGAGACAGATGATGTAAAGGCCTGGTTCTTGACATGGAGGGCTGCTTAAATGGTCTTGTGGTTTTCATCAAAAAAGTATTGATTGCCAAAGTTTTCAGTCCAAGTACAGTTGTTGCAGTCTGCACCTCTAAACCTCATCTACCACTTTTCAGAGCAGGTTCCTACAAGTGGTAAATTGCCAGAGAGTTTTTCACTAAGTACATCTTGAAACATTTGCCTGGATCTTGCAGTCTGCCAATGTTGAATATTATTCCAATAATCTTTGGTTGCTTATGGTGAAAAGTAGGGATGTCAAACACAAGGCGATGTGGTCAGATCTGGCCTGTGGGGCCATCCTAGAAAATGGAAGGGGATGGCCTGTGTTGCTGCAGCCCCGTCTACCCAATATGAAGAGGAAACAATGGGTCAGCATGAAAGAACCGAAAGAACCTGACCAAACTGGGGGGGGGGGGGAATCCACCAGGCTGCACCTGTCTTATTGTGAATATTCTTTTCCAGACGCTGTCTCCCTGGTAGGGGGGCAGCATGTCAGCCCGCTGCACCATTCCATCTGGGCTGCCATTCACTCGGGCCTGACAGGAGACTGCATGCAGGAGGGGATTGTTCTACCACCACACCAGATACCTGACTCCCAGCTGATAGCTTGAACTGTTGTTCGGATTCAGAACATGCGAACTGAGCTGCTCTCAGCATCTGTGCGTGGGACAAGTCTACATTCCAATGAAGCCTGCAGGAGCTGTTAGGGTTGTGCCAATCTACATTCAAATTAAGCTGCAGGAGCTGTTGGGGTGTGCCAAAGAAGTGGGGAGGAGCTGCAGTAACACTTAAATTGTGGGGAGCATTCAGCAATAGCTTTGAATTCAATTCACTCTGGTGTTTTCCTGGGTGATGGTTAGAATGTGCCGGTGCATCAAGGAGAACAATACAATCTACATGTTGGTTTGTTTATTCCTTGTTTGCCAAACTGGAACTTGACATCAAGCTGGCCACATCCACCCAATTGGCCACACCCACCCAGTTGGCCACGGACACATGCATCCCCCCCCCCCAAGGTCAACCATAGTCCTGATTAAATTGAATTTGACATCTCTGGTGTAAAGAGACTGTATTCAGGTTGAGGCGTGACTGCACCAGCCTGTGATTTGCCCAGCATTCAGCACCTCCCATGGCTGAAGTGATGGCAATATCTTTTAAGGTCATCCTGATGTACTATGACATAGTTGGGTAGTGCCAGTGTTTGGACCTGGGAAGAATCCAGTTTGCAAATCTGAACATGATGTTCGTGAATGTACAGGTTGTGTGCACCACGCACTATGTCTCCCAAAACTCTGACCAGCTGTCTGTCCCACCCCAGCATTAAGGTTACCCAGAATGATGTTACTGGTGGAGGTTGTTTGAATAATATAAAGCTTCCTTGTCTTCCTCTGGAGATGTGAGAATCTATGTGTAGATGCTGAAGATAGTGATGTAACAACTAGCTGAGAGGAAAATAAAACTTCATAATGCATTGATTTATTCCAGTGGGTAGAATAGATATGTTCTTAGCAGAGTAGTTTTGATTGCAAAACTACTGCTATTGTCAGTCTGTAGTTTTCATTTCCAAAAGAACATATATCCACTTGCATGAATCCTCATCTGCAAACCTGGTACTAGTAACTGCAGCAATGTCAATACTAACTACAATGGTGAGTTTTGACTACTCTGAGTACTGTTCATCTTTCAGGCCTTGACATCTTGTCTCTATCCATCAATATGCAGATATTTTAGGCTCCTATGATTAGGGTTTTTTAAATTTTTCTTGATGCCCAACTTTTGATAATCTCATCTCTCAAGCAAGAGTGGGGGCAATCCTAAAAAATACTTCCCAGTCACCTTGGATGCTGTTGGACCTCTCTATGGCCCTAGGTACTGAGATGAATGACTACTTGTCCAAAGGCTGCCTATCTGCAGGTTTCTGACTTACAACAGTCAGTGGTCATCTCCACCTGATGCTTTGAAACTTCCCCATCATCACAGAACTCAAATCTCAAATTCTCTCCTTGTCTGGAGAGGAATTATGAAGAGCCAGTCTATTTGCCAGCTCTGCATTCTGCAGTGATTGTTGACTTTGCTTTTAGTGGAGCCACCTTCAGGTTGCAATTTTTTCCCTGGAACTCTTGCATGCTTATTCTAAAGTAGGTATTAAAAAATAAAGTTCCCATGAAGTTTTGAACGGAATTTTCTCACTATGTATGTTTCAAGTGGCAGAATCTCAGGTCCATTAAGTGATGGTGGGTAGATGGAGAAAAGTTTTGAGCTTCTGTAATCTAGTTATTTTGGGACGCGGTGGCTCAGTGGCTAAGACACTGAGCTTGTCAGTCAGAAAGGTCGACAGTTTGGCAGTTCGAATCCCTAGCGCCACATAACAGAGTGAGCTCTTATTACTTGTCCCAGCTTCTGCCAACCTAGCAGTTCAAAAGCATGTAAAAATGCAAGTAGAAAAATAGGAACCACCTTTGGTGGGAAGATAACAGCATTCCGTGCTCCTTCGGCATTTAGTCATGCCGGCCACATGACCACGGAGACATCTTCGGACACAGCTGGCTGTTTGGCTTTGAAACAGAGATGAGCACCACTCCCTAGAGTCGGGAATGACTAGCACATATGTGCGACGGGGAACCTTTACCTTTACTTTAATCTAATTATTAAATGGCCAAACTGAATATTATGCAGGACATCTGTGATTTGATTTCTGACTTTTTTTTAAAGTCCTCTATGCAGACAGCTGCCAATTTGGGGAGAAGAGTTTGGGAACAGGTTAAAACTTTCTGCCATATAATTTTCCCCAGCTGAAATCTTAAACATGCTCATTTAGTGGTCAGAGGTAATGTTTTCTTCCTTATTTGCACAATAAACAACAGATTGGGGGTTCTTTCAATTAAAAAATCATGAACATCTAGATAAAGCCCTTCACAGCTATTTTTTAAAAAAACCAAGAACCCTCAAATGCCCCATTGTGCTGTTTTGGTTTCAAAAGTAGTCAATGGGAAGTCACTAAGAGGCCCTAAGAAAGACATTATCCTCTTTTCCCTCAGCTAGATAGCAATTCTTGGCTTCCTTGGCAAATCCCTTGTAATGACTTAAAATAAAATTTCCTTTGAGATGAGCTCAGCCCCTCGTGGCTATACGGACACATCTTGTTTTCTTGGCAACCGCATCAGAATACTTGTCGATCTCTTCTAGGATGTCTTTCTGACTTCCCTGACTCATTTATAGGTGTAGGTAGAATTTAAGAGTTAACCAGGTTGAACTCTGCTTACCTTCTTCAGATGGCCCAGATTGGCTGGGTGTTGCCATTTACCTGGGCAGAGAATTGCCTTTGAAGATATTTTTAACAAAAGTAGGAAAGAAATCAGGTGAGGACAGAGATTCAAACTGGCATGAATTCAGGAATAACAGGAACTAGTACTGTCATCAAAAGGACGAAAGCAGCATTGCACCATCTCTTTTGTACATGCAATGATGCAATGATGCTTTCCTAATTTATTTATTCAGCAGATTTCTACCACACTGCAATTGAATGACTTTTGTGATTTATATCAAGGAGGAATTAAAATGTTCACAGTCAAATTAAAAATCAATCAATCAGAATAGAGCTGGAAGGGACCTTGGAGGTCTTCTGGTCCAACACCCTGCAGACTCTATACCATTTCACTATACCAGACTGGATGCAGTATTCCAGGTATGGTTTTACTAAGGCTTTATAAAGCAGTACTAATACTTCACATGATTTTGATTCTATGCCTCTTTATACCATCAAGGATTATATTAGCTTTTTTGGTTGCTAACACACACTGCTAGTTCATGTTTAAGTGATTGCCTACTAGGACTCCAGGGGTCCTCTCACAGTTACTGATTTTGAGATAGGGTTCGCCTAATCTGTACTTGTACATTTGGTTTTTCCTGCCTAGGTGTAAAACTTTGCTTTTCTACACATTTAATTTCATGTTGTTGGATAGGACCCATTCTTCAAGTCTGTCAAGATCGTTTTGGATCCTAGGATGTTGGCTATTCCTACCAGCTTAGTGTCATCTGCAAATTTGATGAGTTCCCCTTCTATTCCCTCATCTAATTCATTTATGAAGATATTGAAGAGTACCAGACCTAAGAGGGAACCTTGTGGTACCCCACTACTTACTTTCCTCCATGTAAACATAAGTACCATTAAGAACTACTAGTTTGTCAGCCAGTTACAAATCCATCTGGTGGTGAAGCTGTCCATCCCATGTTTTTCTAGTTTACCAAGAAGTAGGTTGTGGTCTACTTTGTTGAACGCCTTGCTGAAGTCTAAGTAAACTATGTCCAAAGCATCTTAACCTCAATTCCAGAAAATAATAATAACAACAACGAGATAAAACCCATTCTGTATGTATGTATATGTATGTCTAAGTAAACTATGTCCAAAACATCTTAACCTCAATTCCAGAAAATAATAATAATAACAATGAGACAAAACCCATTCTGTATGTATGTATGTACACACAGAAAGAAGAGAATGGGGAGGAGAGGAAACATGAAAAAAGATGGCATCAACTATAAATATAAGAGAAAACCCTCTCAAATAATTTGGTTTTAATATTTTTCCAAAAGTCAGAAAGGGAGGGGGCAATTTGCCTCATTTTTCACCTCTCATGAAGATACCTCTGTATAAATGGATCAGTTTCTTTCTTGAGTTGCTTTTGTCTATTAAATATAGCTACTGACATTCCCTTTTCTAGCTCTCCAAAGTGCCTTTAAAAAAAACCTTCCTGACCAGCCAAAAATTCAGCCAAGCTATTCGGAATAGCTTTTCTTAAAATGTTCAAAATGCTTTGCCTGCTGCATTTTTGCCAGCTTAGCAGCTTATGAGGTCACTGGAAAAATAATACTGGTGAGCCCACCATTAAATAGAAGGTATTTTTCCTTCAGAAAATTGCATTAATGTCCCATGCCTATGTGTGTTTTGACTTCTAAGTGTACTTTTCATAAGAATCAGTAAAATAACCTTTACGTCGCCTCAGTAGGTAATTTTGGGACTCAGAATTGCATTGTGTAGCCAGATATTCAACTAATTCTGTAATGACACATCTCCACAGATTTTCACCAGCTGACAGATGGCTCTGAAGACAGATAAAGATAATTTAATTTTGCCGTTTCTCTTGTTTTCACCCAACTTGAATTTTCGTGATGTAGCTGTTGAGATCTCCAGCCTTAAGAGACTGCCCCAGAGAAGAATGATAATGATGTTCTTATCATTGATAAAAAAGCATGGTAGTTTTATTAGTCCATGAGGGGAAAAAAAACCCATATTCCAAATCCAGCATTGTAGAAGCAACCCAAATATAACAACAGTTCTGGATTATTTTTCCCTTCGGAATTTTTCATCAGGCTTTGCAGGCATACAGAAAGTCAGATGACATTCTCAGAGTATCATAGACTCGGTTCACAGATCTTGCTAACCTGTAATATGATTTCTTTGGGTTGGTTTTAGAATGTTGTTTTGGAATGAACTTATCCACTAGAATGCTATGGCTGTGGCTTACTGAGTAAATCAGGACTCAGCAAAGCATGGCTTCATTTGCTCCAAAAACTCAGCCATAATTTAAACACTGCTTAATTTTTTCAGAAATGACAAATAAAGTTAAGATAGGTCTACCCTGTTTCCCTGAAAATAAGACCTTCCTGGATAATAAGCCCAATCAGGCTTTTGAGCGCATGTGCTAAAATAAGCCCTCCCCGAAAATATTGCAACACAGCAGCAGCCATGAGGTGACCACGCTCGCTGCCCCCTGCACCTCAAAAATAATAAGACCTCCCTGAAAATAAGGCCAAGCGCTTATTTTGGGGGTCAAAAGAAAATAAGACCCTCTCTTATTTTCAGGGTATATTCAGGTATAAATACTTATTAGCTGTGGTAAATAAATGATTTCTCTAGCCTTATATGTAAACTAACAGGACCATATTGAGGATTTAAAATAGTAAGCATTTGGCTTTGTTATTGTTAGAAGTTGAATGTTGGGATAAGTTGAACTTCAGATTCATTCTCTTTGCATTATTGTTGGCTCTCCATGCATTTATGGTGCAAAGTGAATTCCTTTTGAGTGATAATCACATAGTAAACTGCAGCCATTTTTTATGACTGTCCTGGAGTTGTAAGCCCTACTGACTCGGAAACTTTTTCAAACTGAGGGCTTTGGCAATGAGGGAATGAAGTAAGGCTATTGTTTATTTTGCATTGTAGAATATGCAGCTAATTTAGAAAAAAAATTAAAGGGAAGTTTACATCCATTATAAGATGGAACTCTAAATATGTACAAAAACGATTTTCTTTCACTAATATTTAAAAGAACTGTCAGAAGACTTCCCTATCAAAATAATTTGCACTTGTTGAGAAGTACTTTCTCCTTTTTGAAAAATAAGCAGAATATTTATTCTGTTCAGGAAGAATGCACTCCAGACAGGGTGAGAGCTGTTAAAAAATAATAATCACAAAATCTGCCAGTATAAAAATGTCAACAATCTCTCATCATTTTTTTTTCCTGACTGCAAAGAAAGAATAGTTCTCGACTTTCTTGAGCAGCAAGAGACATCTAGTGGGCATAAACAGAAACTGCAGTGAATTATACAGCACATTTAGAAAGCCTGTAAATCAGCTCTTCCTCCTTCTCCTCCCTTCCTCTCCTTCTCCCCTTCTTCTTTTCTCCTCCTCCTCCTCCTCCTCCTCCTCCTCCTCCTCCTCCTCCTCCTCCTCCTCCTCCTCCTTTATCTCTCACCCAACTCTCAATGGCTATGAGGGGCTTGCAACAATCAAATAAGAAATTACAATAAAATCAATAAATCATAAAAGATGGCAAGTCCAATGAATTGACAGGTCTCCCGCTCCTTCATCAAAGCTTCAGTGAAACAAAAATGATTATCAGAACTACTGTTTTAAAGATGCCTACAAGTTATTCCTCTATCTGCAAAGAGTCAGAGCCTTTCAGTTGGGAAGAGAAATATTACACATTGGATTAATTTATATTAATTTATATTAATTTATTTTAGTTAGTTAGTTTGTCAAACATGTACAAAATAACAGGTGTAAGTATAAACATGGACATGGACACAGGAACTAGGTAAAAATAAATGGGGACAATAGGACAGGGATGATGGGCACGCTGGTGCACTTATGCACGCCCCCTTACAGACCTCTTAGGAAAGGGGTGAGGTCCATGCTAGACAGTTTAAAGTTGAAGCTGTGAGAGTTTGAGGATGTAACAACGGAGTCTGGTAGAGCATTCCAGGAATTGACCACTCTGTTGCCAAAGTCATATTTTCTGCAATCGAGTTTGGAGTGGTTTACCTTGAGTTTGTATCTATTGGTTGCCTGTGTATTATTGCGGTTGAAGCTGAAGTAGTCGTTGACAGGTAGGACGTTGTAGCAGATCATTTTGTGTACTATGCTTAGGCCAGACCCTAGTCGGCATTGTTCTGTTGGCATAAGGGATTCTGTTGTGAATAGAGGAGTGGAGTACTCTTCTCATGAAATACCTCTGGACTTGCTCAATTATATTAATGTCCAAAATACAGTTTGGGTTCCAGGCAGACAAGCTATATTTGAGAATTGGCCTGGCAAAATGTTGTATGCCGTAGTTTGCAGTACAATGTTACCAAAGAAGAAGCATCAGAAAATTAGGTTAACAACTCTTAATGCCTTTTTGGCAATGCTGTTACAGTGAGTTCTGGGACTTACATCTTAGATTTTGTGGGGGGTTTGTGCAACTTCTCTGACAGCTGAGCAGGGCTCCTTACCACCTTTGACAGTCTTCTCCAATCCTACAGTTCTGTTGGGACTACAACCTATTGAATACAACAGTGCCACATAGAAGTTCCAGGAGTTGCTGCCCCAGTAAATATTGAGGTTACCAGCACGGGGGAAGTGAGCAAGAGTCTTTCTCCCTTTGAGCTCCAATTTCCTCTGGATGGAAATGGAGAACACTTGGTTTTCTTTCCTCCCCCATCCCAGCTGCCTTAATAATTTCTATTGTATGCAACAGGACAGGGGTGTCTGCAAGGGTGAATGCGGGGATGAAATGCTACCGGTTTGGGCTGTTTTGCCCAAACCGGTAGTAAAAAAAATGCTTAACAAAGTTAAAAAAAGATTTCCACAATCAGCTGCGCTGCACCATGGTAGGAACTTTTTAAAAGCATTTGGGGTCCGTTTTTGCTCCCAGGAGGCTTCCCTGAGGCCTGCTAGCCCAAAAATGGGGGGTGGGGATCCATTTTTGCTCCCAGGAGGCTTCCCTGAGGCCTGTTAGGCCAAACGCAGGGGGTAGGGTTGCTGCGAAAGAAAGAAAGAGGGAGGGATGGGAGAAAAAAGGGAGGGAAAGGAGAAAGAAAGAAAGAAAGAAAGAAAGAAAGGGAAGAAGGGAGGGATTGGATGGGAGAAAAAAAAGGGAGGGTAGGGAAAAAAAAGAAAGAAAGAAAGAAAGGGAGGGAGGGAAAAATGAGAGGGAGGAAGGACCTACAAACCTAGCACTAGACGCAGTTTCAGAGGATACCTTGAAACAGTGATGCACATTTTTCTCCTCATAAAATGGTCAGTGGTGTTTACTTGCACAGGGGCACACTGCTCCAGTCAATTATTAGCCCATATAAAAATAAGCATTGTGAAGGTTTCCAAGATATTCCAGATGAGACCTAAAAAAAATTCTATTGTTTCTTTCAACAGCATAAGGGATTTGGCAAATAAAAGTTCCAGAGGCAGAAGAGAGAAACCCATGAAGGATCATTAAATTAGGGCATTATTCGGTTCATTATATTTCAGTTGAACTCCTTTTTAGGGGAACTTAAAACAAAGCAATCCTGTGTTCTTTGTTGTTGTTAGTTGCAAAGTTGTGTCCGCCCATCGCGACCCCATGGACAACGTTCCTCCAGGCCTTCCTGTCCTCTACCATCCTCTTGAGTCCATTTAAGCTCATGCCTACTGCTTCAGTTACTCCATCCAGCCACCTCATTCTCTGTCATCCCATTCTTCTTTTGCCCTAAATCTTTCCCAGCATTAGGCCCTTCTCCAGTGAGTCCTTCCTTCTCATTCGGTGGCCAAAGTATTTTAGTTTCATCTTCAGGCTCTGGCCTTCTAAAGAGCCAGGGTTGATCTCCTCTAGGACTGACCAATTTGATCGCCTTGCAGTCCAAAGGACTCGCAGGATCAAATCCTGTGTTCTTATTATTGTCTAATAATATGACTTTTCTTAAAAAAATAAGATAAGTAAAGAAGCAAAAGCAAACACATCTCTGTTGGTCAATGAGAAAGATCTGCAGTATATACACAGCAATCAAAATAAAATAAAAAATGGCTTCTGAGTTTTCCACTACTCTAAATCTACTCATAAAAGGAGCAAAGACTGTGATTCAAGTTATAAACAGCCTCCATTTTAGCTGCCTGCATTGTTCAATATGCTCCTGGAAGGGCTAAAAGGGCACAGGGGAATATTAGTGGGAGAATGGAGGACCAAAATATATCCTCCTTAATTTCCTAGCATTTTTATTTATGTATTTATCCACTATATATAGTTGCCCATCTCATGAAACAAGTAATTCTGGGTGACATACAACAAAGCTAAAATAAGAAGTACTTAAAGTAATTATCATCATCATTATTAAGGAACATTAAAAACACTAAAAAGAAGCTAAGACAAGAAGTAGTAGGTGAAGGAATATTAATAATATCATGTTTCCCCGAAAATAAGACATGCCCTGCTAATAAGCCCAATCGGGCTTTTCAGAGCATGTGCCATAATAAGCCTTCCCCTGAAAATAAGCCCACCCCCCCAACTATTTGCGTGCATGCGCAAACGGTCCCCGCCATTACCAGTGTACCACCCACCAGTACAGCTTGAGGGGCAAAAAGACAGCCCGCTGCAAAAACAGCGGCAGGTGAAGCAAAGTGCTTCACCCCCCCCCGTCCTTCCCTCCCGCGCAAAAAGAGCCCACCGCAAAAATGGCGGCAGCTGAAGCAAAGTGCTTCCACACCCCCGTCCTTCCCTGCCAACATTTATTGTTAATCAAACTACAACCCAGCATGAGTTTAACATAGGCTACAATGGAATGATTGCTGATATGCTTTGAGAGCTCCTAAAATTAAAAATTTTAACAGTGAAAAACATTTTTTTTTGGGGGGGGAAGGGAGTTTCTTTTTCTTCACTGAAGTAAAACATTAATTGCTCCTCAGAGAAGAAGGGGAGTCCCTATTAAACTTGGTTTCAGTCAAGAATGATTCCTAATGGTTGAGAAGTACTTCCTAACTTTCATTTGGATTTGTGAGTCATCGTTAGAAAAGACTAGCTGTTAACCCAGCGTTGCCTGGGTATTTCTTTATCCCAAACCTGTATTAGACATTCACAAATGTCCGAACCAAATGTAATTTCTAATGTTGGTTTTTCCCTTTTACCAGAGGGAGCTCCCTTGTGGAGTACTGTGAAGCCGTTACCATAGCAACTCCACTGTGCTGTGCAGTAGAACCCATTTTAAGGCAGTACAGTAGAAGCCATTTTAAGGCACAACAGGCTGTATCTTAACCAAACACACACACACACCCCTAGGGGTGTTAGGGATGTCTTACCCCCACAGTATTTGTTTCCAGAGAGTAAGTCATCTGTGTACGAAGTTTGACTGAAATTACTTGAGGCGTTCCAGAGTTATACTGGAACATACACACACACAGCCTTTTGTATGTAGATAGATAGTAATAGTAATGCATGCATTACTGCATTACTGTTATGTAAGTAAAAATAGTTTTGTTTTTGTTGTGCAATGAACCACAAAGACCTTGCAGATTAAACTCCTTCTGAGCTACACTACCCACATCCTTTCCATCATCCCAATGTTCTTTGACAACACTATCATTCTCCTTAAGTGTGTATTACAGATGCTATATAAAAATAAAATGTGCCTTTACTGATGATACAAAACTCTAGTCTTAAAATGTAATTGATGACAAGACTGTAAATCGTGAACAGCCAACATTGCTTTTTTTTGCTAACTCATGAGAAAAACCCATGATTCAGAAATCTTGCCAATGGCGTTATTAGCTGCAACTGGTCTACTGAAAAATGGTTACAAATGCTTTTTCTTTTAACTTGCTTGTAGAAATCATTGCTTTATTAATTATTGTTCCATCCATCTGTATTGTCCTTCCAGCTGGGTTTTCTGGGAACTGAAATCATGAAATATTTTATTCCTTACACCAGATCTTCTGTTTTCTTTGATCTTTGTGTCTTAGATTAACAAGTTTTCAGATTTTCTAATTTCAGGAGTCATTTCCGAACTGACTTGCCTGGTGAAAAATGTGTCCATACATTTTGTATGCTGCAGAAGAGGCTGCAGAGAGCACACAGCTTGAACGAAGGCATATTCGCTTCACAACAGAGGTGGTATTCAGCAGGTTCTGACCAGTTCTGGAGAACCAGTAGCGGAAATTTTGAGTAGTTCGGAGAACTGGTAAATACCACCTCTGACTGACCCTGCTCCCATCTATTCTCTGCCTTCCAAATCCCAGCTGATCGGGAGGAAATTGAGATTTTGCAATAACCTTCCCTGGAGTGGTGAGGAAATGGAGAGTTGGCAATATCCTTCCCCTGCCATGCCCACCAAGTCATGCCCACAGAACCGGTAGTAAAAAAAATTTGAATCCTACCACTGCTTCATAGGATAAGAGCTTCTTTGGGCTCAGATACAAATGTATGTAAAGCACCTTACTATATAATAATTGGATGAAATGCACTATATTTTAAAAGGATTTAAACTATGAAAAGCAATGGTTGTAGGCCTCTTGTTTGGTCTTTTTTTTTCTTTTAACTTATCTTCTGTCTTTCTTAAAACACATGGTTGCTTTAAAGGGGGATTGGATCAATTGTGGGATTCAAATTTTTTTACTGCTGGTTCTATGGGCATAGCTTGGTGGGCAGTGGCAGGGGAAGGTTACTGCAAAATCCCCATTCCCTCCCAATCAGCTGGGACTTGGGAGGCAGAGAATAGATGCGGGCGGAGCCAGTCAGAGGTTGTATTTATCGGTTCTCTGAACTACTCAAAATTTCCACTACCGGTTTTCCAGAACTGGTCAGAAATTGCTGAATACCATCTCTGGATTAGACAAATTTGTAGCAGATAAGCCCATCAATGACTTCTAGTCCTGGTATCTGTATGTTTCCTCCACTATCAAAGGTGGCTTGATTCTCAGTCTTAGTTCCTCAGAAATATATGGCTGTGAGGATAATATTGGAGTTCTCTGCTGCTTTTTGGGCTCTCTGAGGCATCTGGATGGCTACGGGAAGAGCGTAATGCAGGGTTAGTGGAAACTTTTACCCAGTATAGTCCTACTTAGGTGGTTAAACCAGTGTTTCTCAACCTTAGCAACTAAAACGAGTGGACTTCAACTCCCAGAATTCCCCAGCATGGCATCACAGCTGGTTGAGAGTTGACGTCCACTCATCTTAAAAGTTGTTAAGGTTGAGATACTCTGCTTTAAACAGACCTTAGATAGTGATAGTGTTCCTCCCCATTGTAAAAGCCCCTTTATGTTTGGGATGGAAGGGATATACAATTATTTTTAAAAGCTTTCCTTTGCTATTGGATATAGCAAGATACATTACATAGCATTTCTATTCCCCTGACTGACTATTTTCAGTAAGCATCCGACTAAGGCAGTGCATTCACGGGGGCAATCAAAAGGTTGACAAATATAGCTATGGTCACATCACTCCCTTGTGCAGTGCTAGCTACAAATGAGCATTCTTTATGCGTAATTACCAGTCTGATGAGCTGGGTATATCACCTCACTGCTGAAAGAAGGATAAGGTTGGTCATGTTTCCATTAGGTGGCACTGTTGCTCTGCAAAACAATAACAACAACAACAAAAGAGGAATTTGAAAGTTACTTTCTTCTCAGTGTTGTGATAAATAATAGCTGCGTGTTCTGTCAGACTCTGCGATTTAGATTCCCCAAATAGCGAAAGTGTCTAGATTTCTTGAAAATTTATATTTATTAAACAAGAGAAAGGTGAAGCTTGGCACTTTCATCTCTTAACAGACTCTTCTTTGGAGTTTGGGAAGCATCCAATGCTTTGCAACCAGCTACACAAACCTCTTACGAACTGCTGAATTGAATTTGTGTCTGATCCTGTCTTGGACGTTACTATAATCAAGGGCAGAGAAAAATTATTAGTGGATAGTGTGCTCTTTCTGGGCATGTAAGATGCTGTGCCATCCACAGTTAAATATCAGAGAAAAATCAGAACTGAAGACAGTATCATCACATTCAGGTCAGAAATATCTCCCTCCCTGTTTTCCATAACCTCTTCCACCCAGTGACTCCCACAATCTCCTCTAGCCCAAGCTCTAAAGGCTCTTGGCTGACCATCCTGTGGCCCTTCTGCTGGCTTTGCTTCTTCCGGTGGTTTACAGATGACAGATTAGCAGAGTTGGAAGGAACTTTGTAGGTCATCTAGTCCAACCCCCTTCCCAAGCAGGAGACCCTACACATTTCCAACAAATGGCAGTCCAATCTCTTCTTGAAAGCCTCCAGTGATGAAGTTCCCACAACTTCCCAAGGCAAGCTGTTCCATGGGTTGATTGTTCTCACTAAGGAGAACATTTCTCCTTATTTTTAGGTTGAATCTCCCCTTGATTAGTTTCCATCCATTATTCCTTGTCTGGCCTTCAGGTGCCTTGGAAAACAGCTTGATCCCTTCTTCTCTGTGGCAGCCCCTCAAATATTGGAACACTGCTATCATGTCTCCCCTGGTCCTCCTCTTCACTAGACTAGCCATGCCCAGTTCCTGTAACTGTTCTTCATATGTTTTAGTCTCCAATCATCCTGGTTGATGGTTCTAGAAATCTATGCCTCATTTCCCAAACAACAGACTGATAAAGCCAACAGTTATTTACTATACTTACCTTTGGAGAATTAATGAATCCCAAGTTATCTCAAGTACCTCTTCATCCATACTTGTGGAAGCCCTTGGGATTAATATAAGTACTTTGGCCCATATTAATCCTCCGGTATCCTACCAGTTTGCATTGGGGTGTGTTAGGCCTCTTCTTACTCAAGTACTCCTATTTCCAGGATTACTCCACAGATACTCTCTTTGGAAACTCTGTTCAGATTTTCACTGGTTGGTTGATTATTTTGCTTCTTTGGAGGAAGGAGATTGGTTCAAATCCTCCTCCCAAAAGTTGCCCTTTACCTATAAACCAATGCCTGTCAATACCTCCAGGTCTTGGCAGTGGTAATGGAGTCACTATTGCTATCTTCTTATCCCAGAGCCATTTAGAAATTGGCTGCTACTTAATTTACCAGCTGAGTGTCCTGTTCTCCCACCATAATATCCATGGCGATTTATTTATGATTTGCATTGGCCTATGACTGAGTGAAATACACAATATACATCTTGCACAAGCTGGGCCAGCAGAAGCTGCATTTTTACCAAGCCTGTCATGGGATTGTTGTATTCTGACTGAAAGGTCTGTTTAGTGCTGGAGGGGATAAATTCTACAATTCAAGCTACTTGCCTTTTTCATTTCATAAGGGGTTTACCTGAGGCAAAATTCTCTTAAAAACTAATAATAGACATGACAGACCAAAATGCACAGTCAGGCAATGCTTTTATTAAGGCCAATTAAACTAGCACAAAAGAGTGTGAAAACGTCTGAGTACTCCAAAAATCTTCATCAGGCAAGATGTTTGAAAAAATGTATGTGTGGTACGTGTGACTGTGTCTGTGTGAGGAAAGAATCAAGAAAGCCAATTGTTTCAGCTATGAATTCCACAGCTAAAAGTCAAGTCAGCATGGAAGTGAAGACTGAATGTAGCAAATTCTCAGCAATCAGGTTTACCCCTAATATTCAGAAATAGGACTTAGAGTTGTCCTATCGAACATGGCTGTTAGTTTCTAATCTTTGTCATGGACAAAACTTATATGTTGTGTTGTGGCAGAGAGCAGAAATAAAGCAAAATCATGATCTTCATGTTGGTGAAGCCAGAAAAGTGATTTATAATTTATAATACACATGAAAGAAGAATGACGACTCTGTCCCAAAAGGCTATTGCAAAATTTTAGAAACGTGGGTAAAGCCTCCTTGATGGATAGATGTTGTCTTTAAACATTCACCACCAGGATGTACAGAATAATGAAAATTGTATAGGACAGGGTGGATTACATGCCTCACTTGTATATCTTACACAAAAGGGAAATGCCTCTGTGGAATTACAATTCCTTAAACATCTTCAAACTTTCTTAACAGAAAAGTATATTATTCTCATAGAGCCATATTTTAAAATAACCATGCAAAAAATCCCACTTTTTTTTAAAGGAATGGTAACATTCTGGAATAAAATTAATGCTGCTATTGAGAGAATCACAGGTTTATGATTATGCTGAGATTCATTAATCTTCTGTTAACTTATCTGACTATCATGAATTTCATACATCGTTACTGCTGCAAGAAAGCATGCTTTGAGAAAAATGAGGGAATATAGTTTGCCCTGTTGTTATGTGAATATCAGAACAAATGATAGGATAATATTATGTCAAAATTGGCAAGTTATATTAAAAGAAGAGAGGGAGGAAGGAAGGGAGGAAGAGAAAGAAGGAAGGTTTCATTATGAATTTCTTTTGTTAGTTATCGGCATGGAAAACTCACAATTCTATAAAGGTGAACCTCAACTGACAAGCCCATTCCAGCAATTTGTCTTCCACTTTTAGGAATGCACAAAATCCCCATGTATTTATATGCCTAGAAATGTTCGATATGGTCAGGGCAATGCACAGATTAAAATTCACCTTTTAATGTGAACTAACATAATCTGACATTTTCATAACCCGTATATCAGGGGTGTCCAAACTTGGCAAATTTAAGACTTGTGGACTTCAACTCCCAGAATTCCCCAGCCAGCTGGCTGGGGAATTCTGGGAGTTGAAGTCCACAAGTCTTAAAGTTGCCAAGTTTGGACACCCCTGCCGTATATCAACCGTAATCTAATAGTTTCTTACTAGCTGATTCCCGCCCCCCCCCCCCGGATGTTTGTGGTGCAGTTTATTACTCAAAACAACAGCTCTCTCCCCTCATACCAAAATGCATGTATTGGGAGAATTGTGTGCATATGAGGGAGTGTATGCATTATTAGGGAATTATTGTTTGCAAAAGATGTTGAGATTAGGAACAAAGCCTATAACATCTATAAAGGCAATTTACTGAGAAGAAGGTACATATATTAATACATAAAGATACAGATGCCGTTTAATTAAGATCAACTCCTGGTGTTGAGATAGGCATATTCAGGCTCTTTCCAGATTCTGGACTGAATCAATTATGATCAGAAAAACTAGAAACCAATGGAGTTGGCTGAAATGGCAAAATTGAGTTCATTGATTAAAGAAAAGAACATAAGGACTTTTGTTTCTACATGGAGATCACCTCTGAACTTCGTGCTTGATGCGGAAACGAATGAAAATTTGACTTTGGGTTTTACCAATTAGACTGATAGAGCTTTATAGCTGGTTTTTATTATTATAAAAAAGCAAAAAAGTTGTGATTTGATGTTGATGCCTTACTTTACTGTAACAGAGAGAGTCAGAAGTCATTGCTTCTTTTTCAATTTCTTATCTTTTCTCACTTCTTTCCTTTCCTCCCACTGCTTTTCTATTTCCTTTGTATTTTGTACTTTATAATACTTTATAATTTAATAAAAAAAATGTTGACTTAGAAAAACCAGAAACCAAACAAAATCAAACTCAGCAATAGTATATGATCCTTTTACAGGCTGTTAAAATTCATTCTGAAATGGTAATCATGAACAGCAGGATTAATATCTTAAATCCAAGAACCTTCTGGAATATGCTTTAGCTGCAGAGCATTTACATTTCCTGCATATTTAACCAGTGAAAAATACAATAGATATTGGCAAATAAAGGAATATGCAATCATTTTTAATCATGGTAGAGCTATGGCTGTTTTGAGAATCAGATTGTATTGGACCTGTCTTTGTTTTCATTTGGTCAATTCTGGAAGATAGGGAATATTCTCCCTTGTGACTGGCTTGCCTTTTTTTACAGCTGCAAGCAAGAAAATGTCAGTGAAATGGGAACAGAGAACAGGCAACCTTGCCACATACCAATCACTATGGGTACCTTATGCCAACACATTTTGGCAACGGCACTTGACCCTACTTCAGGGCATTTCACACAACATCTTTCGGCACTCAAACAGCTCTTTTGCTTTATCCTTACTTTGCTTTTCCCAGCCAGCAGGAGCTATGCTTAAGATATGGAACTGATAAATTTAACAAGTAAATAAATAAAATAAATAGGGACAGCTGGGTATAGAGGAAGGATTTCCTCACAGAGAAATGAAAAAAAAACCTATGTCTATTTATTTTCTTTTTTTTTTCCAGTGGACATTTGTTCAATCTGCTGATTTATTTTAACCATGCCTTTCTATAAAATGGAACTGTGAGACAACACATAGATATTAGAAATCTTGTACAAAAGGGAAATGCAGGTGATAAATGAAACACTTAAACCTAAAGAATGACAACTCTAACATTCACAGCGACAAAGGAGCGAGCTGATCAAAGAGCAAGGAACTACAGCCTGCTTACTTGTTTAAATGTGGAAAGAGAAGGGGCCAATGAAGCTTTCCAAGAGAATTTTCTTTCATTTGGCATCTTCACTGAAAGTGCCTGATCTCTTTCACATGCCCACCCTAAAGCAAATAAAGATTGGATTCAGAGATGAACCCAAAATATGACCTCACCTAAGATCTACACAATTATGGCTATAGGGCTACCTGTGCAGCAAACTCCTAATTTTGAGCCAGAAAACACATCAGAATTGTGCAGTAAAATCTGGAATAGCCCTCCAATCTTACTTTCCCCAGTTCCTAGTAATGCCGACATGCATACTGAAGCTATCTGACCTGTATGTTTTCAGCCAGTATAAGTGAAATGTATAGCTTACCACTGATCATATCTGTTTAGAGTAGGATCCAAGGGTGAAATCAACTTACTGTACCTACGCTACCAGTTCACAAATGTGAGCGGACCTTCCGTGCATGCGCAGAGCATGGGCGGAGCCTGCTACCAAGCATGCCTGCAAAGGTAAATAGAACAGGGGGTGGGGCGGGAATCCACTGTGCCACACAATTTAGATTAGCTTGAAAGCAGGAAATCTGATGAGTCTAGCTAATATAAAACAGCTGATTGTTGGAAATACCAGTTCTCCCAAACCGGTAGCAATTTTTTACTACTGGTTCGGGTGAACCTGTTTGAACTGGTAGCATTTCACTCCTGGTAGGATTCCCCCATGAAGAGAGGAGGCAGTTATTAAAAGGGCTATGGAGACATTTGAAAGCAAAGTTTCAATTGAAGATACAAAGAAAAGGATGTATTATTAAAGAGGCTGTCGAGGCATCTCCTGATAGGGTCAGCTCCAGAGGTGGTATTCAGCAGGTTCTGACCAGTTGAGAAGAACCGGTAGCATAAATTTTGAGTAGTTCGGAGAACCTCTGACTGGCCGCACCCTCATCTATTCTCTGCTTCCCAAGTCCTAGCTGATCTGGAGGAAATGAGGATTTTGCAGTAATCTTCTCCTGGAGTGGAGAGAGAATGGAGATTTTACAGTATAATTCCCTTGCCACTCTCACCAAGCCTTGCCCATCAAGCCACGCCATGCCCACCAAGCCATGCCCACTGAACTGGTAGTAAAAAATTTGAATCCCACCACTGGTCAGCTCTGATTGCAAATTTTTGGTAGACATGTTTCTTATTTCCTGCTAAGAAAATCTTAGAAACAATTTCTGAAACCGTGAAATAACGAACCAACACTGCTATTTTTATCAGATAAAAGCTAACTATCTGTCCTATTCTTGTTTTGGATACATAAAACTGGTAGATGAGAGAGAGAGAATTGTAGAATACAATTAGATGTCCGAATCACAGCAATTTATCCTACATATACCAAGAGGAAGAGAAGACAGGGAAATTAGCATCTGAAAATTTATTCAACTTGTTCTTAATAGTCTCTCTGCTCATCACTCTAGCCGCTTGCTTTTAGATTGTTTTGAATATTTAGCCAAGAAACAGAGACAATGATAATCATGATGATGATTAATAATTAAAAATGATAAAAAGATGGCCTAATAATATATTTTTAAAGCCCAAGTATCTAATTGCAGTTCATTAAGAGAACTCTTGAAATGTAGATGTGAATGATATTCAAAGGCACACGCAATCAACAGGAAAGAAAGGAGCAGATGGACTAAGCCTTTGCTCAGGTTACAAAATTAGCTATCAAAAATGAGCACCTGAAGGGTAACTAGCTGCTGCCTATGCACCAAGGGTTGGATATATATTAATAATAATGATAATCTTGATCTGATCTTGTGACTAGGGTATTAAAATAAACAATAACCTGATCTCAGCTAAATACGTATTTAGGCTGATTATGGTCTTATTACACTTGTGTTATTTTGAAACATGAAAAAAGTTTTTTTAGCAATTAAAACATATATGTTTACATGTATCATATATAATATGAGAGAATGGAGGAGAGTCCTGTGAGTCCCTTGGACTGCAAGGCGATCAAACCGATCAGTCCTAGAGGAGTTCAACCCTGACTGCTCCTTAGAAGGCCAGATCCTGAAGAGGAAACTCAAATACTTTGGCCACCTAATCAGAAGGAAGGAGTCACTGGAGAAGAGCCTAATTCTGGGAAAGAAGAAAGGGACGACAGAGAATGAGGTGGCTGGATGGAGTCACTGAAGCAGCAGGCGTGAGCTTAAGTGGACTCCAGAGAGTGGTAGAGGAGAGGAAGCTTGGAGGAACATTGTCCATGGGGTCGTGATGTGTCAGATGCGACTTTGCAACTAACAACAACAATCATATATAAGGACTAGTATCTTCCTCATTAAATCGGGATTCCAAAATAAAACTGATCTAAGGTAGTAAGGTCTTGATCAGTGGTGAAATTCAATTTTTTTTACTACCAATTCTGTGAGCGTGGCTTGGTGAGCATGGCAGAGGAAGGATACTGCAAATCTCAGTTCCCTCCCCACTCCTGGGGGAAGGATATTGCAAAATCTCCATTGCCACCCCACTCTGGGGCCAGCCAGAGATGGTATTTGCTGGTTCTCCAAACTACTCAAAATTTCCGCTACTGGTTCTCCAGAACCTGTCAGAACCTGCTGAATTTCACCCCTGGTCTTGATAAATGAGGACCTTTGCACACACAGCCAGTATCCCAGCAATCTAATCCCCCCTTCCCCTTTGCCTTGTGATGAATCTGCTTATTCTTACTCACAAGAATCTTACCTTCTAGCCCAGACCTTCCCCAACATTTCTGGCTTTACCAACTGGTGGGGGTGGAGAGGGGATGGTTGCACGTAAGCAGTAGGCAAGTGCACATGCTCGTGCAACTGGAACATGCATGTGCTTGCCTGCTGCTCACACAAGCGGGGATGTGCATGCATGAGCTCGCCTGCCACATCCGTGGCCCGGTTCTGAATAGCTCAAGCCCCAGTAGTGGGCTGTGGCCCCCCAGGAGTTGGCGACCCCTGTTCTAGACTATTGTTTGTTGTAAGACGCTTCACAAAAATCTGTAATTTTTTCTAGATGGAAAAACTAGGCTATTACATGATAGGAAAAATACACATGCACACACACACACGCTGGAAAAAATCATGACAAACAAAACCATCTGGCTACCTTAATCAAAGCATTGTATTATGGGCAACATCTCTGACTAAGTATTAAACATACTGTACTCTGGTATTATTTATTGCTCGGATCGCTACTACATCACTCTATTATCCGTACTTATAGAAAAAGACCCACTGTAAGTATAATTAGTTAATAAATCACCGTGAGTGATAAATAGAATGATGGATGCAGGTTTTTCCTGATCACTTTTTTATTAAGGAGAGATAAATCAGCATCATATTGTTACTGTAAACCTCTGAGATTGGCTTAAAATCTGGTAAGCTCAAAATCTAGCAAGGGAGGGTGAATCGCATGTCATCTGCACTGCAACAAATTGTTTTAGATAATTGATATCAATAAATCCTTTTAATTTCCCCTCAATCTAATGGGACTCGTATGTCATGCTTCTCTTCCTTCATGTCCACCCAGCAGCTTTTTCTTTCAGTTCTCTTTGGTGCTGTCTGAATGATTTTTCTTTCTTTCTTGACAAGCCAGTAGATGCGTGTTTGATTTCAAGCCCTGGGTTGCAATAGCTCAAATGAAGTTTATTCGAGGACTATTTGATGCAAAATTACTCGTCTCTTGGTCAAGCTGATGTTGCATACACCCACATACCCACACACCTACCCCTATCCGTACTCTGCAGATATGTTTTATTCAGTTTTACTTACTTACAATATCTTTGATTTGCATGAGTCACACATATGCACACGCACACATGTACACAGAGAGAGAGAGAGAGAGACAGTGAGAGAGAGAGAGAGAGAATATTTATAGGGGAAAATATGGGATTTAAATTATTTCCAGCACAAATATCTACACTTATAATACAGAAACATTGCTTGCAATTATGAAAGAAGAAATAGGAACCCAGATATCAGTAGATGGATGAAACTTGCTGTATGGTATAATAGCCTTCAAAGGGGCATTACTGGTAAGTTAGATGAGGATCTGCTACAGTTTCTCTCCCACCCAAACCCAACCCTCTGCCATATTGTTCTTTGTCATACCTGCCGCTCTTGCTTTCCATGTACGGTGTAACTGTCAGATCTAATATCCTGCTGACATAGCGTCCTTTGCTGTTATACTTGCTATAATACAGGAACGATGAATAGTGCCCCCATAAGTGCCTCTTAAGTTAATGTATAAGTACATTGCACAACATCATGTATTCAACAAGCTGTCATTTCCCTCATCAATTTTGAAGAGTGTTTTTACTTCCTGAAACGATTGGCTTGCAAGTCAGCTGGAGAAATAATCACAGCCAGGGGCCTAGCCTGAAAGCTGCAGCTGTAAATCAGTCTCAAGTGTTTGTGGGCACTTTCCTCTCCTCTCCCCAACTGTCACTCCAGTTCATATGTATGTGCAGCACTATCGAAAGAAAGGCCCACATCTGTGTGACAATCAAAGAGGTGCCAGCTTATCCATATGCACAGATCTCAACTTCATCAACAACCATTATGGTGAAAATCAAGCTAAGAGTCCTGTTTTAAGAAAGAGGTACCCTGCTGGAGCAAATCAAAATGCCATCTAGTCCAACAGTGGCCACCAGTCAGATATTGGGCTCTTATTCATAAGCAGAGATATGATTGTTCAGCTCTTTTGTTGAGACTCTAGAAAGAGTGCAGAGAAGAACAACGAAGATGATTAGGGGACTGGAGGCTAAAACATATAAACAACAGTTGCAGGAACTGGGTATGTTTAGTTTAATAAAAAGAAGGACTAGGGGAGACATGATAGCAGTGTTCCAATATGTCAGGGGTTGCCACAAAGAAGAGGGAGTCAAACTATTCTCCAAGGCACCTGAGTGTAGAACAACAAGCAATGGGTGGAAACTAATCAAGGAGAGAAGCAACTTAGAACTGAGGAGAAATTTCCTGACAGTGAGAACGATTAATCAATGGAAGAACTTGTCTCCAGAAGTTGTAAATGCTCCATCATTGGAAGTTTTAAAGAAGAGATTAGATAACATTTGTCTGAAATGGTATAGGTTTTCCTACCTAAGCAGGGGGTTGGACTAGAAGACCTCCAAGGTCACTTCCAACTCTGTTCTATGTTCTATATTTTTTTTAAAAAGTAAATTGGGATCAAGTAATACAAGGGAAGTTTTTTTTAACAGTGATTGTTTCCCAGTAGCTGATAAAACAAAACCTTCCCCTTTGTCACAAGTAAAAATTTTCTAGTAACTTATCATCTTATCTTAAAATACAACAAATGCTTCCCATATCTCATTTCTTAATTATAAACAAAATTCAAAAGCCTTATTTTTTCCTTATCAGTAAAAGCCATTTAAGAATTACCTTTAAGCGAAGGGAGGAGGAGCTTCCGGAGGGAATGGAGGACTGCCTCTGAGCTCCGCTAAATGCGGAGGGCTTTTTGACGGGCGGGACGCTGCCGACCCTCATTTCCACCCTGAGGGTCGGGGATTATTGGCGCCGAATATCCTGGCACCCTGCCCGGCTCCAAGCTGGCCCGTTGGGTCGGCCGGGCAGCCGGACAGGAGGAAGATAGCATGCCAGTCGGTCGCGGCATGGCGGCTGGCGTTTTAAACCAGCATGGCGGCTGGCGTTCTCTGAGTCGGAGTCGGAGTGGCAGAGCAATGGAGCGCCAGCACCAGCGGAGCAGCGGAGCAGCGTGGCGGTAAAGACTTGATTGGAGGGGGCGAGAAGGCCGGAGGACAGCGGCGGTGGTCTGTGTGGTCTGCGTGACTGTGTGACTGGGAGGAATTTTGGCCTGAGACATTAGAGAGATGGTGGCAACCCAGGAGAGCCGAGCGGCCCAAATTACGAGCTATGGATCACTGAGCTCTAAACTGGCTGGCGATTGTGGGAAGGAATGTAAGACCCGAGAGAGGCCCGAGAGATCCAAGGCGCCGAAGGGAAGAAAGGAAGGAGAGTGAGGCCTGAGGCGCCGGAGGAAGTAGAGAGTTGAAAGAATGATGGAAGGGCTGCAGGGAGGCTGCAGGGAGGCCGATGCAGCCCTCCCGGGCCCAATAACAACGCCTATGGGTTGCCAAATGGACAGAGGACTATTTTCAACTAAGGCAGGCCATGGAACGGAGGCCTGGAACATCAGAGGCCCATGTAGAAGGTCAGACCCAGTGCTTTGCTGTGCTCACAACTACCCCCCCCACTCATTTACCACCTACTTACTACGGGCTATCTGCCCTACCGCCTATTATGACTTACCATCTATTACGAACTACTTCTTAGCTGCAATCTTTTATCCACCAGCTGGCTACTTTACCATATTTCCACCAGCCATCATTTCCATCCAGATATGGACTATTTTCATCAGCCTATCCCCTTGCCTGGACTATCCTCTTGCCAGGACCATCCCCTTAGTGGGAACTGCGTCTGCTGATACATATTAACATCTACAGCTCCCACTTGATGAACTTGGCCCTGTCTAATTATGTCATACACGAGGCTAGACCTACTACAGCTACGAGAGTCCCCCCTCTCGCAGCTATGGCCTCCTGCCCTTTCGAGGGCCCACCTTGAGGACGGGTTCATTAACCCAGAGAGGTGGAGGAAGCGCACGTTGAGGGGTTTTTTAATTAAATGTTTTTTAAAAGTTGTAAGGGGTTATAGGGATGGGGGGGGGGAACAGGTCAGGAGGGATGGGGGAGCCAGGCACCTAGGTGTGGTCGAAGGAGGAGGGAGTGGAGTGGGGGAGGAGAGGGAAGATAGCATTCCTGCGCAGGGCTCCCTGATACCAACGGTCGTGGGGAGGGGCAGGTGCGAGGACAGATTAAGAGCGCGTAGTCGGTTGGGAGACCGGGGTTTTTGGTCATTCCCGGTCGTTTGTACCAACCCCTGCATACTAGGTGGTCAGGATCTACAGACCCAAGGCCTGAGACTGCTGTTATGCAACGCGAGGTCCGTTGTCAATAAGGCCCCCCTCATCCACGATCTAATTTTGGAGGGGGAGCCGGACCTCGCAGGAATAACCGAGACCTGGTTGGGCCACGAGGGAGGTTTACCCCTCGTGGAAATGTGCCCGCCAGGTTATCGAGCATTTCACCAGCCTCGGGCCCAGGGAAGGGGCGGTGGGGTAGCAGTGATTATCCGGGAAGACTTGGAGCCGAGAGAGTTCACTGTGCCACAGACATCCGGGTGTGAGTCCCTTGTCGTGAGATGGGGCCCAGGGAGGCAGTTGGGCCTGCTGATAGTATACCTGGCTCCTCGCTATACACCAGCGGCCCTGCCTGAACTCCTCGAGCTAATCTCATCGGTGGCGGTTGAGACCCCCAAACTTTTAGTGATGGGGGATTTTAATCTGCCGTCGATGGGAGAAGCGTCTGAGGTGGTTCGGGAGTTCATGGCTTCCATGACAGCCATGGACCTGACCCAGTTAATTCAGGGCCCTACTCACGAGGGAGGCCACACGTTGGACCTTGTCTTTGTCTCTGGCCAGTGGACGAGTGATCTGGGAATAGGGGATCCAATTATTACACCCCTGTCATGGTCAGATCACTCACTTCTCCGGCTTGACTTCCCCGGTGCTACACCCCGCTGCGGGGAGGCGGAACCGGAAGGTATTAGATGGTTCTGCCCCAAGCGCCTGATGGAACCAGATAGGTTCCAGACGGAGCTTGGGCCACCTCCTGTGGACCTGACCCGCCCCCGAGTGGAGGACCTGGTAGACGCATGGAATAGTGCGACTACCGGGGCCCTAGACCGGGTGGCGCCTTTGCGGCCTCTCCTGCGGCGACGAACCACCCTGGCCCCTTGGTTCACCGAGGAGCTAAGGGTGATGAAACGCCACAAGAGACGCCTAGAGAGTCGTTGGAGATCCTCCCGTTCCGAATTTGACCGAGCACAGGCACGAGCCTATTTGAGGACGTACCTTGTGGCATTAAGAGCGGCCAAACGTCAATATTGTGCCGCTCTTATTGCGTCCGCAGATAACCGCCCTGCCGCCCTGTTTCGGGTGATTCGCTCTTTCTTGTTTGAGAGATCGCGGGAAGCCCCTTTACAGGGCAGAGCAGAGGAGTTTGGGAAATATCTACAGGACAAAGTCGCTCAAATCCGGAAGGGATGGGCCCCTTTCAGTGGTCCAGCTGAGACGCCCGCGGCAAGTCTTGAGGGACCGCTTTGGGAGGAGTTTGACTCGGTTGCCATCGAGGATTTGGACAGTTTGCGTGGACGTCTGCGACCTACCACATGTTTATTGGACCCGTGTCCCTCCTGGCTTGTACTGGCATCCTGGGAGGTTACACGCGACTGGCTCCTGGGCCTAGTGAACGCTTCGTTGGGCGAGGGGCTTCTACCGACCGCCTTGAAAGAGGCGGTGGTGAGGCCCCTGCTCAAGAAGCCTTCCCTGGACCCAATGGACCTAGTCAATTATCGTCCAGTCTCCAACCTTCCTTTTTTAGCGAAGGTTGTAGAGAGTGTGGTAGCACAACAGTTCCCACGTCACCTGGAGGAGAATGATTATCTAGACCCGCGCCAGTCCGGCTTCCGACCCGGGCACGGCACGGAGACGGCCTTGGTCGCATTGGTTGATGATCTCTGGAGGGCCAGAGATAGGGGCTGTTCCTCTATCCTGGTCCTATTAGATCTCTCGGCGGCGTTCGATACCATCGACCATGATATTCTGTTGCACCGGCTAGAGGGGCTGGGAGTCAGGGGCACCGTTCTACGGTGGTTTGGCTCCTACCTCTCTGACCGGACGCAACGTGTGTTGGCAGGGGAGCAGAGATCGACCCAGAGGCCACTCACATGTGGGGTGCCTCAGGGGTCGGTGCTCTCGCCTCTCCTGTTCAACACTTACATGAAACCGCTGGGCGAGATCATCCGTGGTTTTGGGGTGGGATATCATCTGTATGCTGATGATACTCAGCTATACATTTCCACCCCGAACCACCCCAATGAGGCCGTCGAAATGATGTCCTGGTGTTTGGAGGCCGTACGGGTCTGGATGGATGACAACCGACTAAAACTCAACCCTTCCAAGACGGAGTGGCTGTGGCTTCCGGCCTCCCGGTTCAACCAGTTGCTTCCATCTCTGGCCATTGGGGGCGTGCAACTGGCCCCCATGGAACAGGTGCGCAATTTGGGCGTCCTCCTAGATGCCCGGCTGTCCATGGATGACCATGTAACAGCCGTGGCAAGGGGGGCGTTCCATCAGGTTCGCCTGATGCGCCAATTGCGCCCCTTATTGGACCGGGATGCCCTACGCACAGTCACCCATGCGCTAGTGACGTCTCGCCTGGACTACTGCAATGCTCTCTACATGGGGCTTCCCTTGAGATGCACTCGGAGACTGCAGTTGGTCCAGAACGCGGCCGCGCGGGTGATTATGGGGAGGACTAGATACTCCCCTGTAACACCTCTCCTGCGCGAGCTGCACTGGCTTCCTGTAGTCTTCTGAGTGCGTTTCAAGGTATTGATTATGATCTTTAAAGCGCTTCATGGCACAGGACCTAGTTACATGCAGGATCGCATTCTGCCCCATACATCCCTATGACCAATCCGCTCACACAGAGAGGGACTTCTTCGGGTGCCGTCCGCCAAACAGTGTCGGGGGGCGACACCCAGGAGCAGAGCCTTCTCTGTGATGGGCCCAGCCCTATGGAATGACCTCCCCCGTGACATCAGGACTACTTCCGATCTCCGCTCCTTCCGTGTACAGTTGAAGACCCACCTCTTTCAATTATCTGGCCTGGCTCAACCGTAAATTTTTCTTACTCCTCCTGACAGTTCTTTTAAATTTTTAAATTTAAATTGTGTTTTTACAATTGGGGTATTTTAATGGTGACTTTTAATTGTCCAATGTGATGTAATTTGTTACCTCCTCCGTGCATGTATGTCCTGTATATATGTATGTTTATGTGTTTGTATACATGTTTTATGTTTTATACACTCCATTGTACGCCGCCCCGAGTCCTGTCTGGAAAGGGAGCAGCTAATAAATTTAAATTTATTATTATTATTATTATTATTATTATTATTATTATTATTATTATTAATAGTTTAATACTAAATCATATCTGTTTTAACCTTGATCAAATAACCAACTCTATATTTCTTCCCTGTATTTTTAATTATCTTGGTTTTTAATCCCTTCAAATGATGTATTGGAACTTAATTTCTTTTCAGTTTTCTTTGTCCCTCCTCAGAAAATCATCAAAACATTAATAGATCTTTTGTACATCCAGTTAAAAGAGATGATCCAAATTATACTTCTGGTTTGACATTTGTATGTCCCCTTTAAGTATTAAAACTTGTGTCTGTTCATGTATGGAGTGCATGTGGGAACCTCACAATCTCTCCTTTCTTGGGAGAAATTTCACTGGTCAGAATATTATGTCTGGCTCCTAATCTCTACTATAAGGATATCTAACTTACTATGAGCTCACTGGAAGTCTTTGGAACTGTTTATTTCTGAGTTAATTTCAGGAACAATAGCTTTTTTCACTTCTATGCAATCATAGAAGTGAGAACATGCTGTATTTTAAAGGCCCAAAGCCATGTTTTCATGCTGTGTCATGTTATGGCTGCTAAATAGCAGTCACAATAGCACTTAGACTTATATACCACTTCACAGTGTTTTACAGCCATCTCTAAGTAATTTACAGAGTCAGCATATTGCCCCCAACAATCTGGGTCCTCATTTTACCGAACTCAGAAGGGTGGAAGTTTGAGTCAAACTTGAGCAGGTCAGAATCGAACTGCTGGCAATTGGCAGAATTAGCCTGCAATACTGCATTCTAACCACCACAGTTCTTGAAGAAAAACTACCTGGGCTTAAATATATTCTTCCCCCTCTATCTCTCAGGCCAGGCCTTTGACACTTTCCAATAACACCACTTTCCTGCTTTCAAGTCCCCCTGAACAAATGACCCTGTTAGTAGTGCAGCTTTCCGCTCTTCTTTCTCGTCTTCTGCTCTTCCTAACTCTGATTTGATCAGCCAAATCTGAAATGATGTGTGAAAGTAATGATATTTTGTAATTAAATCTCTGGTGATAGTGCCTCTAATTTGTGGTACATGCATTGTTCATAAAGGAAAAGGCATCAATTCATTTTCTGACTGGCTACTCCTGGGACTCGTAATTAGACCATCCCTGTCTTTTGCTGCCTTGCATATTAAGGAGCTGCTGAGATGCAAAGAGAATTTGGGAAGGTTTTTCTTTTCTTTTTTGTGGTTAAAAAAACAAAACACAAGATCTAATCATGTTAGCTCAGGAACATCAGGGGATTTAGGCACATACACATACTATTCAGAGGTATGAAAACAACCTAATGGGACTCTCTTGAACAAACATACTCTTAAATAAGCAAAAGTGACAAAGAGGATCGCTGTATGTTCTTTTTACACATTCCAGACAATTGTCTCCACATTTTTAATGTTTCATGAGTTTCTTTTCTATTAGTGAAATTGCGTTTTGCCTTTCTTGTCCCTGATTAAAGCTGAGTAACCTAGGATATTTTGGTTTAAAAATATACCTGCCTTTCTTTTGTGGAGTAGGGGCAGATTTTCAGAGATTTGGATCCATTTTCACAATATACATGTTGGCTGAGGGGCGTCTTTCAACTTTTTTATGTGTTTTAAAAAGCCAGGAGCGCTTATAGCAAATTCTTTGAAAAGAATTTCATCCACAGCTTTTCCTTCACTGGCGTGTCTTTGTCAGGGATCATAAATACATCAAGCAGCAAATTCTTTTTGTTTTTAAGTGGGAATACATACAAGCCAAATTTTGTTCCTGCTAGGATTTATAAATTTCCTGAAGGAAAACATTCAAAACTGCTCTCAGCATGATCAGTAATGGAATTATTTTCATTCTATGTGATTGATTTCTTTTTAAGAACCACTCTTTTCTTACTGGAATATTCTGCTGTCTAAGATGATTAAATCCTCTTCAGTTTTAAAGCAGCAACTTACAACTTGTTTCAGTTCATTATTCTTTGTTATACTTTTTCCTTTCATTTTCCACTTCTTTTCTTTAGTTTGGTATTGGCTTATGGCATATTGTTTTTAGAGAGTCAGGTTCCTGCGTAACTCATTTTTTTTATAATATAAGAGAGCAAAAAGCACCATCTGTTTTGGAAGAAAATCCCGATGAACTCAATACATATAACTGCCAAGAAAATAGGCTGAATATAAACTGTATACATGCTTCAGACATATGTTCCTATGTCTGCTATCTTATCCTAACCCTAACCCAGACAGGTCATAGCATCTGAGCTATTGCTTTGTGTTTAAAAATGTGATGTATTTTAGCTAAGTAATTAGCTTATCAGTTACAGAATACACTGAAGAATTTTTGAAGAGCGCTGTTAAACTTTACCTGCATCTCTAGGGGCCTAAGATGCACTGCATTTACCTTTAAATCATTATCTGAAATAGAACAACTTTCTTTCTTTTTATTAAAACAAACATCTGTAACAGGCTAGAATAAGTTAAATTATTACTCTTTACCTTTAATTAAATCACAAACAGACTTTTGCATCAAGGCTTATAACAATAACTGCCAATGACATTTACTTGAACCATGCAAAGAAGAGGAATTCTAAACTACCCTTTTTGGGTTGCTGAAACGAGTTCTACTTAAGTTCCTTTTATTTTTCTAATGGAATCTTTTTAAACATGGTATGACATTTGTCAGGTACTTTCAAACAGACAATTTGAGATAACATTACATACAATATATTTAACAAACAACTTTCTCAAATTGTTAAATATTCTTCATAGAAGCTTTTTTATTGAAAGGAAGACTAATATTGATAAAACCATATTCCTAAATTTTGAGATCCACCGTGCAGTTTTCTGTTACTATTTTTAAAAGCCTTTCTGTCAATTGCTTCAGATTGCTATTTAAGAAACACATAACGTATTAGTAACTTTGACATTCAACATATTACAGTTATAGAGAGCAAGAATAGAAAACCTGATAAATATCTTGATAAAAAAATGAAGTGTGGATTTTTTCCCAGTATATTCAAGCAAGAAATATGTTTTCATTCAGAAAACCCGAAAGAATGAAGGATTTTTTTTTACTGATTGGCATTAATTGTTCTGAAGGTTTTATGAGCTAGCTTTTTGATTTGTTATTAGATATCTATTGGATAAGTATCTGGTATTTTAATAGATAAAATATTTGAGAAAAGAGAATCTGTTAAAGAAGTGAAAAATTGATGAATGTACAAAATAAAGGTCAGAGCTTTTAATTAAAAATATTATTTAAAAATCAGCATTAATTATATTTCATTCAAGATAAGCTAAATATATTTTTATTTTTACCTTCAGAATTATTTTGGATTATATTGGAATAGTTTTGTAGCAGGGCCTTTGCAGGTATTTTGCAAACATCCAATTTGCAGTGCCACAAGGGTCTTGTGTATTTTTCCTTACAAATTTGATGAATAATACCAATTTTAAATTCTTGCACGTTTCTTCACGGAGGCTAAAATATGTATAATAATAACTTGAAATAAAATTTTATTGCAGGCTGAATGCTTGGAATAAACTAAAAGTGTAACATTCTATAAAATGTATAGAAGATCAAATGATATGGGGCACACAAATAATGGCATTTGAAATACCAACTTTATTTGCAAAGTTCCAAAATAATAAATGCCAGGACCCATAAACTTTAACCCATAAACTGCCTGTTTATTTTGATTTATAGTCTTTTAATGAATATTTATATTGTTGACTGCTTTTTTCACCTAATAAAAATAATAACAAAGCAATTATAAATGGCAGAGGATTAGATGATGATGATTCTTTTCAATGTAATATGTCAGGATCTACTTAGGCAATTGTCGGTAGAGATTATCAGACTGTGATAGAGTTATTGCTCACTTTTAGGAACCTATTTTTATTTTCATAATGTTTAAATCCTTTTAAAATTCTATTAAAGGTCTTATTTTGATTAAGGAGCAAATGGAGATTTTGCATTGTGATGAATCTAGATATCTTTTCCCAGATATTACACCATTCCTCCCAGTAATGTCTAGAAACACCAGGCTAAAGACATCCAGGTCTGCTTTTCCTTTGATTTACTGCTTTGCCCAACAGCACGGAAGGAACTGTAGGCACGACAGGATCTCCTTGTAATCACTTCCAAGGCAGAATTCAAGAATTGTTTTAGAAGGCCAAAATGAAGGTTGTGACATTGTGATGTACATGTGTGTGTGACATGTATGTGATACTTGTACTAAAATGTGGCAACAACTATTTCATTTGCCTCTCTCTCTTCCTCACAGGTATGCATTCCCCTAGAAATGTAGCATTGAGTAAATTTATTTGGTCTTAGAGTTGTGTGTGTATATGTGTGTGTGTGTGTGTGTGTGTGTGTGTGTGTGTGTGTGAGAGAGAGAGAGAGAGAGAGAGAGAGAGAGAGAGAGAGAGAGAGAGAGAGAGAGAGAGAGAGAGAGAGAGAGATTCTTGATTCCTGACCACCCTCTTGATTTGTTTCTGTAATTTTATTTACAAGATGTTTGGAATTAGCTTCTTTTTCCTAGGACTGAGAGAAAAGGATTAGCTCAAGATCACCCAGCAGTTTTCTGCCTAAGGTCAGACTAAAACTCTCCACAGGTCCAAGTCCCCTTAACCATTACACCAAATGCTTCTCCTTCTAGAGGCTGATTGTGAGAAATGGCCATACTTTGGTGTGGAAGCCTATGGAGACTCATCATCATTATCACCACCCTTGGTTTCTTACATCTCAAGTGATATGCTAAGTACAAGCTTGGATTCATGTTTCATAGATTCCAATTACTCAAGTGTTGGCAGTGCACAGAAATGTAAAACAAAGGGAGATATGGCATTCCTATCTTATAGACAAAGGCTGTGACAAAAAACAACAACGAAGAGGGCCACTAAATGGTATAATCAAAGCCCCATCCATGTTTCATTTGCACACATACAATATATGTCAAAAACAGTGGCTGCCATTTCTGACTTTTTTTTTTACCATACCCTGCCATAGGATTGGAGACCACCTCTATGTGGTCACAAGGGCAAGCTGAAAAGCCAGAGGAACGCTAATGTTCATTTCGCTATAAATCTGCTGTGGCGAAATTTCCATTCTCAACAAGGTTTGATGTGGATTGCTTTAAAAATGTTTGGATGCTTCCCTCCTAGGAACTTGTAGCATCTTTTAGATCTGCACGAGACACCCAATGTGTCCCCTCTGACTTTGTCCTATCCAGATGTTCCTATCAGAGTCATCACTGTTCACCAAAATATTGCGACACATAAAAAAAGAGGGGCTTTGTCAGCATCCTATGATTGGATTAGATAGATACCATTGGGACATTTATACGGCAACCTGGCTGTCATGCAGCTTGCTAAAACTTGGCGGGGGATTTTTTTTTTTAACTTGTCTTGAAAATGGAGAAAGCTACCCTCCACAAGTGGAGGGCAGCTTTGTTATAAGCAATTGTTATAAACTTTGTTATAAACAAACTTTGTTTGTTATAAACAAACTTTGTTATAATTGTTATAAACAATTAAATAAGAAAGCAGATATCCTCCATCTCTGTTATTGTTTACCCTGCACACGGTGCCCTGTTTTTACAGCCAGGCACTCCTTGACAATTTCCTAATAGGCACACCATTGGCCATCGTTCCCAACCAAGGAAGATATCATGCCTTCAAAACAGTTTAATTATTCCAAGAATGCTTAGCTATTAGCAGAGACAAGAGAGCTTAGGGCTATTTTTCAGCATTAATTTTCCATTTGAAATGAATTCCTTTTGGTTACACTTTTTAAATGTTTCTTTTAATTAGACACAATTACTTCAGAAGAATCGCTTTTATTTCTATGCCTGAAATCTCAATGATAAAGCTGTTAACTGGCCAGGCTGAATGCTGTGTATGGCTCATTTAGCGAGTACACTAAAGTATATTGAACTAGGAAATTATACAGTGAATCAGCTATTAATTCATTTTATGATCTTTCACTCTAACATCTTGAATGAGCTCTTCAGGGGGAAATTTAGTCACAATACATATAATTGTCCAACTATATATGTGCCACTCATTTATGACCATAAGGTTACTGGCACTCTGGATCTAATCGGAGTGCAACTGTGCAAGCAGAGTTGACTCCTAATCTGGAGAATATTAAGGAGATCATTAATGTTCTTTTGACCAGAAAGAAGTGGACCACATATTATGTGTTTAGCAGTGAAAAGAAGTCAAAGAAGAGGCATACCCTATCAGCAGGGTTTAATTTGAGGCAAGAGTTCACTGAAGTAATTGCCAGTATCCATTTCCAGCCCTAAAACAGGAGGAATGGGAGCAAAGAAAATAATCCCTCTGGGTACACAGAGTTCAATTCCTCACCTCTCATTCCAGACTTTCATAAGGGAAGCTTCCAGTCTCCCTCAAAATATTCCAGAAACATGACTTACATGAGAAAGAGTCACCACTTAGAGAAAGAGTCCAAATGAATGAATTCAGAAGGTAGAGGTTTTAGCAAAGAAGCCATAAAACATAATGACTTGAGCCTCTAGAGCAGTGGTTCTCAACCTGTGGGTCGGGACTCCTTTGGGGGTCGAATGACCCTTTCACAGGGGTCGCCTAAGACCATCAGAAAACACATATTTTCGATGGTCTTAGGAACTGAGGCACCAATTTTATGGTTGGGGGTCACTACAACACGAGGAACTGTATTAAAGGGTCACGGCATTGGGAAGGTTGAGAACCACTGCTCTAGAGAGCACCAGTCCCTTATAATGTATAGATGGACTAGAACAGACCGGGAGAACCTCCAGAGTTCCCCAACCTTTCTGACTTTGCAGACCAGTGTGGGGGAGAGGGGATGGTACCACATGAGTGACTGGCAAGCATGTACCTGCACAGCTCCATTTGTGCGAGCAATGGACACACTTGCCTGCCTCCTGCGCAAGTGGGAATGTGCGTGCATGCTCACCCACCACTTTTGCAGCCCAATTAAGAATGGCTCACGGCCAAGTAGTGGGACGTGGTTAGGGATGAAATCAACTTACCTTCGCTACTGATTCGCAAATGTGAGTGTGTGCGCTTCGCTGACATGCACCACCTCTGTGCATGCACAGGACCTTCCACGCATGCTCAGAGCATCAAAAACGGGATGTGATGATGCCTGGGTGGATAGGCGGAGCCTCCCGCTGCCGCTATCGGTTTGCCAGAATAGAACCAGTCAAATTTCACCCCTGAATGGAGACCCTTGCTTTAGAACAATGGCTCTTCAACTGGGCATACAGTAGGTGCATACAAGAAGAATTCGGGCATATTTCATGTATTTGTTTATGTATTATATTTATATACTGCCCATCTTGGGGTAACAGAACAATTTGTAATCATTGGCTTGTGATTAAGGGGGAGTTTGAGATTGCTACTGCCAAGGAACATGTGTTAAGCAACAGAGTCATCTTTCAGGGGCAGGAGGAATAATGACTGCTATTCAAGACTAGGAAAAGGATCAAACAGTTTAACACTGCTTTAGGTACTACTTCCTTCCCTTGCACTTAGGAGAAAATAGGCTCATCATGGATTTTCAGGACTACTGAGGGAGAAAGCCTCAATGCTGGAGCAGATAATGGTTTACTCCCCCCTCTCTCAGAGAAATCATTGATTCTATGGTAAAGATGAGGTTTTCCACCCATCCTCGTGATTGACGGAGGCTCCCTGGGCAAAGAGGCTGCCACATATTCTGAGAGCAAGAGGAAATGACGGAAGGGACAGCCCCCTCCTTGTCCCTTGGTGTGTGTGTGGGGGATGGTGTTTCTCTCTCTTCAGAGCAAGGCCAGATGTGCTGCGATTCTCCTTTGAGAGCGGGTGAATACTTGAAGGGCTTAGCTTTGCAAACGGGGAAACTAAAAGTGTCATAAATAAATATTATTACGATATACCAATTGCCGACACAAATTGGTCAAATCTTAAGCACTTCAGAAATCACGTCAGCATGGGCTGCAAGTTGTTTTTCTGACCTCAATCAAGATTTTCAATCTGCTTGCATTTATCGATTGCATATGAAAAAAAAAGGAGGGGGAGGGAGGGAAAAAAACACACTTAGCCTCTATATTTTCCTGCTAAGATTTGTGATGAAAGATTATAAATGGCAGCTCCACAGAGACCTTGTTCTTTAAAAAAAATGAGAAAAAACTAACATACTTTTTAATAAAATTAAGTCTAACTCAGAAGAAGCCACTATGTAACAAATGAGATGATTTCAATAGAAGAACAAGAAGAATAAGCTTGCAGCATATGAATAAAGAGGTCGAAAAACATTTAACATTTGTGGAGGAGAAAAAGATTGCAGAATCTTTCCCTCAGATGGAAGTCTTACACTCTTCTGAGGTGGAGTCTTAAAAACAACAGCAACTTCTCAGTGTGTTTCAGTGCAACTGAGAAAATGGACAAAATCCTTGGCTATTTTGTATTACTGTTTAGTAGTTTTGTACCTTTTAGGGTAAATGTTACAAGCATAAATATGATCATAGTAGTAATTTTGATGATAGTGAGAGTGAGGCATATCATCCAGATTGGGAAGCATGTTTGCAGCATATTTCAGAGAACTTATATACAATACAATACAATAGTAGAGTTGGAAGGGACCTTGGAGGTCTTCTAGTCCAACCCCTTGCCTAGGCAGGAAACTCTATACCGTTTCAGACTTCCAGTGTTGGGGCATTCACAACTTCTGGAGGCAAGCTGTTCCACTGATTAATCGTTCTAACTGTCAGGAAATTTCTCCTCAGTTCTAAGTTGCTTCTCTCCTTGCTTAGTTTCCACCCATTGCTTCTTGTTCTACCCTCAGGTGCCTTGGAGAATAGTTTGACTCCCTCTTCTTTGTGGCAACCCCTGAGATATTGGAACACTGCTATCATGTCTCCCCTAGTCTTTCTTTCTATTAAACTAGACATACCCAGTTCCTGCAACTGTTCTTCATATATTTTAGTCTCCAGTCACCGAATCATCTTTGTTGCTCTTCTTTGCACTCTTTCTAGAGTCTCCACATCTTTTTTACATCGTGGCGACCAGAACTGAATGCAGTATTCCAAGTGTGGCCTTACCAAAGCATTATAAATTGGTATTAACACCTCACGTGATCTTGATTCTATCCCTCTGTTGATGCAGCCTAGGACTGTGTTGGCTTTTTTGGCAGCTGCTGCACACTGCTGGCTCATATTTAAATGGTTGTCCACTAGGACTCCAAGATCCCTTTCACAGTTACTACTACTGAGCAAGGTATCACCTATACTGTACCTGTGCATTCCATTTTTGTTGCCTAAATGTAGAACCTTACTCTTTTCACCATTGAATTTCATTTTGTTAGATAGTGCCCAATGTTCAAGTTTGTCGAGATCCTTCTGTATCTTTAGCCTATCTTCTGGAGTGTTGGCTATTCCTGCCAGCTTGGTGTCATCTGCAAATTTGATGAGTTCCCCATTTATCCCCTCATCCAAATCAATAATGAAGATGTTGAAGAGTACTGGACCCAAAACAACAATCAGGATGTTGGTGACCAGCTACATTTACATACATTATCCAATTACTTCTGTGTAAAATCCTTTGAATTTAAAATGTTTCAAGCTTGAAGCATTTCATTCTCAGTAACTAACAATTAGTTCATTATTATTTATTTCTTGGATTTCTATCCCACCTATTCTCCAGATGTTCAAGGCATGGTGCACAGCACTCTCTCTTCCATGGTCCAGGTGTCTTTTCAAGAGCCCTTTGATGTGGATTAGGATAATGTCACTGGCCCAAAGCTCTTAGTTATCTTCCCTGGATTTAATCCTGGGTCTCCCTGATCCTACTCTAATACCTCAAAATATTTTGAATTTTAAATCTTTCAAGCTCATACTTCTGGAATGTTACAAGCCTGCCAGTAAAGATAGAAATGCTGCATTAAATTTGGAAGACAGCATTTTGAATTCAAAAGATTTTCCACTGCCATTAAAAATATCCAAACAAGATATTTCTGATGGAGATAAATATTATCCCTGATTGAATAATAAAAGAAGCTTGGATAAGAACTGGACCTGAACACTGATTGTTGTCCTTTTCAGGATCAGAGACCACTGATGACCCTCCCTGCACTTATGTACTGAAAATATATTCTTGAAGTGCACATTACAAAAATAATTGTGCTTGTGGCAGCTGTATTAGACTGCACTTCCCCTCATGTAATCATATTTCACATCGTTGGGTTTTCCAGATCTCTTTCTGATCAGTTTCAGCAAGATGTCCAAAAATGATATAAATATATCTTGACTTCAGCAAATTGTTTGACAAAGTACCCCATGACAAGCTGATTAGCAACTTAATTATGTGTGGGCTGGATGGCATGACAATTAAGTAGATACATAGTTAACTCAACAATTACACTTCCAGAGTGATCATCACTGGTTCCTCATCAAAATGGAGAATGGTTTATCATTCTCATGGGAAACTACAAGGATCAATCCTGTATCCTTACTCTTCAATATTTTTATTAATTAGTTGAATGATGTGGTAGAATTCACAACATATTTTTGGATGCCACAAAATGGAGTAGAATAGTTAATTTCAAAACAGTCCTGATTGGTCAGAGTAATGGGGCTTGATAATGGAATTTGTGGACAAGGTACTGGAACAATAGTTAATTTTGAAGTAAATTTGAGCCAGTAGTGTAATGTGGCTTCAGAAAAAGAAAATACAATTTTAGGCTGCATTAACAGAAATATTCTTCGCAAGTCATAATAATCATACCCTCTTTTTTCATTAGAGCCGCCTTAAATACCATTCCAGTTACCTGCTTCACACTTTCAGAAGAATTCAAAGAAATTAGGGAAAAAAATTCCAAGAACAGCGATGAGAATTGGGAGACTAGAAACTATTCCATCAAGAGAAATTAAAGGAACGGATTACATTTAGCTTTGAGAAAAAGCGACTGAGGGGAGATAGAATGGTATACTTAAATATTTGAAAAGATATCACTCAGGAATGCTCATCTCCTATTTTATTACAGGAACGTACTTTACATGGGATTATTCTTGAACACTATTTGCACTGATTCCCAGTAGCATTCTAGGTGCAATTTAAGATGTTGAATATCATCTACTTCATTGCATAGGTTATTTGCATGATCACCTTTCTCTTATTATTTTGGCCATCCTACCAGATCTGAGAGGGTGAAAATATTTTGGGTTTAAGGATATGTGTAACCTGCCCTATACACAGTGGTGGGGTTCAAATAATTTAACAACCGGTTCTCTGCCCTAATGATTTCTTCCAACAACCAGTTCACCACACTGCTCAGAAAGTTAACAATCAGTTCTTCTGAAGTGGTGTGAACTGGCTGAATCCCACCACTGCTTATACAAAATATACATTCAGGAACTGAATAGTTCTTGTCCTGTCAGTCTTTTGTAAGGCCAGGTTTGAGCTCATCTTTAGGAGTGATTAGATAGATGCATGAGTGGCTTTATACATATAGTAATGTAGCATTTTTAGTCATTCTCAAGCTGGATGTTGACCCATTTATAGTCACATTTGCAATTTGGGCAATCTTGTACACTGTGGTCTAGAATAATTCAGTGCAGCCAGCTCACCACCACCACCTCCCCACCACCAAGTTGCCTTTCCAACTCACCATCGCCACACACCACCTTTGCCAACTCACTACTCACCCACCACCCTTTGCCAGCTGACTACTGCCAAGTCACTGCAGGACAACTTGACTAACTTGCTTCTGGGACAACTCACTGTGGGTGACCAGAGGGAGAGACAGGCAAGCAGGCAAGCGAATAGGTGGGCAAAGTGCAGAACAGCAGTGGTGGCCAGGGGCTTCCCATGTTCACTTACCCACCCACCACCATTGCCATTGCCATCATGGAAGTTCTGAGTCCTTGGCGCAGCAGCAGCAGTGGTGGCAGTAGTTGTGTGTGTGAAAACAGGAATCCTGCAGCTCCTGCCTCCCCACCCTCCCCACCCCACTCACCACCACTGCCACTGCCACTAAATGACTCAAACACTGCTGCTGTTGTCAAACAGCCTATGGCAGTAACAGGGATCTGAAAATAGGAATCCTTGAAATTATAAACCAATTAGCATGTTACAAACCCTTTCTTTTAATTTGGAAGAAGTGGTTTATCATGTATACTTTACAGATTCCTGTGTATGAAATCAGTTCCTAGTGCCCAGTATAAGAAATGGACTGCCGGCTGCTGAAATCAAGAGAATTGTCTTCCCATTCAGGTTTTTATCTTTTGTCCTGCTTGCTAGTTAATCTAATAACATCATGAGTTCACTGCTCTGTCTTTGCTGTAAAAGGTCAGAGATTAGAAGAAACAAGATAAAATTGCCTCCAATTTGAGTTCAACTCCTGATGACTTCATGGACCATTCATAAAATACTCTTGGCAGCAGTACAGTTGTTTTCTCTTGGGATTTTTCAAAATTCTCTAGTCCAGGGGTGTCAAATTGAAGTGGATCTGGCTCACAAAGTGCTTAGATCTGGCCCGAGGTGCTGCCCTGATAACAGTAAAGAACCGGCCCGCTGTGCCTCTGCCAGTGGAAACAAGCAGCACCCCCCAAACACTGGTTTTGCTGGCAGAGGGTTGCAGGAGGCCATTGCAGCTGGAAACAGATCTTGGGAGCCCATTTTCTCTGGCAGAGCACTTGGGCCACCACAGGTGCCCCCAACATGAGTGACATTGAGCTGGCCAAACCCACCCTGGCCACCCCTACTCTGGCCCCTGAGATCAAACACAACCCTGATGTGGCCCTCAATGAAATTGAGTTTAACCCATAGTGCTGGGATTCCCTTGAAGACTCCCATGCAAGCATTAACTAGGCCCAGTTCCACTTATTTTACAATGCAACATTGAGCAAGTACTCCCACCAGTTGAGTCTGGAATTAGCAAATCAAATGGTGGCAAACATTGGGGGGTGGTTTAGTTTTTAAAAGAAAATGCAAACAACTTTAACATTCAACTCAGAAAGATACATATTGGATATTAATTACCATTAACCTAAAGCCTAAGAAGAATCTACTTTGATTAAATTTATAAATTTTACCTACTGATTATGACCAAAGCATGTGTTCCTCCAGAGTATCCAGAGTAATCATGTATGGAATCAAAATTTTCCCTTACTGTAATTCTCCTTTGAATAATTCAGTATTTTCATTTTCTAACCCAAGTCACCTGATTGTGGTCTCCCCCACAAAGGGGAAATGTGCTGTATTAAATTATGACCATTCCTCCCAACTCGGCATATAAATCAGCATGCACAGATTTTATGCAATTCAGTCTTATCTTGTTCTCTTTTTCTGTATTTTGTCTTTTCTAACACGGCCTTAAAGGGCTACCCTATTCATGATTCTAACAAAAAGCATACTTTTGAATGCATTGAACAGTGTAGCATTTCCCATATGTTTCAATGATTTGTTAGCTTCCAAAGAACTAAAATGTGTTGTTAAAAACAAACAAACAAACCCCTTCCCTTCTCCCAATATAGCCAGCTGAGCAAAAAGCCAGGTGGATTGTGATGGATTCTGTATCCCATTTGGACAGTCAATAGTGAGTGAGAATTACAAAACTCAGGAAGAAATTCATCCCGTGTCCTTGAAGCTATTGACTTGTGCAGGACTTTGTATCACAACATTTTTGCTTTGTACAAAGTTTGCATTAAAGGCAGACATTGGATAATATCAGTAGTGATGTGGGAGACAGTGTTATTAAGGCCTTCCTGTTAATTACTTTTTATGGCTCCTATAAAATGTAACTTTTTAAAAAAAGATTAAAGTTCTTTTCCAGGAGCAGGTGAAGATCCTTTCAAAGCAAGCAACCTTGCCCTCTCTTCACCTTTGTTTGTACTAAGTGGTCCTGTCTGTGCAGCCTTGAAAAATATGATTGTTGTGGAGTGCTGGGCCTTTCCATTTGTCTCCAAGTGACTCTTCAAGCCGCCTTTTTCTCCTACTGAGTTCCATCTCATTGACTTCATACAAAGACTAATGCAGAATTACAAGTAAAGAGGCATCCGTGGAATGTGATATGTGTAACCTTCAAAGAAGCCACCAAGATCAATGCTGGAGTCATTCAGATGATGGGATGCAAGATGCTGCTGCAAGAAATCGCTTGGTCAAAGTCAGATAGCTGGATTTCAATAAATACAAGCACGTGGGACATTGAATGTGATGCTGTAGGTTTTGTTATCGTTTTTGCAGAATATCTGTCTGAAGGAAACTTCATTGCCATATTTTGAATTCTTTGAAATTTAATAATGTTTTGTGAAGGAAAGGAATTAAAATGGAGACACTTGTAAAAGTTCAAACAAAAAATAGCCAATATATTTTTCTTGATTAAAAAAATGAATATGGTTGTATATTGTATGTAATAGGGTGAATTGACAAGAATGTGATGTACTATGATACACAATAAGGGAAGTGGTGGCTCAGTGGCTAAGACGCTGAGCTTGTCGATCAGAAAGGTTGACAGTTAGGAGGTTCGAATCCCTAGTGCCGTATAACGGAGTGAGCTCCTGTTACTTGTCCCATATTCTGCCAACCTAGCAGTTCGAAAGCATGTAAAAATGCAAGTAGAAAAATAGGGACCACCTTTGGTGGGAAGGTAATGGCGTTCTGTGCTCCTTCGGCATTTAGTCATGCCGGCCACATGACCATGGAGATGTCTTTGGACAGCTCTGGCTCTTCGGCTTTGAAACGGAGATGAGCACCTCCCCCTAGAGTCGGGAATCACATATGTGCGAGGGGAACCTTTACCTTTATCTTTACCTATGATATACAATACCATTTTGGGCTAAAAGGGTAACAAAATGTGATCTTCTCTTGTTAAAAGTGTTACATCATTGCAAAGGGAAGTGCTCCAGTTCTTATTTCTTAACATTTATGAATCCTAGCATTTATGAATAAATTTGAAATTATTTCTTTTTATATTATGCTAGTTTTTTTAAGTTTAAAGAAATCAAAATCCTGCTTTCCTCAGAAGAGATAATATTAATAAATTGTAACCTCCTTTACCTTAGTTCAAAATGGCACATCTTTTCTAAGCGTGTTATGTCTGATTCCCACCTAGGAAGCAGTGTTATATCAAGTTAGGCAATTAATCCATCTAATTCAATATTGTTTTACTCTGAGTAGCAGCAGCAGGTCTCTGAACGACCATCTGGTAGTTCAACTGTATCAATGAAGGTGCCAGGCAACTCTTCTGGCATAAAGATCCCCTGCCAGCCAGAGAGAAGGAAGACGCACCTGACATCTCCAAATTCAGAGGGTAAAGAGGAGAAAACGAGAGATATGCTATAAGGAATGAAATTTGTACATGCAGAAAATATCTACAGACCCCTCCCATCCTGGACATAAACAGTTTCAACTTCTACCCTCAAAATGGCTGCTATAGGGCATTGTACCAGAGGTGGTATTCAGCAGGTTCTGACAGGTTCTGGAGAGGTGGTTGCGGAAATTTTGAGTAGTTTGGAGAACCGGTAAATATCACCTCTGACTGGCTCCGCCCCCATCTATTTTCTGCCTCCTGAGTCCCAGCTGATTGGGAGGGAATGGAGATCTTACAGTATCCTTCCCCTGCCATGCCCACAGGACCGGTAGTAATTTTTTTTGAATCCCACCACTTCACTCCACCTCAGAACAATTCGATACAAGGACAGTTCTCCCCACCCATGCCATCACTGGGCTAAAAAACTAATACCCACAACATTGTCAAACAGTATTGGTAGTATTACCATAATCTCATCTTCCCTATTCCTTATCTCCTTATCTTATCACTATAACTTTTGCTTATCCCTATTGTTGTATGTACATTGAGAGCTTAGGCACCAGAAACAAATTCCTTGTAATTACACTTAGTAAATAAAGAATTCAATTCAATTCTAGTCTAGTCTAATCTAGTCTAATCTAGTCTAGTCTAGTCAAGTCTATTTCTTTACAAGCCAAGAACCAGTAGCTCCCCTCTTGGAGAGTCTGCTAACACAAATCAGGTAACCTCTATGATTATTAAGAAAAGATTGAATATTAGTTGGCTCAGAAAAGTGGGGGAAGGAGTATAACTCACAGAACCATAGTATATCTACTGTACATTTCCAACATATTGCATTCATGTCTGCAATAGCAAGACAAATCTTACTTAGTCATGACTGTGAGCCTTCTGCTGAGTACATCAACTTGTGAACGAGAGATTCAGTGTTCAGAGAGCTGAAATTTGCAGGCATGACACTTCTTATCTAAAATTGTTTTTAACAACTGCCTGAATTCTTCAACTAAGGGCTTTGATTCCTGAGTGAAATATTTTATTTTTCATTTTTTTTCCAGCCAAGGGCCTTTTATACATTAATAAGAACAGTAATTTTTGTTCAGACTTGCTTCAGAGCAGAAATTAAATTCGTTTCCCAAACAGCATTCTATTTAAAAAAACAACAACCATCTAACTGCTCAAGTTAGGAGGCTTGCTTATCCCAAACCTTATTTTGTATTCAAAATCGTATGTATGTATGTATGTATGTATGTATGTATGTATGTATGTATGTATGCATGCATGCATGCATGTATGTATGTATATTTACAGTATATATGCATAAACATAAATATGAACACAGTAAATGGGTACAAATAAATTGAGACAGTAGGACAGGGACGGTAGACACGCTGGTGCGCTTATGCACACCCCTTACAGACCTCTTAGGAATGAGGTGAGGTCAACAGTAGACAGTCTTAGGTTAAAATTATGGAGGTTTGAGGATGTAACAACAGTGTCAGGTAGTGCATTCCAGACATTGACCACTCTGTTGCTGAAGTCGTATTTTCTGCAATTGAGTTTGGAGCGGTTTACCTTGAGTTTGTATCTATTGTTTGCTTGTGTATTATTGTGATTGAAGCTGAAGTAGTCATTGACAGGTAGGAACATTGCAGCAGATAATTTTGTGTACTACGTTTAAGTCAGACCATAGGCAGCATAGTTCTAGGTTGTCCAAGCCCAAAATTTCAAGCCTGGTGGCTTAGGGTATTCTGTTGTGAGTAGAGGAGTGGAGTGCTCTTCTTGTGAAATACTCTGGATATGTATGTATGTATGTATGTATGTATGTATGTATGTACGTACTGTTAAGCCTTAGACAAGTTTGGAAAATTAGTTTAAAATTTTCTTGTGCTGTAACAGGCTCCTTAACTAGTCCTCCTCATAATGCAGATATGGGTCAGCTGCCTGTCCTGTTTGCTCCAGTGTAAGGATGACCCACTAACCATTTCTCAAATCAAGATTGCACAGCATCATCCATAGCTACCAAACCCCAGCCTCCCAACATCCCCAAGATAATATCCATTATTAATTAGAGGATCAGTGAAATAATGGCTCTTTCCTTCCCCAAGTGAAATTCAAGAGTTTTGCTAATTTCCTCTTTTAGACCTTGACAGAAAAACTGGAAGTTGCTAGCACCAGTCAATGAAGAGGGGCTCATACAAATGGCCCATCGGTGAAAAGCTCACATTTTATACCAATGGGGAAAAAAATCAATTGGTGCTTCTTTTCCTGGAATGGGTGGGAGAAGTTAATAAAAAGGAGTAGAAAGGCTTATACAGAGCAATTGAACTCAGAATTATTTTCTTGCTTTCTGGTATGACTACTGGTTTCAGTAACGTAGTAGGCAAAATTTTCCCCAGGCAGCAAAAATGTTAAGGTAGACAATTGCTAAGTCACAGGTGCTATGCAAAAACAATTATTATCACATTTGGCTATTTAAAAATAGTTTTTTAAAAACTAAATGGAAGGAGACTTTCTTGTAAAGCTTTCTTAGCTTGGATGTAGGGACCACTATTCCCACAAGGCCAAATAGTTCAGTTACTAATGGCTGTGCTTGGAGCTATCCCTTTAGACCTTCAGAAATGTGCTGGGAAGTGTCTATGGAGATCCTCAATCATACAAGCCATGGTTGTCCCAAAGGTGCTTTTCAAAAGGCAACTGGACTTTCTTAGCGGTTTTTTTTTTAATCGCTTCTCATTCAAGAAGTTCCTTTAGTTCTGATTGAAGAAGCTTCTTGGATGAGAAGCGAGATGTTTTCAAAGAAAAAACTCATGAAAATCCAGTTGCTTTTGAAAAGCAATATTGGGATGTGCTGTGGAATGGCAATAAGTTGGCAAAGTTTGCATGCCCAGAGCATGGCACAATCTCATGTCCTTGTCCTTGCTACTGACCTGTTGGCAGGTATATCTTAGTAGTGGAATTCTTCTGGGAATGTATTCCATGGAAGTAGTGGCTACTGCACACCAAGCCTGGATTAAATCCAAGGGGCAGCAGAACTCAAGGGGCATCCCTCATTTTTGTTGTATGCCCACAAAATCTGAAGGGACTCTAGAGCCCCTAGAGCAGACACTGAGGATTCATGGGAAGTGCCTAGGGGAGCATGTAGGAATAACTTTGTAGGAATTGGCTGTAGGGCAACCATAGACATGTGAAGATTTAAACACACATTGCCAGTCCTGGTCCAATGGGTATATACAGAGTTAGTAACAAAGGTCAAGATAGCAATCCAGACAGTGTAATTGAAGCCTCATTCATTCATATATGCCATCAGTAGTGTGGAATGACCATCACCGTCATCACCTTCTCATGTTTGAAAACCTCCCTAGGAACTCCCTGCCTTTTCTATGAACTGATGAATTGTCTTCGATTATTTATTTATTTTTGACATTTTCTCCTTGATTTTGGCAAAGATAAGCAATACTAATTTTATTGGCCAAAGGTCAGCATTACTTGTCTTGGCTGATCTTATGGTTCTGATTGTATTTTTATTAAATTGTCTATTAATATTCTGAATTTTAATAGAAGAGAATGATTGTACCTCAGGGTTGAACAGTGGAACAGTTGAACAGTGTTGTTTAGCACTGATGCTATTAACCCAGACACTGACAATGTTAGTGTCTCTTCCTTTCTGTCTCTTCCTCTCATATATATGCACAAACACACCTATTCTGTTTTCAAAGTCTTGGAAATCTATGGGGATAGTAAGGAAAGCTCTAATTCTTCATTCATTGATTAATGTAATAATCAAAGATACCAGGTTAGCATGTATTTATATAGCCAATTAACTGTGTATTAATTAATTGTAGCCTTCACAAATGTAGTGCAACAACTACACCACACCGTATAGTATATCCACATATTTAGGTGTTACATACTCCTGAGATTCGTGCGTGCTGCACAATCCATGCCCAGTTTAAATGGCTTAACAAGGTACATGTTCAAGGTGTGGCTATGAAGTAGGAAACTATCTCAGGTACTAATAGGCAGATGGCTCAAAACATACTGTATATCTAATTCAAATGATTGAATATTGAAAAACTAGTTTGTTAAAAAAATTCCAAAAAATATTGTAGAATGCAGTACTCTTTTCATTACTACTTGACCAAGCAATCTAACATCAATAAAGCATTTTACTTTACAAACATAGAAATAGCCAGGGGTGGGCTTCAAAAATTTCAGCAACGGGTTCTCTGCCCGGTTGCTGGTTGGGCGTGGCCATGGTGGGCGTGGCCTACTCAGTCCTGCACCGGGGGGGGGTTTGCCTTCCCCAGGCTCCAAAGGCTTTCCTTGAGCCTCTGGGAGGGTGAAAACTGCTTCCCCATGTTTCCCTCTGGAGGCCTGTTTCCGGCCTTCCAGAAGTTCTGGGAGGCCTGTTTTCCCCCTCCCCGAGCCTCCGCGCGGACTCTGCACTTACCTGGCATCCAAAACGGGCTGTGTGGAGACTCCTGGGAGGGGAGGGGCAGGCGGGGCCAGCCAGGGGTGGGATTTGGTGGTTCTCCGAACCGGTCATAACATAACATTAGCTATGGGTTCTCCCAAACCCGGGCGAAGCTGTAGCAGCCCACCCCTGGAAATAGCTCTGTTTCTTTAATCCTTCCTTCACTTAATACTTTTTTTTATGAAAAAAGAGAATTTAAGATCAAGTCTTATATTCAACTTTTAGAGAAGGTCAGTCTTCATATATGATAATGGATACTGATCCACTGTACAAAGCTAACATCTGAGCAACTTAAACCTGCGCTATAAGATTCAAGCAAAACAAATTCTACTGGCATCTATATATTTTTTAGGCTCATCATGCAACTTTTGTTGTACAAATTGCAGCACTTATAGACCAAATTTAGGCAGTCCAATTCTATTTTGCAACAGGTTCATCTTAGCTCTTTCTCATCCCAACGCTCTCCGAGACTACCTGCTTGAATAGACAGGCAAAGAATAAATTGAATTAATCATGAAATAAGACTAAAGGGAGTCAGGAAGTGAACCAGTGTGGCTGCATATTTAACTTTACAAAGAGCAATCCTTTGTTTGAAGCAACATAATTGCTTTATAATTTCTCTAGTGTTTTCTTCTCCTGAAAAATAATCTTTTATTTTTTGAAATAAAAGCACAATGAAAGTGCTTTCACTGTGCTTGAAATTTCTTCCTAATTTGGGGGGGGGGGGGGGGGGTTATCATTTTTGAGCTACCGGTAACTCAGTTTTTGGATGCAACAGAAGGCATAAGGGAAAGTTGTTGTTGTTTTCTATTATGTATCTTTTCATTAGCACGAAATCTTTCTGGCTGCCCATACTTACATGAACAAGTGTAGGAGATGATCAGGCTGAGTTGAGGGAGGATTCAAGCACGTCATCAGTCCTGAATCCCTTTGCGCCCACAAGAGATCTATGTTTCATATCACATTTTGTTCCTCAAGTCTTGATCTCATCACAACCCTAAAACATGATAATAACAAACAGAGCAAGCATGCAATTCACACATGCACCATCTTCCTATAATTATACATATTACACAATGAACGTGCTTCATATTTATTTCTATACTTCTAGCTTTCTATAGGTTACGAAATCCCAATATATTATAGTATTTTCATTTGGAGAAACTTCATGGTAAATTTGAACATCTTGTGTTACCTCTTTACCAGTGGAAAGGCTAACATTTGCACATGGATATGGATATCCTATCCTCCAATACCCAGGGGTGATGCAGACTATGATCAAAATTAGATAAATATTATGCACCGTGTAAAAGGTCAGACCTTCCTTCCTGACATGTTGCTCTAATTGTTTTGGATATGTCCATTTGGAAGCTGCTTTCTGGTTGCATAGCCACATGAATAGCAGCCTGACAGTGCTTCTAAGGAGCAGCTTTTAATTATAAAATTACTAAATTCTTTTAACCCGATTTTTGATTTTACAGCTTCCATCTTGCAGGTGCTATGTTTTCTTAACACATGAACTTTTCAACTCTGTGTTAAACCAAATATTACACCTGCCATTATAAACCTTGTGAATTTCACACCTATACAGTCCTCAGCATTGCTTTCAAAATGTGTACGATTAGGAAAAAAAAATGAAGAAAAATAGGTGATAAAAAACATCTGATGATGTATAGGTGCCACCATCTGCTTCATCTTTAATGGCGACTGCTGTTCTATCCCTAAGCCATATGCTCTTTCCCCTCGATGTCTGCAACCAATCAAAATGTCTGCTTAACACCAGCACCAGTGGAATACCATCAGCTGAGATTTCAATATATGGACATAATGGTGATCACTATTTCATGTACCTCCTCCAATGATAGAATTATAAAAGGTCAATTTTATAGATGCAGAAGAAGTCAGAATGGCAATATTTCCTTCTATCAACAAATGAATATCCAAGGCAACCAAAGAGATCCAGCCATCTAAGACTGCCCTATACTTCAGTGAAATTCGAACACAACTTTTTCTTCTATTTTATGCTACAGTACATTGTAGCATAAATGTAGCATGGGTGTAGAATGCACCCATGCTGCACTTTTAGCCTTATCTTCTATAGTCTAAATATGTACAATTCCATGCCCCTTTTTGCATAAGAACTATTCTCAGTACCTACATTTAACATCTACATTTAACATTTTTGGCTATTTCCTAAAGCTGATCAAGATTTGTTGATTTGACGGGACTTCCGGTTCCGGTGGCTACGGCGACGGGCAAGTTCCTTGCCCGCTCCCGCTCCCCGGTGGGCTTCCCCGCCTCTGGGGGGGCACAGGACGCCCCGGAGAGGCGTCCTGCCGAAGGAGCGGCTCGCGGAGGACCCTGGCATCGGCGGCGGCTGGTGGGGGCTTCTCCGCTTTGCTCCAGGCATCGAGGAGCAGTCTCGGAGGGCGCGCATGCGTCTCGCTCCAGGCTGATCGGACGATGCAAAATTGAACGAAGCAGCGACGGTGTGGTGAGGTGCTTCCACTCTTCATTCCCTTTCTTTTGATTTGATGGACTTTTCAGCAATTTTAAAGTTAAACTCTCGGATTTTCTTGGAGGTGCGGCTGGAGGGAGGGGGATTTCCCCCCCCCTTGGACAAGCGGCTTGAGAAAATTTTGCTTTCGCCCCCAGGGGAAGGAGGAGGGGGGAGAGCCAACCAATGATGCCTCACCCCTGTAAAAGTGATTTTCATTGGATTTAGCTCCAGGACTTATTGATGACCTGAGAACTTTGTGAACTTTTAAAACTTTACTATGCCTCTGAGCCCAAAGCTGGCAGGGCAAGATGGCACACTTCCGTTGTCTTCATGAACTGTGAAACCTGACTCCACCTTTAAAATTCAGGCTTCCGGTCTTTGTCTCCGTATCACCCAGAAGACTCTCTTGTGGATTGTTATTTTTTGAACTTCCTGGGGGGAAAATTTCTCTCTATTGCTAGACTGACTAAAGAAACTCCCATCTGCCTGGATCTTCTGCCTCCTGGACTCATCTGTCTGCTCTACTTCTCCAGCTGTCCATTTTCTATACTGACTGATCTCTCTACTTTGTAAACTATGTCTCCAAAAAGACCACCTCCGGGAAAACCTGGCTTTGCTACTTCTGCACTGACATCTGCAACATCCAGTCCTGCCACACAGTCAAAGATTACAGAACTGATGCAACCTAAGAGTACAGAGATGGATTTGCAACAAATGCTCCAGCAACTTATACAGGGCCAGGAAGAAATTAAGAAACAATTAAAGGAAATGAAGGAAGAAATTAAAGAGAATCAAGTCCAAATTTATAAGAATTCACAGAGACTGGACCTTGTGGAGGGTGGGGTGGCGGAGGCGAGGGGGGGGTAGAAGCATTGCAGAAGGGAAACAAAGAACTTGATATCCAACAAATGAAAACAGAGTTTGAGAGAATGTCCTTTTATCTTAGATTTCAAAATGTTATAGAAGCGGATGGGGAAAATATAAGGGACATTATGACTAATATTTTAGCTGAATACATACATAAAGATAAACAACAGATGGAATGGGAGATAGATCTGGTCTATAGAGTGAATTCAGCATATGCCAGAACACACAATGTACCCAGGGAGGTCCATATAAAATTCCTTAGGAAAAGCACAAGAGACGAAATTCTGGGTGTACAAAGGGGGCAAGCATTGACATATCACGACAGGGAGATAACCATCTTGAAGCAGATCCCCAAAAAAATTAGGGAGAAAAGGAAAAATTATTCGCAATTGGCGAATAAATTATACCAGAAGGGGGTGTGGTTTAGATGGTTGATGCCTGAAGGTATGCTGATATTCTGGGAGGAGACAAGAATTAGAATCAATACACCCATAGAGGCACAGGCCTTTATGGAAAAAAACAAAGCGAACCTGGAAAAAATAGAAGACTCTACAACGGTTATACAGGACACGGGAGGGGCCGGAGCTCTGCCAGCGGGGGGAGAAGGGGCAATACCAAGAAAGCTCAGATCACAAAAATGAATAAGAAAAACACATTGTTATAAACAGACCGAAAGTAATAATGAAATTATATGTAGACTTTATATTATAATATACAAATTGATTGAAAATTTTTCTAGAATTAATATGCTGATTTTATATGATCATGTATTAATGTTTTATACTTAGATGTACTTAATGAGTTTGGAGGGAGGGGGCGTCTGCCACACTTGCAACTGCCAAAATTTGTACACCATTCCACTTACCCTTTTCCCTATAAATGTTTAAAAAAACCAATAAAATTTTTTGGAAAAAAAAAGATTTGTTGATTTGACGATTACAGCTGGATGGAGCAAGAAGACCATTCACCAAAATTATGAAATAAAACTGCAGCAATGGCACAATTATAGGATTAAATACAGTACTTGGAATTGTTTTTTTCTGCAAATGGCAACATTAGCATTCTAAACTAAAGCCAATGTGATCTATATGAGTAAAATGCTGTTATAATTCAAAGGTTAGGAGCTCAATGGTTAACTAGATGTTTTTGTGAGACTATGATGGTCTACTGTAAAATAATTTTGATAAATGCTCCATGAAGGGAAAATTCCAAGGTCATCGTCAAGAAAATCTCACTGCCCCTTTAGAATTCCAAAATAGATTGGTGTCAGCGTTCCAAGTAATGCACCCAAAGAAAGCAGAACTGAGGCAGGTAGATTCCTCAAGGAACTATTTATTGGATACTTCATATTGGCACAACTGGTCAAAACTGACTCTGGAGCTTTCCACGATTTTCACCTAATTAAAAAGTAAAATTTTTCTCTTCCCCCAAGTTATCAGTCACATTGTCCAATCGAGGTGCTGGCTGGTTGCTTGGTTTCTTCACTCCCAGCCACCTGTTGGAATGTCCTTGGTTCTCATAGGAAAAACTTTTTTTTGTTTTGACTACAAAACCCCAACTATCTATTTCCCTCTTTCCTGTCCCTTTTTCTTCCTTGTGGCAACCCTGAAGCCTCCAAGATGGCCTCAGCCAGGCTCACTTCAGGTTTGACAATTGGACTAGGAGGAACTGATTCTTATCACAGATAATAATATGTATTCTTTCTTGTTATTCTTTACCTACCACAACCAACCAGATTCCTTGAAGCATAGAGCCTGGACTTGTCCAGGAAAGATCTATCTGTGCCACATAACATCATTTTTTCTGTGTGCAGAAAAACAGAAGTGTACTTTCAGTCTCATCTATCTTTTAGTTTTCTCTTTCCAAGTAGAAAATGTCTTCTTAAGTAGAAATTTAGCTCTAGATTCTATATGTTACTATCCTAAACGCTTTGCATTGTAAACCCATACCAGTAAATTGTGGAGTTAAAAGTGGGTATGAGTTTTTTTTGTCCCTTGCACAGAAATGTACACTGGTTATGTCATGCAAATCCCTTAACATAGTGACTTATCAATGTTTATTTGTTGGTGGCATTCTTGCTTAATAGATCTTTACAGGTATATGACTTCACATTTTTGCAAAACTCAAAGCTTAAATGTAAATCCTTGGATCTATTTCCCCAGTCTATCCTGACTCACAGAACTCATTTAAAGTGAGCAAAAAGCTAGCTTCACATCGGGCAAGGTGTAGTTATCTTTCTCATCCTTTTATTCTTATCTATTTAACAGTCAAAGAATAGAGGGTACTTTTATTTCTAGCATAAAAAGGAACTAACAAATTCATTACTCTAAATGTACTTTTATTTAGAAAAGTAATGCCCTGTTCTTGCCAATTGGTTGAAATGTTATTGGTTGTGTTGATGTCTAAACCATTTCAGTGGATTTCATTTCAAGTATTCTATGTGGGCCAAACAATGAAAAACAGTTTAAATATGTAGCTGTCCTTTTACTCAGACAGTTTTAATGGCGAACCAAAGCCTGACTGCAGACAGATAGAAAACAACTCTGTAAATAACAGTCTTTACAAAATGAGCAGTATGAGCTTTAACCAAATACTAAGAATTGAACTTGATTTGCAATATATAAATAACATATATGTGTCTTATTGCATTCTGCCTTCATCAAAGACTTCCTTTCTTCCTTTTTCCTCTCTCACTCTATTTCTTTCCTTTTTCCTTCTTTCGTTTCTTTCCTTCCTTCCTTCCTTCCTTCCTTCCTTCCTTCCTTCCTTCCTTCCTTCTTTCCTTCCTTGATAGTTGTTAAAATGTGCCAAAAGTCTTTGGCTGTTGCCACAATGCTTCTATGATGCTTAAAAAATGACTATAGTTCATTTTCAGCAGAGAAAGTTACGGGATTTTCAGATTTTTAAGAGTGAACATTAATCTCTTCCTGTTGAAGAAACAGAGGAAGCTCTCTATTTTAATCAAGACTAAAGAATCAGGCTTCTTGCTGGGATGTTGCTGGTCTCATCAAGTTACCTGCAGTAGAGCAGTAGATTGGAAACAATAGAATGAACAAGCCAATTCATCACAAGAAGTTGAATGACATTTTGAAGGTCTGGAAAGTCTTGTTTTGGCTCTCATCTTTCTCAGCTACTTCTTTTCCTTCTCTTAACTCTAAGGTTAACAATTAACCCAGGTTTAATAGATACAGTTTGCTGACTACTACTATCGGAAGTCCCCATGTTCAGGAAGCTGTCAATGTTGAAGCTAACATTGTGTCTGCTTTGTCAGTGGGATGCCTGTCACCTTCCTTCACTGCCTGATGTACAAGAACAGTCATTCTAAAGTCCCCTTCAAAGACTTGCTGACACAGTGGACTGTGGAAGAGTGGGTGGAAATCCTTTGAAGTTTATGGAGTTTAAATAATTTTCCATGTCATTGGAATATTCACTATGGTCATTGATAGTTCTAACATACATGCAAACACCATTAAAGTTTCAAATACTATAACCTAAACTAAAAGAGCAGGATTCTGCATCACTGGATTTGAGGCAAGTGATAACCAATTCATAAGTTAAAAGTCTGCCAAATCCTAACATCATCTACATTATTTATTGTGCATTAGAGTCTAGAATAGCATCTTTATGGGTATGTGTACATTTGTATGGTATGTGATATGAGCTGATAATGTCGCAAAATGTTTTTATCCATTTTTATCATTTAGCCTGACTTGTTCTTAACAGATTGCTGTGATGTATTTTCTAGCTATAGGCAACTTTCCAGTTTGGAAGTTACATTCAAGTTAGGTATAGTATGAAGCTAAGGTTTATTTGGAAAAGATATTCTCTAAATTTCCAGAGATGGTTTCTTCATTTCTGTATATTTTGAATAAGACAATTGAATTTATATTTTTGCAGGTATTTGCTCAAAACATGGCCTATTGTCCATTGCCTAGCATCTTAAAGTTGTTCAGAAACCAGTAAATTGCTAGCAATGTGTATTTTAGCTTTTGTCCATCAGAGACAGTGCACAGTTTATATTTGTTAACTCATTTTTTTTTACACAGCACCTTTACTGAAAGCTCTATCCTAAAGCTACACTATTTCACTGAAATAGCCAGATGGCATGAATTCTAAAGTTCTTGACCTGTCAGCTCTATATCTTTAGGATGCATAATTTTAAAAGATGTGATGGGATGATGTAAGGTTGGAGGAATAGCTGGATGTGACACTACAATCTCTTTAGCTGTAAATTTCTCAATTTCTTAAATAGTAGGCTAATGTCATGCTAGATCTGCCAAAAATTATCTGCCATAAAACTGAAATACCTTAGCATTCCAGTTACTGAGGTGTGAATAATTTAACAATTCTTTTCTATGTTAAACCCAGGCAAAAACCTAGGAAGATGGTACTGCTCCATGCTTCTGCTAGGATGGTTATTGTCCATCTTCTTCTAGAAAGTGGTAGGGGAGTGTGCTGTGGGAAATCTTAGAGATTAATTAACCTTCACTGGACCAAATTTAATCCCAAACTGAGCCAGTTAAACATAAGATTAAACTAACTCCACATCAATGTGTTATGGGTATACACATTAACTGTTCTGCATACCTAGTACAAAATTCACAGTCAAAACAACTTTGAACAGATTGTACTCATAAATGCCTGACAATAATCAATTGGTAACATTTTTATTAAGCATTGAAGATAAATAGTTGAATTGTCAGTTAAATAGTTGGATGATCAAAATCTATATGATTCCCATTTAATGGCCTGATGTCAATTCCACTACTGTAGATAGACCAGAGCAGAAGATCAATTCCACAGGAAAACTAAAAGTACCTTTATCGAGATAAGCTATAACAAGACAATCTTGCAAGTCTGATTGTGCTGTTCCTCCTCCACCTGCTCCTCCTCCTAGCATCCAACTGAGTCATGTCTGAATGTTACCTCAAAGTTCTGAACTTAGTAAAACTACTTTGGCTCCTTTTGTTTAGGTAACAAATCCTACTTATTTCCATCAAGGTCATCTTTACTATCTGCGTCAGATACAGGCACTTCTTAGTCATTGATATTTTAGGCCACTTTTGTAAAAACGGAAATCAGTCTTGACATATTAGGCTGTCAATCTGCCTTCACCTATGAGATTAACTCAGTTTATGGTAAAACAAATAGAGCTTTGTAGGGTAAATTATTAAGCTTTCCCATGCCCGATTAAATAGGTGCCATGTGGTTGAAATTGCCCCATTTCCTCATTCAGCATGTCTGAGTTTTAAAGCAAGTTAACCCCACTGCGATCCGTCTACAGGTACTTGTGCACCTGTTCCTTCTTTGCATCACCATTCTAAAAATGAGAGCTGTTTTAATAACATCTGGAGAAGTGTAATGGTTAATGATGTCATAGGTGCCAACCCTGACTAATTTTTCTTTATTTCTAAGTTAGCCATGGTGAATGTTGTTTCAACTGACCAAAGTCCACCTCAACCATTTATATTTGGGATAAATGACTGCTGTAACTAGTCAGCTTTCCATTGTTGCAGAAATAACATTATATCTGAACTAAAATGTTAAACTATTTTTTTTCAACCAGTCAGAAAATATTTTCATACAGTTGTGGTCAGAAAATATAAAAAAGTAAAAGTTTGGGTTATGCTCTGAGGCGGTAAAATTCCAAAATCTATACAATAAAAAAATTAGTTAGTTACATATTTTACTTGCCACCACTTTATTGGCATAGTTATTGCAGTTGTCCTCCATTCCACTTCGGTTCATGAACATAGGTGTGGATCCTATCTTCTCAATCCACTTTAGGAAGTAGATTATATTAACTGCTTTCCAGTTTCTGACATGTCTTAGAATTCTTATTTGATTAATTTCAAATTTCTGTCCCTTGTCGATTATTTAGACCAGTGTTTCTCAAACTTGGCGACTTTAAGTCCTGTGGACTTCAACTCCCAGAATTCCCCAGCCAGCTATGCTGGCTGGGGGATTCTGGGAGTTGAAGTCCACAGGACTTAAAGTTGCCAAGTTTGAGAAACACTGATTTAGACTGAGGAACAGAAACTACAACACCAGCATTTTAGGAATTCTAATTGCCCATTTTCATCTCACTCAATTCAGTTCCTCTTTCTTTTGGTTTCTTTTCTTGTTCCTGAATAGCAATTGAGACTCCTCCCAATCCCTTCTCGTTTTCCTCCCACTGTTGTGTTTTATGTTCATTGTTCTTTAAATATATTCCTCGGGTGTCCTCATCCTATCCATTCAATGATTAACTGTGAGAACTGAATTAATTTTGCTGACTGACATGGAGGATTATCTTTGGAGCCAACACATTTGAAGGCAAAAAAGGTCCTTAGTATACATAGTTTCCTCTAGCACTAACAGAAGGAAAAGTATACAATTGAATACAGGCAATAGATGTTTAAAATGGATGAAAACATTGAAATAGGAGACCACCACAAAGCATCATCACTGGAATATCTAATAGGTATTTTGCAACTATAAAAAGATTTAGCGTTACAATTGTACGTTGTATTTAGCCAATGGAATTGTTTTAGGTAGAATTAAAACATTGTCCATCAGATGGCATATAGCTAATTCATGGAATTTGTGGATGATGACTATAAAGAATTATGTATGTTGCATTTTGAAGGGATTAGAATGCTTTGAAAAACTATCAAAGACCATTTTTCAGTTTAATGGCATCACTTATTTGAAGAAGCGACATGTCCAAATGTAATTTACAGATTTAAAAAAATCAAAAGAAGGAAGAATAGTGACCTTGAATTTGCCCAGCTATAAGCTAGGAAAAAATTGAGCAGGCATTCAGCCATTTCCACTATTTAAATGATTAATTATTGTTCCAAAATTCACTTCATCTAAATATTTATCAAACGCTATTAGTTTAGTGTATGGTTCAATAATTGTACAAGTTCTAGTTATTATTTATTATTTATTTATTTATTATTAGCGTTTATATACCGCCCCCTCTCCCGAAAGGGACTCGGGGCGGTGTACAGTCCGTATTAAAACATTCAAACATTTACCTACCATCCTTCTTCCAAAGTCTGAGACAAATGAAACCCATAACAATAAATAGTAAAAAAACTATAACTCCTCAAAGTAATTCAATCACAAAGGCAGTTTGGGATCTTTGTGAAAATCTTATGAGGCAAGTATGGTTTTCATCACCTTATGAAACAAGAGGGGAGGTGCTCACTGCAGAGTATGATGTTCTTAATACAGGGGCTATTACTAAAATAATCAACTACGTGACGCTTCATCTCTTCCATCTCACATGGAGCTCACCTCTCAGCAACTTCTTGCTTGCGTGTTTTATTTTTCCTTTAACATTTCTAATTTGGCTCAAGTCAATCTATCAGTGGGAACAGATGATATAAACTTTATTTGTAGAGTATTGACAAAATGACCACACAACTATTATTTAGTGATTGTATAATATGTAATATATACATACTTTGGCAAGTTCTGTTTGTATTTTTATTCTATCCACCATAATGATCTGACTATGAAACCTTATGGATGCAATAAGTGCATGTAAACTAGCCATATGTGTTCAGATTTAATCAATTTATTTATGAATGAATTAGTTCTTGTATGGTTGAAACTGAGCTTCAGCAAGATTCAAAAGTAAAAACACCTAAAGAAAAGTCAACTTTGCATTTGGTCATAAAAGGAAATGTGATGATGAATAGCAAGGAGAACATGAGTATGATAGTAAAACTTTTGAGAAAGAAAGGAAAGAAACAATAAGTTAGGTTTTGGAAGAAAAGATTCTCAACATTCCTAATTTTTATGTGAAAATGATTGTGCAAAAGGTTATCTTGGAACAGAGCCTTGCAGTCAAAGTATAATATATTCATGTCTTGACAATTCCATAATTTATGAGCTTGTCTCTCCCTGACAACTATTTCTTTGAAGTCATGAAGATACTATTATGATGGAGATTAGCTGTGCAATGAAAACTTTAAAATGTATTAAATTGTAATTACAAGCATGGTACCTTCATCCACTCCAATGTTAAACAGTAAAATGGGTAAAGAGTCCCTCAAATCGAGCTTGAACTTCTGATGGTTCATGAACATGTCAAAGTACTTCTCTTGCAATAATGTAGAATGGTTTGTCGTTACCTTTAATCAGCCCATGATGCTTTTGAGTGATCTCTCAGGTTCACATCCATCAAATTAAGAAAGGTCAGCTATTTTCTTAATTTTATTTACCCCAGAGAGCTATTGTAGGGAATTGGGAGGAGAGCTATCCACAATATGTTGCCTTGAACTCCTATAGGAAAAATGGGATATAAATACAACAAATACATATTTCTATGATTCTGTTTTGTACTATTCTTATTAACATTATTAATCAGTCATGTTTAACCTTGTTTGTATCCATTCTTTAGTAGCATAGTTTTGTTTGCTGCTTTGAATGGTCTTCTGTCTCGAAATCTGGGTTCATAATAAAATTATATACATACATATTTTTTATTCTTTAAAATATAATTTTATTTTAGGCATTTTTAACAAGATAAAGACAACACTGACATTAGAAAAGTAAAGAAAAGGAGAATAGTGAATTAGAAAGAAAATACTGTAGAAGAAGAAAGAGAAAAGAGAAATAAGAAAAGATAAAGAAGTGCCTTCTGATCTTTTTAACAGCAGTTATAAATACATTTATATTTTACCTTTTTTTCTTGAAGGTTACATCATAATTTCCTTCTTTCCATTAGCAACCCATTGTAATCTTTAAACCCATAAATCACAAGTTCATTTTCTCTTTTTTTTCCAGCAAAAACTCCATAAGGAATTTCCAGTCAAAGATAAAGGTAGTTGTTGAGCTCCTGAGCTTTGTTTTTGCTGGCAGAAGGTTTCAGGAGGCTGTCCCAGCTGAAAATGGAGTTTGCAAGGGCCGCCACCAGCCCTCCCAAACTCCATTTTCGCTGGCAGAGGGTTGCAGGAGGCCATCCCAGCCAAAATTGGAGACCCCTGAGAACGAACACAACCCTGATGCAGCCTTCAATGAAATTGAGTTTGACACCCTCTGATCTACACAGTCCTGAACCATGAGATTTCACTATAGCTTACAAACTAGTAGCTTGCCTATTAAAAAATTAGTTTTTTAAAGTCAGAAGACAATGGGGTAACATAAACAGGAAGCCTCAAGCATAGCTATAAACACATGGTGAGTTTTCTTTTTAATTTTCAATCATCTCAGAGATACCCCTGTAATCCAATTGCAACTTCCACACATGCTTTAACGCTAAAGGACACTTTTTCATTTGAATATCCAAATGGCCACTTTTTCAGAACTGGAAACCTGGCTCCAACTTCATTTATTTTGATGTCTTTTATCCCAGCTGCAGCTCTTCAGGATTTATCTCTATGGTTAACTTCCCCTTTCATAATATTAGCACAGCTGAATCACTTGCTTTTCCTGTTGCAGGCAGTGATTATATAGCAAATTAACTACAAGCTGTTCAGTCCAAGTCCAGCAGTTGGAAAGATACTGTTCTGAGTAATAGCTTTTGTAGCTGGTGCTTTCATCTGTAATTTGCCTGGGTAACAAATGCAGAAAATAAAATTAAAAAAATAAAAATAGAAAATCCCGCCAAATTCTTTGATGGGTCTATATGCTCAAGGAAAGGCTTTGAATGAGAAGTGTAAACAGCAATGACAATCGACTATATATAAGAATCTTAACAATCCAATAACCTGGCGGCATCATTTTATTTCTGTGTTTCTACGCATTCGGGGAACATACAAATAAAAATGCAGATAAATCAGAGTTTTCTTCTAGAAAGTACTTCACAACTTCTTGTTCAAGAAAGGGAAATGGATCAAGAAGTGGATGAGCCAAATGGATGGTACAGCAGGGTTTATGTATGTGTGAATGCCTCTGGATCCTGTGAATGTGAATATTTTATTGGAGATAATTACTTATCCACAGTTGAGATTCACATTGGCCCTGTGGAAAACTGATTCAAGATCCACTTGGATGAGAAGAGGTAATGAGGTTCAGTGAGAATTGTTTTTAGATGATTGAGTCTTTGCTTTATATAAATCATATAATTGGGACAAAAAACGTTTTTTTGATTTTTTTTAAATTAAAGGAGATAAAGTCAGGAGTGGTTAAAGCAGGGGTGTCAAACTCAAGGCCCGCGGGCTGAATCCAGCTCACAGGGTGCTTAGATCTGGCCTCAGGGCTGCCCTGGAAACAGTGAAGGACCGGCCCATGGTGCCTCTGCCAGAGAAAATGAAGCTTGGGAGAGCTGCACACGGCCCTCTTGAGCTCCGTTTTCACTGGAAAAGCACTTGGGCCACCACAGGCGCCCCCAACACAAGTGACATTGAGCTCGCCATGGCCCCCTAGTCCCCCCACCCAAGGTCAAACACAACCCTGATGCAGCCCTCAATGAAATCAAGTTTGACACCCCTGGGTTAAAAGGAGCTGGAATAGAAGTTGTAGTCTCCAGTCCTGCCTTAGGTTCAGAAGCCCTATATGTGACTTTCACATTTTCTCCATCTTAGGAAGAAGGCAGGGAGAAAATGCTTCTCAAAATGTTGAAAAAATATTGAATGTTGTGGCCATAAATCAAGATTGTCTTTAAGGCAACCCCCCCCCCCCCCAAAGGTGGGGGAGATCGAGAGTGAGTGAGTGATAATGCAGGCAAGAAAAAGAAAAAAAGTTTTAGAAAATGAATACCCAATTAAAACTCACTATGTTATGCTGATTGCAGTGCAAGTCAGGAGAAGAAAATGTGAGTTCTGGTTTCTATTCAGCCATTAAGTACCCTGATTTATTAGAATTTAAGAAATAAGGCTTTTTTTTAAAAAAAAAAGTGGGAAAATTTCTACCTCCAAAATTTATACCTGTCTCTTCATCTTCCAGCATTTCAAATGAAATCGGAACCCATATTTGAGATGTATCTGTTCCTGTAGCAAAGGCATTTCCTGAGCTCATTGTATATTACTGAAATTCTATAGGAGTATTTCCAGTCCTATGAATGTCCCTCCATCTGTAGGTTCCCGGGGTGGATGGGAAATAAGCAAATAAAATGGTACAAAGGATGAAGAGCAAAAAAATTTCCCATTCTTCCTCATCTGTAGAATAATAAGGGGAGGCAAATGGCTCTTGTTATGGTTAGTATAACCATAAAATTGAGAGTCATCACTTTGAATACTCTTAGCAAATCTGTTCGCATATCTGCAAAATGGTAGATGTCCTTTTTTCACATGTGCAATTAGGCTGGCTGGTATATTTGTGTAACAAGTGGAATTCTACCATCGATGCTCCATCCCATGTTTAGGCCATTGCTTTTCCAGACTAAGCATGGGAGATGGAAACTCAAAGAATGACAGATAGGACAGCTTGAGCTAACTGCTTTTTATGAAGACATCCAAGTGCAGAGTTATTACAAGAGTGCCAAGAGTGTTAGCAGAAATATCACTAGCCAAATATCAAAATCAATACATGCATTCACAGCAGAATCAATAAGAAGTCTTAAACCCAAATACACACTTGAGATGTGCAGGTTTCCCTACACGCAACCAAAGTTCAGCACATATTGTAAACTTCAACAGAAAAATGGGGTCTCTAAACATAGGACGATGGCCTGAAATCAAGTCATAAAAGGAACAAGGCCAAATTATCTCCTGAAATTGACCCTTTGAGTAGCTATCTATTCTCCTGATTGTGGAACTGAGCAATGTATCCTTCCCAAGATGCTTCTTTAACCAGACTGTTCTCCACCCATTTGGTTTTCAGCTTGATAGAGTAATGATGCTTTCCAGGCTGACTGAAGAAGACTACAGATCAGTACCAGATTATAATGAAGAAGATCCTGGAACTGAACATAGTTCCATTTTGCTTCTAGAGCTACTTGACTAGAATCAGATCTGTCAATGCTTTGTTTGGCTCCTTATCTGCTGAGGGTTCATAGGAAGACTAAGAGACAGAGAGACAAAGGCCATCAAGTTAAGGTGTTGGACTAGGATCTAGAATCCAGGAAGACCCACGTTTATATTCTCTCTCATCTTTGGAAACCTGTAATCTCACAGATTTCATGTTGCAGATAAAATGGGAAGAGATACGTAAGTCCCACCATCCTCAGTTCCTGGAGGAAAAATGTGACTAATAAATTAATAAGCAGTTACATATTAGACGAGATAAGGACTAAATGGATTCTACTCTCTCATTTAGCTTTATGTTATCACAAATGTTATTTAAAGAAGATTTGGTGGTGAAGACAATAACAAAAGTAAGTGAAACTATATATTCTTACTGAGTACAGCAGGTGCATTGTTGTTGGTGACCACATACACACAATGAGAGGAGGAGAAAGGCAAAAAAAAATCTTCCTGGAGACTAGTGAGATTCTATGAACATAATCAAAATGTAATAGAAACTTTTTGGAAATGCTGTTAGAAGGAGAAAGCATCAATCTTCATGGAACTCCACTCAACAGGCTTTCTCCAGCTAATCCATCATGCTCAGGACATGGGCCCTCCCATCTGTCTGTGCAAAGGACCAGGAGGAGATTGCTAAATCCCTGGGCTGAAGCTACCATCTCAATACAAGGCAATTCATCATGAAGGAACAGGGAGGGGGAGGATGAAAAATAATATAACACTAATAAAACAGTTCCCCTCCCTTTCTTACTGCAAAGTTTCCAATGAATTTTTAGTAAATGAGCACAAATTGTAGGGAAGGAAGGAGGGGGTTGAAAGCTGGCTAGATAATATAGCTTATAAGATGCACACCACTAAACAGGAACAATGGCTGTTATCTGCATACAAGTTCTGGTAGTAAAGATTGGACTTGCCACTTCATGAGTTCATGTTCAGGCATAGACAAACATGTACTAAAGAGATAATATCACTAGGCCAATGCCATTATTCCTACTGGAAGGGCTGAAGACTCAGGATACTTTTTTGATATGATTTTTTTGTGGGAAACATTATAGAGTCGTGCTTTTTAATAAGGATTATCCAACATATAAGGAAAATTGTTGAATGTTCAGAATGCAAGCTAAGATTTCAAAAAAAATTATTGACAACATTCAGTGTTTGTTGCTGAATTTTACCAAATAAAAGATTAAAGTCTCTTGTCAGTGGTGTAATTGAACTGGGGGGCAATATTATTTGCCTATTATCACAGCTCTGTTGCTGCATAAGCTCTGAAAAACATCCATAAGTCACAGCTATTCCTTTTCTTTCTTTCTTTCTGAAATGAACTAGCTATTAATAATTGGTGAGCTAAAACTATTTGGGTATTATTCACTTTAGTACCAATTTAGAGTAGATACTGTGAAATCAGTGGGTTGCCAGTATCTCATGATTACCTTAATTTCATTTCAATAAATCTGTGTGGCCACATTTTGCTCTATTTCTAGGTGTTTCATGCATTTATTATAACAGCAATCAAGACAAGCACAAAACTATTTATTGACAACACTGCTTGCTTTATAATTTTCATATTTCACATTATGGCACTACCAAATTACTTTGAAGTTTGTCGTGAACTGGGGTCTCAGGAAAAAAAAGTTAAGAGGAAACACAATCTTCCTGGGTAAGAGGCAGGGGGGCAGGGGAAGGCAACTGCTGTTCAGATCAAGATGTATCCTGACAGATCAACTTGGTGAAACCCATTAATTAGCGCTTTTGGAAACAGTTGCTAAGTTAATTATTCCTTTTTCAGATGAAAGAAAGCTAATTTCTGGCATTTACATTGACAGTGATAAGCGCTAATGTTTTTAGAGTTGACATCCCTCAAGATAAATGATATTTTGCAATGCACATCCAAACATTTTGGTGGGAAGCAATTGAAATGAGGACTCTGAAATCCCGTGAAATATCTCCAAGATTGGAATCCTTTCCAAGGTTACTCCAAGGGAAATTCCACTGGACTGCACGAGATGGGCATCTAAAAAAATATGTATAGGATTGGTTTGCAGTGTCTCAGTACCGAACTGTATTCAGCAAACCCTGTTTGTGTCACTCCTAACACTGGGAAAAAGCAAGAAAATGTTATGCTATGCGTAACGAGCTCTCAGCCACATCTGTGAACTTCAGCACTCCAGGAATAGTTCAGCTGTTCATGAATCTGAACGAGACACGTCACAGGATGCAGCTGCGGAAAAAGGACTTCTCACTTGACTTCCCCACACTTCAGCCTATGCCAAAATGACCATGTCATGTACACCTGTTTCTGGCTTAATTGTCAAATGTATATCCTGCAGTTCTTTCCCAAAGGGCATTCAAGGCAGCTTACCATTCAACTATTACAAATGTAAGTATGAAACTGCAATAAGATTGTTCACAAGGGCACAGTCTAGTTAATGTAACACCTTTTTGTATTCTATCCATGGGATACAATTCCATGCTCAAGTCTTCAAATTCTATTTTCGCTTAGTTGGAAATAAAGCCCACTAAACAAAGTAAAATGTAATATATATTTTAGGCACTAAGGACTTCTGTGATAGATTTTGTCAGCAATGGATGGAGGATATCTACTTTTATTGATGGGTAGAAATAAGGAAATTAAGATAGGGGGAAGCAACCTTCTTCCAATTTTCAGATGCTGTAGACCAGTGGTTCTTAACCTTTTCTTTACCATGGACCCCCATTAAATACCTTTTGTGGCCACGGATGAGGGCCACGTACCCTCAAGATTTAACTCAAAATTTAAATCATAACATTTCTTCAAGCCTTTTTGGTCCCTCCTGTGACAACATTCGAACCCCCCAGGGGTCCGCAAACCACAGGTTGAGAGAAAGGAAAAGTAAAAAGAAGGAAAAAACAAAAAATGGATCAACAACTGATTTCTATGAGGTTTTTACATTAGAAGTAGATACTCTAAGGACACGTGGTAAAGCCATAGAATATAATTAAAAGTAGTTTGAAAAATTAGAAAATGTATAGCAACTGCATACAAGTACCTCCGTAAGAAAAGCCATTTCTAAGGGGAGGGTAGCCTCTACCAACTTTAGAAAATGAACAGATGTAGACCTCCAACCTTCCTATTTTTAAGAGGAACAGGAAATGCTTGGAAGGGATATATGCAAGCAGTACTTAGATGAGTTACTTCACTATTAAGTTAATTCACTACAATTTGTTAAGTTATTCCCCACTAGGGAGATCACTTCTAGCTATTCTAGTTAATTAACTAATTAAAGACAATGCTGCTGAAACAAAATAACAGCAGCACATGGAACAATCCATTTCCAAGGCAAGTTTCTAGTGTAGTCTTTCCCAAGATATTTATTCGAAGTCCAGGGGTGTGGACTTTAATCCTCAATGTGACTTTAGAATATTTGGAAAATCAATACCCAAATATCTGGAGAGCATCCAAGTTGGAGAAAACTATTCTAGGGAGTTCCATAAATGTGACGTGTCTATGGAGATTCTCAGTCATCCAGGCATGTCCCAAAGGTGTTTTTTTCAAGAGGCAACTGGACTTAATGGTAAATTCTTTCACTGAGAAGTTGGAGCTGTGCTTTCTTCAGGATGTTTTCTGTTCTGTGTCCCTTCACTGTTGAGCACAGGTACAGGCTATTGGGGATGAGTCTGTTCTGTCTGTATCTCAAACTGGTTGCCAACTACTGATCAACTACTTGTCAACTACTGTCAACTAAATGGTTATCAACTGCTGTATAGTGGCCGCCACTTTCCATCAGAACAACCACAATGATTTTTACTTTAAAGAACCTCAAACTTTTTAATTTAGTTCAGAGTTTTTTAGTTTAGAAAAAGGATCAGTCAGAAGCACATAACGGAGAATTACTTATAGCTTTTTAAAATCTCTTGCATAGTATTGTTGCATAATATTTAGGTTACTTGGTGTATTGAATAATCTGGAATCCTTGGAGCAACATAATGAAAAATGAGCTGCACTGATATTTTTACTTGCAGAGAAAGACTTTGGCAAATTGAATTGTATTTTTTTCGTTCAGAGTTCTGGAACATATGGTGATAATTTTACTAAATGAGTAAGGTTGATTTATACTTTCTAGAAAACACAATTAATTTTAATGGACGATTAATGATCTCCAGCCAAAAGTGAGATTAGCTCTATCCTTGTTCCATATATTCCTCAAGATCTGGCTTTATCATCAGGCCAGGGGACTGTGGTATTTTAAGATGACTCCATCATTGTTAATATCTACTGTTTCTTGTGTTTGGTGGTTTTTTTAAAAGACGTGGGTTATTTTATATTTTTAATCATGATTGTTTTTACTATTTATTATTTTATTTAATTATTGTATGCCACCCAGACTCATTTTTTTGTGAGGCGACAGTTATATAAATTTGCTAAATAAATATTTAAATTTATTTATCTGTGGGGAAAAATGGTACAATATTTGATATCAGCATACCTTATTGTCTTTCCTCCATTTCAGCAAAGAGCAGAGTCAAGTATCTCAAATATCTTGGTTTATTCAAATGTTATTAGAGAGAGAGAGAGATGAGCAATAACTTTGCATGGCTTGATCAGAAATGTGATAATTCTTGAAAGAGATGCTTGTATGGTTCTCACCCTTTCTAGCTGTCTAGACTGGCAGCAATGGTGGCAGTGGTGGTGGTGGTGGGAAGTGAATGGTTTCACGCTCGCAACTTAGCTCCCGCACATGTTCAGATGAAGCTTCGTGCCATCACCCTCTGCTTGCATGGCCCACTTCCCAATGGGCTGCAGACTGGTACTGGTCGACAGCCCAGGAATTGGGGACCTCTACTTTAGAAAATATAGGAGTAGATTAAAGAGCATGGCTGTTTTTCTCCTTTTACTTAGGGCTATCCTTTCCTGAGTCCACCCCAATGGCTTTCTGATCTCCCCATCAGAAACATAAATACAGGCCAAGGAACTTGACTTCCCACTTTCTTTTTTTAATGCCACCCAGCCAGAAGGCCGTGCCTTATTGTGTTTTGTCTCCTAGAAATGGGAAAGCCTGAAGAATGTGAGCCAAATGGAACCCGAGAAACACGAGAGAAATTGAAGGAGGGTGAGGCCTTTTGCAATAACTGGATTGAATAATTCAACCTCTAAAGGAAACAACAGACTATACAACCACCTTCAAAATCTCTGACTTCATCCATGCGGGCTCCTGGTTCATAATTTCAACATAGCCACAGAGAGGATCCAAGAGATAGAAACCCATCATTGAAAGTGATGACAAAAGATGTACAAATGTACTTTTATCTGCTAATTTATAGTCTGTATTTATAGATTTATAATCTATATTTGTAGGTGCATTAAGTGACAGAAATTCATTTTGAATCTTTGAACTATTAGTTGAATTTGAAAAATATCATCATTTCTTCTTCTTCTTTTTTTTTAATAGGAGGACATTTGTACAAGGCAGCTGCAGAATTTAGACACATAAAGATAGGGATTGTATGAAAATACTGTCTGATATTGTATAAGAATCTTTCTATAAAGTAACAGTATCTCTGGCTTCTTATGCTTCGGGTAAACTATTTTAGCCTGTTGGATAGTAAAATAAGCTCAAGATACAACAAATGAATTTCAAAATAAATTCTCAGCACCTAATATTGAATCAGAAAAGCAGAAACCTATTCCTCAAGGCAGGAAAAGCTTTTTGGGATTGGAAAACAGATTTTGGCAAAGCATTAATTTCTAAATTATTGTGAGCAAGATTGACAAGGTGAGTTATGTAATACTGTATTAAGCAGTATCCAAGTACCATCATCCCATAAATTTGTTGGCTAAGAACTCTTGGATTGATTTAATTGGGAATCTGGAAACCCCAGCTTGAAAAAGATGAGGAAGCTAATTCTTGTCTATCTTTACATATTGTATTTATCCATTCTTTCTTTTGCTGGGTATAAGGTCATTATATATCCGTGACCCCTAGATGATAGCAAAGAGGTCATCCAGTGGTCATCCAAATTTTGGCAGCCCACAGATGGTACCTCTATTTGCGGAGGGATGGAGTTTCATTTTATTTTTATTTTATTTAGTTTGTCAAACATGTACAAGGTAACAGTGTAAACATGGACATGAACAAAGGAAATGAATTGCCTTGAATACTGCCACTTTTCATTTGGGTAAAGATATTATTTTCAGATTTGGGGTGTAAAGTTACTGATATACGATTTTACACGACAAATTGTTTATTTGATCAATTCCAGTTTTGTTTATTCCCCCCCCCGAAATAAAAGTATAAGGTCTGTTTTTTGAGATTGAAGGTGGATGTGAACAGATGCATTTCATCTGTACCCAGCTAACTAATCTAGAGCAGTGATGGTGAACCTATGGCAGCGTGCCACAGGTGGCACACGGAGCCATTTGTCAGAGCACATGAGGCGCCGCCCTGTCAGCTGGCGAGCACACATGCGCGCACTGGCCACCTCAGTTCACCCCCTTTAAAGCCATTTTTTGCCCTACCCAGGCTCCAGAGGCTTTATAGGAGCCTGGGAGGGCCGAAAAGAGCTTCCCCCCCCCAGAGGCTCTCCGGAGGCTTCATGAGCTTTCCTGAAGCCTCCGGAGCACAAAAAAACAGCCCTATGGGCAAACCGGGACTTCGGGAAAGGACTTCTGGTTTGCTCAGAGGTTCGTTTTGACTGAGCCGGAGCTTCAGGGAATTGTCCTGAAGGTCCCTGAAGCCTTCGGAGCGCTCAAAATGACCGTCCGAGCAAACCGGAAGTCACTTCTGGTTTGCTCGGAGGGTCGTTTTGACTGCTCTGGAGGCTTCAGGGACACTGTTCACTCTAAGGTGCGCGGCTGCGCGTCTGTGCAGGTGGCAAGAAAACACCGCGCAGCAGTTTCCAACTGTCACAGGCGCCGGAGGCTGGGGAGGTCCTTTGCAGACGGCTAGAACTGGCCGCCCGCAAAGGACCTCCCCGGACTTGTTTTGGTGAGCGCGGGGCGACTGAGTTTAGGAAAGCAAGCCTGGGGAGGTCCTTTGTGGGCGGCCAATCCTAGCTGCTTGCGCCCAGCGCTGCAGCTAAAGGAAAGCCTCTGCCGCTACCGGAATATCTGCTGCCGCCTCCTTCTCCTCTAACAGCACCCGACGCTGCGGCAGAGGTGAAGCCGCCAAAGCTCCCACCGGCGCCCCCGCCCATGGCAGCGGTGCCTCCCCCTCCGTTCGGAGCACCTGAGCTGAGCCCCGCGTTACCCCTGCTGTCCCCTCCTCCTCTGCTGTGCTTTTGAGGAGCCATGAGGCCGCGGGAGCCAGTAGGAAGGCGGCGGAGGGGGCGGGAGCAGGGGCAAAAGGCCTCATGGCTTCTCAAAAGCACGGCGGCGGAGGAGAAGGCAGCAGGGGTAACGCGGTGCCCAGCTCAGGTGCTCGAAGTGGAGGGGGGCGCCAGCGGGAGCTTTGGCAGCTTCACTCCAAATGTGGTGGTGCTGTTGGAGGAGGAGGAGGAGGAGGCAGCTCGCTGTTATTCTGGTGGCGGCAGGGGCTCATCGGCATCTTCAGCGGCAGCCCTGCCCCCTGTGAAAAAAACCGAAGATGGATCCACGCAGATGACGTCGCCGCAACATGACTGGAGGAGGAATTCTGGGAGTTTAAGTCCAAAGTCTTCAAGCTGTCAGGTTTGAAGACCCTGGGTTTTTTTTTCTAAAGGGTTAGGAGTGCAAGGGTCTTGCAACTTGACAGCTTTAAGACTTGCATGCTCCAATGCCAGAGTTCCTGAGCCAACATGACTGGAGGAGGAATTCTGGGAGTTAAAGTCCACAAGTCTTCAAGCTGTCACGTTTGAAGACCCCTGGGGGGTTTTTTTTCCTAAAAGGTTAGGGGTGCAAGGGTCTTGTAACTTGACAGCTTTAAGACTTGCGTGCTTCAAATGCCAGAGTTCCTGAGCCAACATTTTGGTTGCTAAGCAGGAGCGTTGTTAAGTGATACTGACATTATATCACACTTTTAATTAAGCGAGTACCTTGAAGAAACATAACTTTGAGTTTCAAATAATACTGATTTCGTTGTTGTCTTAGGTGACATTTGTGAAAAAAATTCAGGTGCTCAGGCATAAAAATGTGCCGCTCAAACACTATACTTTTCTGCTCACACTGAAAAAAAAATAGAGGGAATATTGTTCAGGGAAGCCTTCTGAAGGTCCCTGAAGCCTCTGGAGGGCTTCCGGGGGGGCGGGGGAGGCTGTTATCGCCCTCCCCAGGCTCCTATAAAGCCTCTGGAGCCTGGGGAGAGCAAACAAAGCATGCAAAAAATGGGGGGTCGTGCCTGTAGTGTGCACATGTGCACTGGGGGGGGGTGTCGCGCATTGCATTATGGGTACGGCACACCCGCACATGACCCCGTGCGCTCCCCCAACTTATGGCACGTGAGCCAAAAAAGGTTCGCCATCGCTGATCTAGAGGAAGTAGGTAATTGGCAACGTCATTTAAAGGAGAAGATAAAAGAGAACGATTCAATTTGAGTGTGAAAAAGAATATGGGAAACATATAGCAATAGCAATTAGACTTATATATCACTTCAGAGTGCTTTAAAGCCCTCTCTAAGCAGTTTACAAAGTCAGCATATTGCCCCAACAATCTGGGTCCTCATTTTACTCACCTCAGAAGGAGGGAAGGCGGAATCAAACTTGAGCTGCTCAGAATCGAACTCCTGGAGTGAGCAGTGAGTTTGCCTGGAGTACTGCATTCTAACCACTGTGCCACCATGACTCTTAGGAGGTATTCAGTGTTAAGATTGATCCTATAGCCAAACATATGATAAAATTATACCAGAGATTCCTAGCATTGGTACATAGTTGACTTAGACTTAGAATAACTTTATTGTCACTTTAAATTACACGAATCGGCATACATTAAAATGAAATTTTGTTGCATACAGCTCTTTTATATGCATCTCCATATATATCAATATATACCTCCAATATACACTACATAAGCATGACAATAAATAAATGCAAGCCCCACCCCCCCACACACATACCCACATACATTATATGACACAGAAACAAGATAGCCTAGTTCATACATGTACATGGCGAGAAAAATGAATTTTGCGCATTTACCATAGGGAACATAGGGTGGCATAGGGAACAAAGCTGTTACAGAATCTAGAAATACTGCTAGAAATACTTCGAAACCTCCTCCCAGAGGGGAGCAACAGAAACAGGCCGTAAAGTGGGTGTGTGGGGTCTTTAACAATGCTTTGAGCTCTAAGCACATAGCGCTTATAAGCATTATCCTGAATAACAGGAAGCAAGCTTCCTATAATCTATGCAGCTGTCCTTACCACTCTCAGATAGAAAATCTATGGCACTGCTGCTGCAGTATTTTGAAACACTCTGAATTGTGCCTCTGTAAAAAGTGGCCAAGATAAAAGGAGGAAGTTGTGCTTTGTTGTTTGTTTGTTTGTTTGTTTATTGGATTTATATGCCGCCCTTCTCCCAAAAGACTCAGGGCGGCGTACAACATTAAAAAACACATATTACAAAAGTTAAAAGGAAATTAGAAACAATCCAAAAAACAAACCCAATTAATATAATGATAACATTTTAAAAATTAGATAAAATTAACAGGCCAGGTCGGCTTGCTGGAAAAGCCAACTTTTTAGGGCGTGTCGGAAGGACCGGAGGTCGGGGATTATGTGAAGCTCCGGGGGCAGCTCATTCCAGCGGGAAGGCGCTTCCAGAGAGAAGGCTCTCCCCCTGGGGGTCGCTAGCCAACACTGTCTGGCCGATGGCACCCTGAGGAGGCCAACTCTGTGGGATCGCACTGGACGGTGGGAGGCTACTGGTGGCAGCAGGTGGTCTCACAGATACCCTGGGCCTAAGCCATGGAGCACTTTAAAGGTCATAATTAGTACCTTGAATCGCACCCAGAAAACAACCGGCAACCAGTGCAGGCTGCCTAAAAGGGGTGTAACATGGGAGCACCTAGGTACTCCCATGATAACCCGCGCGGCCGCATTCTGAACCAGCTGAAGCCTCCGGGTGCTCTTCAAGGGCAGCCCCATGTAGAGAGCGTTGCAGTAGTCCAGGTGAGAAAGGACGAGGGCATGAGTGACTGTGCATAGAGCATCCCGATCCAGGAAGGGGCGCAACTGACGTACCAGGCGAACCTGGTAAAAGGCCCCCCTGGTCACGGCCGTCAGGTGTTCTTCTAAACTAAGCCGCGTATCCAGGAGGACTCCCAGATTGCGGGCCCTCTCTGAGGACTCCCAGATTGTGGGCCCTCTCTTTCCTCATCTGATGCAGGAAGTGCAGATCCTGGTTTGCACGCTGTGGAGAGTCCAATTCCGATGGTTAGTTATCTGCATTCCCAGATACTTAATACTGTTGACCACCTCAACAGCTGCATCCTTGATACTGAGTGGAGTATGACTATGGCAGCTTTTTCTAAAATGTGCAAGGATCTCCTTTGTTTTATTAACATTTAGAACCAGGTTACTTTTATTGCACCAGTCCATCAGAGCCTTCACCCCTTCCCTATAAGCATCTTCATTGTCATCCCGGATAAAACCCACTATTGCTGTGTTATCCACATACTTTACAATATGATTTGTAGCAGATGTAGCACAGCAGTCATGGGTCATCAAGGTGAACAGTAGTGGCCTCAAGACACAGCCCTGTGGGGAACCTGTATTCAAGGACAATGAAAAATAGTTTAATTGTAAGTGACCATTTTCTTCTTCTCCTGTGTATATAGTAAAGACAAATTCTTTGTGTGTCCAGTCACACTTGGTCAATAAAGAATTCTATTCTATTCTATTCTGTTCTGTTCTGTTCTGTTCTATTCTATTCTTTTCTATTCTATTCTATTCTATTCTATTCTATTCTATTCTATTCTATTCTATTCCATTCCATTCCATTCCATTCCATTCCATTCCATTCTAGTACCTGATTTGTTTGATAACAGAATATGGAAAGACCCTTGGAGGTCTTCTAGTCCAACTCCTACTCAAGCAGGAGACCCCATACCATTCCAGACATGTGTCTGTCATGTCTCTTCTTAAAAGCCTCCAGTGATGGAGCACCCCAACTTTTGAAAGTAATTGGATAATTGTTCCACTGGCTAATTATTCTCACTGTTAAGAAATTTCTCCTTAGTTCTAGGTTGCTTCCCTCTTTGATTAGTTTCCATCCATTGTTTCTTGTCTTGCTTCTGATACTTTGGAAAATAGGTGTTAGGTTTCTGTTTATTTTTGACTTCAGTGCAGCTGTGAAACCCAGGTTCTGACATTCTAGAATCGAGAAACGGTGTAAATCTTTAGCACGGATCTTTAGAAACTCTGTTGACTACAGCGAGGTGGCCCTCCTGAGCTAGGAGACATAGTTCGATTGGAAGTTAGGTGGGGCTGCCTTCCTCTTTGCACAAAGTTTCTGGGCATATATAATAATTACTCTTTTGCAAATTGAAAGCTTTATTTTCATTTACCTGCTAATAGTTTTAGGGCTATAACTGAAAATGCTATATTCTAATTTAATTCCAGGCAGAAATACATCATAAACAGAAATATGTTTTATACAACATGTGCAACGGTTATGACACAGAGAGGGGCTCCAGACAGGTTTTTTCTCTAACAGTCATCCCATAGTTTGTCTGTCTTCTATGTGTGTATAAACACACATCACTATATAGACACATGCACATAGAGACACATCCCTCCCTGTTTTGGGAATAAATTGAGGATATAAATTTGGAATAAATTGGGGGGAAAAGAATGAGGACAACCTTTATTGAGGTCAGAGCATCCAATTAGGATTGTCAGTGTGGCTGTAGTTCCCTTAGGAATTGCTTTTCACATTTGTTACACTGATTTTTAGTAGCTCTACATAAAGTAACCAATCCAGCTGTCCATTCTTGTTGCATTTCCCTTATCCAACAAAGCAAAACTAGAGTTATCTCTACAATACAAATTCTTGCACTGTTCTATTCTGTCAATCAATCAATCAATCTGTTTTTATGAGATCATCCTCCTCCTCCTCCTCCTCCTCCTCCTCCTCCTCCTCCTCCTCCTCCTCCTCCTCCTCCTCCTCCTCCTCCTCCTCCTCCTCCTCCATCATCATATGCAATAGGAAAGGAATTGAAAGGTGCTGAAGTTTCTGTTCTAGAATTTCTTTGGTTAACTTTGCAATATTGGTGAACATATTTCATTGCAGAAGCTATCAGCAACATCCACAGGACGTTGTTGGTTTTGTTATCAATCTTTCCATCAGTTTGCTGCTTCCCTGGCTGCCACACTTCCTGTTCTGAAAAAGCTCCATGAGAAAACTTCCACATGATGTCTTTTTTTTTTTTTTTTGCAGGGGGGACTTTATTGAAGCACAGGAAGTCAGAGCAGATCTTTTGGAGAAACAGGACACATGTTTAATTTATAGGCACTATGCATCCTATAGGCACTGCACAGAATTACCTTTGCGGGGAATTTATTCCCCCACCCTCAGATTCAATAGAATATTTGAAAATGGCAGAAGTGAATTTCTTCACAATTATAATTACTATTACAGGTGCAAGGCTGAACCTGAGAAAGTGGCCTGACTTTATATGCCTGGTCAGATGCTCTAATTACTTGTTTAAAAATGCCCAAGTTCAGCTCTATTTCACTTCAAGTGCAAATGCCAGTCAAATATCTGGTCTATGGTGGCATTCGGCTGCCTCCTCCTCCTCCTCCTCCTCCTCCTCCTCCTCCTCCTCCTCCTCCTCCTCCTCCTCCTCCTCCTCCTCCTCCTCCTCCTCCTCCTCCTCCTCCTCTTCTTCTTCTTCTTCTTCTTCTTCTTCTTCTTCTTCTTCTTCCATATTATTGATTTAAATATAAATGTAAATACACATCTAAACATATATAGCATCAGATTGTAAAGTAGACAGCATGAGTTGCCCAGCAACTAAGTCCTAGGCCCACTTTAGACAGAAAGACAAACTGATGACCTTGGGCAAGTCCTCTCTCTTAGTCCTAGGAAGGAGACAATGGCAAGCGACTTCTGAAAAAACTTGCCAAAAAACTGCAGATGCATTCAAACCAGGAGTGGTATTTACTTACCTTCCCTAACAGTTCACAAATATGAGCGCACCTATCTCCGTACATGCGCTAAGCCTTTCATGCATGCACTTCTTGCTAAAAAGGGCCTAAATGATAGAGCTCGGGTGGATGGGGGATACCTGCAATTTCTGCTACCAATTTGTCTGAACATACCACTTCTGATTCTAACCAGTGCAACACTAACTTGAAGGCACAAATATCCCCTACATATATATATATATATATATGTATGTATGTATGTATGTATGTATGTATGTATGTGTGTGTGATATACATATATGTGTATACACATACACACACACACACACACACACACACACATATACAAAGATGGAAATTCTAAGTTCTATTACCATTTAACTTGTTAACAAGCTGTCCACAATTGCTCTATTGGTCATTAATTTTTAGGTTTTAAAAAAAAGAAATTAAGCTTTCTAAATAAAGGCACAAATTAGTGGAGCACTGAGCACTTATCCTAATCCATGTTTTGTATAGTGTTTGTAGGAGTATAAATCTTGTGATTCTGACATACAAATGAAAATGTTGGAAGAATGGTAATGAAATCAATCTTGTCAAATTACCATTGATATGAAAGATATAGCTGATTTTGTTTATGGATTTGGAGTTCTCCTTGCTGACACGGGCAAACAACATCCATGGTGATATTAGAATATATTTATTTAATGAATGCTATCCTGCCAAATAGTAGGGGGCTCTTGAAAAGCAATTTTAAATAATTTATTGAGGGTATATAAGCATGTTTCTTCTAGAAAGTCAAGAATATTCATATGGAAATCCTCTTTTGTTTTGTTTTAATAACCATTCTCAGTTTGAGCTGTGTTGATAATTAACTACATGGTGAATCTAGGCTCTCTCTACCCAGTCCCAAGTCATATAAATACTACTACTTACAATGAAGTTCATTATTCTTGCTTTACGCAAATGTCATATTTGGTAAACACAACACTATTCCTTTAACTTTCCTTTATAATAGCATAAAAATATGCAACAAAAGGGCAGACTTTTTCTATTTTTTTTCTGTTTTACCAATTTTTTTTCCTTTGCTTACTGTATATTTACAAGACAATACTTGATTAAAAAAAACCACCTAAGGGGGATTAACTATGATTAAGTACAAAAAAAATTCAGTCAAACCCAGCAATGAACTAGATAAGCAGTAAAACAATAGCACTGTGCATAAATAATATTGCAAGTAGCTAGTAACTAGTAACAGAATCCAATAAAATACTTTTTAAAAGTCAGTCTCGCAATTCAGCAAAAATTTATTTATTGGAATATATCCCATGCCAAACATTTCTAAGGCACTAATAACAATGTTTGAGGAATTAGATCTTGTCTACTTTGCAAAAGTCTGTACTATAGTTTTGTCACCAAGGACCCCAGATTGTCAGACATAAAATTACAACAGCAATATTTTAAATAATAAAATGCTCAAAACCCAAATTTATATTCAGTTCAATTTATATTAAAATAAAATCTACAACTTTGATAAGACCTTCATCATTCAGAAAACTTTTAAAATATATGGGGAATTTATCACCCAAATCAATGTAGTCAGTACCAACTCTCTTTGATTTCCACCAAAAAGAGAGAGCGATACATTAGCAATATTAGTCTACTCAATTCTGGTAATTTTGTTGTGTTTTTCAGAAGCCAAATGACCTGTTCATTCTTTTTTGCAGCCACCATGGTCTGAATTGTATCTTTCATGAATCTGCAAAATTCAGTGTTTTTCTTCCCACTTTTGGGGACTTGATGAGTTAAGCTCTGTGGTAACTACTTCACTGTTTGGGGGCGGCTAACTGATAAATTAACTCCTCTCTGTGCATTAAAAGTATTGGAGTGGCTGAAAAAGACCTCCCTGTAAAAACTCTACAATTCTGTGGAGACATTTCTCCATTTATTTGCATCCCAAGTCATTTAGGACTTTTAAGAATGGTCATTCTTAAAAGTGAAGAGAATGGCGAGTTTCCTGTGAGTCCCTTGGATTGCAAGGCGATCAAATCGGTCAGTCCTAGAGGAGATCAACCCTGACTGCACTTTAGAAGGCCAGATCCTGAAGATGAAACTCAAATACTTTGGCCACCTAATGGGAATGAAGGACTCACTGGAGAAGAGCCTAATGCTGGGAAAGATTGAGGGCAAAAGAAGAAGGGGATGACAAGAATGAAATGACTGGATGGAGTAACTGAAGCAGTAGGCATGAACTTAAATGGACTCCAGAGGATGGTAGAGGAAGTCCTGGAGGAACGTTGTCCATGGGGTCAAAATGGGTTGGACACAACTTCGCAACTAACAACAAGAATGGTCATAAGAACATTGAATTGGATTCAGTTGTGAATACATAACCAATGAACTGTTTGTAAAACCGATGTAACTTCGTATAAGCAAACTACTAGAACTGAGGAGAAATTTCCTGACAGTGAGAACAATTAATCAGTGGAACAGCTTGCCTCCAGAAGTTGTGAATGCCCCAACACTGGAAGTCTTTAAGAAGATGTTGGATAGCTATTTGTCTGAAACGGTATAGGGTTTCCTGCCTAGGCAGGGGGTTGGACTAGAAGACCTCCAAGGTCCCTTCCAACTCTACTATTGTATTGTATTGTACTATAGCTAGCATAATAACTGACTTCTGAAACCACCGAAATTTTAAACGATTTTCAAGGCCAGTCAGTATATGACAGATTATAGTAATTCACCCTAGAGAATAGTAGAATATGAAGTCACAATGGTCAAAGTAGCAGCTGGCAGGAAAGGAAAGTGCTGGAAGCAATAAAGTTAGCTGAGTCTGCACCAAACCAAGGTGGATCAAGACATTCTCCTGAATTAGACACCAGCTATTCCAAAGAAACTGAAACAAATTAAGCACCAACTTTGTAGATTTGAAAAGGAAATACTAACTTTAGATAGCAAAAAGAGCTCCAGCTTTAAAGTTTGAGAACTCAAGCATTTTAATATCAAAAAATAAAGTTTCAATGATGACAGAGAAGATTTGGCTACTGTCCCAATCAGATTAAGCAACCCATGAGACTACTGCAAATGTGACCTCTTGCTTGCCTGTAACATTTACTGAAAGGCCATTATGAGGTGGTGCATTGATCAGCCCACCTGGTGGTGAGCTGTCAAGTTCTCAGATGTTCTCCATTGCTCGCATTCGAAAGACATGTTTTCTCCTCTTATTTAAATTGCACCACCCCCACCCCCACCCGGCAACGGGATCAGGATATATGGTTACTTATTCTAAAGAAGAGTTTTGTTTTCTTTGGCATAGCCAAAAGAACCAGAACAGAGCTGCCAGACTTTATGCTGACCTTGTTTTATTTGGACAGTTTGTGCAAATGGATGTTTCCAAGAACGTATCAACAAGCATGTGCAGCACTATTCCTCCAGATATATTAAAACCTGGGATAGGAGGGAAAAGTATAAAAATGGTCTTGGAGTTTATGTTGCTAGCAGGGAAATAACTCCAGAGAGGCATGGATGTATGCACTGTACTTGCATCCTATGTCACTCATAATCCTCAAGACATTAGAATGTTTTTCCTTGCTTTTGTTTTGATTTGTTAATATAGTCCAAACATCTCCCAGCGAGATACTTCAGTTGCAAGGATTGCAATATTTTCTGAACATTAAAAGCAAACAGTTTCTAAAGGTACAAGATGTAATGCATCTCACAGGCTGTGTGTAAGCTACGTATAGCTGTGCTTGCCATCTGGAATGTGAATTGTTATAGTCAAAGTGTCCCCACAGTGTCTTTTGTCCACAGCTGCTCCCCCCCCCCAACAAATATTCACCTGGCCCACTATGCTCTAGTTATAAAAAATAAAAAAAAGAGCGCAAAAAAAGAATGCTTCTTAAAAATAAAAACGGGGAGCTGCATGCTTTGCAATTAACATAGTATACAAGACCATGAAGAGACACTGTTTATCGACATAGATGTAATTCCAGAAAACAACTTTTAATTTAGCTCAGGAAAAAGAGACCAGAATATATGGGAGACTGTGATTCATTAAAGCAAGTACTTCCAGATTTTTCAGCTGCAGCCACAGCAGCCAGGTGTTCTTAAGGAAAGATGTGGCTATTTTAGTGAAATATAGACAGGTGCTACAGTGATGCAGTGGCTCAGTGGCTAAGATGCTGAGCTTGTCGATCAGAAGGTTGGCAGTTCGGCGGTTGAAATCCCTGGTGCCGCGTAGCCAAGTGAGCTCCCATTACTTGTCCCAGCTTCTGCCAATCTAGCAGTTTGAAAGCCTGTAAAAATGCAAATAGAAAAATAGGAACCACCTTTGGTGGGAAGGTAACAGCATTCCATGCACCTTCGGCATTTAGTCATGCTGGTCACATGACCACAGAGACGTCTTCAGACAACACTGGCTCTTCGGCTTTGAAACAGAGACGAGCACCGCCCCCTAGAGTCAGGAACGACTAGCACATATGTGCGAGGGGAACCTTTAACTTTACCTTTAGACAGGTGCTCTTTCAAACTGAATCCAAAGCATTGTACAGCCATAATAAATACAGATAGCCCTTGACTTATGACCACAATTAAACCCAAAATTTCTGTTGCTAAGTGAGATGTTTCTTAAGTAAGTTTTGCCCCATTTTACAACCTTTCTTCCCAAGTTGTGAAGTGAATCCCTGCAAGTGTTTAGTCTTACAGTTGTTAAGTGAATCTGGCTTCTCCCATTGACTTTGACTGTCAGAAGGTTGCAAAAGGGAAATCACAGGGCCCAGGGACATTACAATAGTCATAAATAAGAGCTAGTTGCTAATAATCTGAATTTTGATCACATGACCATGGGGATGCTGCAATGGTTGTAAGTGTGAAAAATGGTCATAAGTCCCTTTTTCAGTGTAACTTTTAATAGTCATGAAATGAATTGTTGTAAGTTGAGTACCTTTCGTATCTTTCAGCTTCCAAAAGATTTTCCTTCTTGCATTCTCAAGCATATAAATGGTCTTTGAGTTGCATTTTTGGGAACGATTTTTGAATTTATTTGATTTGTATGAGATGAGAGAGGGTGTAGAAGCGGTTTCCTGTTAAACATCTTTCATTTACTCATCATCCTGCCTGCCTATGCCTTTTGACCTGAAAATGGTCCACCGAATAGCTTGAACTGAAGCATGGGAAGCTGATGGGGCCAAAGAAATGATTGAAAAACAGGATATTAACACGCAATTGGTTGCTTCACCAGACTAGGTATGGGACTTACATGCAACAACTTTTTTTTTAAATCCATAAATTGAAATGAGAATGTAGAAGAAAGTTTTGATACAGAAGTAGCACAGGCAATGCTAGCTTAAATAGACCTGGTCCAAGCAACTTCCAAGGTTCGTAATTTGTCATGGAAGAAGTTCTGAAGGGGTTGAAGGAGATCTTGCCTCTGAGCATCTTTTTTGTAATATATTATTAGTTGCTGAAAAAAAAATGAGTTTGTGGTTTATGTATCATATTCAATAAGAAAAAAACCCAGCCAATTCAAACTTGAACCTTGTTTGGTTTGTCATATCTATTCTTGGGGGCTGCAAAGTCATAAAGGGAAGTGATATAGTACACAAATATCACATGAAGAATAAAGAAGGGATGAGACTGTAAAGCAGATCAAAAAGTTTCCAGCCTTCCAAATATCTGATTTTATCTACACCAGCATAAATCAAGAATAATTCAATTAATACAGATGATATTTTCCAAAGAAAACTGAGGGACAATATAAGAGACGATGCTACAGACAAGGTTCTGTATCTCAAAGAAAAATGAGACTGTCCCATCCTCTGATCAAATGCCAGTTATACAAACAGGGGGGAAAAAACCACAGAAGAATAAAAAGGATGTTGAATAGCACAGTTCTTTTCTAAAACGTTTTATTACAAAAGAATGTTTTTTCATTTTATATATAGAACTAAATTAACATACACTAAAACATATAGCAATTAAAAAGCATGCATAAAAGTAACATAAAACCAAGTCAAGTCAATACCGTGAAGGAGGTCCAGTCAGTTTCTTTAGTTTAGTGCTATAGATATAAGTTTTACCACCACCCTTGGCACATTTAAAAATTAGTTATTTTAAAGAAAAATATTCTTCTCCTAATCATGAGGGAAAGTAACATTTCTAATAATTGGGGTTATGATTTTGATCACTAATATGAATATAGCAGACATATTTATAAGACAGAAGACAAAGTAGACATATTTACAAGACACATTCTATCTTTATACTTGAACATATACTGGTGCAATATTCACCTACAAGCGTGACATATTTCTGGTGGTCACACTGATGCATAATACATCAACATAGACATTTAAAGACAAAAGCTTTATATAGAGAATATGCATGTTCTTGAAAAAATAGGAAAGATCCAGAGACTGGGAGGATGCAATGGCTCAGGGGGTAAGATGCTGAACTTGTCGATCAGAAAGGTCAGCAGCTCAGTGGTTCAAATCCCTAGTGTCGCATAATGGAATGAGCTCCCATTACTTGTCCCAGCTTCTGCCAAACTAGCAGTTCGAAAGCATGTAAAAATGCAAGTAGAAAAATAGGGACCACCTTTGGTGGGAAGGTAACAGCATTCCATGCACCTTCGGCATTTAGTCATGCCGGCCACATCACCACGGAGATATCTTTGGACAGCGCTGGTTCTTTGGCTTTGAAACGGAGATGAACACCACCCCCTAGAGTCGGGAATGACTAGCATATTATATTTCACTTGAACTCCTTTTCAGGGGAACATAAAACAAAGCAATCCTGTGTTCTTTGTTGTTGTTAGTTGCGAAGTCATGTCTGACCCCATGGACAACGTTCCTCCAGGCCTTCCGGGCCTCTACCATCCTCTGAAGTCCATTCAAGCTCACGCGTACTGCTTCGGTGACTCCATCCAGCCACCTCATTCTCTGTCATCCCCTTCTTCTTTTGCCCTCAATTTTTCTCAGCATTAGGCTCTTCTCCAGTGAGTCCTTTGTTTTCATTAGGTGGTATTTGAGTTTCATCTTCAGGATCTGGCCTTCTAAAGTGCTTTCAGGGTTGATCTCCTCTAGGACTGACCAGTACCTTAGAGAGAAAGAGACTATTAAAAACAAAGTGTATGGGAGGGAAGGGGACATCCCAAGCTTTCAATGGGCATAGCAAAGCTGACAATCTTGGTATCCAGTATCTTACCCAATAGAAATACTCTGCTCAGACATGTGTATAAATACGGGATACCTGATAAACTGAGCTTCAAACTTAGGTGTGAGCTGCTTTCTGCTGTATTCAATACATCATCTGGAAACTGGAGAGCATAGCAAGAACTTGCGTTACCAAATGGTTGTAATTTGGAAGGCGAAACTCTGTTAAAATGCATTTCATAAGACAATACTTTCAAGTCTTACTGAACAATCTATTGCAGTGATGCAGAAGCATGCTTACAGTTTTGGAGGGGAGAAGAATCGAGAGCGGGAGGAATGAATTGTATGGTGCGGAACATCTAATCGTTTTAATCATGCTTGATACTACAGTGTGAAATTGTAATTAACTTAAGAAGTCAGTCAAGAACAATTAATAACCGCAGTGCTACTGGGATAATTTAAATAGGATCTGGGAGGACAGAAAAGTGACCGACACACCAGGCTGCCAAGAGAGTGGGATGGTTAACAGAACTGAGCTTTGGGGAAGTTAAAAATGACTTTCACTTCAGACTATTCAGACTGAACATGTGCTTTTAGACAAAGATTGGTTGGGTTCTTTTCCTAGCACCGTCCGCTAGAATATGTAGAGCAGACAGGCTGAACTGAAAAAGAACCGAAGTTGTACATGACGTTTAGCTATTATCTAAAAAGAAATGCTAAACTTGTTTCCACTTTGTTGACTTTTTTTGGGAAGTAATAATTTGTATGAATAACGACACTTCCATACTGTTGCCCTCCCCAGTGAATCCAAGGTATTGTATTTGTTTTGCATATGCATTCCTGTTAAAAGCTATGAAAAAGGCATGCTTGCCTAGTTTTGCAGTCAGGCACTTTTTATACTTTTGGCAACTGTGAATGTAGGTTGCTGTGCAGAATCTCTGAGTGGGATTGGATGGAGGCAGAAAATGCCTTACTTGAGCCCAGGGACTTTGCGCTCAGAGTGAGGCAACACTGTGCTCTGCTTGTACGTTATAAACAGGGGTTGTGAGGAGCTACAAATATCTAGAAAAATTTACACTGGGTTCTACATGCTGAAGATTTCTTGAGTGCCGATGACAGATTGAGGCAGCAATTCTTATTAATGATCAACTGGTGTTTAAATATACGGTACTAGATGAATACCCGTGCTCTGCTATGAAACTATGTGGACTTGATAAATCGACACAGCTTGAAAATTAATGAGTAGTTACGATAGGGCTCTCCTCTCCCCTTCTCTCCTCAGGCTCCTCAGAAGCCTCTCCTCTCCTATCCCCTTCTCTCCCTCAAACTGGCCCCATTGATCCTCTCCTATTCCCTCCTCTCCCACAGCCTTGCCCCATAGAGACCTCTCCTCTCCTATTCCTTTCTCTCCCTCAAGCTGGCCCCATTGATCCTCTCCTATCCCCTTCTCTCCCTTAGGCTTGCCCCATAGAGACCTCTCCTATTCCCTTCTCTCCCTCAGGAAGGCCTCTCTTCTCTTTAGCATCAGAGTGTGTTAATAATAATATAAAAAGTACGAATGATTTGATGGTCATTTTGAAAAATCCTTTCTTAGCGAGCACCTAGAAACCAGGAGAAACAGATGTGCCAAATTTCAAGTTTGCAGGCTTTACGGATCTGAAAATTTTGCGATGCTGCCTGAGTGGCATTTCACTTTTTTATATATATATATTCAGTGACATTATTTTGGAGACCACTGGATGTAGCATAAGTGTGATATTTGACCCAAACTCCATTATAACCAAATATCAGTACAGTCACAGCTTTTCTGCAAGATCTTCAAACAATATGAAGGGAAACTGACTTTTATCACAAAATTCTCACTTGAGCTTCTTTGATTAGAAAACTTCCCAGGTGCGCTTTCAACCTTTCTTTTTATACCAGAATTTAATGTTACTCTAGATCTCTAAGTGAGCTCTTCTAATGTCTTTGCAACACAGGATGTAGATAAAAGCATATGGCCAAAAAGGTAAAAGTAAATAATCAAATGCTATATCTCCTTCCCACCCATTATGCTGTATATCTATTATTCAGGAGAGGTACTCAGACAGCAGTCCTACAATAAATAAATCCCCATTAAAAACAGTAGGCCGAATTCCTAGGTATACATTTCTGATTGCAACCTAGATCTATTTACACACACACACACACACCCACACACCCACACACACACCCACACACCACAATAACTCAAAAACCAATGCCATAATTTACAGGAGATACATTTCCATAAAACATTTGAAGGAATAATGTAACAAAAAGACAACTTTGGCATTTGAATAAAAAGTCAAAGGAGCTTCATTCTTTTCTGGAAAGACATTTTTAAAGGTTGACTGCAAAGGAGGGGTCTGGTGCATCCTGTTTCAAGACCAATTCATTTTGATTGCAATATTTCCATATTAGCTGGGAATTCTCAATGTTGCAGTCCATTTTCCGTTAGCGAGCACCTGGTTAGGTTGACTGGATTAAGATACCAGTTAATAATTTATACAGGTTGCTTTCCTGGATCCCCATTGACTGATTTATTTCCGATGTTACTTGTTTTGGAATATTGAGTAATATCTGATGAATAGCTTAAAATTTATAGTATATAACCCTTTCCCCAAGCATTTATATATATATATATATATATATATATATATATATATATATATATATATATATATATATATATATATATATATATATATATATATATATATATATATATATATATAATGGCAGTATTTTTTTTTAATCTCTGGTGTGATGTTCTTTAATTCATGACCTTGAAATTTGGACTGCTGCCTGCTTGAGGTATACTTCTTATCTCACTATTGTCTACTTTCTATTTGGCTATTTGACAAAAAAAAAAGACCAGATAGATCAGCTGGTACCTTTTATTATAGTTTTTGATCTGTAGATGTTAAGCACTGGTTTATTTATTTGTGGTGATTAATGTGAAGGTTGCTTTTAATTCATTCCAGATTGCAGTTACTATGAAGTCATAAGTTGTTCGCTTGTGGCTTCTCATTTTGCACCTTGCTGATTTTTTTTTTTAAAATTAGATACCCCAAATTGTGGCCATATTATGAAAGCCAATCATCAAGCAAATTTTACAGGGAAATGGGATCCCACTGATGGCAACGGAGAGGTACCTCCAATTTCAGTGAAAAGTAGATAGAAAAGCACAACTTCAGGATGGCTTCAAGTTTAAATGGAGAAGAAAAGATCTTCACCTCCCCCAGCAACTAACAATACTAATGTTGCATGGTTTAGTGATTAAGCTATTTAATGACATTAAAATGTTTTCAGCCATGAAACCTCTTGAGTTTCATCTTCAGTCATGGGGACTCACTGGTTACCCAGCAGTTCAATACGGTGTTTCCCATCCTTGGCAACTTGAAAAGGTGTGCACTTTAAGTTATCAAAGTTGAGAAACCCTGATCCAGTATGATCAAATGGCTAGTTACCTATTAGTCCAAACTATTAGTTGGAGCCACAATGTAAAAAAGATGTTGAAACTCTAGAAAGAGTGCAGAGAAGAGCAATAAAGATGATTAGGGGACTGGAGGCTAAAACATATAAAGAACAGTTGCTGGAATTGTGTATGTCTAGTCTGATGAAAAGAAGGACTAGGGGTGACATGATAGCAGTGTTCCAATATCTCAGGGGTTGCCACAAAGAAGAGGGAGTCAAACTATTCTCCAAAGCACCTGAGGACAAGTAGGACAAGAAGCAATGGGTGGAAACTAATCAGGGAGAGAAGCAACCTAGAACTAAGCAGAAATTTCCTGACAGAACAATTAATCAGTGGAACAATTTGCCTCCAGAAGTTGTGAATGCTCCAACACTGGAAGTTATTAAGAAGAGATTGGATAACCATTTGCCTGAAGTAGTGTAGGGTTTTCTGTCTAAGCAGGAGGTTGGACTAGAAGACCTCCAAGGTCCCTTCCAACTATGTTATCCGATATTCAGAAATAATATTGAAAAAGGAACTGCTATGATCTCTTGAAGGAAAGGCAAGATATATATTATAACCCCAGTTCTCTATATTTAATATACCCACACTACAAAACAAGCCTATATGTATTTATATACAAATGGTGTTTTGCTCTCCTAACATAGGTCATACACTTCATATTTGCTCATTAAATCCATAAACATTTCACTTTCCTGACAAATACTGTTTTCAAACAAAAACCAGGATTCCTTTGTTGTTTTTGTTGAGGATCTTCTCCCCAACCTTCTTTCCCAGCCTTCTAGGGTTTCCTGCCTAGGCAGGGGTTGGACTAGAAGACTTCCAAGGTCCCTTCCAATTCTGCTACTCTACTCTACTCTACTCTACTCTACTCTACTCTACTCTACTCTACTCCACTCCACTCCACTCCACTCCACTCCACTCCACTCCACTCCACTCCATTCCATTCCATTCCATTCTATTCTATTCTATTCTATTCTATTCTATTCTTCTTCCTTTCTTTAGTATTTTATTTTTAAAACATTTAAAATATTAACAAATGCAAAAGTATCTCCCACCTAACAAAAAAGTATAATACAAAGAGTAACACATAATGTGTTCTGAAATTTGCATTGATTGTGGAAACATTTCTCTGAAAACAGAAAAGTCTCAATTCATCAGTGAAGCATCACAGAGAGTGCCAGCATAACCGAGCAAAGGCGTTTCATAGAAGAAACATAGCTGTTGAGAGGGCTTTTAGGGATATATGAAAAGGCCTCTCCATCAAATATTAAGGAGCAAGCTGATGTGAGAGAAGACAATCCATAAGGGATCTGAAACTATTTCTTAGCAACATTTTGAATCATGCCTTTGGTAGGGGGAACCCAAAAAAAAGGTAACCAGTACTATCCTTGAAAAACCAATACAATAGGCATCTCTCTGTGAGTACCTATCAACATTCTTGGTGTGGCATTCTGGGACAAAAACAGTTTGTGACAACTGTTCCATGGTAGAGGATGTTGCAATTACTCAATCTAGATATCTCAGTCCCAGACCTCAGCCTGAAGTCAGATTGAAATGAGCCTTGAATATCTCATCCAAGAATCCCTAGAGCTGTTTCCATATGCTCAAGTGCCTCGCCTAAGAATTGCACATTAAAGCTCAACTGGAAATTATGCAGTACAGAGGGGGCTTTTTCATTAAAGGTTTCACAAACACCTTCTACCAAGAATGTTATCTGCTTCTTCTAGCTATGTAACCGGTGCCAAATGTATAGCACATTTCAATGTGCAGAAAGGTTTACAATGTGTCTCTAAAACGTAATGCAGCTTAGCTATAAAACAGACCATTTGTATGATCTTCATGAAGGGGGAAACTACAGCTATGAGATCAATAGTTTGAAATGGAGCTGAAGCATATATATATTGGGTTTTTAGATAGATAGATAGCAATAGCACTTAGACTTATAAACCACTTCACAGTGCTTTACAGCCCTCTCTAAGTGGTTTACAGAATCAGTCTATTACCCCCAACAATCTGAGTCCTCATTTTACCGACCTCAGAAGAATGAAACGCTAAGTCAACCAGGAGCCATTCAGAATCGAACTCCTGTAGTGAACAGTGAGTTAGCCTGCAGTATTGCATTCTATCCATTGTGCCACCATGGCTCTTATAGATAGATGATAGATAGATAGATAGATAGATAGATAGATAGATAGATAGATAGATAGATAGATAGATGATAGATAGATAGATAGATAGATAGATATGGATGATTGGATGATCAGATGGCTAGATGGAGAGAGAGAGAGAGAGAGAGAAGAGAGAGAGGAGAGAGAGGAGAGAGAGGGAAGGGAGGGAAAGAGGGAGGGAGAGAGATGGGAAGAGAGAGAGAGAGAGAGAGAGAGAGAAGAGAGAGAGAGAGAGGGAAGGGAGGGAAAGAGGGAGGGAGAGAGATGGGAAGAGAGAGAGAGAGAGGGAGAGGGAGAGAGGGAGGGAGAGAGAGAGCATTTTAGTCCCCATAATAGCAAAAAGGAGGTACGCTAGATTTAGGGTGTGCTTTGTTCAGCCTAGGAGTATCCTATCTCACATAAAGAGAGAAAAAAGAAAGCTACAATATGTTTGGTGTTCCGAGGAAAAGCAAATTTTGCTTTGTTTTGTTTTTTAAAAACATTTTGAAGAGAAATTTTCTAGGGAAGTAAAGATGAGCAACTCGCTGATACATCCTATTTTCAAGCACAAAGAGGGCTTCCTGTCTTGTTTTGTTAAGGATTCCCTCCCCAACCCCCTCCTTCCTCCCCTTTGGATTTTATTTTATTTCCCCTCCCTGACAACTCCCACTGGATGGCTGGGCCTGAGGGTGCGGGAAGGAAAGACGGGACAGGAGAAAGAGGCAAAATGGAAACATTCTTTGACTAAGTGGGCATTAAATGTAGCCTAACAAGCAAGTGATGCTGTGTGACTGTAGAGTGGCTGCAAGTTAAAAAGAAAGAAAGAGGCGTTTTTCAATATGAGCATTCATGTAGTTTTGACAGGAGCAATTTATCATGGCCCTGAATGGGGGGCTCTTTCCTCAGCCGGCTGAAAGACAAGCTGGTTAAACTTTTACCTGCCTCGCTGAATGGGGTGGATGAAGAAGGGCTGACTGGCCCATCCCGTGACATGGGGGGGGGGGGCAGACAAGCAGGCAGGCAGGTGGGGGTGAAGGCAGTGAAAAAGAAAGGGTGTCCAGGCCCCCAAAAGTTCCACTCATCTACCTTGAGGCAGAAGGCAGGCTAGGAGAAGAGGCCAAGGGAAAAAGGAGAGAGAGAGAGAGAGCACTGAAAAAGACCGAACATTTTTGGTTGGCTGGAATGTGACTGGCATTCTGTGGGATGGCGGGGAATGTGACTGAATGTTCCTGGTGGGGGCCTTGTCAGGGATGAAAGAGCGAATCTCTTCAGTGCTTCAAAAACACTTTTGGCAGAAATATGACCAGGCATAGTACATGGAGCACACATAAATAAAATTCAGTCATTTAATTTAGGTTTTGTGAATTGACTTGGAGAAGGAAAGGGCAACACATTCAGCCACTCCCAAAGACTTGTGGAATCTAATGAATTCTGGAAACTATTGAGGAGAGGAGGATTCCTAGGAGATGGAGCTGAAGAGGGTCTTGAGGGTCTTGTTGAACTATGAGATGATGATACACGACAGGCTTCCAACTTGATTGCTTCTAGGTGCTCCGTTTGGCATTATGGAGCCTGCTCTGTGCCCTGGATTCTGGGGAGCTCTGTGTGCAAGTGGCATGATCAGATACTTACTAGAGAACACAACGATGTATCAGTGTGCAACTGTAGGCAGCACAGATTTTTAGAGTGGTTAGGGATTTGCCGTCACCTTGTCTATATTGGATCCATTGGAAACTTGCTGTGACAACTTTGTATGCCACTTGAAGGATAAAATTGCACATCTATGGTGATTTGAATACTGATTTTTAATACTTCAACACAAGTTTAATACTTGTAGAAGTGATTTCGGAGAAGAGTATGGCTGAAAAAGACCTGGAAAGGGCATCACTAGGACCAGAATACCTGGCAGGGAATCATATACACTGGACCTGCCCTCTACTTTTTATGGAAAGGTGAATGGATAAAATTAGGGCCTTAAAATAGGGCCTTAAACTTAAATTAAGGCCTTAAAAGAAGAACTAGAGGTGACATGATAGCAGTATTCCAGCATTTGAGGGGCTGCCACAGAGAAGAGGGGATCAGTCTATTTTCCAAAGCGCCAGAAGGAAAGACAAGAAACAATAGATGGAAAATAATCAAGGAGAGAAGCAACCTAGAACTAAATAGAAATTCCATAACAGTTAAACAATTAACCAGTAGAACAGCTTGCCTTCAGAAGTTATGGGTGCTCCTTCACTGTAAGCTTTTAAGAAGAGACTGGAGAGCCATTTATCTGGAATGGATAGGTTCTCCTGCTTGAGCAGAGGTTTGGACTACAAGACCTCCAATAACAACTCTGTTATTCTGTTAAACCTTGCAGAGGCATAAGGCACTTGTTTTACACCTTAAAATTCCAACTTTGATTCTGTCACAACAACCTAATTTTGGAATATAGCCCTTAGTCTAATGTTCACAACATGGCAAAACCTTCAAGCCAATGGAAGTTGAACATTTATTCCTACAACAATTTATAAATAATGCTTGAAGAGGGCTTTCTTAAATCTTCCAGGCTGCCATTTCCCACAAATTATGAGAGGATATAATTTACATCCTTATATTTCTTTACGTGATTTTTATCCCACCTCTATTACTTTATAAGGACTGGTAGTCCTCAACTTATGACCACAATTGAGTCCAAATTTTATGTTGTTAATGGTTGTTAAATGAAGTTTGCCCCATGTTACAACCTTTCTTGCCACAGTTGTTAAGTGAATCACTGCCGTTGTTAAACTGGAACACAGTTGCTCAGTGAATCTGCCTTTCTTCTTGTCTTTGCTTGTCAGAAGGTCACAAAAGGTGAATCGCATGACCTCAATGGTCATAAATGTGAGTCAGTTGCCAAGCATCTGAGTTTTGATCGGATGACCTTAGGAATGCTGCGACGGTTGGAAGTGTGAGAAATAGTCATGTCACTTTTTTCAGTGCTGTTCTAACTTTGAACAATAACTAAATGAACTGTTGTAAGTTAAGGACTATCTGTAATTCAAAGTGGTGAACATAAGTAATAGCCTTTCCTCCGCCTATTTTCCCTCAACAACAACCCTGTGGTGTATTGATTGGCTTTTATTTCTTGTTTTTTACCTCCCTTTCAGAGGCTGCCTGGAAGGAGGAAATTGGGAGATGGCAAGTGATTCCCTGCAAGAGAGGCCCATGTAAAAGCATGGGTTATTATGGGAAGTACTCGTTACTCCCACGTAACACCTCTCCTGCGCGAGCTGCACTGGCTACCTGTGGCCTTTCGGGTGCGTTTCAAGGTATTGATTACCATCTTTAAAGCGCTCCATGGCATAGGACCTAGGTATCTGCAGGATCGCATCCTACCACACACGTCCCTGCGACCTATTCGCTCACACAGAGAGGGGCTCCTCCTGGTGCCGTCTGCTGGGCAATGCCAGCGGGCGACACCTAGGAGTAGATCCTTCTCTGTGATGGGCCCAACCCTCTGGAATGACCTCCCCCCAGACATTCGAACTACCACCGACCTCCGTTCCTTCCGGCAAAAGTTAAAGACTCACCTATTTCAATCAGCTGGCCTGGCACTTTCTTAGTTTTACCTCCCGGGGATTTATTCATTTTAATTGGGTTTGGGGTTTTAATAAGCTTTTAATGTACTATATTTATTATTCTATATACAGTCTTGCAACCTCCTCCACCTACGTATTTAATTATTTAACTGTTTTATGTATGTATTTTATAACGCATTTTAGTGACTGTACACCGCCCCGAGTCCCTTTCGGGAGAAGGGGCGGTCTATAAATACGAATAATAAATAAATAAATAAATAAGCTTTGCGGAAGCTTAGAACCAAACCTATGGTTCTGCACTATAGGAAAATGGTCCTTTTTCCAGTAACAAAATAACTTTGGCTACAGTCAGTTTTTCTTCTTTCGTACCCCAGGTTGCGACACTCATTTTTTAACCTCGGTGTGGACAGTATTGACATACTAGAATAAATAAGAAAACAATTGTGGAGTATGTATAAATAACAGATCAGTGCACGTTTTTGCATTAATATCATATCTCATTTAGACAAGGGTGGGATTCAAAAAATTTAGCAACTGGTTCTGTACTCGGTTGCTAGGTGGCTGTAGCTTCCTCGCCTCCTGCACCACAGCAGGAGGGGCGTTTTTGCCCTCCGGAGGGTTTCCTTGAGCCTTTGGGAGGGCAAAAACAGCCTCTCATGGGCTCCGGAGGCCCTCTGGAGGCCAGAAATGGGCCCATTTCCGGATTTTCGGAACTTCCAGAAGGTCATTTTTCAATCTCCCAGAGTCTCCGTGCAGGCCTTGCACTTACCTGGCTTCCAAAATAGGCCATGTGGAGACTCCTGAGTGGGGTGGGTGGGGCCAGCCAGTCCTTGTAACTACTGGTTTGGTGAACCAGATGTAAAATTAGCATCCAGTTCACCTGAACCAGTGCGAACCAGCTGAATTCTACCCCTGCATGTAGAACATCGTAGCTGTGCATAATTTGGACTGATAAAAGGCTATCACAATGTGGTTGGTGTTCTTAGAAATTAATTCACAAAAGATATACTGAGATAACATCCTGACTGTAAAATAATTCTTAATGAGATATCTCTGGTCTCACACATAAGTACGTTTTTTGTAAGGTTTCTTCAGAAACAGTAGTACCAGGAGGAGATAAAATCTGACTTCTTTCTCTTCATAATTTGTCAGGGAACAATCTCTTGTGAATATTACCATAATAGCATTACTGTTTACTTTCACTTGCAAATTCAGTTCTCATTTACTTCTCTATTATTTATCTAAGTCCCTTGTTAAAACTGAAGAGCATCTGACTATAATGGGAAATTCATTGGGATATGGATATGCAAGTGGCTTTAAGTAATAAAGCCTGAGCAAATAACACCATAATTCCATGATGCACTATATATCTGTAAGAAATATATCTTCCCTAAAGGTTTTTCATATCTTTAGATGATGAGCTTCAGGGACTGAAGTAGAATTTCCTCTTCCCTTCCCCGATTCTTTATTTCATTATGCCCAGTTCAGCAACCATCAACCCAATAGGAAGTCATCTGGTTGAGAACTGGAAGTCAAATGTTGAGACTCTGGAAAGAGTGCAGAAAAGAGCAACAAAGATGATTAGAGGCTAAAACGTATGAAGAACGGTTGCAGGAATTGGGTACGTAGAATCTAGTGAAAAGAAGAACTAGGGTGACATGATAGCAGTGTTCTAATATTGGAGGAACTGCCACAAAAAAAAGGAGGATCAACCTATTCTCCAAAGCACCAGAAGCCAAGACAAGAAACATTGGATGGAAACTAACCAAGGAGAGAATCAACCCAGAACTAAGGAGAAATTTCCTAACAGTGAGAACAATTAACCAGCATAATGACTTGCCTTCAGAAGTTGTGGGTGTCCCATCATTGGTGGCTTTTAAGAAGAGACTGGACAGCCACTTGTCTGGAATGATATGTGGGGTTGGATTAGAAGACTTCCAAGTTCCTTTCTAACTCTGTTATTCTGTTATATGTTATTCTGCTTAGCTCTGTTAAGAATTGTTTAAATTAGAGAGGGACATATGGGTAGTTAAAGACTCAGTCTTCAATTCTTCTCTCATTATGGATCAAATCGCAGTCAAATTATGTCAAATTTCAATTCTATGTGGCGAAATGAGAGGTGAGAAGAAGAGAGAAATAAAACCTAAGGATGTTTCTAAGCAAGATTGGAGGGGAATATTCCAAAGGCAAGAATAGAAAGACATTTACCTGGTTACAGGAAACGTTTGGAAGCTTTTGACAGGTATTTCTGCCAAAAGAGGTGTGATGAAATACTTCTTGGAAAGATAGCTAAGCTTTTGCACCTGCCATATTCACCCATTTCTGCATCTGTACGCAACTGCACTTTAAAAGTAAGTCTGTGTTCAAAAGATGTTAACATATAGAGTCTGTGTCAGCTTCCATTCACTTTGATAACTTGTGTACAAATATATATTCTCCATAATAAATAAAAGTTGAAGGAACCAACAGCACAAATGTCAGGGAATTACATATAAATCTCTGAAGATTCCACAATTAAGAGTATCAGCACACTATCTTCAGAGATTATGTCGAGAGATCTAGTTTATTTATTATTTTTGACATAGGATTAGGAAGTTTGGTGCCATTCCAGTATCATCTGAGCTAAAAATATATCCAGATAATCCATGTTATTACAAAGAACCTGGAAATGATCATTTACGATCTTCCTCCAAGGTTTGCTTCAAAACTTAACAACCAAGAAGTTATTAACAAGAAATTGTAATCCAGAGTTTTTCTTAAAGAAAAGCTGCATAAGCATTTTTTTTCAAGCCAGCTAGAACTACCCCTTCTGTAAAAGAGGCATTTCTACCTTGTCAGTCCTCTTCGGTATATAATGTAGCTAGTTGTCAAAAATGAAGGGAATCAAGATAAAGAGTTACAGTAATGTAGTTAATTGTCAATAATAAAGGGAGCCAGGTGGTTAGTTTTACCTCTCCAAGCACTTTGTTCACATTTTCAGACTGCATAAATGGAAACTAATGCCATAAAAATTGACTAGACCAATATTCTCCAACTGAGTATCTTCCAGATATTTTGGATACACTCCTATAACCTCTAACCACCATGGCTAAGAGTAGAGGTATATTCTGAACATTACTTTATAGTTGCCTCAAGAATGATGACAATGGCAACTTAGTTATTTAAATTTGTTATGAACACCTATTCCAGTATATTCTGTATGGTCAATGCCATTGAAATTTGGCTGTTATTAAGTATAGTATAGTATGCATTATATTGTATAGAGCTCTTGTATACCTGATAGCATACTGTATATTTGCTGGACTAGCTTTAATTCCCAGATAAAAAGGGATAAATATTCTTTCAGTACTATAGTCTTAAAATACAGATGTGATTTACAGGGACATTCCAGAGTGAAAAATTAACAAAGTGACAATGTAAAAAAGGCTCACCACCTTTCAGAATTTGGGTCCTTGGTTTGTTTCTTTTGTCAGAAAGATTCCAACAGGAGAGGGAAGAAAATTCATTTGCATCCAAGCCATTGAACATTTTTAACTGCTGAAACTAGTAGACCAAATGAGTTTATTAGATTATCATTGCGGAAGTTAATAAAGAATTAATTTCTCTTCATGTGACACGTAGAGGCAGTTATTTCAGTGCCCTGTCCATTTATACAAAGCCAAGTATTTGTCAAGTGTCAGACTCAATTCCCATGACCCATGCCTCTTCAATAATTCTGGATTAGGGATAGCCTTAAATGACATTACAAAATTTTTATTCCGAGATGCATTGATCTCCTGGGACCACTCAGGAATTTCAGGTTAGTGAAGGTTATATAGTCAGCAGAAGCATGCTGGAGAAAAATACTGAAAATGGAAGGTTACTTATTACTTATTTTATGCACCATGCTTATGGCAATGACAAAGATCCCATAGGAAGACAAAGACTTCTCAGGATCTATTTGGATCTTTTTTCCTGACTGGAATAGGATGCCACCAATGCCATCTGCACTGCAACCCCTGCTGCAACTTATTCTAGCTGACTGTACATTAAAAAAAGAGTGATAAAAAGATGAATGATAGAGAAAGAGAAGATACTATGATGATATCAATATATGTTATGGAAACTAAGCTCTTTAAAACACATGGATGGAAGATAAGGAAACAGGCTTGCAATTCTTCTCTAGTCTTGTCCTGAATAGAAAATGCATTCAGTTATTACTTTAAACTGATAGTTTAAACCGATTCTGTTACAATTAGGGGGGTATTTTCTTTCCCCTACTGAAGGACCTTTTATTTTAGACCAGCAGGTCCCAAGCACATGGTTAAGGTGGTAAATAAGGACATGTTTTACCTTGGAGAGAGACGTTTCAGTGGGATCAGGGCTTTGAGTCCATTACTATGAGGAAAACAACCAGTCCTGAGGCTAAATTGTAAATCTTGTGTGAGAGTATTTCCAGAAATGTACAGTATATATATTTTTTAAAAATGTCCAGAAGCACACTATTTTCTAGTCACCAGTAATAAACCCAATAATCAAATAATCACACATGGCCTGTCTCTATCTGTGTCTTCTGCACCCCACCACTCCATACTTTAAAATATGCTCAAAAGCAGTTAAGGATGAGAGGGATCTTGCACAGAGGTGGGTTCCAACCGGTTCAGCTGAACCGGTAGTGGTTTTCTGGCCTGCGTTGTCAGGGGAAGATTTCACCCTGAACTAAATGAGGTCTTAGATCACGGGGTTTCCAAACAGCATTATCTTTAAGGTGCAAAAAAAAGAAATAAAAATCCCGGAAAACATATTCTAATGAAAAACAAGCTTTAATACAAAAATAAGAAAATAAAGAAATAAAACAAATCTATCTAATTGTTACATTTTGGCAGAAAACAGTTTGTCTACCAGCTTCCTGGCAGACGGACAAAGATCAAAAGGGAAGAGAAGTCTCTGGAATGTGTGAAGTAATAAACATGTTAAGCATGTGCAATACATCATTGTCAGATAAGACCTTATGACCTGCGCAGTAACTCTTTCATTTCAGCTATTCAGTTCAGACTAGCAAACAATTTAACGCAGTGACATGCGTCACCAGAACCGGCAGCGATCCAGGCCTGCCACGTCTCCGAACCAGTTCCCGGTCAGGATGGCATGTGTCCCGTCCCCCCCGCTTTGGCAACTGCACATGAGCGCAGAGCAAAATTGAGCGTGCACCGAACCGGCAGTAATGCCGGCAGCAACCCACCCCTGATCTTGGAGTCCTAGTGGACTTAAATATGAACCAGCAGTGTGTGGCAACAGCCAAAAAAAGCCAATGCAATCCTAGATTGCGTTAACATAGGGATAGAATCAAAATCATGTGAACTATTAGTACCGCTTTATAAAACCTTAGTAAGATCGCACCTGGAGTACTGTATCTAGTTTTGGTCACCACCTTACAAAAAAGATGTTGAAAGTCTGGAAAAAGTGAAGAAAAGAGCAACAAAGTTGATTAGGTGGCTGGAGGCTAAACATATGAAGAATAGTTGTAGGAAATCTGTCTGTCTAGTCCAGTGAAAAGAAAGATTAGCGGTGACATGATAGCATTGTTCCAATATTTTGAGGGGCTGCCACAAAGAAGAGAGGGTCAACCTATTTTCCAAAGCACCAGAAGGCAAGATGAAACAATGGATGGAAACTAATCAAGGAGAGAAGCAACCTAGGAGAAATTTCCCAACAGTGAGAACAATTAACCAGCAGAATGGTTTGCCTTCAGAAATTCTGGTTGCTCCATCACTGGAGGCTTTTTAAGAAGAGATTGGACAGCCACTTGTCTGGAATGGTGTAGGGTTTCCTGCTTGAGCATGAGGTTGAATTAGAAGACCTCCAAAGTCCCTTCCAAGCCCATTATTCTGTTAAATAACTTTACTAAGTTCTGCTTTATTTCTTCTTCTCAGCTGTATGTTTGACTTCATAACCCACTAGCCACAATACAGATTTCCTTGTAGACTTCTTGCTGTCCAATGGGATTCTCTTATATTATCTCATGTGCAGAAGCATTGCGTGTGTGCACATGAGCGAACTGTAGTAAACCATTTAGCAACCAGTGGTGGGTTGCAAATCCCGTTCCAATCAGTATGGTTGGAACGGGGTCAGTGGCATCCTCATGAACACGCACAGAGCGCGAATGTGTCTTAGCGCCTCCGCGACGCTCGAGCTGCTCCATGGAGCATCACACAGGCACTGTACAGAAGCCTTTAAACCCTGATAAGGAGCACGGGCGGGTCCTCCGGAGCACCGGAACGGAATGGTATCCGGTGCTCCGGGCTGGCTCCGGTATGCCCGTACCGGGGTGTACCTCCTGCAACCCACCACTGTTACAAACTCTGGCAGCCAGACTACCAGCACACAAAGCCCTGCCATTTTGAACCAACTGCATTCATTTTTCCACCTTGTATGCAACCCTGGGTTCACATATTACTAGAATAACATTTTCTGCCATAAAATATCAATGGCAAGCAACATTTTCTAGGAAACACTAAATCCTGGAAATGTTTTATATCATATCTACTAACTAATATATAGAAAATGTGAGCTTCACTCTCAAACAAAGTGATATTTTTAAAAGGCTGATTTACATTACCCTGCTACCTAGTAAAAAAAAAAAAACCTTCCATGAGCATATATTGACATTTATTTTATTTCAAGGTTATATGAAAATGTGAAATAAGATGATAATTTGTAGGAACAGACACCAAGCAACAGGACTCTTCAACTGGAGTAATGCAGAATTAAGATTTAAATGGACACTGTCAAGCAATTCTTATATCCCTATTAATTTTTCATTTCAGGGCTTTTTTCCCTTTATCATTCACAATGATGTTTCTCTTCCTCCTGCAGGTAGCATGAGCACTCCTTGCATTCTGAATGGTATTAACATGTCTGAGATTGTAGAGGTCAGTGAAATATACAGAAGGATATAGGCAAAGAATTTGAATATTCATATAGCCAAGCTGATGTTTTGGTTAGTTAAATGGTTCAAAAATACATGATTGGGGAAGCCTTTGTAGACAAAAAACAGAAAGTGAGTCAGAATTAGAAACTGTAAGTAGTTTGAGGGTATGAGTCAGGGTGCGTTCCTGCTACCATTACTACTGGTTTGGCGCCTAATTTTTTTTTGCTTCTTGATTAGTTTCCATCCATTGCTTCTTGTCCTTTGGAAAATAGGTTGGCTCCCTCTTCTTTGTGGCAGCCTGTCATTTCAACTGTCAGGCTTTCCCTTATATTTTCTTTATTTTTTTTGTCAAAATGGAAAGTTACCCATTAACATCCAATAAACAACTTAAAAGTGGAATGATACTTAAAAGTTGATTTTAGGAGCTTCTAGTTTAAAAAATTTCAGAAGATGCATCAAGGATGAGATATGTAGATGCACTTTGGATGGAATTTAGAAGTGAGATTTGCAAGGGTTTATCTAGTGACCAAGTTTAAACCTAAACTACCGGTAGGTCTTAATTCATTCAGTGTGACCTGCTTCATCTTACTATTATGAAACATATGAAAAATATTATTGAAGATTTTGTTAAGATGGAAGAAAATAGCTTGGGTGCTAAAATGAGATAGAATGTAGCAATTGGTTACAGCTAATATTTTTTGAGTTGAGTTTGATTCCTAGATACTTCATGTTCATATCTATAGAGTTGTCATGGCAATAGTATGGAAGCAGTTTGTCATTATCTTCCATCCAAAGGAAATCCACAGACCTGGGATTTCAATGTGGTTTTTTGTCTAAGTACGGATGATCCAGTTCTCTTTAACTTGTTGAGATCAGCCGAGGCCATTAACAAGAACACCCCCCCCCCCACCCAATATACAATATAAAGGATCCCAATTTGATTTGTCTTGATAGTCCAGCCATATTAATCTTTGATTTGTCTCTGGAATATCATGGCTCTTCTATTACTGATCTCATGTGATGCTGCATGATAGCCAGTGGTGGGATTTAACAACTGGTTCTCTTCCCTAATGATTTCTTCCAACAACCAGTTCAACAAACTGCTCAAAAAGTTAACAACCGGTTCTCCCAAAGTGGTGCGAACTGGCTGAATCCCACCACTGATGATAGCTATAAAGTGGTAAAATGCAGATTTGCACACTGGTCATTTCTTCTTGGATTCTGAATTTATCATCAGTTATACCAAAATTTAGCACCAACTAAGAAATTAGTTAAATATTAATTAACAATGGTTGCATGAACATTGGAAAATAAATCTTGTGAGTGGAGCATATATTCCCCCCCCCCCTGAAAAATATATGCTCAACTCACAAGATTTATTTTCCAATGTTCATATGATTGGGATCTAATTTTCTTTGTTGCTAAACTAAGAGGAATTTACAGAAAGATGGATGCATTCTTTTCCAAGTAGTGCCTGAGCAATGTTTCTCCAGGAAAGTCCTAGTTTATTTTGTATATATAAAATGCAAAAAAACCTTGATGACTATTTACATTAAGTTTATTGTCACTTGTATCAGTCATATTTCTCTATTCACTTAAAAATAATAATGAAAAAGAGCATGGATAAGAAGGTATGTTGTTTAGATTGTTGTAAACATAATAATTAAAAAGGGGCATGGAAAAGGAGGCTCATATGTAGGTTGATGTATCTGCTAAGGGGAAGCAACTTGAAAGTCACTGTGTTGTGTTACAGGCTCCCATGGAGTATATCCCTTTTATATCAGTTAAACATTAATGAGTTCCAGTTGAGTCTGAAGGCAAGAGTATGGAAGACAGATCAATCTGGCCAAACTGCATGTGTGTTTGTTGATGAAAACACTGGAGAAGGATGCGTTGAAAGAATAAAAGGCAAGTGTTCTCTATACCTCAAGATCTTTGCTACCTATAATATTCTCCTTATTATCAGTTTCATGCTATTGTTGGAATCCCGGTTTTGTATTGCTAACATAGAATAGATCCAAAACGGGAATACATCAAAAGTTTAGAAAGACTCAGCGAGGAAGCTTTGTCTCTGGTCATCATCTCTTCTTCCTGTCCCTAGAGGCTGTGAGTCTCTGATGAATGATTCTCATATCCTGATTTTTTTTCTTAAAAAAAAAAAAAAAATCTCCGTAACAGTTTTAGTGTGTTTGTGTCCCCTGAGTTAAGATTAATTAGACAAGCTAATGAGACTGATTAGTCTTTAGCTATGACCTTTGGCCTTTAGGATGTACTTTGAGCTAATAGAGAGAATGGGGATTATGAGCTGATAATGTGCTTGTGTTGGCCTTTTAAAGGCAAACACATTTATTGCTACTTAGAGAAAATTGATCTAATTGTGCTGGAAGCATTTCTGCAGACAGAACATGGAATTTTTATTAAGGAGGTGACTCAAGTTCAGCCAAGATAGCTGGCCTTAAAATAGGAACAAGATCCTTTAAAAAGATTTCGTATACTAAAGAAATATTCCTTGCCAACTTCAAACAAGTTTCTTTCAGATGAAGCATACTTCTGCTTTGTGCTTCTTTATTTAAGAAAGCTGGCTGTCAGTTACTAGGCCCAGCAGACTTTAAAGATACAAACTAACTTTTAAATCTGAAAAGCAAAGTTATGACATGTGTTAGAAAAAGATTGCAATGCGTAGATGGATACACTAGATATAAATCAAAGGCGGAGCACACAGGAAGAGAAATACATCTATTGATTTTCACTGTGGTTTCACTTCCAGAAAAGGCCAAGTTGGTGGGTATATTAAAGATCTAGAAAGGAAAGAGATTGTAGGAGAGGGAAATCCCTATGCTTGTAGCTAGCAAACATCTATCTGGTATGATCATGCTCCTAAATGAATGAAACTGGAGTCTAAATTGCAGCTTGCAATTGAAATGCAAGCTGTAATTTAAAATTTAAAAATGCAACATTTTTCTCATCAGCATTGTTCAGTTGTTATTATATAAGTTAACCCCCAGTGATGTCCAACCCACAGAAACAAAGACCTTTTACATGAGGATTCACTCCAGGGATGGGCTGCTGGGGGTTTGCAGGGGTTTGGGAGAACCTCTAGCTAAGATTCTGTGCAGTTCAGAGAACCCCCAAATCCCACTCCTGGCTGGCCCCACCCACCCTTCCCCTCCAAAGAATCCCATGTGGCCCGTTCTGGATGCAGGTAAGTGCAGGGCGCGTGCGGAGGCTTGGGGAGGGCACAAAATGGAAGTTTGGGAAGGCTGGAAATGGGCCTGTTTCCAACCTCCAGAGGGCTTCTGGAGAGGCTGTTTTCACCCTCCCGGAGGCTCAAGAAAAGCCTCCAGAGCCTGGGGGGAGCAAAAAGCCCCCCCCCCACTGTGGTGCAGGAGGCTGACTAGGCCACGCCCACCATGGCCACGCTCACCCAGCAAACGGGCAGAGAACCCTTTGCTAAAATTTTTGAAGCCCACTCCTGATTAACTCAATATTTTTAATGGCAGAAGCCAATTGCTAAATCTGAATTCGCTCCATGTAGCTCAGTAAATTTTATTTCTATTATTGCAACTGGGAACAGTTAGCGTTGTGGCAAAGTTTTTCTGTTTTCTTTTACTCACCTGGAAATTCCCTCAGTTTCTCCATTTCTTTTTTTTTTGTGTGTGAAAGGGCTATAAGTGACGTAGAGATCCTAGCATATTGGTGTTGACCATGTAGCATTACTTTAGGTCTTCTTTGTTTAAAAAATAATCTTGAAGCTTAATTATTCACAATAAATATTTACTATTTATGTTCTAAGTCAGTGATGGGATTCAGCCAGTTTGCACCACTTTGGGAGAAACGGTTGTTAACTTTCTGAGCAGTTTGCACTGGTTGTTGGAAGAAATCATTCGGGCAGAGAACCGGTTGTTAAATTATTTGAATCCCACCACTGTGCTAAGTCTATATTTAGCTGGAGAACGACTTATTCTCCAGCTTATTCCTTCTTTGGCTGTTTTTTCCCCTAGCAAGTTATTGGCTGCTCTTTCATTTACTCGTTCATAATAACTATGTTTCTCCTCTGAGTCTTTTTTTTTATATAAGCCACAGATACACAGTAGAAAGCATTTAACATTTCAATTTCCTGAGATCTAATGGCCCTTTGTCTCAGCTATTTCTTCCCATCTGAATTGGTTTATATAGCATGATGGTTTGCAGATCACCCTGTTTCTAGAAGTTAAATGTTTTGGGCTTAAAAATGAGACCTATAAATTTGATAAATGGTGGTTGGATAGTGACATACTTTGGTGCTATTTACTTATTTTAAGTTGTAGTTATCTGCCAAGCTTATGTAGCTTGGCCTTATTTCTTGAAGTTCCTATGATAGAGAAAACTATTGCTTCATTGGAATTAGAACTTCTTTCTTCTAGCTTGGCCTCTGTTGGGCATGATAGTTATAGGATCAAGAATTAGAGAGCTTTTTTTAATAGTTGCTAGTTCTGACTGTTCCTTTTGATTATAAATGAAATGTGGAATCTTGTTAGTCTACCTTGGTTTTAACGAATTGGTATAAATTATTATCTACTTTTATGTATTATCAATATCTGAAAACTTTCGGGTGTCTGCCAAGAATGAAGAGGTGGGTAAATTGCTGAACCAATAAATAAGCAAGCATAAGCTTGGGACTCTGGGTGCAATTTTGAGAAAATATGCATTCTGTGATGATTATAAAAACAGAATTTAGAAATTGTGTTACATTTGCATCTGACAAACATTTGCATCTAAAACTCTATAGCTGCCTTGATGTAGCTTTATATGGCTTTATTTCTGTGTTGTCTCTGGACATTCATTTCTATGGCAACTTTTAGCAATCCCTTGTTCGATTTCTCTAGTTTTGACTTCTCTATTGATCACTTCAGGGTTTCTTATTATCTGCAAGGCAACTTTTAATAGTAAAGTAATTTTCATTCATAACTTTTGCCATAAATTCTGGTTTGAAAGGCACATAACATTTAGATGATAATTTATAAACCATGTTGTTTGCATACGGTTGAAATGACTTCCACCGACTTCCGCTCCTTCCGACAAAAACTAAAGACTCACCTGTTTCGATTAGCCGGCTTGGCCCACTCATAGTTTTATTTTACCTCCTGGCAGATATTTTTAATTGGGAATTTCTGGGGCAACTATTTTAAATTTAATTCTTTGGGGTATTTTTAGGGGTTGTTTTTTAAATATTGTATTTTAAATGCTTTACTTGAATGTACAGTTGTTATAACCTCCTCCATTTATGCATTTAATTATTTAAGTATTTAAATATTTAAGTATTTGTGTATCTATGTATTCTTTTTATGTATTCCATTGACTGTACACCGCCCCGAGTCCCTTTTGGGAGAGGGGGCGGTCTAGAAATTTGAAATAAAGTAAAGTAAAAGATGGCTCAAGAAAGTCAAAATGACCACCCAAGTCACGCAATTGAAGCTGCATTGTTGTTAAAATACATGATGTATGTAAAAAAAGGAAGGGGTTTGATCACACGATCCCATCTTCACTTACATTTATCCACTTCCTTATGAGTATTCCTGTCTAGAATTGTCTTGTTCCTTGATGAAAGCAAGTTCCTTCATGGACCTTATTTTTTTCCCCTGGGAACAAAACATGCCCCTATTTTTCCCAGTACAAGGAAACTCTAATCCTTATTTGCATCCGTGTTGGTGTCGGTAGCAATGCCTGTGTCTGTCATCTAAAACTCTATAGCTGAGAAATGGATCCCTTTGCATAAATGAAAGTGTGAGTCTCGGCATTCCTTCTTCTGCATTTAGTTCCGTTTGATGGCAGTTTTATAGAGAGAGAACCTCTGCTTTCAAATCATCCAGAAAACTTGCTAAAACCAAAAGCCTCTGGTGGTAAAAGTTTGGCAGAGTATTACATGATTTCAGATGAGAATTCTCCTTACATTCAAGAATCTCCAAAGCTGCAAGATAATCAGATTCTGAGCTATGTTTATTCTTTACGGAATGCTTTGAGGCTTTCAGTTAGTAGCTTATTTCATTTACAATAACTGAATATATAAACTACCACAACCCTTAAGCTGTTTTTTTCCCCTCTATCGGAATGCTTCTTTCCTCAGCTAACTCCTGCTTTAGCTTTGTGTTCTTCCTTGTACAGTAAGTGTATCAGCACCTCCTTCTGTTTACCAATTAGCATCGGATTTCACTACAAGGGCTCCTGAAAGACTCCAGAGAGTAATGAGCGATGGGGTTTTGGCAAAGAGCCTTTTGAGTTTAAATCAGCAGCCAAGCATATACAGGTCTCTGATAGAACTGGGGAGGCTTTGTTTCTTCTTCGCTGCAGCTTGTCCTCTATAGCAGGGGTCTCCAACCTTGGCCACTTGAAGACTAGTGGACTTCAACTCCCAGAATTCCTCAGCCAGCAAAGCTGGCTGAGGAATTCTGGGAGTTGAAGTTCACAAGTCTTCATGTGGCCAAGGTTGGAGACCCCTGCTCTATAGCTTACAGCATCTTGGGATTACAGAATAGCCTGGAATTTAGAACAGAATGGACAAAATGATTTGAGCTTGAAATGGCCTGTTTTCAAATTTGAAACGGCCACCTTCTAACGCTTTTCTAATCATTCCATAAGTTTTCCATGGATGAAATACAGTACTTCCAGAATGATAAAAATGATAATAGCTTTTAGATAAGGTCATAGCTCACCCTTTTGCTTTTTGAACTCAAAACATTTCAAAGAGCTGTCATCCAGTTTCACACGTACAATTCAAATTACCTATTTGCATAGGGCTGTTTCACAATGAAGGAAGAGTATTGTAAAGAGCACAGAAGACAATCCATTGCTAATAACATTCATCGCTTGACCTATAAGTGCTGTGTTGGATGCTGCTCTCCTAAAGGTGTGGGCTCCACTAAAGAGAATTACAATTGGGTTGAGTTCATTTATATCAAATTTAATTTAAATTCTGGGCAACACATGTCGGGTAACGTTCTCCATCTACTTAATTATTTCCCTTACATATCATAAATAATAATTTGATGAAAGTTTTGGAGGACTTCTTTTGTAGAATATACAGTATGTGATCCTGAAGTTTAAAGAGGTTTTTTTCAACAAAGGTGCTCTATCAGCATCAAAAACAAAACCTCAGAAATATTGTCTATTCAAAATAAGACAACAGAAAATCTGGTTTATAACAAAGAATTAATGTCTATGCATTCTTCCTTTACCTCAGTATTTTTTCTTTTCATACATCTGGAAAGTGTGAGGTTAGGAAGGATAAGTAAAGGTAAAGGTTCCCCTCGCACATATGTGCTAGTCGTTCCTGACTCTAGGGAGCGGTGCTCATCTCTTTTTCAAAGCCGAATATTGTCCGAAGACATCTCCGTGGTCATGTGGCCAGCATGACTAAACACCGAAGGCACACGGAATGCTGTTACCTTCCCACTAAAGGTGGTTCCTATTTTTCTACTTGCATTTTACATGCTTTCGAACTGCTAGGTTGGCAGAATCTGGGACAAGTAACGGGAGCTCACTCTGTTACACGATGCTAGGGATTCGAACTGCTGAACTGCTGACCTTTCTGATTGACAAGCTCAGCTTCTTAGCCACTGAGCCACCGTGTCCCTTTTTTGAGGAAGGATGCTATCATCCTAAAATGCTGCTTTGCAAAGCTTTGCTCATATTGATCTGCTAAAGAACCTTTACAAGATACTCAATAAATGGCTAACATTGTAACAAGAACTCAGATCATGGTGGGGAGGAGGAAGGGGGAGGGAGGGAGGCAGAGACCACAATTAGGCACAAAAGCAATCAAAAATAAACTATAAAATACATGAATCGGAGAACATTAGAACAAATTAATGGACTACATGAAAAGTGATTCCTTAAGGATATTTTCAAAGTTTTATTAAATGCTTCAAAGCTCCCAAAGGGTTTTAATTGCATAGACGGAGAAATGGTGTGGATGGCCCCAATAAATAGGGTCAAGATTTCTTTCAACATCACAGAGGCAACTGCTCTAATAAACAATGCTTAGTGAATCTTCTGAGAGCTGGTTTGGTGTAGTGGTTATAGGCACCAAACTAGAAACCAGGAGACTATGAATTCTAGTTCTGCCTTAACACAAAAGCTGACTTTGGATCAGTCCCTTTCTATCAGCCCTAGAAAGAAAGCAATGGCAACAACCTTGCCATGAAAACTGCACAGACGTGCTAGGAGACAAAAGTGACTCAAATACACAAAACAGCACATATCTGTGAACTCTTTGCACCAATATTTTCAAGGAATTGAATCAAATTTAGAGATGACTAGGTCCTGTACTGTGCTAATGGTCCAGGTAGTAGCTCCACCTAGCCAATCTTGTCTAAATCTAAAAGGTTAAGCAAGCAAAACTTGGTGAGTACTTAGGAGAGAGGTAGAAGAAGACTATCCTAGGTTAGGCTATGAAGTTAAAGAAGTGAAAGAAATTAATGACCAATGTGGATTTGTTTTTTCAGTGAGACAGGTCTATTAGGGCAACCTGATCTACCAAATATGGGACGGACCATATTGCTTCCGCTTTCCTCTTTCGACCCCAATCCAGGAGCCTTCGCAGGCAGTCGACTTCTGTGACAAACTATTTCGTGTTAAATTTAAATTTACCGACAAAGAAATAAAGGGAGACTAGTATAGCTATTTCAAACTTTTTAGCTCTCATCAGCTAGCCATACCCTTCTGGGATTCGAACCCAGGCCGCTTGCATATTAGGCAGATGGGCTCTCCTCGCTTTGTCAGCTATACCAGGGTGGGATAGGGGGATTAAGTGTACCTCTGGTACAGCAGACAAAGCTAGGAGAGCCCGTGGCCTAGAGGTTAATACATATATATATTATATAATAAACAAATTATATAATAAATACATTTGCAATAAGAGGAGATATACATTCAGCCAGGGTTGTCTTGCTGTAAATCAAATTCCCTTGCAGTGGCAATAAGAGGAGATACACATTCAGCCAGGGTTGTCTTGCTGTAAATCAAATTCCCTTGCCTTCATCCATGAAGCCTGCCTTGATAACTAAGTCTATGAAACACAATCTTTATAGGACCAACTTCAAATCACAACACTTGAACATTTTATTCAAGATCAGGTTGAATGTTAAATGAGTCACAAGAATCCTAAAGAGAATTAGAATACTTTTACTCATCCAAGATAGAGAGATACTTTTTACATAAAAAATAAACATAGTTTATAGCAGTTCTTAACTATTAGTGTTATTCCAGTCCACATAATCACCTCCATTTAGTGCAGATGCATTTGAAAACAAGTAACTGAAATTAAACTTCAATGATTCAGGCAGGGATAGTAGAATCCTTTACGCAGCAAAAATGAATAAACTGTTTCTTTCTTGGACAGTTTTACTCAATGGAGAAAAACAATGATTGTTCTTCATCTTTATATTCTTTATATAGAAAGAAAGAATTTGCTTTCTTTAGAACATATGGCTTGTGATCAGTTTTTGATCTACGAAAACCCACAGTTCTTTTTCACAAGTATTGCTACTCAGTAGGTTCTCCTCATTCCTCTACTCAGATGTTTTATTACTATCCCTTCCCCCCAAATGTAGGATGTTGCATTTCTCCCTGTTGAAATGGATCTTTCTGGCTTTTACGAGATTAGAAATAGTGATATAAAACAAGGGATCCTGTCTTTGTTCCTTGCTTGCTTTCTGTTTTCTTTAAAGTGGAAAATACTGTAGATATTCTTAGTCTCTTTGGAAAAAACAGGATTTCTACCGGAGACGTAACTTATAAAACAAAACTTGCTATTCCTTATTGACCTTAAGTATTTGGCTGTGTACTTTACACACTCTTTAACACCTTAGTGAATAGACAGAGGATTCCAAAGAACAATTGATTTAAAGAGCAGTGGCCAAAGATCCAAAGTGGCTGCTTCAGTGATATGATTAGCTCTAAGTGGAAGGTGAAGAGAATGAGATTCATTCAGTGGTGAAATTCAATTTTTTTTACTACCAGTTCTGTGGGCGTAGCTTGGTGGGCGTGGCAGGGGAAGGATGCTGCAAAATCCCCATTCCCTCCCCACTCTGGGATCAGCCAGAGGTGGTATTTGCCAGTTCTCCAAACTATTCAAAATTTCCTCTACCAGTTCTCCAGAACCTGTCAGAACCTGCTGGATTTCACCCCTGGTTTCATTGTATTCTTTTGAAAATTTTGATTTAAGATGGTGCCTCAGTTGAGAGGCTGGATCAAAGAAGCTACAGGAAGTAGTTAGGAACATTTTCTCCCTCAACCAAGAAGTTATCATCTCATATAATACCATCTTTTCTGACCTCGCCATGAGAGACACATAATTAATACAAATATCACTGTACACTGTTTAGGTTCCCCCCTCCTTTGTTTTGTTTGCCTCAGTGACAGCTCTTCCTCCCCCATTCCTTTATTCTAACATCCTGAATCCTGCATGACCTTTAGCTGTAACTCTAGATATTTCAGGGACAGCAGAGTGAATGCCTCGTGTTATCTGATCCCCTGCCTGATCTGTACTAGGCAAAAACTACCCTCCAGATGGCAGTAATTCAAGTGGACTTACATCAGGAAGAGTTGATGTTGCTTGAAATTCTTGCCTCTGTGCTCAAGAGACGGAAGGAAAGAATTCCCCGAATAAGACCTGGTCAGTTTTTGAGCCCACAAGACGCTTTCCGAACTGCACAATTGTCAATCAGCTTTGAATGAATAGGATATTTCAAAGGAAGGCAATAGTTTTCACTGAATAATATGCAGAGATCTTGGTCTGCTCTGAACTGGGTGTAGTGAATGGGAATGTGTTATGTCCACTGATAACAAATATTGTGATTTTAGACCATAGTGGTTCTAGTTGTGTTTACATTATCACAATCCCCCAAATACTACAAAATCTAATATTTTACAAGCTCGTCTTTCTCAGTTTATAGCAGCATTCCCAAGCTGGCACCCTCAAAACTTATTAGCGTGTCCAAAATTCCCAGCCAGCCTGGTTACTAACCACAGTGGGAATTCTCTGAGTTGCTATTCCGGTGGTTATGGTGGGCATCGGACTGAGGAACAGAAAATTGATGTTCTGAGACAATGTGTGGTGGGGGTGGGACGGAAATATCCGAGAAAGATAAATATTTGAAAAACACCAACTGCTGCATTTGCTACTCATTTGTCTAACAGCTTCCTGTGGAATGGGGGACTCAATCTGCAAAGACAGGTTTAATATTGGGAAGTAAAAATAAATGTGCTTGCTGCCAGAATCACAAAGTACAGAGCAAACATCTAGCAATTGTTTCCGCCTGTGAGTGGCGTAAGCAGGGGTTGCATTGTTACTCCTAAATCCAGCATTAAGCCCCTGGCTTTGTCACAGCAAGACCTATTCTACAGCAGAAAAATTCTTGTCAGCTGCGTAATCCATTTCACTAACATCTTTTTGCAAAGACTGAAGACCTGCTCAGCTCCTAAGATTAGGTGAAATTTATATATTCCTGTTTGTATCATCATTCTTCTTTGTTATCATGTGTAATATTTTAATATATTTTATATCAATCAATAAATGTAGATACATGTTTTAGTAACAGCTCTTTGTAGTCTAACCCATCAAAATTCTCCTTTCTACTCAGCTAATAAAACAAACAAACAAACAAACACATGTTTTGGTTTCCTTTGGCAATTGCTTATTTTGATAATTCACAGGATTGTTTTCAATATTGGAAATGAAACATATTTTCCACATATATAATTGGGGACAATATTTAGATGACTTGATAAACTTAACTGATTTATTGGTTTTCCTTGAATCAATAGCTACATGTTATGATCCCTATGTACTTCTTTAATTTTAGAAGGCTTTCACCCTTAAATACCAGAATTAGTTAGTAACATTTAGTGCTGGTCCATTTGGAAAGCATCATGGATCCGCTGCAGTTAGTCTACCAAACAAATAGATCTGCAGATGATGCTATCTATATGGCACTGTACTACATCTTTCAACACCTTGAATCCCCAGGCAACTATGCACAGGTCCTCTTCGTAGACTTTGACCCAGCATTTGATACCATCATTTCAGAAATTCTTCACTCTAAATTGATTCAGCTAAATGTACCTGCCCATACTTGTAGGTGGATTATTAACTTTTTGAGAGAATAGGAAGCAACAGGTGAAGCTAGAGGAAATCACATTGAACACCCAGTCAAGTAGCACAGATGCCCCCCAGGGCTGTGTGCTCTCTCCATTGCTCATCTTTCTCTACATCAATGGCTGCATCTCTAAGGATCTGTCTGTTAAAGTATTGAAGTTTGCAGATGATACAGCAGTCATTGGTCTCATTTGAGATAGTGATGAGTCTGACTGTAGATGGGAGGTTGAACAACTGGCCTGTGGTGTAGCCGTAACCATCTGGGACTGAGTATGCTTAAAACAGTAGAGAGGTGAGGGGATTTTAGGATGAGCCCTCCTATTCTACTGCCACTTACTATATTTGATAGCACAATATCAGCAGTAGAATTCTTCAAGTTTCTGGGTTCTATAATCTCCCAGGATTTGAAATGGACACCTAACATTAGAACCGGCATCAATTTAGGAAGTTCAGATTGCCCCAGGAGCTGTCAATATAGTTTTACATAGGAATTATTGAGTCTGTCATCTGTACTTCAATAAACAGGACAGGTAAAGAGTCCAATGGATAGTTAGAGCTGCAGAAAAAACAATAGCAACCAGCCTGCATATTGTACAGGTCAGAAGGAGTGCTGAGAAAATATCTACAGACCCCTCTCACATCCTGACACAATCTGTTTCAACTCCTCCCCCCATTACGCCACAATAGGGCATTGCATGCCAAATCATTTAGACACAGGGACAGTTTTTTCTCTTGTGCCCTCACTTTGCTGAACACCTAATCCTCTCAGTATTGTTATATTCCTAAGTATATTTACCCATGTTGAATGGCTGTAATATTATTGTTATTGTTATCTTTTTCATCGTCTCTACTACCCACTCTTATTGGTATTATATTATGATTATTAATATTTTGCTGCTTTGCATTTACATCAAGAGCTTGTGCATGAGAGACAAATTCCTTGTGTGTCTAATTGCACTCTTCCAAATAAAGTTATTCTGTTTTGTTTTGTTCTGTTCTGTTCTGTTCTGTTCCATTCCATTCCATTCTGAATTCTGGTAAAATACAAATTCAAGGGCAAATTGAATTAATTTAGATAATTTGACATTTTTCTGAAGTATTGGTGAAGGCCCACCCAATCTTCCTTGATATTCACTTGGTTTAGGACAGAATTTTTTCAGAATCAGATAACTTTTCCCACAGTATCCATATAAAGAAAAATATTTTAAGTTGCTGGAGAAAGAAGAGAACAAAACTCAAATGTAAAGTCGAAACTTTACATTTCAACCGGGGAATAGCTTTCCAGGATCTAAAGACCTTGAAAGGGGCACTTTTAATAATAATAATAATAAGTTTGAATTTATTAGCCGCTCCCTTTCCAAGTAGGACTCGGGGCGGCGTACAATGGGGCATATAAAACACAGAAAATATATAAAACACATAGGCGTACATACAGAACATACATACAGATACACAAACACGGACTCGGAGGAGGTAAACAATTTACATCATATAGACAGTTAAAAGACCCGCATTAAAATACCCCAATTGTAAAAACCCGATATAAAATTAAGATTTAACGTTTAAAATACAATTTAAAAACAGTTAGGAGGAATAAGAATAATTACGATTGAGCCAGGCCAGATAATTGAAAGAGGTGGGTCTTCAGCTGTACACGGAAGGAGCGGAGATCGGAAGTAATCCTGATGTCACGGGGGAGGTCATTCCACAGGGCTGGGCCCACCACAGAGAAGGCTCTGCTCCTGGGTGTCGCCCCCCGGCACTGTTTGGCGGACGGCACCCGGAGAAGTCCCTCTCTGTGTGAGCGAATTGGTCGTAGGGATGTGTGGGGCAGGATGCGATCCTGCATATAACTAGGCCCTGTGCCATGAAGCGCTTTAAAGATCATAATCAAAACCTTGAAACGCACTCGGTAGACCACAGGAAGCCAGTGCAGCTCGCGCAGGAGAGGTGTTACAGGGGAGTACCTAGTCCTCCCCATAATCACCCGCGCGGCCGCGTTCTGGACCAACTGTAGTCTCCGAGTGCATCTCAAGGGAAGCCCCATGTAGAGAGCATTGCAGTAATCCAGGCGAGACGTCACTAGCGCATGGGTGACTGTGCGTAGGGCATCCCGGTCCAATAAGGGGCGCAATTGGCGCATCAGGCGGACCTGATGGAACGCCCCCCTTGCCACGGCTGTTACATGGTTATCCATGGACAGCCGGGCATCCAGGAGGACGCCCAAATTGCGCACCTGTTCCATGGGGGCTAGTTGGACGCCCCCGATGGCCAGAGATGGAAACACCTGGTTGAACCGGGAGGCCGGAAGCCACAGCCACTCCGTCTTGGAAGGGTTGAGTTTTAGTCGGTTGCCATCCATCCAGACCCGTACGGCCTCCAGACACCGGGACATCATTTCGACGGCCTCATTGGGGTGGTTCGGGGTGGAAATGTATAGCTGAGTATCATCAGCATACAGATGATATCCCACCCCAAAACCACGGATGATCTCGCCCAGCGGTTTCATATATGTGTTGAACAGGAGAGGCGAGAGTACCGATCCCTGTGGCACTCCACATGTGAGTGGCCTCCGGGTCGAACTCTGCTCCCCTGTCAACACACGTTGCGTCCGATCAGAGAGGTAGGAGCCAAACCACCGTAAGACGGTGCCCCTGACTCCCAGCCCCTCTAGCCGGTGCAACAGGATACCATGGTCGATGGTATCGAACGCCGCCGAGAGATCTAATAGGACCAGGATAGAGGAACAACCCCTATCTCTGGCCCTCCAGAGATCATCAACCAATGCGACCAAGGCCGTCTCTGTGCTGTGCCCGGGTCGGAAGCCGGACTGGCGCGGGTCTAGATAATCATTTTCCTCCAGGTGACGTGGGAACTGCTGTGCTACCACACTCTCTACAACCTTCGCTAAAAAAGGAAGGTTGGAGACTGGACGATAATTGACTAGGTCCGTTGGGTCCAGGGAAGGCTTCTTGAGCAGGGGCCTCACCACCGCCTCTTTCAAGGCGGCCGGTAGAGAACCCTCACCCAGCGAGGCGTTCACCAGGCCCAGGAGCCAGTCGCGCGTAACCTCCCAGGATGCCAGTACAAGCCAGGAGGGACACGGGTCCAATAAACATGTGGTAGGTCGCAGACGTCCACGCAACCTGTCCAAATCCTCGATGGTAACCGAGTCGAACTCCTCCCAAAGCGGTCCCTCAAGACTCGCAACGGGCGTCTCTACTGAATCACTGAAAGGGGTCCATCCCATCCGGATTTGAGCGACTTTATCCTGTAGATAATTCCCAAACTCCTCTGCTCTGCCCTGTAATGGGGCTTCCCGTGGTCTCTCAAACAAGAGGGAACGGGTCACCCGAAACAGGGCAGCAGGGCGGTTATCTGCAGACGCAATAAGAGCGGCACAATGTTGACGTTTGGCCGCTCTTAATGCCACAAGGTACGTCTTCAAATATGCTCGTACCTGTGCTCGGTCAAATTCGGAACGGGAGGATCTCCAACGACTCTCTAGGCGTCTCTTGTGGCGTTTCATCACCCTTAGCTCCTCGGTAAACCAAGGTGCCAGGGTGGTTCGTCGCCGCAAGAGAGGCCGCAAAGGCGCCACCCGGTCTAGGGCCCCGGTAGTCGCACTATTCCATGCGTCCACCAGGTCCTCCACTCGGGGGCGGGTCAGGTCCACAGTAGGTGGCCCAAGTTCCGTCTGGAACCTATCCGGTTCCATCAGGCGCTTGGGGCGGAACTTTTCTTTGATAAAGATTGTTAACCTAGCTAAGAAATATTGACCAGGCCTGAATTATTTTGTCCTTAATCATCCTTCATGAATATGTAATTTTTTTTCAAACAAACTAAACTTCTGAAGTAACGAATCCAGCAGCCAATAACTGAAATTGTAATAAGATCGATGTGTGATTTATCTGTAGATAAATGGTATCTGTAATGTGAGTGCCACAAAAGATAAAACCATTTTTTTCTGACTGATTTCAAGTGAACCTGCATAGAATGAAGAGCATTTTATGCAAGACAAAAAAAAAAAAAAAAAACCACTGGTGATGATCACAATCTATATGACAGAAGGCATTATCTCAGGAATCCTTGCCCCTGGTTGTTTAGATAGGGTAACAGGATAATGGCATTGTGACAACAAATAATAATCAGTCAACCTAATTATGATCCAGTCCTGGGATGGAAAGGATAAGCCAGATTCTTCTGACCTTAATAGTTTTGAGAATATGATCTAGCAACTCCACTGATTTCAGCGCACGTTTTAAGCAGATTCTCAATGTTTTCCTATTCATGTAAGTGGAACTCTAGTGCAAATGCAAATTGTGCCCTTGATAATTTCTAGTTCTCCCTGTGGTGATCATTTGGACTCTAACCAATGTCGTTCCTTTGCAATGGAGCAACTTTGATTTTTTCCCCCCACAGAACAATGGGCTCCGAGAAATAATAAAAACTACACTTCAACTATCTTATCAAGCTACCGTTTTCAGTCCTTCCTGCATGCCGGGTTACCTAAGCCAATTCCCCCCCCCCTTGCTTTTTTAATGAATTGCATTTAAGAGCTATAACCAAGTCAGATGTGATAAAACACAAGGTCTTTTTGCTGTGCCGTAAATGCTACTGTGGCCTCCAAAGGGTTAATTCATTACAGTCCATTGTCCAGTCAACTTTGTAGCTGGCAGCAGATTAGAGCTGAATGGAATGGCTGAAATGGGGATGAAAAATGAGCAGAGCCTTGCTTTGCATTAAATATTTAATATTCTCTCAGTGGGAGGTGTCAGGGAAAGGACCATATAATAAATACGCCGAGAGACAATTCTATCACTGAGCTCGTCTGTTAATGACCTCATTTGCTTTGACAGAAATGTTGCAAATGCACTGTCTCCCTGTTCAGGAAACTACTTCGTTCTGTTTTACAATTGGGCCTCTTCTTCAGTCATGTGGAATATCTCTCTCTCTCTCTCTCTCTCTCTCTCTCTCTCTCTCTCTCTCTCTCTCTCTCTCTCTCTCTCTCTCTCTCTCTCTCTCTCTCTCTCTCTCTCTCTCTCTCTCTCTCTCTCTCTCTCTCTCTCTCTCTCTCTCTCTCTCTCTCTCTCTCTCTCTCTCTCTCTCTCTCTCTCTCTCTCTCTCTCTCTCTCTTGGAGAAAGTTTAGATAGTAACAAAATAACTATCAGAGTTAGAAACTGGTTCAGTATTATCTTAGAATGCTAGTTTTCTATTCAAGACCTGAAGTGGAGCAAGCTTAAGGTTTTATGGAGATCTCTACTCCCTTCCTTCTCTTTCTGTTTTCATTCCTCCTTCGTCCCCCGCCCCCGCTTTTTTTTGCACTTTCAGAAAGTATCATATTTTTCAAAGTATAAGACACACCGGAGTATAAGACACACCAAGATTTTGAAGAGGCAAATGAAAAAAAAAAGTTTTGCACTCTGCAGATCTCCCACAAATGGTCCGTTTTTTGTGAAAACGGGCCCGCTTTTCATCAAAAAGGGCATGCATAGCCTTTAGGAGGCTTGTAGAGTGGTCCTGGGGACTGGGGGAGCCAAAAATGAGCACAAAACGGCCCGTTTTTTTGCTCATTTCTGCCCTCCCCTTCCCCAAGAGCACCCTGGAAGCCTAAAGGCTATGCATGGCCATTTTTGCAAAGGGAACAGGGTTTCAGGAGGCCAAAAGTGCTCTATTCAGTGTATAAGATGCACCCAGATTTTCACCCTCTTTTTTGAGGGAAAAAGGTACGTCTTATACTCTGAAAAATACGGTATGTCAAACAACACTGAGAAAAATTCAGCAATACAGCAAAATAAAGTAAATATTCCTGGTGCATTTTGATGAATTGCTGCTAAACCGTTTCCATAACTTCATCTCCCCCACTCATCTCTTAATAACCTAAGGAGAGCTGTGGCCAACAACTGGAAAAGTTCTCTTCTTTGGATTTGCAGAGCTTACTCTTTTTATTGGATGACATATGAGTACTCTTTGGTGGCTGAAGGCAGTCCTTTAATTAACTAGATCCCAAACTGTTGGTGCCTTTAAAGATTAAACCCAGACCTTTAAATTGGCCTTGGCCTTATTGCCTTGGGCGGTTGGTATAGTAGAACTACTGCCTGAAATTGTTTTTAAAGGCAGCTTCAGATAAATCATATCTCACCATTAGGGCATAGCTAGCCATGCTAGGGTCCTCCACATGAAGACTGGAACAAGGCTCTGTGAGTCTAGTAGAGAGTAATCTACTGCCCCAACTGCACATGCTCTATGTTGGAGGCAAGCAAGAGGAAGCATTGCATGTGTTCTATTTTAATAACAACTTATTCAAGAAAAGCAAGCAGTGCAAAACTAAAACAATATGCTTAAAAAACTCACACACTCCTGGGTATCAAAAAAAAGTGGAGTTGAAATTTAAGTAAACATAAGCTTTAAAATATTGTCTCGCCCTCAGTTATTTTATGCTGCATTCCATGTCAAATATTCCTTTCAGTTAACTAATACCTTGCACTTCCATTAAAGCAAAAGTGTGAAATAAAAAACATGATAAATGTTGTATTTTTGGTCCCTTTATTTTCTAAAACCCCTGTTCAGTGGTGAAATTCAAATTTGTTTACTACCGATACTGTGGGTGTGGCTTGGTGGACGGTGTGGCTTGATGGGCGTGGCTTGGTGGGCGTGGCAGGGGAAGGATACGGCAAAATCTCCATTCCCATCCCACTCTGGGACCAGCCAGAGGTGGCATTTGCCGGTTCTCTGAACTACTCAAAATGTCCACTACCGGTTCTCCAGAACCTGTCAGAACCTGCTGGATTTCACCCCTGCCCCTGTTCTTGTGTGAAAAGTATTAAGCATATAGCATACTGAAGGATGAGTACATTATAGGTCTCTTCCCTTAAATGTTGCTATGTGGCAGGACCTCCTAGGCAGCACACCTACATGGTACCAGCCAACAACACCCTTCCCTCTGAGGTCTGACATGTCCTGACCAGTAGAGGGCCTTGTGAAGAGCTGGCGTTTCCCACAAGCTTTGGGGTAGTAAGGCTGGAGCCCAGCGAAAGTTTGTTTTGGATGTGTGGAGAAGTGCTGCATTTTGGGATGCCTGAAGTTTCTTGGTTGGCTTTGATATTTTATGGCGGGTGACTGCACACAATTCTAAAATAAATGTATAAATGGTTAAATACTGTAAGTAAGTAAATAAAAATATTGGACAGTAAGTATAAAGTAAGAAAGAAAGATGGAAGCCAAATTGAGAGTAAAAGAAAAAGAGAAGAAAACATTCTAGAGCTCTATCTCTGCTGCTAGAAACAAATTTTGACTTTGTTACACTGAGTATAATTTAATAACACAAATGTCTTTGCGGGTATCTAGAGGCTGAGTGGAAAAAATGAAAAATGGTGGTTCTAATGGCCTGATCAAAGCTCTGCTTGATTTTATGTGTACCAATCTCCTGACTTTTTAAAATATATTCTGCAAACACCACTGACTTTGATTGTTAGGACACAGCTTAGAATGTGAGAATCCAAATGGCCTTTAGTCTAGGTGAGTCATTTCACATTCCTATGAATGTTATCAGAAATCATAATGTGTACAGATTGATTTGCATTTCTCCAGCCCGTCAGAGCAAAGTAACTATTTTCCAAAGGGGAGAAGCGGTGCCCAGAAATTGTTTTCAAAGTTGATAGTACTGCTTTAATGTAGACTTTTCAGGGCATTAAAGGTACCCTATAAATATGTTGCAGATTCTGTTCTTAGAATTCTCATAGCGTTTGTGTTGTGTATGCACATGTGCAGTCGGAAGACTTCATTCCGGTCTGTGCTAGATGTGGGAAAATACTTTGGAACTATTGGCTAACAGCTGACAGCCCTCTATAAAGAGCGCTGCCAGTCTATGGCTTAAGCTATTGCTATTATATTGCTGTTCCATGCTGAATAAATGAAAACTGTTACACCTGCCAACTTCAGCTCCATTCTTCACCCAAGATCTAACAGTTTGGCTGTGTTATTTGGGAGTTTTACAAGTTGTAGAAAAGGATATGCTAGATCAGTGATGGCGAACCTATGGCACGCGTGCCACAAGTGGCACGTGGAGCCATTTGTCAGGGCACGCGCGGCGCTGCCCTGTCAGCTGGCAAACGCGCATGCGCACGCTGGCCAGATGAGTTCACCATTTTCAAAAGCCATTTTTTGCCCTCCCCAGTCTCCAGAGGCTTTATAGGAGCCTGGGGAGGGCGAAAAGAGCCTCCCCCGCCCCCCTGGAGGCCCTCCGGAGGCTTCAGGGATTGTCCGGAGGCTTCCCTGAAGCCTTCAGAACGCTTAAAACGACCCTCCGAGCAAACCGGAAGTGACTTCCGGTTTGCTCGGAGGGTCATTTCAAGCGTTCCGAAGGCTTCAGGGAAGCCTCCGGACAATCCCTGAAGCCTCCGGAGGGCCTCCAGGGGGGGGGCGGAGGAGGCTCTTTTCGGCCTCCCCAGGCTCCTATAAAGCCTGGGGAGGGCGAAAAAAGCATGTAAAACGGGGGGGTCACGCCTGTTGTGCGCGCATGCGCACTGGGGGGGTCAAGCATTGCTTTATGGGTGTGACACGCCCACACATGACCCCCCTGCGCTCCCCCCACTTGTGGCACACGAGCCAAAAAAGGTTCGCCATCGCTGTGCTACATTATAGAATGGAAGACAATCTACTGAGTAGTTTGTTGGGTGATTTCAGGGCTACCAACACCAAACAATAAGATGATTAACAGCACCTTAGCAATTGCTAATTATTTACAGCTGTCATAATAAAATAGATAAAGAAATACACATATACATATTGAGCCACTTTTCAAATGTGTGCATTTTGCTGTGACAACAAAAAGATGGAATTTATAATAAAATCATACAGACCTGCAATATATTTACTATAATGTACTGTACAAGAATTGAGAATTGTAAACATCAAAATAATTCACGGAGAAAACAAATTGCGGAGTTACCACATCATTTTTACAGAGGCACCCACCCTGTTCCCAGTTTAAATCATCTCAGGTATATTGGGATGATAGTTATAAGCAGCGTGTCCATTCTCAACTGCTGGGAATTTTGGCAGCTGTAAGCTAAAGAAATCTGGAGGACACGAATTTGAAAAAGGCTGGAATGACATCTAATTTCTCCACTGAAAAATATAAATCAAACCATATCATTAGAATAGCAGAGAATATTTCCAGTGCAGGCATGCATATTCAGTCCTGTGCTCTCTCGAATCAAGATAAGGATAACTGAGGCGGACAGTATCTTTGACGGAAAAATTGAATGTGAAACAGCATTTTGTGTTCCATCCTTTTCAATAAGAATCCCTCCTCTTCTTTTCTGCCAAAATGGAGATATTAGGAAATGTACAGCTAATTTATATTAATTCAGCTGTATTAACAATGAGATATCATATCTTCACACACCGGGGGTGGTTGTGATAATCAAAAGGATTTAAAGCTGGGTTCTTCTTTAATGACCTTACAGTTTTGATACTTAACCATAGCAAAGACATCACCAAATCGAGCCCTTAGATCAGTTTATCCAGCCTTTCCTTGCCACTGATGACAAAAATACATGAATTTTGCTAATTTTTAAAATGATTGTTCCATTTTACTTCCCTTGCTTTCCCAATGAGTCTCAGGGAACAGCCTTCATTTTATCCATGCCGTAACCTTACGAGACAGCTGAGAATGTAGGATATCAAGTGTCTCAATATCAGCCTTCCTTGTATCCTTTCTGTGACCTGTATAGGGTGTCCCAGGCTGTTAAAAACATTTTCACCTTAACAGAAACAAACTTTTAAAAAAGGAACAAATGACCCGCATGAGCCAAATGATTTTTTTTTTAAAAAGGGCATTCAGAGTTAATTCCTTTGAATTCATAAACATTTCCAAACCTAAGACAAATTAAGAAAATAGGGCTGGTTTTCTTCGTTTCCCCATCCCTCTCTGTTTTTTAAAAAATGAATGCCTAATCTTAGTTAACCAAATTCAACATTTCCCAGGGCTTCCCTACAGAAAGAAAATTTGAAAACAAAACCAATGGGAAAACAGAAAGGAGGGAAAGGGGAGGGAGAGAGCAAGCATTTAGGAGAAGCATTAAAATGAGCATTTCCATTGAGGCCCACAGATGTTGTTTAGTAGCCCCTGGTGTTTTTGTTGTATATGTGTGTATGTGTGTGTGTTTGTGTGTAAGATTAGGGGGACCTTAGCTCTTAGCCCTGGCCAAATGCCCACTTGGGAAATTAATTCGGTTATTGCCTGCAAGCTCTCAGCTGGATATTCTTGTACTGTTCACATTCCGTTTTATAATCCTGCATGGTTATTTCCGCTTACTTCTAAGAAAGCGCCCACTCCTTACATTATGCAGAGGTGCAATGGTTGAAAACATAATTAAGTTTTCTCTATTGGGCAAAATCTTTCGAACAGATTCAATCTCTAGATTAAAAATGGTGGGATGTTGTGCACAGCTGGATGAAGAGAGGTTCTCTTCAAACTCTCAGAAATGATAACCCATTTTCCTTATTGCTCTAGAACTAGTTGGTGGACAGTGCAAGGATATAGATCTCAGCTAAATATTAATACTTCCTGCAGTAAGAATTGATTAACATTGGACCTGATTTATCTTTGAAAGTAGAAAGCCATTGTTTGCTGAAAGTGTATAAGGCTACCTGTCAGGGAAATTATGGTTGCATATTTCATTAGAGATTAATCATAATGTCTAATAATGTCTAATTTCATTAGAGATTCATCCCTTTCCTAAGAGGTCTGTAAGGGGCATGCATAAGCACACCAGCATGTCCACTGTCTCTATCCTATTGTCTCAATTTATTTGTACCCATTTACTGTGTTTATATTTATGTTTATACTTTTGCTTGTTATCTTTTACATGTTTGACAAACTAAATAAAATACAATAAAAATTAATAAACTGAACAAGAAATTGGGCTAGGTGATTTCCAAAGAGGGATGCCTCCAAAAACTCTATGGTCTATGAATGGTTGCCTATACTGTAACTTAAACTTCGGTTCTTGACATGGTTGTCTTCATTGTTTGTCTTAAAAAGTTAAAACTATAGTTATCCACATATTTATAGAGAGCTAATCTCATTGAAATTAATTCTAAGTAGATGAATATAGAAGTATAAAATAGGCCTTAGTTGGATCAAAATTAGGGAGTTTTCAGGAAAGATTCAGCCATGGAAATTCTTTGGTTATTTGGAGCTATTTATTCATCTCTTATCTTTTCTTTGAGGATCTGGAAAAAAAAGGTGGGATACTATATATTCAGGATGAATTAATCATCTTAAAACACAATTGCCATCTTTAATCAATTCATCAGGTACATTAATTGATTTAAAACATGTGATTGATTTAAAAGATTTCCTGATTTGCCAATGGATCTTTTTACATGTTTATTATTTACAATTGAAATCAGGGCCAGCTCAGGTCAAAAGACAAAATGATATGCTGTTGAGACTGACAAGTAGGGTAATTAACTTTTATTCAATACTGATAATGGAAACATGTTTATAAGGATATTTAAAACCAATAATAGAGACCATCCCATTAGGATTCTACGAACAGTGGCAATTTAGCTTGGGGCAACAGGGCAGGCAGCCAACATAAAACCCATGAGTCAGTGAAAACTTAGAAGGAGAGGGGCACTGAGATTCTCTCCACATCATTTACTAGTTGTAGCCTGAGTCAACTGCCTCCCTCTGCTAAAGAAGATTAATCCTGACTCAAATATTAGTAACAATGGCAAGGATCATCATAAAAGAGACATTCTACCCCGTTGAGTAATTCCTCTTATAAGATATGATTGCTATATCACACATTCGCATAGCCAAAAATCAAGAAGGAACACAGCACATAGTGTTTATTTTTTGGGGTGGACAGGATGTAAATATTTCAGAATTGATTTTTACTGTTTACTTACTTGGGCTTTTTTGGCAAGAAGCATCAGAGAATCCATTAGCTAAGGCTAATTTTTAACATGGAATTTTAATATAAAGTGCAAGCACGAAATAGGAGGCATGTGTGTAACAATATATTTTCTATTTAAGAAACTCTGATATTGTAAATCTTAATTTATCATGGTAATCTCTAGATGCAGTTAAAGTAAAATAGCCATGTGAAGTTGAATTATAGATAGGATAGACCAGTGACGTGCAGTCAGGTGAGGCAAGTGAGGCATAGCCTCACCACACTCATCATGAAAAAAAAAAAGTAAAAGGAAAAAGCTGAGCTAGTTGCTGCCTCACCGTAGATGACTCTGCTTAACCTCACTGGTGCTCTCCCTCCCCAAGTGTAGTGACTTCCTCCCCAGGCCCCCATTCATTTCTCTCTCACACACACACAGCTGGATAAAACTATATAAAAATCTAGCCCAGCTTCACTGATTACAAGTTTGAAAAGGCAACGTGGCTCCACCTGCAATCAAATTACACTTGGGGAGGGAGAGCACAAGCGAGCACCGGAAGGGAGCGCGTGAGCCAGGTGTAGCGCTGAAAGGGAGCGCGCGAGCCAGGTGTAGCGCTGAAAGGGAGCGCGCGAGCCAGGTGGAGCGCTGAAAGGGAGCGCGCGTGATCCGGTGCGATCCGGCAGGAACCCACCACTGCTTGAGGACTACATATTGAGTGTTGTTGGTCAGCCAGTTACGAATCCATCTGGTGGTGATGCTGTCCAACCCACATTCTTCTACTTTATCTAGTAGTAGGTTATGGTCTACCTTATCAAATGCCTTACTGAAGTCCAAGTAAACTATATCGACGGCATTCCTCTGGTCCACTAATTTTGTCACATTATCAAAGAATGCAATAAGATTAGTCTGGCATGATTTGTTTTTGACAAACCCATGTTGGCTTTGGGCTATTACTTTGTTTGCTTCTAGGTGTTCACTAATTTGTTGCTTGATTATCTTTTCCAGAATCTTTCCTGTTCTTCAGGTCAGGCTGATAGGTCTGTAGTTTCCTGGATCTGTTTTTTCCCTTTTTTGAAGATGGGAACCACATCAGCTCTTTTCTAGTCCTCTGGTAGTTCCCCGGTGCTCCAGGATCTCTGAAAAATATAGTTCAGTGGTTCTGAGATCTCGTCTGCCAGTTCCTTCAGAACCCTGGGATGTAATCCATCCGGTCCTGGTGATTTGAACTCATCTAGGGTAGACAGGTGCTCACTTACCATTTTCTTCCCTAGTTCAACTTGTGTTCCTAATCTGATTTTTGTGGTGCTGTTTTTTGATCGGTTGGACTGTTTTATCCCTTTGTGTAAAGACAGATGCAAACATGAGTTAAATAGTTCTGCTTTCTCCCTGTTGCTTGTCACCTTCTTGCCACTTTCTCCCAGCAATGGACCAATTGTTTCTTTAACCTTTTTCTTGTTTTTAACATGTTGGAAGAAACTTTTTTTGTTATTTTTTACTTTTGTGGCAAGCCTATCTTCATTGTGAGCCTTAGCTTTCCTTACTTCATCTTTACATGCTCAATCAGAAGCTTGAAGGTTTCCTATTTAGGAGTTAAGTAAAAACTTAACTTAGCTTAATGGCCTTTTAAAAAATGGGTTACTAAGGTTATCTTTGGTAAGATCGATGGAATACAAGTTTGATAAATAAATAAATAAATGATAAATAAATATTTGTAGCACAATTTGTGTATGGAATGAATATGATATTATCCCTGCACACTATCAGTCCACTGTATTTTTTCTTTGCTTTTTTAGTACTTTAACATAAAACACAGAAGAAAAGGTCAGAAATTAAAAAGAAGAAAACTATAAAGGCAGAAAGAGAAAAAAAAATCAAGAATACAATCAGAAACAACAAAAACATATTTTTTGAATGAAGAAATCATTCATCTGAATTTTTAATGACATGATTAAGCTTTGACCATATTATTATTATTATTATTATTTATTATTATTTATTCACATTTCTAAACCGCCCCCTCTCCCAAAAAGGGACTCGGGGCGGTGTACAGTCCACAATAAATCACAGATAAATACAAATATAAATAGAACTATAAATATATGTATGTATGTGGAGGAGGTTAAAATTAAGAGTACTGTACAGAAGAATAAATATGAGGCTAAGAGCCCTAAAAACAATTAAAACTAAAACATTACCCTTAAAATAACCAGATGAGAATATACTACCAGGAGTTCATAGATGTAACATTTATAATCATGCCAGGCCAGCTAGTCGGAACAGGTGAGTCTTCAATTTTTGTCGGAAGGAGGGGAAGTCCGAGGTGGTTCTAATGTCGCCATATTGATAGTCTTTCAATTATATCAGCAGTCAGTTTACAAGATTGAAATAAAATTATAAATCTGGGATCTCACCGTCTTTCCAACACTGAAGATTACTTTTTTCCACTCCCCCCAATGCTCAATAAATCCATTATTTTATATATGAATTATATTTGCATATAATTATAACTTCTAAATTTTTGGTATAAAATTTTAAAGTACATTCATGTCCTAAACAATTCTGATATTTGTTATTATACTAATACATGTGTAAAGCAAGATGGGGCAGTAATGGAACAATAAACATGAATAAGTTTTCAGTAAACATAAAAAAAAATATTTTATTGAGTTAGTCTCAGCATTGGAAATGCTTCTTTACAATCCTGAGCCATTGATGGATTCATATGGGATATTCGAACTTTTATTCTAGATTTCTTGCAAATAACTAATATCCACCTTTGTAATATTCTTAATTTGTTAAAAAAATACACTTTCAACATGGCATCATCAGATTGTGGCTTGTAGCCTTTTAATGAATGAAATGCAACTATAGTAACAATGGAGTCAGTTCCCTGCTAAAATCTAAAGATGTAGAAATTTTCTAATTGTGCCCAGAAAAGCATTTTGACTTGATCACTCACATTCCATAGAGAAATTGCAAACAAAATGCTAAAAATCAGGAAAGTTACCCCTCTCTTGTTAATTAATACACTGTTATTTTCCTGGACATTATATTTATGGAATAAATTTTCTTGAATCAGCTGAAGGCTTTCCTTTAAGGTAACAAACAAAACAGCATTTCTAGAATATTGGAACATATACAGGTAGACCTCAACTTATGATCACAATTGGGGCAAGAATTTCCATCGTAAATTGGTGCAGTGAGTCATCACGCGATTGAAGCTGATTTTAAGACCATTTTAACCACAGTTGTTAAGTGAATTGTGGGATCAGTCGTTAAGCAAACCCAATTGGCTTTTTGGGGGGGAAACCAGCTGGAAGAATGTAAATTGCAATTGTGTTGTCGCAGGATGCTAGAACAAGCTATAAACACAAGCTGGTTGCCAAGTGCCCAAATGGCAATCATGTGATTGTGGGGGTGGTGCAAGACCAGATCATAAATCACTCATAAATTTGAGGCCAGCGTAACTTTGAACTACCGTTAAGCATACAGTCGTAAGTCAAGGAGTATCTGTAGGCATCGGTCTCTCGCCTCATCTTCATTTTAGAATTGTCAAGATTTGCTCTTATTCTTCCCTCCTTCACACAATGAATGGGGTAAAGTGTGTTTTGCATTTTGTGTGTTGCCGGTATGTGTAATCTTCATTAAGCCCACGTCTTCCTATATCTACTTCAGTCCTGTTGAGTTGAGCAGGACATATTCCTAGTAAAATGTGTGTAAGTTTGCCCTTTGCGGCCCAAATGTGACATTTAGGATTCTGAACGTGTGATACTATTTTAAATGTAATTCTCCCTTCAGTTTCTCCTTTGGGCATGCTAGGTTTTCAGTGCATTCAGAACGATTTATGAACTATGAAGCTGAACAGTCTATTAGCCATTTACTGTGGCCTTTCAGGTGATTGACACAGCTGCCCATTTCCAATGGGGCAACACAAGCAGGGACTTTTTAAAGCCTCTGTGCACTGATGGGCTGTGCTTGGCTGCCTAGATGGGAAGCTGTGCAATCGGAACTCTAGAGAATGAAGCCCGACTTTTAAAAACCAATCTATACTAAATTATGAACCCTACCAGGCTGTGAAAGGTGACCCTCTGCTTCACAAAGTTTCCATGGTGCGGAGTGGTTGTAGGTATGCACTTTGCAGCTCAGAAAAAGGTGTCATCCGTTTGGCAGAGCTGTTAGGAATTGTTCTGACCCAGCCTTAGCAAGTTATGATAAGCTGCTTACTCACAAATAAAAACAAACCCCTTTTCAAACAGGGTAGGAACAATCTTTTATTCATGTGGATAAGCAAAAATCAAACATAATTAGCCCCAACAGACCTGGCCAAGAAATCCAAATTGCTTGATGTATCCTAAAAGTGAATGCAACAACTAGCCACTCCCAAACCCTTACTATGTATTTCCCAGCCAGGGAGGAGCTAGCTAGTGTTTATGTCTGCTTTTCCTTGAGAGCCGGCTTATTGTTTTCCTTTGCTCTCCTCTCCTTTCCTTTCTGTGCATACACACATCTGGGATGGGTCCCATCTGTTCCTCCTTCTCACTCAGCTCAGGCCCAGAAACAGCTGCCTCTCTACCTGGGGGAGGACAGAAGGCCCCAGCTCTGTCTCTGTCTCTGGGGCTGTTTCCTTATCAGAGTCTTCCAAAGGTTCTGAAGCTGGCCCAGGCTCTCCCTCAGCTCCTCCTCGTTTGACTCGTTTGACTCATCTGACTGCAGCTAGCACGGCTGGCAGCTGACGGGCCACAACACGAACAGAACAGAACAGAACAGAGTAGAGCATGGCAGAGCATAACATAGCAGAGTAGAGTAGATTAGAGTAGAATAGAAGAGTTGGAAGGGACCTCAGAGGTCTTCTAGTCTAACCCCATGCTCAGGCAGGAAACCCTATACCATTATAGACAAATTGTTGTTTATTCTCTTCTTAAAAATCTCCAATGTTGGAGTATCCACAACTTCTGGAGACAAGATAATTCCACTGATTTACTGTTCTGTCAGGAAATTTCTCCTTCGTTCTAAGTTGCTTCTCTGCTTGATTAGTTTCCACCCATTGCTTCTTGCTCTACCCTCAGGTGCTTTGGAGACTCTGACTCTGAGAAATTTAACTTTGCCTCAACGCAAGTCAGTGGCCACACCAAATTACACTGTGCCGTATTTTTTTTAAAAAAAATTGCTTCTGTGCCTCTGAAATATAGGTAGAAATCCTCCTCCTCCTCTTCCTCATATTAACATATTTTCTTTTGCATCCCAATGAATCTTTTTCAAAATGTAATGGATTTCTTTTTCCTCCCGTCCCCTCATCCGTCCGTCGGAGCCAAACTTATTTAAATTGTAACTCAGTTGAGTTAGAAGATTTCTATCGTCTCAGCAGGGATCCCCACTCCTTTATTCCACAAATCAGTATCCTTTTTATTTGATTTTTCTGATGTCCAGACTAAAAGAGATCCTTTTCCCCTCAAGTTTAACTCTGACGTTGATGTTGCCTTGCTTTTTGATAGCTAAGAACACAAGGAAGGGCAAGCTTTAGGAGCGGCTGAAAACTTGATCAGGAAGGATGGGGGTAGAAGGGAAACTGGTAGAAAATGATACTGTTGAAACAACTCTTTGAAATCTTCCAAATCACATTTGATGTGCCAGTTCCTTAAAGCTGAGGCAATACCTTTAGCATCAAATGTGTCTTTTTAGAAGCAGCGAGGAAGCAATGAAATGCCATAGCAAGGTGTTTTTTTTTTTAGTTTTTAAAGCCTGTGATGTGCAAAGTGATGAGTTTTGAATTATTAGCCTGTAATGGTTCTAAAGGTAATATCTTTTAAAATACATTTATCAGTATTTAGATGAGGTTCTTTAATGCCATTCTATTAAAGTGGAACAACTTGCCTCCAGAAGTTGTGAATGCTCCAACACTGGAAGTTTTAAAGAAGAGATTGGACAATCATTTCTCTGAAATGGTATACCATTTCCTGCCTGAGCAGAGGGTTGGACTAGAAGACCTCCAAGGTTCTTTCCAACTCTGTGGTTCTGTTCTGTTCTGTTCATCCTACCTTTGTTTGGGTAACACAGTCTCGTGCATGCATGCGCGTGCGCGCGCGCACTCACACACACACTCTCTCACACACACACTCATTTTCCTTTTGTATTTCAAAAAAACAACATGAGAGAGAAAAAGTAGAGCCTATGACCGCAAGAGTTGAATTACTTCAAAATAATATTTAAAAGGGAATGTTTTTTTAAAAAAAAAATCAAATTAGCAGCTTTACCTGTGGCAGGACAGCCCACGTGGTAAAAAAAGGTGATATGGGTGCCACAATTAGTCTCTCTCCTATAAACAACATGGTAATATGTAATTTATAGAAACCCATACTGGATTGGTCTTGTTTGTGATTGAATAAATCTTGCATAGTTTGATTTTAATGTTGTTCATCTAGTATCCATGTAAGGACTTGTCTTTTTAGTTAGTAGAAGGAAGTGCTTGCTTTTCCAGGTATAATGCTTATATTGTCTTCTGCTTTATTTTGTATAACAAGCTCTAATTTTCCATTTTTTTCCAGATTGCTTCTAGCTTGTGAGCCCTGAGATATAGTCAAGACAAGAAGGACAATCAGGAGTATTAAATCTGTTATTGTAACTGTTACATTAAGCATAATTTTGCAAGCCTAAAACTATTTCTTCCTTCCCCTCCTTTTCACCTCCAGATAATGAGGGGGTCCCTCCTGAAACATTTCCCATACTCCTCCTTCTCCTCTGTGAGCTCAGATATCTGTTGCATGCTGGCTGTCCTCTCCACAGCTACCCCTTCGATCTTTCAAGGTCATTCCCACATACCATTACATAACTTTAGCATTCCAACCTGCAATAATGAGTGTGAAACTTTTTTTTTTCTCTTGGCAATAGTGTTGACAGGTTTTATCCCCACTGAGATATTCAAATTCTCTTTCCTCTGTACCTAGAGTTGTAGCACAAATCTGGATCACTGGCAAGCTATTTGGGAATTGATCCAATGGCTCCTTTGCTTTTACTGTATTTCTGCCTCTGATCTATACTCTGGTTATTCAAGGTTCTAATCATGAAGAGAAAATTGATAGAAGAGCTCTCCACTTGATAAGTTCAGCCATCAATTCATAAATAATTAATTTAGAGAAGCTTTTGGGTCCAGGGGCACAATTGGAACTTTGGAGCGTCACACAAGCCTTGAGTTAGAATGCCCGTGCTCCTTACCGGTATTTGAACTTTTTCGGAGCGTACGACACCTGAGCGATGATCTGCTGAGCAGCTGGAGCATCGTGGGTGGTAAGTACGCATATGAGTGTGCATACGAGCTGCACACATTCATGTGGTGGCAGCCCGGCCCTGTTGCACCATACCGGTTGCAGCGGGATCCTGAACCCACCACTGGGCCATACCCTGGGCAACAGCTTCAACAGGCTGGCCAAACCAGAATGAGAGTACCCATTGGGTCGGTGAGATAGGGACATAAGAATTAAGGCCAAGGGGACAGGTAGCACAGGGGTGAGGTCTTCATATTCTCTCGACCATCTCCTGCAAAGGGTACCCATATTGGGGGCCCAAGCCAATGAGCAAAACCAGGGTTTAAGGCTCTTCTGGAAGGCCAGGAGGGTGGGAACAGTACTCACCTACGGTGGCAGAATGTTCCAGAGGTGGGGGAGGGGGGCTAGCAGAAAAAGATCTTCTCTACTTTGCCAGTTGAAGTACTTTGACAGACAGGATTCACAGCAAGTCTCTTCCAGTGTAGCAAGTGACATGGGTTAATCCCATTAGGGTTTGAGGGCTTCTTAGATACCCTGGATACATGCATAAAGGGCTCTAAAGGTAATGATCAATGTCTTAAATTAGAGCCAGAAGCAAACTGGTAACCAATGAAGCTTGCACAACAGTGGTGTTATATGCAGTACCATGGAGTCTCCAGAACTGTCTGCACCACTGCATTCTGCACCAGCTGTAGTTTCCGAATACTTTTCAAGGGTAGCCTTATGTAGGGCACATATTTATTTATATTATGCCTTTTTAAAAAAAGTAATGGAGAACAAGGAACATGTTAGGTACAGGGGAGAGTCTGAAATCTTCATGGAAATTATTGTCTACTCCTGAAATGAACAGATTATATAGGAAGGACTTGCTAGTACACCTTTTTTTTTTTTTAAGATGGTGAAATAAATTCCGAAAGGGTTTTTTTTTGTCTTCCTGTTTTTTGCACATCAAAACACATTTTTGTTGCAATATAAACACAGTGGACATTCACTTCTTTCCTCCATGTTAGTCACATGGACATTGATATCACAAAACAAAATCATTGTAAGAAATATTATTTCTGATAATAAACCCTTTTTAAAATGAAGAGCTTCTACAATTTACTGTGATACCCTTTCAAAGTGTTCGTATTAATCTGATCATTTATTGCTTTGTAAGGCTATTTTGACAAAAGTTCATTATCAAGGCTACTAAATGTTTTTAAAGCATTGATTGGAGAAATTATAGCATCACCGTCATGGACATAGTGCGTTAAGATGGATAGCGTGGCCTACCCCAGCTGAAATTTCCCCCCTTTTAATTGGATCGATCCCCAGAATAAACAAAGTTTAATTGAATTTAGAGGAAAATTGAGCAGTTCTTTTCACAATCTGTCAATAGACATTATTTCAATAACATGATGATATGCAATGGGGAAAGTTTGTAAATAGTCAGAATGAGTACAGAGTCTGCCCACTAAACATGATCTTCACACCAAGTGTGTTTCACTTGACCTTCCCAGAATGGTTTTAGTTTCCAGAAAAACAGATCATTAGGAGATACTTTGGCCACTCAAATCCTTTTTTCTATTTCTGGAATAAGGAATAATGACCCTCTTTCTGAAGGATAAAAATGAAAATGAACAGAATTTGTTTAGTTGCCCTTGGATCCCTAATCTCCCTTATTGCAAGGTATAAGCCATTTATACGTAAGAGGGTTGTAAACCATGATGGTGGAAAGAATGAGCAAATGAAAGACAACTGCAAAACATCAGGAATTCAAGCAAGCCACTCAGCTAGTAGAATGCATTTTTCCAGTGGCTTGTGAGCCAATGACAATCAAAACAAAGAGCAGGGAAAGGACTTCGTAAATTGTATTGACTGTCACTCAAAGTATTCTTGTACGTATTAGTACAAGAAAAAGATTTGAGAAATTCATACCATACTGTGCTTATGCAAAAAACAAGGTCAATAAGAAAATACAAACATAAAGGTTTGATTATAAGGGGAAATCAAACCAGAAATTTGAAAGGAAAAAAAAAAACCCAGGCTTGAACAATAAAAGCATTAAAAATAACGTTATACCCCTGAGCAAAATTGCTGATAAATAGAATCAAAGACAGCTCAACATGATGTTTTATCTTTTATGGGGGTGGCCCCATTGCCTCATATAGCAAGAAAGAAAACATTATAGTCCTCTCCTTGCAGTGGAGCAAGCATGCGGGGAATTTGTGGTTGCACGAACTACTATAAGACTTCCAAATAAAAGAATCAATTCAAATTATGCTATTTGAGAACATGGGATGTATCAGAGTTACAGATATAAAGCAATCTAGAGTCAATATGAAACATAAATGTGAAACTGGTTTATATGACAAACATTCAAGTAAACAAACAAGTGGATCTGAAATATTATCCAACTGATTGAATATATACTGGCAGATGCACTTAAGAAGCCATTGCCAGGGACCACTTTCTCAGGCTGAGAGAAGCTTTGGAACTTGACACATGAAATGGTATGTGGTAGTAGAACTTATGAAGGTGCTCAATTATGGAGCTGAATTGTGCATCCACTAAATTGTTTCCTTCCTGATGCAATTAGAGGAGGGCTCATTTAGTGTCTTACTTTCCATCTCTATTCTGCTGTCACTAGGTATGCAATTGAGCCTGGAATAACCAACAGCTATTCCATATGAACCAAGTGGCATATATGGTTGCTCTGATCTGGAAACATGGATGGACTGGGATTGTGCTGGGTGGACACCCAGTATTTTATGGATCACAAGTTGGAATGGCAATATTCACTTGGATTGCTGATGTCTTGAATGAAGGACCTAAAACATAGATTGTGCTCTATGATTGTAATAAAGATTTGATTTGATTTAATTCATCATAAAACATGGCTTGCTTAATCATGGATTGTTGAACAAACCACAATTGGTTTACACATTGTGTTTAAGAATAAACTATAGTTTATAAACGATAGTTAAGGGGCTCACAAAACGGAATAGACTGTATTATGATGTAGCGCAATATGCAAGTTCAGTGAACCGAAGCCATTTCCCAATAATTCTAAGTTAAATGCAGAACGGCAGTGATGCCTTTTTAGCAGCTTGGATTCTTTTCTTGAATGCTCCTCAATAGGTTTGGGGGAAGAACTTATTGCTAAAGCTTTCTCAGGATAGCTCCCATTTAAATTGATTCCTGAATGTTATGGCGTGTAAGGTTCTCCCTATGATGCCTTCTTGTCCTCCTAGACAAATTGGATCAGCAAGAAAAGGCATCTTGCTGCAGATGCAAAAAAGTGATAGTGACAGGGATAGTTGTATAAGAGGAAATAACATTGCTGAAATGTTGCTATTTTTTGTTTGCTTGTTACCTTTCCTCCTGAATAACTCTTACCCTTTTAACTTCTTGTTATTGAAAATTCTTTGCTGTCCTCATACTACCTGTCTTAGCTCCTCTCTGATGTTTTGAGTGCACTGCATTCAGATCAGGATTTTAACACGGCACAGGTACTTCCTTTTTTTTTTAAAAAAAAATTGACTTATTGAATATTGCACATGATGCAGTTTATAGGAGCATATTTCTTTGCATTTATTTATGCACTTGCTGCAGGAAGACATCACCTCTGTTCTGCAGTTGGAATCTGTGCCTTATATAGAAATTCAAGGCAGCCCTTTCATAAAATGTCCTTGCCATATCCGTGCTATGCCATATCTACCACTGTTTCCACTCCTTGTTCTTCAGAAACCTTGCAAAAACCAAGGTGTGATTCACTTCATTCCCACTGATCTTGAAATTTTGGTGAAAAATATTACGGCAAGAGAAGAGAGCCAGGAGATGAGGGGAAAGAAGCAATCCTGCAAAAGGGGCCAAAGATTCTGCAGAAACTCTGCAGAGCTGAAGTTTTTTCAGAAAAAGAAAAAAGAAATTAGTTTTATTTGTTTCCAATCGATCATAGATCATGTCAGCTTCTGTATACAGCTCATGCAAGAACAGGGGGAGATCTAGAACCAGTTCTGAAATCCCTGTCTGCTTCCTGTGGGGAAGTGCCTCAGATTTATACTGACATTGGTCTTCTTTCAGTATTCTGGATGGTAAAGAGCTGGTTATTCACCTAAGTTTTGAGGGTCAATCAATCAATCAATATCAGAATAGCAATAGCACTTAGTCTTACATACCGCTTCACAGTGCTTTACAGCTCCCTCTAAGTGGTTTATAAAGTCAGCATATTTTCCCCCAACAATCTGGGTCCTCATTTTACTGACCTTGGAAGGATGGAAGGCTGAGTCAACCTTGAGCCTGGTGAGATTTGATCTGCCAAACTTCAGGCAACTGGCAGTCAGCAGAAATTGCCTGCAGTACTGCATTCTAACCACTGCGCCACTGCGGCTCATAGATTAGAGCTGAAAGAGACCTTCCAACCCCCTACTCAAGCACGAGATCCTATACAATTTGAGACAAGTGACTATCCAGTCTCCCCTTAAAAACCTCCAGTGATGAAGCACCCATAACTTCTAAAGACAATTTGTTCCACCGGTTAAATGTTCTCACTATTAGGAAGTTTCTCCTTAATTTCAAATTCTCTTAAAACTCCCTTTCCCCATTCCCTTCAATCATGTCCAATTTTCAGGGACTGCTGGGACAAGGATTGTAGAGTTCATTTTTTAAAAAAACTAATAGAGAAGAGGTCACTGACAGACATCACATGTGTAGTATGAATCCAGTCACATCTTTTGAAAGGAAGACTAGAGCAATATTCTTTAAAGCCAAGCACTTTAGCAAAGGTGCTGAGTCCCCATTGTTACAGATTTGTTAGTTATTCGTTTTAATTGCACGGACCCTAATGACTTCATTTGGTATTCATTGCTTGTCACGCGCACTACTGTAGGTCTTCAGCACTAATTTAGGACAATTAAAATGAAGTGTTAGTGAGCAATATTTCCTTTACATTGCAACTGTGTCCTCCTTCCCAGGTCCCCCCCCCCCGCCTACACCCCATAGACAAACATAAGGAAGAGGGGGCATAAGACATGAACTTACTGCAGAGTGCTGATTTTGGGACGTAACCTTCCAGCATGATGTGGGGAGTGTATCAAATTAATACTACAGAGATAATTTTCATGGGTCAACATACTGTGCTGGTCTGTAGATTTGTCTAGATTGGGCCCTGAAACATTTAATTGATACCTGTATCAGATTAGCTGTAAACAAGAAGTGGATATTTGCGTGGAAGGCTGAAATAGGCAAGATGTATAAAATAATTTCAAGGAATTTATCACACATATCACCATTTGTGTTGCAAATTAGATAACTTTTCATAATTTCTGGGATGCGTGGAAGGCAATTCATTTCAGGAAGACTTTGTATGTGTGTGTATAAATTTCTGTTCCTTTGAAAACACAATTGGAACATAATTCCTCCGTGTGCCCCAGTTAATTATCATTTGCAATATGTCTAGCATCAAAGCTTTACTAGCACAGAGGCGATCATTTCTTCACTGCAATACCACTTTCAAGATTCATTTATCTTGTCTTTTAGACTAATTATCCCTGAATTCACCAGTAAGTTGTCACACTTACATTCTCCAATAAATGTGGTTTTAAATCAGTGGCTTTCTGTCTTGTAATTCATACAATCCGGCCTTCCATTGTATCTAACTGGAGCTATTCATCTGTGATCACACAACACGAAAGGGAGAACAACATTGCAGTTTGTATGAATGATCACGCTTATTTATATGCAAATACGTCTGACAAATCAATAATGTATGATTTAGCTGTTCGGGCATGCATTAGCAGTAAGGCTGGCATTCCTGAGCGTCTGTTGAGAAAGGGAGCTTCCTTCTCTCCTAGTGAAAAATGTGGACGATCTTTCAAAACCACAAGCCTGCCCAGAATGACCTCAGGCCCTTTATTCGCCAAGCTAAAAGGAGTAGCTGTCGCTCTGTGGAGGAAATGTGACTCATATTTATGACCGTTGCAGTGTCCCTGGATCGTCTGATAACCTTTTGAGAATATCTGACAAGCAAAGTTAATGGGGAAGCCAGATTAACAACTGCAGTGATTCACCTAACAACTGTGGCAAGGAAAGTTGTAAAATGGGGCAAAATCCACTTGACAACTGTCTCACTTAGCAACAGAAATTTGGGGCTCAATTGTGGTCATATGTTGAGGACTATCTGTAGTAGTCTTCAGCTTTCTTTCTTGGTCAGATATGTCAAGAACTGAAGTTGACCCCTTCTGTTTTATTTCCCAAAGAGTTGTGGCATTTTTATAATAAACAGCCAGATATGTCAGCATCATATTGAGAGTGATATGAACAGTAATAACTGTGGCAATAAAAGAATAACAAGCACAGTTATACCAGTTAGATGGGCAAAGCATAGTTCCTCGCTATCTAAACCATTCAGTTAGCTAGATATGTCAGCAGCATATTGAGAATGATATGAAGAACAACTGTGACAAATGTTATATATCTTGGTGATCATATAGTTCACCCTTGCCTCTGCCCGATGTAGGAATTCATCCTCAACATCCAGTCATCCAGTCTCTGTTTAAACACCCCAAACAAAGAAAAGTCCACCATTTCTTGAGGCAGTCTATTTTGTTATTGTTATTGTTACAAAAGAATTCTTCATATCCAACCAAAATCCAATTCCTTGTACTGTAATTTAAGCCTGTTGTTTTTTGTCATGTTTCTGGAACAACTTTGTCCCATCTTATGCTTGACACCCTTTCTGATGCTTTAAGACCGCTATCACATATCTCTGCTGTCTCCTCTTCTCCAGGCTAAATATACTTAAAGCCTCCAGTCATTCTTCAAAGTTTTATCATCGTGGTTGCTTTCTCCTGGATATGCTCCAGTTTCTAAATGGCCTCCCAAAAATGTGGTACCCTGAACTGAATAGAATATTCTAAGTATTGTCTAACCAACATAGAATAGAGAGAAACATTGTAGCTTCTTAATGCTATATTTTGTCTACAGATAGCCTTTGACGTTCGGCCATTTATTTAATTACTGTTTGAAGTTATGACGGTGCTAAAAGAAACTGATTTATGAGCAGCCCTCACTGACCATTGCAATGTTCCCATGATCATGATCCCATGATCATGCATGATTCACTTAATGGCTGTGGCAAAGCAGATTACAAAATTGGGCCCAATTTTACATTTACAGTCATTTAACAACTGCGCCCCGAGTCCCTTTTTGGGAGAGGGGGCGGTTTAGAAATCCAAGAAATAAATAAATAAATTTAGTTCTGGTCTCCATTGTGGTCATGAATTGAGGACTACCTGTAGTCTATACCTTTTTAATACATTGTATTTTCAACAGTTGTAATCCTTTCAGATTACACCAATCACACCAAAATTATTTCTTTAACAAATTTATATAACTGTACATCTTAACCAAACAACTCTGAAATGTGTAAATAACATAACACAATATAAAAGCCATAAGGCAACATACAATTAAACAAAAAAAAAAACCCAGTGGTGCTTGCAAAATACACAACAGAATCTACATTGAACTCCATTAATATCCTGGCCTGAGATGCCTGAGAAAAAAACCAAATCTTCAAAGCTTTCTGGAGGCTCAACGAAAACAGATGCGTCTGAACATCAGAGGCAAGTAAGTGACATAATGCTATTCCTTGCCCGCTTGGCTGGTCTATTCACTTTGAATGCATTGTACTTTCAATACTTGCATTCCACTCCTGAGTTACGTTCTACCAGGTTGCAACAGAGCTTAAATCATATTTTGTTATATTTCTTCCTGTTGTCCTCTGCACTTGTAATGTATAGAGACAGTATAATTCTTGATATAATTTGTTTTACTAATTCCTATTTACATGATCATTATTGGGTGCTTCCACATCCAGCAAAGTACTTCATTCTGTTCCATGCCTCCGTTCTGTTCTTTGTGTGGTCTTTCTTTTAGGCCAGCTTAATCTCTCCAGTAGTCTTTGTGGTATACTAGCTTCAGTGCATCTTCTTCAGATATTCTCCCAATGCTCTTTTTTCCTTCTTCAGCTGTCTGATGTACCTGCAACATTCCCCACCACCTCTTTTTTTTGGTAGGTAATGTCTGTGAGCATCACTATTCTTCTTATTATTATGAAGAGAAATTAGAGGGAAGTAGGAAGGCATCACCTCAAAACAAAACACACATTTAACTGAAATGCAGAAATGGCATACACTTCAGTGTGTTAGAGATCGTCTTGCCTCCTGCAAAATACTTAGTCTGCTTTTGGGATGTGAACTGTTAACGAGCAATTTCAGAAATCTAATCTAGGCTACACCTACCATCCTGGGCTGTATAGATGTAGCAGCTGTACATAACTGGCTAGAACTAAGTGCCCATTATTTGCATAATCATTCAGAGTGCAGCCAAAGAAAAAGAAATAATCTTGACTTAACGGGTGATGGGGGTAAGAGCTCAAGCTGGAACAGCAGGGAGAAAGAATTGCGGGGAGGGAGAGGGAAAAGGGAATAGTAACTTTAATGGCCTTGCGAATTGTCAAGGAAACCCTCTGCAGACTTCAGCATCTTGGCTCGGTCTCCCTCTGACACAGGAGCGACATTTATAGGTCATAACTCTGAGAAGCAGTCGGTCTCTCTGGCACCATTATGCTTAAATGTGAAGAGCTTCATCTGCTGACTATCACAGTGGAAAAGGCAACTTGAGTAGTTAAAGTACCACTTCAGGAGGATCCCTGTGGAGGAAATGAAACAAGTGAGAAAGGAAAAGAAAAAAAGAATAATGAAGCATTCTCATAACTCGGCTCTTTCACTAGATTAGGTCTTCCCTATTTAATATTCATCGTTTTATTTTCCTTCTGTATCTATGCAACTAGTAGTCTAACTGAATCTCTCCTGCAAGATTTTAATATATTAATAATAATGGTGCACTTACGGTTGTTGAGCCCACTCCCTGTGCCATAGCCTCTCTCTGGATCTTTATGTATCCATTCATCTTTGCAGAGATCTAAACAACTCTGGCTGTGTTGATATGGATCTGGGAATATAAGATCAGGCTATCATAAGACTGAGACCTCATAGGAGAGGGGAGTAGGAGTAGGAGTGGGAGTAGAGAGAGTTGGCAAAGGAGGGAAGATTTGAAATACTTGGCATGCAGGTGGGTAGGTTAACAACAGAAAGGATCGTAGAAGAAACTTGATCATGGAGATGATAGTAGACAGTTAAAGGTAAGTAGAATGAATTTATTTATTGATTTCTCAAGTTTAGAGACTGCCCATCTCACTCACAGAGCAACTCTGAGTTAGTAGTTTTGCGTTGTTGAATATGATCGGTTGATCTTAACCTGATCTTAAAACAGATTGTACAATCTTTTGCACAACTGAAGGCTTATCTGTTGCCGAGTGCAAGGGAAGTCCACAAAGTGCTTAACTGTAAAATTCCATCCCCAAACAAAAAAAGCTCCATGGGACCTAACATACCAATGTCAATGGCACAGACGCTGTGCTGGAAGATAGATGGGAGAAAGAAGATGAAAGGTTTATCTGTCAGAGGGTCATTAGCAAGATCTAGGCCAACTGCTAAATTCATCTAACTGAGAGAAATGGGAAGTTTGCCACTAAATTCTGTAAACTCTAGATGTTCTAGTATTTAGCAACATGAAGGCATGCATATGTACTGATATCATAACTGATTGTTGTGGCCTGCCGGTGGTCAGCAGAGTCAGAGGCAGCAGAGTCAGACAGTGAGGAGGTTGGGGAGGAACATGGGCCAGTCCTGGGGGCTGAGGAAAGCTCAGATGAAGGCTCTGTGTCGGAGGCAGAAAGGGAGCTAGACAGCAGTGAAGCAGAAGAACAGCTGGAGCCTGTTCCTAGTGTGCATGTGTGCAGCTGCCAGAAGACAAGAAGAACTAAGAAAGGAGGATCGACTTCAGAATAAAGCCATACCTTGGAGTTGATTGGCCCCTCCCATAGGAAACAAAAGAGGAGTGAATAGGGAGAGAGTTTTTGCAGGAAACAATTTGTTCCTTCAGTCGTTTCAAGAGTGGAAAGTTCTGTTTGTGACTCTAAGAGATTCTGTGCCAAATGCTGCCTTGCCCTGCATTTGGAAACTAGTTGTCGGGTAGCTCTCTGAGTGAGATAAGGTTCATGTTGATAAATATTCCTCTGAAAGACTGTTTGCCAAGCCTTGCTGACTGTGAATAAAAGGAATTCACAGTCATGGAAATAAAAAAGGTTTTGCCAGGACTAAGACTCTGCTTCATGCTTTTTAAAGGAAGCCTAGGTCAGAACACTGATTAAGACATACCGGTACAACAGAAAAAACTTGCTTGTTTGTGATTTTGCATCCGTCTGTGTCAGATTATGAGCTGTGGTGGCACAGTGGTTAGAGAGCAGTACTGCAGGCTACTTCTGCTGATTGCCAATTGCCAGCAATTTGGCAGTTCGAATCTCATCAGCTCAAGGTTGACTCAGCTTTCCATCCTTCCGAGCTTGGTAAAATGAGGATCCAGATTGTTGGGGAAAATATGCTGACTCTGTAAACCACTTAGAGAAGAATGTAAAGCATCGTGAAACAGTATATAACTCTTAAGTGCTAAGTGTTATTACTGGTCTGGGGTTGAGAAAACTCAGAAGAATGGAAAGTAGTTAAAAAAGCTTGAAAAGGTGAATTCTGCTTGACTGTTCTGATAAAGCAAGAGATGACTTTTTACTATCTTTAAAGTGAACAAAGAAAGAAAGAAGAAAACTGGAAAACCGTGTGGCCCTTGCATTTTTAATCAGATCCCTGGAACCTGCACTCCTACCTTATTGCCTAAAATTTAGCTCTTTCAATTTGGTAGCCTCTTTTTATACCCATAAAAGAATTGAAGATCATAGACAAAGGTGCTTCAGAGACAGGAAGAACATACTCAAGCGACTGCCAACCTTTTGAGTGCCGGGGACTGGTTCCGTAAAAGGCAGTTTTCCCATGGACCCGGAGTGTGGTTTTACAGGCTGTCTAAATCTTACATGTGTGTGGATGGGGCTTCACTTACTTGCAGGGCTTGGTTCCTGGTGGAGCATGGCCCTGGGAATTGGGGAGCCCTGACATACTCTGATCTTCATTTTATGTCCCTCTGCAAGAGCAGGCTGCTTCAAAAAAATTGCAGGCAGCTATGTTGCCTTCTTTGCCTCCAGTTTGAGCCACCCGAAGGCTACAGCTGGTCCAGAATGCAGCCGCGTGGACAATAATGGGGAGTACTAGGTACTCCCATGTAACACCGCTCCTGCGCGAGCTGCACTGGCTGCCTGTGGCTTTTCGGGTGCGTTTCAAGGTGTTGATTGTCATCTTTAAAGAGCTCCATGGCTCAGGACCTAGTTATCTGCGGGATCGCATCCTACCCCATACATCCTTGCGACCAATCCGCTCTCACAGAGAGGGACTCCTCCGGGTACCTTCCGCTAAACAGTGCGGGCGGGCGGTGCCCAGGAGTAGGGCCTTCTCTGTGATGGGCCCAACCCTCTGGAACGACCTCCCCCCCGATATTAGAACTACTGTTGATCTCCGCTCCTTCCATATGAAACTCAAGACCCACTTGTTCAAATTCGCTGGCCTGGCCCAATTGTAATTGTAATCATCCTGACCTTCCTGGACGGCATTTTAAATTTTTAAATTTTGGGGTTTTTAATTGGTTTTAATTGGAACTATTTTAACTATCGTAGTTTGGTTATTGTACAGACTGTGTGTTTAAGTTGGTTTGTTCGGTTTTGTGTTTTGCTTTGTTGTCTATTGTATATTTATTGTCTGTACACCGCCCCGAGTCCCTTCGGGGAGAGGGGGCGGTTTATAAATTTAATAAACTAAACTAAACTAAACTAAACTTTTCTCTCAGCATCAACATGGCAAAATTGCCAGTAAAGCAGAACCTTGACACAGGAATGGGAGGAGCTCTGCAATCCAGGGTTGGGTTGCTCTCGCCATTACTGCCGGTTCGGTGCGGGCAAAATGTTTGCACATGCACACCGGCCATGCACATTTGCTTATGAATAGGTCTCTGCATGCGCAAAATGTTCAAAACTGAAAAACAAATTCTGAAAGTTGTTCTGCGCATGTGCAGAACCAAAAATCAAGATGGCCCAGCTGAAAGAGAACCCATTTGGGGTGTGTGACAGGCCTGGATTGCTGCTGGTTCCAGCGACCCAGGCTGCCAAACCATTACTGGTTCGGCCGAACTGGTCTGAACCGGTAGGAATCCACCACTGCTGTAACCACCAACAAACGGAGTACAATACAATAGGAGAAGACATTTTTCCTTCAGATAATCCACAAGAGAGGAAAAGTAGCATAGAAGCTCAGTAAGACAAAGCACCATGTGGAGAAGGTGCAAGAGCTCTACATGCTGACCATTAACAGAAAACGAAGAAACTTCAGAGAGGTGACTTAAGGTAGAATAGCAATAGCAATAGCACTTAGACTTATGTACTGCTTCACAGTGCTTTACAGCCCTCTCTAAGCAGTTTACAGAGTCAGCCTATTGCCCCCAACAATCTCATTTTACTGACCTTGGAAAGATGGAAGACTGAGTCAACCTTGAGCTGGTGAGGAGTGAACTCCTGGCAGTCAGCTGAATTATCCTGCAATACTGCATTCTAACCACTGTGCCACCACAGTTTTGTTATAAGAATTGGCTTAAGAAAAAAAAAAGATATACAGGGGAACATTGATGTTCAGGGGTAACATCTTCCCCCTGAGGTTTGACAGGCCTCTATCATCCTAGTTTTCTGTAAAGCATTGGAGACCTGCTTTTTTCCTGGGACAGGTTGAGTCTATGGCATATCAGAAGCTTGACTTGGTATCAATTAAATGCACCCATGTTTAATGCCTTGGCTATTTGAAGTTTTAATATGTTTTAAAAGTTTTGATTGGGAACAGCCCAGAATTTGTTATAAGTGGCATACCCATATAAATGTTTTAAATAAATAAAAATAAAATAAATTTTAAATTGTAATAGAATAATAGGTAATAACAGTATAGTACATGAAATAGTAATAGTATAGAATACAGTACTTGTCTTAATAATCAAAATTGTCATAGTAGTAGTATAGAGATAGCAATAGTGCTTAGACCTATATATCACTTCACTGTGCTTTAAAGCCCTCTCTAAGCAGTTTACAGAGTCAGCATATTGTCCCCAACAATCTGGGTCAACCACAGTGTGAAGGAGGGGGAGTCCCCCCCTAAATTAATGAGGTGCTGGATCTTGGCAATCCTTGTAGCATACATTTGAAATAAGTGAAAATAAACCCGGGGCATGTTCTAATAAACAACTTTAATATAAAATAAAATAATAATACAAATCTTACTATCTAAATCTTACATTTTGGCAAGAGCTATGTTGCCCACCTCTTTCGGCAGGCGAACGGAAGATCAGAAGGAAAGTAAAGAATGTGTGACGTATTATGAGACATGCTCATTAATCATTGTCAGATAAGAAACAATCCAGCCTACTGTATAACTCAGAATATAAGCACAAGTTGACAAACCAATTAACGCAGTGACACACAGAAGGATGGAAGGAGGACTCAACCTTGAGCCTGGTGAGATTTGAACTGCCAAATTGCAGGCAGCCAGCAATCAGCAGAATTAGCTTGCAATACTGCATTTGAATCACTGCAGCACCAAGGCTCTAAGATTAGAATATGGTGTAGCAAGCACTCAGGCATAATTTTTTTATATGTTTCTTTTTACAAAATGAAATATCTCCCCAACCCGTACAGGGAGAAATACAGAAACCACCTACCATAGTCTACTGCTTTTGTGCTTCTGTTGGGTCAACCTAGTTGGGAATGGTTTAGAAAAGAACCCATGATTTGCACCAGCAGATTTTGTAGTTCTTCAAATAATTCAAATTGCCTATTAATAAAAAGGTAGGATTCCTCCAGCAGAAGATATTTGCATTGAGTCAGACCATTGACTAAACATGGTATTTGGCTGGTGGTAGACTTCAGGATTATCAATGGAAACCTTTCGTAATACCTGCTGGTCTCTGATTTGTGATAAAACTTATTTAGGAGCTTCAATAGCAAGTGTGTTCTCTGCTGCTGAGCTATAGTCTCTCCCAAATTACTTCATAGCACTGAATTTGAAGCAGAGAAATAGTGTCTGGAAGAATGATGTTTTTTGTTAATATTTTCTTCTTCTTTCTGCTTTTCTTTGCATCTCCAAGTTAGTTTTTCCTGTGGTTGCCCTGCAACACATACATAAGTTAGCTATTGCTATTGAAGAATAGGTACAGGTCAGTGGTGCAATTCAGCCGGTCCTATCTGGTTCAGGCGAACTGATAGTGGTGGCAGCGGGAGGCTCCGCCCACCTGCCCGGACATCATCACGTCCCATTTTTGACACTCTGCGCATGCGCGGAAAGTCCTGTACATGCACGGGGGTTGCATGTGCGCTCACATTTGTGAACCGGTAGCGAAGGTAAGTTAACTTCCCCCCTGGTATGGGTGGCTGCAGCCACTGTAAAAAGGGTGGGTTTGCAGCAAACAAAATGGTTAGGAAAATAGTCTCTTCATTCTCAATGGCCTTTCTTCTTTCTTCTCATAATTCTTCATATTTTCTTGCTGAAAAAAATTACTCTCTGGTCTCTATTCATATTTGCTTGTAAGTTAAATCTTTGGGCAGGTCCACAGCTTCCACCTCCCAATTCCTTAAAAGCAATCTGAAAACAAACCACAATCATGATCAAAATTGTCAGCAAAAATACTAAGCAAAAATCAAAGCCCTGCCATGCCAGGAAGTTCTAGTAACAGAAGTTGTGAATGCCCCAACACTGGAAGTCTTTAAGATGTTGGATAACCATTTGTCTGAAACGGTATAGGGTTTTCTGCCTAGGCAGGGGTTTGGACTAGAAGACCTCCAAGGTCCCTTCCACTCTGCTATTGTATTGTATTGTATTGTATTGTATTGTATTGTATTGTATTGTATTGTATTGCATTGTATTGTAATTAAGATATATGAATAAATCAATGAAATATAAAAGCCATAAAACAATGCATACGCATGCTCACATTTAAGACAAGGCTCCTCATAAACCTGTTTTAAGCAGAATACTTGCAGTAGACTTTTCTAACATCCTGACCCAGTGGTTGGATTCAGCCAGTTTGCGCCTATTCCGGAGAACCATTTGTTAACTTTCTAAGCAAGTCGGAGAATTGGTTGTTGGAAGAAATCTTATTTTTTCCCCACTTTACAGGGCTAATCCTGTAAGGAAGGCAGGAAGGAAACATTCTGGTGCTGTTTCCAGCCTAATCTTTGTTGGCCTGCTTACAGAAACTGCCTCTCTGGTAAACCCTTGTTACATTGTAACAATCTAAGGTGAAACACCCATCAACATGAGTGATTTTGAGTTGGACACTCCCACATGGTCACATGAACACTGAGCCATACCTTTCCAGTTGGTCATTAGGGCAGAGAACCGGTTGTTAAATTATTTGAATCCCACCACTGTCTTGACCCCAATGCTGGAAGAAAAAGCAGACCTCAAGGCCTTCCAGAAGGCCAACAGGGTCAGGCCATCTGAATCTTCAAGAGCCCCACTAGATAACATTGTTTCCCAGAAGGGACCTGGGCATATCTATTCCGCCAGATTTGAGAGGACAAACCTAGAACTCATCTGGTTGGGCCATGCAGGGCTTTGAAAAGACGGTCAGAACCTTGAATTGCATCTGGATGCTTTCTGGAAGCCAGATCACTTCACCTGATGATGGTGTTACATGGACATACCATGATAGGGCCAATGATGCATGCCCCACTTCATTTTGGACCAGATGGAGTTTCCAAATGTCTTTCCAGAGCAGCTCCCTATACAGGACTTTGCCAGCTAAGAGGTAAGTAAGGCAGGAGTGAAGGCGAGCAGAACCTCTTGATCCAGTAACAAGCACAACATGCTGAAAATGCACAAATTGGCTGGTGCTCCCAGTGTTTTTCTTTTTTTTCAGCTGTCTGTAGCATTTCCTGGGATGAAAGCTTGCCCAAATAAAGTTGTGATTACATAATTATTCCAGGAAATATGAAAAGAAGGACTAACCCTCTCTAGATCCTGGATTGCTGCAACTATGTCAGGCATTTTCAAAAGTCAGCCATATTTTTTTCTGGGAAACCACCTACATTATTAGCTGGTCTTGTTTCCCCTAGATTTATTATTACAAATCTATCCCCAGTAGGATCTGTAGCAAAACTCTTTAGGATTACATTGCACTAATTGGGATAATTAGGATTATGTGGCATTGTGACTCCACCTCTTCATTGCATTAATCATTCCACTTCAGCGAGATATCTATTCTGTCAAGAACAACAGCTGATTACCTGTTTCCATTAGTATTTTATTTCTCCTCTCTTTTGTCTTGCCGACTCAGAATGTCAGCCACCAGAAAAAGAAAACTACATATCCCAGCATTCTCAAGAGGAGCTTTTCTTCCTTGCAATAAAAAGAAAGGGAATTTGTTTCTATTTGCTAATAAAATGTAGCCTCAAAAAACTAACTCAGTGCTGTTTGTTTTTATTACCTGTGACAAAATGGCTTACATACGTGATATTATGCCGACTTTGGAAAAAAGGTTTTGGTTGAATTTATTCCTGTACTGTGCATAATTTCTCAGCTCCCATCCTGTTACAAATGCGTAGTCCTGTGACTGTCTCCATTTAGGTATCTGGCTTCGGCGGGGTGCTTACCAATATGAAATATTAAAAGTGCAATGTCCTTTTCTGTTCATCTTCCTTCATATTTAGAATAGTTGTTCAATTGATATGTAAATAAAGCAGGCCGGCACTCTGTAAACCACAGCTAGCCTGCATTATTTAAGCATTCAAGGCGATGCATCATCCGTTATGTGGCTCATTGTTGGAGTCCTGCTGAGTATTTGGCAATAAAGCCTCAGAGTGCCTCATCAGAAACAGCAGTTGGTCCAGGGGAAGTTCATTTATGCATGAAATATTCACAGAGCAACAATGCAAACCTTAAGCATCAGTAATTGTTGGGTTTCTATTGCTGCTAACGAGTGTCTCTAAATTATTGTAAAAGATGGGCCAATTTACAAATTACATATATTTGTCATGGTTTTGTTCCTTTAGTGAACTAACCATAATGGTGATAGCAGTTTTCTTTTTGAAATGTACTTCCATTTGCTGAGCCTACAGGCTGCAAAAGGGTGGGCACAAGGCTGGAAAAAGTACTGGGAGCACATTAAAAACGGGTTGACACTTGTGACTTAGCTGTGAGCAGAGCTGCCACCCAGCCTCAGCCGAAATGTCAAGCCAGCCACTCAAAGATAATAGGAGACTAATCTCCCAGCAATTTATCTTTAGGACCATGATTTCTTAATTATAATTTTCTTACCATGGGCTTCACATAAAATCTCTCTTTTTATCATCTGTGTTAATTTCCCCAATTAGACAAAACTATTGATTGGAAGGTGCTATCATCTCTTCTTAGTCTTCTTAAAATTCGAGTTTGTTTGTAACATAGCATTTTGCTAAAATCTCTTCCCCAAATTTCCAGGGATTGCTTTCTTTAACAGGGCTTCTTCCAGATCCAGTTGATAGATATCAACTTCTATCTCTCCTAACTGTTAAAGCTAGGGGTGTTGCAGCTTTCTTGACAACATTTTGAGTAGTGATTTGCCATTGCCTCTTTCCTAGGACTGAGAGAGAGTGATCAGCTTAAGGTCACCCAGATGGCTTCGTGCCTAAATGTGGAACTAGAATCCATTGTCTCTCAGTATCTACTTAGTGCCTTAACCAGCATACCATACTGACTCTCATTACATTTATGTTGGAAACAAAATCATAGGCAAACCTTTGATATATTGTCATGTCTATTTGGTGGACTTATAAACTTTACAAATGCTTTTGCCAACATTCAGGCACGTTCTCTTCTCGATTTCAGGTACCATTCCATAACCAAACTTCAGGCTGTGTTTTATGCTAGGATATCTATTTACAAATATGTAATTTTAATTAAGTAACTATATACACAAAACACAGCCAGAAATAAAGGCCAGGTTTTTCCCAAAAGCTGTATTGATTTCCCCGTATTGATTTAATGGTAAGTAAAAATACATTTGGAGTGTGAGGCAATTTAATAAAAAGAGAAATAGCAGCATAGAAATTTCAATAAACTAAAGATTAACAATTCTGGCATGAAAGTCATTGTACTATGGTGGCTAGGGTGTTGGATGAGAACTAAGAGGAGATTCTTATCCATCCTTAGCAGGCGTGAAATCAACTTACCTTTGCTACCAGTTTGCAAATGTGAGCACATGCATGCACAGGTCACTCACCTCTGAGCATGTGCAGAGAGTCGAAATCAGGACCTGATGATGTCCAAGTGGGAGGGCAGAGCCTGCCACCGCTACACCTGAATCAGATAGAACTGACTGAATTGCACTACTGATCCTTAGCCACGGGGTTATAACTGTCTCTTAGCACAGCATACCTCATAGGGTTTTCAGGAGTAAAGGTGAGAATAATGTATATGCTGTTTTCACTAGGAAAAAAAAACCATAATAGAAATTTAATATGTAGGCAAAATAAAACCACCCAAAATGAGAAGTTTCTCCCATTTCCATTAAGAAAAAATGATTCCTTGAGCAGGTTTTAAAGCTATTCTTTCTTTTGAAGCCTTTGCCCTGACTCCACATTTCAGTTTGACTTGTTTTATGATGTTTTCTTCTAAGTTCAGAAAATTAAATCTTTTCCAGTTTCAGAAGTGCACATGATGGATGTGTTTTGGGACTCAAATCAAGGGTAGGAGAAATGTTTCTTTAAATTATTACCTTGGCTTCTCTCCACCATCCAGCCGCTCTGTTAATTAAACCGCGGACATATGTTAAGGCTGTTTTACAAGCATCTGGAAAGAAAAATTAAGATTTTTTATCACTGTCAGAGTAATTTCTTAACTGTATGTATATGTGGACAATATGAAAATTAGATTTATTAAAAGTTAGGATCGCTTGTATTAATTATAAACCAGGCCTTGTAAGGAAGTACACTGGAGTCATAGCTCTGCTTTAGGCTACCTTGACTTTTGGGTGGAGCACAATTGGGGCACATAGATTTCTTCATTTATTGTTTGTATTTTTTCATAGCCCAATAGCCACATTTTTTCTGAGTTGTGTCAGTAGATCACTAATCAGTAGATCACTGAGTTGTGCAGAGAAATCCCACAAATGCATTCTGGAAAAATAACGCCACTACATCCAGTTGTGTTTACTAGGCAATAGCAACAGATCACAACTTTTGTACCTAGGTAAAGGTGCAAAGTGATATACCCTTTGGCTCAACATTTCCTTCATTTGGCTCGTGCTAATCTGTAGTTGGTTTTGCTAGTCTCAGTGGTGCTATGGGAATCAGAATAATATGGGGAACAAGAGGACAATCTCAAAGTTTGCAAAAAGAGACAGGAAAGCTGGGAAACAGGCAGGAAGAATATTTTCGTGATACTAAGGGAAAGCACAGATAGAACAGCTGCAAGGAAGTGACTCAGCACCACAGTATAGAAACAAAGCAGGAGAGGGACCCAGAGAGTTTGGAGCAGCAAAGAGACATGGTTAAATACAGGACTTTCATAACTACAGGACTTACATGAAATAGATTTGGAGTGTACAAGAAGGGAATTTAATATTTTTTTCTCTCTCATATCAATTCCAGAATGGAACCACCAGTTCTGTTATCATCAGTGAGAATTTTCTCCAGGGCTTGTAATGAAATATTCAATCTACATCAGGACAAAACTAGGAATAAGGGTTTAAATTCCAGTTTCCAGAAATAAACCGTAAACTTGCTATGAAATCTGAGATAGTTTTTTTTAAAAAAATTAACTTCAGATTATCTCTAAAATGGGACATATTCTGATCTACCCCACAAAATGATGATGGTGGCAATGATGAAGAAATAGATTATCATTTTGAAATGTTTACTGTATTAAAGACAATTGTTCAAAATTGGAAACATCACAGTGACTCTACAATGGTACGTGGGAAGACAGGCAAAGAGATGCAGCCAATGAGATGGTCAGAGAAAAGGCAGCTGAGCCTGCAGAATGGATGTAGGTGGGCAAGAGTCTATGTAATACTATGCTGGAAAGACTGTGAGATATTGCACATGCGTGTGCGGGAATGCCAGAAATAGGAAGAGCAGCTCCTGGTTTTTGGCGTGTGCATGCATGCAGGTCACCTGATCTTCCGGTTTCTGGTGTGCATGCACACGCAAAGACCAGCTGGCCGGCATGCACCCGGAAGATCAACGCGTGATGGCTGGCGTGCCGAGAGATATGGCTCTGTGAGCCACTTCTGGCACACGTGCCATAGGTTCGCCATCACGAGCCTAGGGAATAGTCAGACAAAAGACAACATATTCCACAGCTGAATAGTAGGTAGAATAAGAGCAGAGGTCGGTTCTGGCCGGTACTCACCACTATGGGCGTGCCAGGGCCAGAAATTTGCTGTACTTTTGCATACTCATTCCATGGTGGCGTGACCATGCCCTGTACTGGTATGCTCCCCTGGCTGTCCCCAATTGCAAGGTGCTTCTCAAAGAGAAGGAAGTGAGGGCATGGCTTCTTCAGAGGACCCGAGGCAAGAGCAGTATTGAAGCCCTTTTTGAAGCAGCTGGAAAAGTAGTGTCGTAGGAAGGGGAATGACTTTCTCCCCAGGCCCCCCCCATCCATTTCTCCCCCCCCCACACAGCTGGATAAAGCTATGTAAAAATCCACCCCAGCTTCACTGACTACAGGTTTGAAAAGGCAACATGGCTCCACCTGCAATCAAACTCAACTTGGGGAGGGAGAGCATGAGCGAGCACTGAGGAGACCACAGAAGGAGGCAGGAAGCCAGGCAAAGGGGCATGCTGTAGCACACACACTTTCCCTCAGCCCCGTTCTTTCGGAAGGCTCTGATCAGCTCCCCTCTGGCTTCTCTGCCTCTCCTCTCACCCCAGCCTGCCAGTAGGAGGTGAGTGGGTGGGCTTTATTGCATTCCAGGCATTTTCCACCTGGACTGCACACTGCATTTGCAATTGGGGAGGTGTTTGGGGAAGGCAGCGGGGGAATGTGGGTGGTGGTGGCAGAGCAGCTACTTTCAAGCCATTGGGAGAGATATCCAATCCAACTTCCCTGTGTGTGAGCGTGTGTGTTTGAGAGGGGGGGGGAGGGAGGGAGGGAGGGAGGGAGGAGGGGAAGGGAGAAAGAAAGAGAAAAAGAAAGGAAACTTCTTTCACAAAGGAGAAAAACAAATGTTGTCGCTTTAAATTGGAACTGAGCATGCCTCTCTGTGGAATTCTGGGAGTTGAAGTCCATAAGTCTTAATGCTTATCACTTTAAATTGAAAAGGTGCAGGGAACAACAAATTGGGTATATGGTTATATGTTATATGGTTTGGAAGATTCCCTATTTGTGAATGGAGCCAAACTTTCTCTAGGGTCATTATCTCATTATCTCTATCTGGCAGGAATGTGGAATGAGCCTCAGTCAGGTTTCTTTGTTAGCAGAAAGAAAGAAAAACAGCACAGCAATTTAGGGCTAGAAGGCTACTCGGGGATCATCTAGTTCAACCCCCTGTGGCAGCAGGAAACCTTACATTGTATGGATTATTTTGGTTCCCCTAACAGAGAGGAAAATTGCCAGAAAGGAGAAGGAGTTTACTAGGACAAGTCTGCCATGCAGTGGAAGGCAGAGATTGTCCTTGACTTATGACTACAATTGAGCCCAAAATTTTGGTTGCTAAGCAAGAGCATTGTTAAGTGAACTTCACCACATTTTACCCAATCCATGACATCTCCTGGTGAGTGACATCAAGTTGTCCACTCCCACCTGGTCACAAGACTGCCAAGCCAACCCCAACCCTGTCACATGACTGCCAACCCATTCCCACCCGGTCACATGATCGCTGAGCCACTCCCACCACAGTCACATGACCGCCGAGCCACTCCCACAAAACAGGCCACACCTACAGAATAGGTTCTAAAAATTTTTGAAACCCACCACTGAATAAGAGGCTCAAGAAGGATCCTCCCTAAGTTCTTGTGTCATAAAGGTGACATTGGGAGAAATGTACTTTCAGACTTGCAAGGTTCTGTTAATGTAGCTTTACAATGAAATAGAATTAGTTTATCTAGTCCTGCTTCCTACCTGGTCTATCTGGTAAAGCTAAAATCAATACTGCACATCTGCACATCTCCCCTCAGCTTTCCAGCTGGGGAACATAGGATAAGTCCCATCTGAGCCTCTTGCTCCTTCTACTAAGCAGCTGTGGGCTATTCTGTTTCTTATCTGACCATTCCCTAGTCTCATCTACTCTCACATCTCCAAGTGTCTTTTCCACATGTCATTACAGGTCAGAAGAAACCCTCCATAGTTTGGAGTATAAATGAGATAGGGGGAGAGATGTACTTTCAGACATGCAATATTCTGTTAAAGCAACTCTACAATGGAGTAGTATTAGTTCATCTGGTTGTGTTTCCTGTTGAGTCTACCTCAGGGGTGTCAAACTGGCAGCTCATGGGCCAGATGCATCACACGCAAGCCACGCCTACCCCAGCTCCATGAAGGGAAGACAATTTTTATGTAGGCTTTCTCCTCCAAGACACAAACCCGGCTACCACGTATGCAGTGACAAAATTCTGTGTTGCTGCAGTGTCCTCAAGAAAATGATTGGTTACAGAAGTATAGTTGTCATTTTCTACCAATTATTTGGACACATCTCTAACAATTTCTGGACCATTGTATTTACTCCCATATTTATCGGCTTTTTACCCATGTAAACCAGGGAGTGACCCGAACAATTTGAGAACATGTATGTTATTATCAACTTTTAACGTCAATACTTTTAAATTATATTTTAATATCAGTACCTTTTAATATATTGTAAAAACTAATGTGTATTGCTGGTCTTTGACCATAATAAAGATTTATCCACGAAGGGGAAAACATCACAAGACGTCACAAGACGGCAATGTGGCACAGCGAGTTTGATACCCGTGGTCTACCTTATAAGGCTGACACCAATCTTGCTCATCTGGAAGTACCTTTTACAATTCAGATCAAAAATAACCAGATCACTAGATACAAACAAAACATATGGGTCACTTTTAGAAACTTAATCCTGGAGTCTTGGTCCATTAAAGGCATTTTTTTGCCAATACTTTCATTGAACTATAAAGCATTTTGCAACAATGGATCTCACAGAAATGATAAAACAGTAATGATGTGAAATTAATAACATTCTATTCCAATGCAGACTATTAAAAAAAATCAATAATAGTTGGTCAGCATACTTCGAGAGACTCTATTGTGCCTTTTCATATATCAGCAATGCAATATGTTCTCAAACTGATGTATTTACACCCATTCATAGTATCCTTTCCAGAACTCCCCATGTGCTACTGCTAATCATGACAATGTGTTATATATCAGTGAGACTATATCCAATTCCTAATTTTCTTGAGTGATGATACATACCTGCTTCTCCAGCTGGAGAGAATATGTCATAATCCCTAATGAAAGAACTGAATGAAGCTTAGAGCCTCCACACAATATTGTTCTGTAATGGGCTGTGAAATTTCAAGACTTGGTGCCAAATTCTGCCTGATGTGAGTCACACATAGACTCCAGCTATAGTCAACAAGGCTGTGCATGTCAAAAAAAAAGCTATGACCTAAGCCAAAAGCAGGCAGTGCTCAGGGAAAACCTGTTACCAAACTCATCATCATTGGACATACAAAATAAAATTCTTAAAACTAATCCTTAATTTTCTTCCCTAAGAACAATACTATATCTTTATAATTTAACATTAATATGTTGTGGAAAAGTTTCAGATTTAGTCATATTTTGACTAAACTCACTGAACTAAATAAGTCAAATTAAGCACAGTTAAGTCCAACTGATTTTATTAAGTCCACTCTTGACATGACCAAGTCAGGGTACAAACTATGTTGGACAGCCCATCAGGCTGTCAGGAAGGATTATGGGTTGGGGTTGATGGTTAATATAAGGTAGAATTATCCCTAAATCCATATTATTAAAATAATTGACTGAATGATCTACCTTGTGTTGTCTGTTAATCTTGGACCTATAAAGCGAAAGAGGTTTCCTTGTGTTTGATTTTAGGGGGCAGTACTCATCTCTGTTTCTTAGCCAAAGGAGAGCCAGCATTGTCTGAAGATGCTTCCATGGACATGTGGCCAGTGTGACGATATGCAGAGGCACACGGAAAGCTGTTACCTTCCCACTGAAGTGGTACCTATTTATCTATTCACATTTGCATGCTTTCGAACTAGTAGGTAGACAGGAGCTGTGGCAAGTAACAGGAGCTCACCCCATTGTGCATCACTTGGGTCTCAAATCTGGGCTGTCAGTTTTCCAGCTGACAAGCTCAGAGTTTTTAACTGCTGAGCCTTCATGCTCCCCTTTAAAGCTATAGGGTTGCAATTTCATCAAAAAAATTGCCTCTTCCAGTATTAAAAAGATTACAGATATATTTGGTAAGCATTGATTGGACTATTTCCTTTGAGAAATTAGAAGCTTGCATAAGTTCCAAGAATTTGAGCTATTCTTCATTAGACAGAAGTAATTGATCTATCTGAGTAATTTATATAATGAAGTGATGGCACTGGTATTGAAGGGGGTTCTTTTGACTATTAATCATCTGCAACATTTCAAAGAATATTGAAGACCACCCTGAAATTATGAGTTTTACCTTATTACTCTATTATTCCTTTCTTTAAGTGCAACTTACTTGTGGAGTATCAAATATGAAATGGCTTTTAATTTTTTTTTTCATTTTGTACCCAAGAGGGAATAATTATACTCCCTTAATAAAAATGACTCTCAAGTCTTTTAATATATTAAAAGATGTCTGCTTTATATAAAATTAAACTATTTCTCCCTCTATCTCAGTTTGGTCTGCGCAGTCTGGTGGCAGCTCTCCAGGTTTTTTTCCTGAGTCCTAAATGAAGATTCTAAGGATCAAACTTATGACCTTCCCCATGCAAACATGTGTTACATCGATGGACTACAATCCTTCAGCACCTTCCTTGCAATAATTTATGTCTCTGCACCTGTAGGAGTGATTCTTATCATTCCTATGTGGTTGGCTTGTCAGAAGGAGCAGAGTGTTGAAAATTTGGCTTGCATACAATGGAGATTATTGTCTACCACAGAATGGGCTGGGTTTATTAGCATCTATTATTGGTTTATGGTCTGCTCATTTTTACAGATATTCCTGGAATGAATGGGTGGGGTAAGCTAAGAAAGCAAGACATTTCTGTGCAGGCGAAGTTACAATTTGATTCAATAAAAAATATTCAAAAAGCACAACCAAAGCATACAATTTGTGAAAAAGTACTAAATGCTCCAAATATTTGCTTGACCCTTATTTTAGTACTAATAAAGGAGCACCCTATCAGATTTTGGTGTTTCTTTAGTTCGTGGTTTTTTTTAAGCTGCCCAAACAATATCCTGATCAGATGGTTCTTATACCTAAAATTACATAACAACTTCCTGAATCCAGATATACAACATGTTGTTTGAAGCACCTTTACATTAGTAAGCTCAATTTCTATCATCCTTTCCAGGTAAACAAGATAGGATTGGATGAGCTATTTTTACTTTATTGTAAGGATATATTAATGGAGTCTTACAAATTTGAAAATACAAATTTCCCACTGCTACTTTGAGCTTCCTGACAAACTAGGATAGATTCTTCCTCTGACTGTTAAGCTCAGTGGTGGGATTCAATTTTTTTTACTAGCGGTTCTGTGGATGTGGATTGGTGGGCATGGTGTGGTTTGGTGGGCGTGGCTTGGTGAGCATGGCAGGGGAAGGATACTGTAAAATCACCATTCCCTCCTGATCAGCTGGGGTTCAAGACGCAGAGAATAGATGGGGGCAGGGCCAGTTAGAGGTGGTATTTACCGGTTCTCCAACTATTCAAAATTTCCACTACCGGTTCTCCAGAACTGGTCAGAACCTGCTGAATACCACCTCTGGTTAAGCCACTGGGGGCTCTTCTCTCTTGCTTGCGTTTCTTCTCATTATTCCTCAAGATGACTTCCACATATCATTACAATTTCCTAGAAAAACTACTTGAGACCTAGTAACTTCTGGACTGTTTCCCCCTCTTCATATATTCCTCCATATGTGCTTTGTTTAGCATTTGAGGCCTGTATCGGATTCTATGGCCCAGTAGGCACCAGTCGTAAGGAGATATTTAGAGATTTGCCAGGTCCCTACAACTTTCCCTAAATGGCAACCTTCACAGCCACTGGAACATAACTCTCAGCATCCTATTTAGTTAATGCTGGTAAGGCATAACAGAGTTTGCAGAGCATCTGGAAGATGGAGTTGGAGAAGGAGAAGGGTGATTTGTGAAAATACTAGATGTTTAGCAAAACCAAGTTGCTTAATAAAGGTCCTTTAAAGAAAATATTTATTGTGCTCCTTGAATCAAATACATTCATATTGTTTCTTCCTTGCAACTTTAATTAATTTCCCAGTTTGATCAGAACTCCCCTTCTCTTCAGCTTTTCCTGAGTCTCTATCTACTGAAATCCCAATACTGTACCACTGTAGGCTTATACAGAAGGAAAAGCTTCTACGATATGGCAGATACTGGAGGAGACACAGGATTACTAGAGGCCAATACTGTACTGATCTGCTATCCCTTGTCCCACTCCTGCATTTGCAGAAGTGACCTTTTGTTCAGATTTAAATGTCAGTGCAATCTACTGGGATAAAACTTCCATTGTGAGGAGAGGAAGCAAGCTCATAGACATCCTTTTGAAAAGTGGATTGGATTACATATCTCATCAATGCTGATCACCTTGAATGCAAGATGAAGGAGATAGTAAATCCCTATTGGGTTTGTTGGAAAAAGCCTTTTCTGAACATGCCTCTGATGTAGAATGGCTCAAAAAGGGATGCGGTGGCTCAGTGGCTAAGATACTGAGCTTGTTGATCAGAAAGGTTGGCATTTCGGCAGTTCGAATCCCTAACACCACGTAACAGAATGAGTTCCCGTTACTTGTCCCAGTTTCTGCCAAGCTAGAAGTTCGAAAGCACGTAAAAAATGCAAGTAGAAAAATAGGGACCACCTTTGATGGGAAGGTAACAGCATTCTGTGCTCCTTTGGCATTTAGTCATGCTGGCCACATGACCATGGAGATGTCTTTGAACAGCACTGGATCTTCGGCTTTGAAATGGAGATGAGCACCACCCCCTAGAGTCAGGAATGACTAGCACATATGTGCGAGGGGAACTTTTACCTTTACCTAGAATAAACCCACACCAGTCAGATCTTGTATAAACACACCTTCTGGCAAGGTGTAAAGGAAGAAAACCCCCACTCTATCAATTGCTGAACTAACACAAGACGAATTGCATTCTCCAACCTTGCTTACAATTTTTTTGCTTAGAAAAACATCTTGGAGTCTTCAGAAACCTTGGCAGATTTGGATTTGAGCCTGATCAGTGTAACCACGAAGTTATATAGATCTGGACTTGTCCAAGGGGGCTTCCAGAAGCAAAACTTTATCCCTCTAGTATGTTGTCCACACAAATGCAGCTTCTCTGCAGACTTCAATCAGTCCCTGCTGAATTCGTTGTACAGTCCAGAAGAGACAGCATGCCTAGCTCTTAATCATCTGAATCCAAATAACACAAATACATTATCAACATTTGCAATTGTCATATATTTAGTCTCCTGGGCGTCTATAAAATCCAGCCTTTTGCTCTGAGATACATAGTTCTGAAATACCCTTTTGTTAAAAGATCTCATTTCATTTTGACTCCTGTTAGAGGCTCCCTGCACAACTTCATACAGTAGGTGAATTTTCAGTTGACAGTTTTTGGATTTTCTAGATATTGACATTTTCTAATGATTCCTTTGGCAGATTTATTTTGCTTTTCCTTCCTGTAAACCACAAAACATTTCTCTTCTGGAAAAATAATGTGATATAAAGATTTTAAAAATAAAGCTATTGCTCAGACTAAGAATTCTTTCTTGTTCCTTTTTTTTGGAGGGGGGAATGTTTGTTGGTGATTCTGGTGGCAACATATTGTGTCATTTGCTCTTGATAGAAAATTCTCTTTTAGAATTTTTGAAGACCACTCTATTTATCTCCCCAAATATAATTGCCCATTATGGATTGACTGCTTATCAATTTCAATTGATATTATGTCATTTATTATGGCTGGTTGAACAGTCAGATTTTAAGACTTGGCATTTTTATCTCTCTTTGAATCCTTTCCAAGGAGCTGCAGTAGGCACACATTGTTGTTTGGTAGTGTTAAATTATTGTCCCAGAATGTAAGCTGCTCACTAAAGCTGCCATTTGCAATTGACTGATGGTGATTTTGTCAATGTCGATAGTGTTTAAGTGGTATTCAAAATGTTTCGGATTGCACCAAGGTGCCTATTATTATCATTTTCTTTTGCCACAATTATTCTACTTCTATTTGCAGGAATTTTGTGATTTCCTCCAGTTCATTCACTTCTATTATGGTGTCTCCATGTACAATGATATCCACTATTCAGATTTTCATATCTATCTTATCAACAATTGTTAAGCCCGAGGTTGAATGTAATTATTATTAGTTCATTTATTTAAATTATTCTAGTTTGTCTATTTGAGAATGTTCAAAGTGGCTATAATGTTCCATTATATATATAATGTGTGTGCGTGTGCGTGTGCGTGTGTGTGTGTATGCTGATCTTGTTGTATTCGAGTCTTTTCTTGTGTAAGATTGAGATTGTCTTGGCAACGTTTCAGCGAGGTCTCACTCATCATCTTCAGGCTGGGTTTTGGGCTTAAAGCGTGGTCAGAGTTGCCGTCTTTCTATAAATCTTGGTGGGGGTGGTGGAGTGCTAGCTTTGTTTCAGTAAGTGGAATGATTAGTTGTGTAGTTGTATCATGATTGGTAGATTGGTGCTGATTGGTTCTGGCTGTGTGTGCATTGTTGTTTTGTATTGTAATGGCCTGGGTGGTGGGTGGGGCTCGTTTGTTGACTAGGGCTGGTTTCCAGAAGTCTGGTAGGCAGGAGGTATCATCACGTGTATTCATGTGGGGGTGTTTCTCTATTTCGATAGCTTCCATAATTATTCTCTTGTTGAAATGTTCAGTTTTGGAGATTAACCTGGTTTCTTCAAAATTAATTTCATGTCTTTAGCTTTAAGGTGCTAGAAAAGGGAGGAAGTTTTTTTCTTTTTTTCTTACTGCGTTCTTGTTTTCTGTGATGCATGCATTTATTCTCCTGTTCGTTTGTCCTGTGTATGTTGCAGGGCACATTTTGCATGCTATTTCTTAGACTCCTGAGTTTTCTAGCTGGATTTTGTCTTTGGGGTTTCTCAAGATGTTGGCTATTTTTTGGTCACTGTTGATGGCTGTCTTGATATTGTGTTTGTGGAGAATTTTGCTGATTTTATCTGTGGTGCCTGTGGTGCCTCCCTTACATCAAAGGCACCAAAAAATAGCCAACATTTTAAGAAACCCCAAAGACAAAATCTAGCTAGAAAACCAAAGAGTCTATAAAATACCATGCAAAATCTGCCCTGCAACATACACAGGACAAACGAACAGGAGAATAAATGCACACTTCGCAGAACTCAAGAACGCAGTAAGAAAAAAAGAAAAAACTTCCTCCCTTTTCCAGCACCTTAAGGCTACAGGACATGAAATTAATTTTGAAGGAACCAGGTTAATCTCCAAAACTGAACACTTCACTGACCATGCTTTAAGCCCCAAACCCAGTCTGAAGATGGTGAATGAGACGTCGCCGAAACATTGCCAAGGCAATCTCAATCTTACACGGAAAAAGACTCGAATACAACAAGACCAGCATACCTACACCCGTGAAAATCTACACACACACACACACACACAGACACACAGATCTTTATTATATATATATATATATATATATATATATATATATATATATATATATATATATATATATATATATATATATATATATATATATATATATATATATATATCTCCTTTATAAAGTTCCACATGCCAAAGAAAAAAAAGATTGAAACCTTTATCATGTTATTATCCCTTTTTACACCAGTTCAATTAAACCTTTCGGGTAGGGGATAATGTGGAATGCCAAATGGGGCTCATGATATTTTCATTTTATAAGTATTGTATCTCTTTTATTCTATAATACTGAGCAAGAAAAAGTGTGCTAGTAGGTTAAAGCAAATCTTGATCATGCGTTTCAACTTTGTGAGTTAACAAAACTATCCATCACACCTCCTTAATGACAAATGTCTAAATGTCTGAATAATGCATGTCCTGAAGAAGTATGCTTTTTCACAATCTAAGCCATTATTTTTTTTAAAAAAAGGTGGGTGGGGGAACTTTCAAAGTGAGACGAATGAAGAAATATTATGAACCAACCCTTCAGTTTGCTGCAGTGCAGGCGGTATGCAAATATGTTTACAAATAAAAAGCTGTATTTGAACACCCCGACTTTGTGAATTTCAGGATAATGCTGATTTGAAGTACAGCTTTATGGAATGATTTTGTAGAAGAATACCACAAGCCAAATGAAGTGAAAGCTCCATGGAAACATCTTTCAAAATGCATTCCGCTGAAATAATGATAAATCAACAACTGCAAAATGCAGCTTTTTCTTGAAAACCTAGGGGATGATTTAGCAATGTATTTAGGGTTTTGTTCACACAAAATAATACATGCAGCTACCAGGATTTACTGTATAGCCAAAAGAATTTCAGTTAGCAGGACTGGGAGATATCCTGGTCTCAGATCCTGGAAAAGTACACCCATTCAGGCATAATAATGCCAGGCTTAAAGACTGCCTCATTGGATAATGCAGATATAATCACAAATTACATCATGATGAGAACGACTCTGCATGAATCCCGAACTCATACTTTCCCCCTCTCTCTTTTTGCATGAGAAGGACTTCTGTTTTTATTTTTGACTAAACATGCTTAGACCTGAAAAACCTGTCTGCTTCTAAATAAAGATGGTCCTACCATGAGTCAAAATAAGACAGCTGCCTCAGGACAGACTGAGAGTGGGACAATATTGGGGTGCTGGAGGACAAAGTTGGTATTTCCAAATGGCTCAGCACTTTCAAAGAACATTGTTGCTTCAGATATAATGGAGCATTCAGGTAAGATCTTGTCTGAAAGTATTCCTTGGATCTTTTTTTCAGAAATCACATGAGAAAAGGGTGGTATTCTTTCCTCCCCCTCACCAGGTAGCAAAATGTCTGCTGCTTCACTTGATCCTAATACCGTAATAAATAAATTGTGTAAATGAAGAGAGACTACATGGCATTTGTTGATTTCAATGGATGTAATATAAAGGTAAAGGTTCCCCTTGCACATATGTGCTAGTTCCTGACTCTAGGAGGTGGTGCTCATCTCCGTTTCAAAGCCGAAGAGCCAGCACTGTCCGAAGATGTCTCCGTGGTCATGTGGCCGGCATGACTAAAGCCAAAGGCGAACAGAATGTTGTTACCTTCCCACCAAAGGTGGTTCCTATTTTTCTAATTGCATTTTTTACATGCTTTTGAACTGCTAAGTTGGCAGAAGCTGGGACAAATAATGGGAGCTCACTCTGTTACACGGCACCTTTCTGACTGACAAGCTGAGCATCTTAGACACTAAGCCACCACATCCCATTCGGATGTAATATAAGCATGGTTAAATCTAAATCCAAGGTAGTTAATGTTGTTAATTTAGCACATCCCCTTAAAATGTGGTACTCTCCAATTAAGGTGGATTCACACATCCTGTCTTCTCATTTAGTAATTAGGGATTGTGCTGGCTGGAAGCTGCAATTCCACATTTAGAAATCAGTAAATTAGATAATTTAACGAAATCATTATTTTTGGGTGCTTCCTTTTGATGGGAATCTTTTCAATTCTAGTATTATTTAAAAAAAATACATTGATATCTGAAAATGATTTCCTAAAAAGAAGAGAAAAGAAAGAAATGGTTGCCAGCACATGGAGTTAATCACTTTAATATCTGAAGTATTCATCTGCAATCTCAATTTGCTCCAAGTCCAGCAGCTGCATTAGTTGAGATAATTCTGTCAGTGCATGCTGTTTGTACCCAGAACATGCCTGCTAAATTTGTTAAAGAATACCCCAGACTAACGCATCATTACACTCACAAAGTCATCTATCTTTTACTTCAGATTAATTCCTCCCCCCCTTCCCGCTCTTCACCTCCTCCATAAATCCTGGTGCACTTAATTAATTTCAGTTCCAGTGTAAGGTCCATAATACAGAATTGTTCAAGCAAACACAAAATTAATTATTCTATTTACGGCCTTCTCATTGAAAGGAGCATTTCATCTTTCATAATTACATTTTGGAACGTCCAATTATGAATTCAGGCTTCTGCTATTTTGCATAGTGTGATTGTATACAAGTATCTCAATGCCAACGAAAACTACGAGTTGGGCTGTTCGTTTTGTACCAATTAGGCTGCAATCATGTACAGTTTCAGTCCTATGAGGGGAAATAAAAAAGCTTTTCAGAAAACTGTATTGGTATCAAGTTATGGAAATTCACAAGCAAAGGTGACTTCACAGTCTTCACCGAGAAAAATGTACAAAAAGGCCATTTCACTGACATTATAATGTCATCTACCTGATGGTGAAGGACTGTATTAAGGCAGCCTTTTTTAAAACAGAATCCCATGAAATTCTATTCCCAGGATGCTGAGCAAATCTGGCCAAAGATCATGCTGGCTACAAATTCTGTGCACTGTAGGTTAACAAAAAGGAGCAGGTTGGAGGAGATAGCATAAATTATACATTCCAGTACAGCCAAATGATATATGACTTTGAAAACAAACTTTCTCCCATCTGTTTCTTTCTGGACAAGGAACTAAAATGGCCATTGCTAGCTATTTACTAAGTGCAATAGTCCTGAAGGGGGGAAAAAAGATGACAGAGGAATACAGTACAGATATTCTTGAGGTGACTAGGCAAGGCTACATTTAATTTCTCCTTCCTTTCTTGTTAGCTAAACAGCAAGTTTGCTGCTGTTCAACAGGTTTACCAAGTGCTGGTTATTCTGGATGTTCTCCCAGTTTTCATAAGACCTCAGTGTTTAAAATATACATATTAACATCTAGTAATCACTATTAAACACTATTAAACGTGAAGTAGACAAAATCCTAGGAAATGACCATCTGTCTTTCTCATCAAAAAGGTAGAGTTTCCATAATTATGTAGCAGCTGTTCAGGACTCTTCCACCAACAGATTCTTACAGTTAGATACAAGTTGAGGATATAGTTTGAACTATTAAGAGGATAGATGACTGTGATGGGGCAAGTAAGAGTTTATATAGTTAGTCCTCAACTTATGACTAGCCGTTTAGCGACTGTTTGAAGTTATGTCTGATCCATGGGTGGGATTCACTTACCTTACCTACTGGTTTACAAATTTGAGCACACGTGCCTTGTCTGTGCATGTGCAGCGCCTTCTGGGCATGCATAGTGCTTGTACATTATGTTGGGGCAGGTGGGCAGAGCCTCACGCAACTGCCCCTATCGGTTCGCCTGAACCATAGAGAACTGGCTGAACTGGCACCTCTGATCTGACCCTCTGAAAAAGTACTTATGAAATGGTTCCAAAGTTCCAACAGCTGCCTCCCCCATGGTCATGTGACTGCAATTATGGCTCTTTGCAGCATTCCTTACCTCCTGCGACACTCCGCGATGCCTTCAGGAGGGCGGGTGGGGCCTCCGGAGCACCATATCAGATGGTACCCGGTGCTCCCGGCAGGCACCGGTACGCCGTACTAGGGCGTACCGCCTGCAACCCACCACTGCTCCAGACCTTCCTGCCTCTACCATCTTCTGGAGTCTATTTAAGCTCACGCCTGCTGCTTCCATCCAGCCACCTCATTCTCTGTTCTTCTTTTGCTCTCAATCATTCCCCGCATTAGAGTCTGCTCCAGTGAGTCCTTCCTTCTCATTAGGTGGCCAAAGTATTTTGAGTTTCATCTTCAGGATCTGGCCTTCTAAAAAGCAGTCAGGGTTGATCTCCTCTACGACTGATAGGTTTGATCGCCTTGCAGTCCAAGGGACTCACAGGAGTCTTCTCCAGCACCATAGTTCAAAGGCCTCAATACTTTGGCAGTCAGCTTTTCTTATGGTCCAACTTTCACAGCCATATATTCTCCCTCTTAGGAGACAGTTATCTTTCTCTGACTGGGTTCTGAGTCAAAGCAAGTAACCTTTGATTCAATGCAAGTTCACACAGATTTTTTGTTTTTGTTTTTGATTTGCTAAACTGGGCCATGAAATAAATCTTAAGATCAACGTTCAACTATCATTTTCCATTTTGTTTTCAGAATTTGCAATGCAGAAATATATACATTGGTGAATAATCCCAGATCCTTAAGAAGGACTTGATAGGTTAACAAAAATGCCAAATCCATTCCTAAACATCTGGCTGACTATGTGATGAACCATAAAAATGATCAGCAAAAATCTGCACCAGTAGATAGGTGCATATAAACCAGGGGTGTCCAAACTTGGGAACTGTAAGACTCGTGGACTTCAACTCCCAGAATTCCCCAGTCAGGCTGTCTGGGGAATTCTGAGAGTTGAAGTCCACAAGTCTTAAAGTTCCCAAGTTTGGACACCCCTGATATAAACCCAATAACTTAACTTAACTTAACTTTATTGGATTTCTAGACCGCCCCTCTCTCAAAAGAGACTTGGGGCGGTGTACAGTCATATTAAAATAGTTGAACAGTAAATATACATGTTATAAGTATACAATAAATAAATTAAACATAGGACTGGAGGAGGTAGTAGAAGTTCCCTGTACAATTTAGTTAAGTTAGACTAAATTTTTTTAAAAAATCTTTTAAAAAGTTAAAAACTTTTTAAAACTACCTTAAAAATAAGGTAGACCAGACTAAGAAAAAATGTTGTATGGGCCAGAACTACTTTTATTATAACAGCTATCGTAACAGGACTTGCAAGTCTGAATGTGTTTTTCCTTCCTTCTTTTTATCTTCATATAAACGAGAGAGTGGCTTGTCTGAGATGTTTTCTCAAGATATTTTCCCATTATGGGCTTGAGCCCCACTTATTGGTCATTTGCCTTGGCAGCAGCTCTTCCCCTTGTGTCCTCCCCTTCCCCTTCAGGACTTTCCTGTGCCCTCTACAATGAATGACCATCAAACACATTTTTGGCCTGAGCACTCTGCCAGTGAAAGAGGGCTCCTGAGCTCCGTTTTCAGCTATGACAGCCTCCTACCGGCCTTTGCCAGTGAAAACGGAGCTCTGTTTTCACTGGCAGAGGCTGGCAGGAGGCCGTTGCAGCCAAAAACAGAGCCTGGTAGGGGCTCTCCCGAGCTCCATTTTCACTGGCAGAGGTACCAGGGGCCGGTTCTTTGCTATTTCTAGTGCAGCTCCATCAGCCAGATCTAAGGACCCTGTGGGGCGGATCCAGCCCCCAGGCCTTGAGTTTGATACCCCTGATCTAGATCATGAGCTGTGGTGGCGCAGTGGATAGAATGCAATATTGCAGTCTGACTCTGCCCAATGCTAGGAGTTTGATCCTGAAATGCTCAAGGTTGACTCAGCTTTCCATCCTTCCAAAATAGCTAAAATGAAAATCCAGATTGTTGGGGGCAATATGCTGATTCTGCAAACCACTTAGAGAGGGCTGGTAAGCACTATGACGCGGTATATAAAGTCTAAATACTATTGCTGTTTCATAAAATGAAGAAATATGTGAATTGAAGCAGAGAAGGACCTTCATGAAGAAGAATTACTCTACATGGCTAATCTTAGTTTTACACAAGCAGATTTGTGCTACAGAACAGTTTGCAAAACTCTAGGGAAAATGTTTTATTGCTGAATGTTTTGAAAAGCAAACACTAGATTTTCTCTCTCTCTTTTTAAAGGTTTGTGTTTGACTACAAAAACCCCAAGGGGCTCCTAGTTATTTGTCCTATAAGTAGACTTTGCCAATTAAAGCAGCTCTTGAGTTATAACAGGACTGTACTAGGCTTTAAAAAAAAATACAGCCTAATAATGATAATGCACTTTTACAAAACCTAGATATAGTAAATTGAGCAAATTCTTTTCTTTTCTAAGACAAAATAGGAAATTTCGGATGGAAAACCAAGGATTATATATGCTACTATATGTGTTTTCATCTCAGTTGTTCAAGCTGCAGTCATGTAAATCCAACCATTTATTAGAAGGTAAGACCCTTCTAATATTGTACTAAAACCCATCAGATACACCTGAAAGCTTTTTTTCTTATGGAAAATAGTGTGATTTTCAGTTTTATTTTCAAGGTGGCAGAACTAAATGGATTTGGTCAATCAGGAAAAAAGCTAAGCAGAGCTGGCCTTGAATAATACTTTGATGGAAGATTAACCGAGGGAGTCACAGACCTGTAGACCACACTGGAGATTTGGGAAAAAATATATTCTGAAAAAAGACAAGTCAAACCACAAGTTTGATTCAAAGGTTTTCTTAAAACAAAATTTAGATTTCCCTTTAGCAGCATTTTTGAGCTTTCTTGTTGCAAAGAGATGGAAGATGCTTTCACATCTCCTGACACATTTTCTTTTCGTGATACATCTCTCTGCAGCTTTCCCAATCTGAAAAGGTTCACAGGAAGAGTTTCCTCACAAAGGTTTATTTTTGGGAAGCTGAGGAGGCTGCTGGAAAATGATTTTACACCACAATGCTCTTATACATGTACACCTTTGCACCTAAAAAGTATTTGAGAACTTCCATGAACCTCGGTGAAAATTTTACTCCCCCCCACTCCAAAACAAAATGAAAACATTTTTTTCCCTCACCAAACTTAACAAGGAAAATTAGAAAATCCTTTCTGGCTCTGTCTTGATTAATTCACACTGAACATTTGCTGCATCTTGAAAATAATAGGAGTTACACCATTGCTTTTACACCTAATAGGGACAATTTAATACATTGCTGCAAAGGAATTCAGCAATGGGACAATAAACTGTCCTGTCATGCTGAAAATTCAGAAACAGTTGTTCAAGCTCTGTTTCTCATACTGATTGTTCCCAGCTGGGCTTATTTTAGTAAAGCTCGGATGGAAATATCCAGGGATATGACATCTGGCTCTACGCTGTCCAATATTTTTTATCAATGACATGGATGAGGGAGTTGACTGAATGTTTCTCAGGTCTGCAGATGTCACAAAACTGAATGAAATGGGTAAGATTTTAGAGGCGAGAAAGACTATGAGAAACATGTAGATGGGTTTGAACAGTGGATTGAAATGAATAGCCTGGAAATTAAAGGGAGAAATTTCTGCACCTGGGTAGGGAAAAAAGTGGAATAAACAATTCAATGGGCAGAAATCTGTGGCGTGTTTATAGACGACAAATTAAAGTTGATGTAATTGTGTGATAGAGCTGTAAAAATCTGAGTATTTTAACAGGAACAGAGAGTCCAGACCATAATTATTCCATTATATTCTGCTTTAGTCAGACTCCATTTGGAGTCCAGAGAATGGCTACCAAGATAGTGAAGGTAATGAAGCTATATGTGAAGAACAGTTGATGGAACTGGGTTTGTTTAGCTTTCAGAAGAGGCAATTGAGAGGATATCAATCTACATAAGATGCTTATGAAGTGCTGAGTTCACTGGATCTCTTCAAATGGAAGCTAGATTGTCGTCTATCAGGGATGCTGTAGGGGTCCTGCAATGGCCAGGACCAAATATATTCAAAGGTTTCTTTCAGAAATTGCAATATAGCCTCATGGATATATCGATTTCTACTTTGGATCATATTTCTATGTTTCTGTTTTCCAACTCCAGGTACACATTCAGAGAGGTCCTAGGGAGAGAAAATACAGGAGGTACCCTTGGCTGTAAAACAGGAGTGGAGAAAAGATCCATCTGAAAATAAACCTCTGGATGATTTGCAATAGAACAATCAGGATCTTTTGATTCTCAGCTATTTAATAATCATACCATAAAAACCACATTTCCCTCCCCTCCCAAATGAAGAAAGGTCAAATAAGGGGGACTGAATTTTATACAGAAGGTCCATGAGTTTTGTGTACCCACGAAATCCACAAACCAATGTTGGACTCAGGATTTTTTTCATTTCCTCTCAAGTGTCTGTCATTTGCATCAGACCCTGGAAGGTGTGCTGGAAGAAATGTCCTTCTGGGTTCAGATCCAAGAGGGGGAAAAGGCACTGGAAACATGGAGGCTGCTTGAAAAGATGGTTTAATGATGAACAGGACCACATGGCTTGAGCTCCTGAACAGAAAAGGGCGGGGGAATCGCATGCTTCCAGATGTTGGGTGAAGAAGAAACAAGGCAGAGATGCTGAAAGTCCCTGGTTTTGAACCTGAGCTTATATTCTGATTGATTGTTAGACTCCTATGGGGCCATGCAGGGGCAGCTCTGTAGGCTGTGTTTTGAGTCCAAGTTTGGTTGAGCATTGCTTCTTCCCAGGTGCCCTGTAGTGAGGTGGGTAAAGGACTAATACTACCATGCCTTAATCCCATCACACTGGAGCTGAAGGGGGAGATCTTTGTTAGGTAGAATAAACTGGCCTTTTAATGACCCATTGTCAAAGGTGGGGGCTATTAAGAGTGAGTATGTTTCCTGCCTAAAAACATGTTTCTCCATTTCTTATCCATGGAAAATATAATATTCTGCCTTTTCAATATTTCCCAGGATATTTCATTTTTCTAGGAGAGGGGTGGGTTTTAACTTCCTACGGGTGACTGAGTGAATTTCAGTGCTGCCGTAAGCAAACTAAACAGCTTGAAAACAACCTATCCTACCTTTTGGCATTAAACTGCAGTTGATCTGTTTTTGCATCTGATTTTAATTGTAATCCCGACTGATCCATCTGAGTGATACCCGATATCAAAATTAGTTGGGGAGACTGGGAGTATATGAATATTCGTCCTGTCAATAAGAGTTATTGATGGACAAACCCCTTTACTTGTCTGCTTTCTCTATCATGCCTCCCTCTTAATTCATTTTCAGTCTTTAATGTACTGTTGTTTAGCTTCCTCTCCCATTAGGCTCTGTAATGTGCTCCAATTGCCTTCAGCTTGACTGCACTTAATAGCCAGCGTAAATAGAACTTAGTGTAGCATGCACTAACATCTCTATCCATTGTCCGGAGATTAAATACATGCCACAAATGGTTTACGCATCATCAGCCTCAAGCCCTAGTTCTACAACTACCAACCGAAAGAGGATATTAAATTAATTTGCAGGTTGCTTTAGCAAATCCTAACAAAAAGGGGGAAAAGAAAACCTAAGGGTCATTATGCATATAATAGCCATCGATCAAAGAGAGGGGGTGGAAAATGATAATGGCAGGTCATTATGGTCAGACAGGTGTGCATATGCATTAGTTCTTCCATGACTGGCACAGACCCAACCTTAATGGGGTTAACAAGAGAGGAATGCAGCTCACCATATGTATGCACCTAAGGACAAGGCAAAGGGGCAATGATGTGGCACATCAGATCATGCTTAACCCGTTTTGTTACTTAGACTGGGTCAAGAACACGGATACAAGAATGGGTAGGGAGTGTAGACCTACTGAGGTTCTAATTTTAGCCTTATCAAGTAAATTGCTGCATTAATTACAAGCTAGAAGAGCAGTTGTGCATGCTATATATTAATACAGAACAAAATCCTGTTTTGCTCAGTGAAGTTTTCTCCCTAGAAAACATATTTATGTTTTATTTGATTATACATCTCCTGATTTTTAGAGAAAATCTTCCCAAAGTAGATTGAAAACATAGTCTTAAAAACAAAATAATTGAATGGACTCAATCTAAAGCACATAATGGGGAAAAAAACACCTGCAGAGTCAGAGTGCAATAAGTTACAGCACATCTTTTTTTGAAGTTTGCAGGCTTGGTAATCCCTGATTTAAATTTTGCTTCAGTGACTTGATAGAAAGGAAATGAATTGATATTATTGTGTAATACAGGGATGTTTCCAAGTACTATTACTGGAGTATTTTGAAATATGTTATTTAATTGACCATTATGATATCCAAGCAAGTTTGGGAAATATAGCTCCTGTGTCAGAGTTCCAAGTAACACCCCCAACAGAATCAAAACTCCGAGGCAGGCACTTTCCTCAAAGCTTACATTTATTAGAGATGTTGTATTGGCACATCTGGGAAAATCCGAATCTGAAAGCACCCAGGTTTTCCCCATCCAAAGTAAAGTCAAAGTTCCTTCCCCTGCATCCACATGGGCATCACATGGTCCAACTAGGTCACTGTCCCAATTGTAGTTGACTCCCAGTCATGCCTCTCCAGGTGCAGGTTCAACACTTGACTCCCAGGGGAAAATGTTGTTATGGCTATACATCCGACACTGTCTCCATCCACCCCCCCCTCCCATTTCCCATGGCTTGCCCATCCACTGAGTGTGGCAGCTCTGAAGATCCAAATTTAAAGATGGCCTCCAGGTCTGACATCCTGAAAACTTTAACCAATTTGATGTCTGGGGTTTGAAGCTTTTTGCTTGCCTATTTGTTTGCTTGTTTGGTTAATGTCTCACCTATTACATCTAGAGGTGACTCTGGTTGACTTACAAATACTAAAACTGGTAGACATTAAAATGATAAAATTATAAACAACAACAAGTACATTTGAATGATGGGAAGCATGGGGAGCACCAAAACTCATGGGAGAGGTAGTTTCCCCCCCTAATCCAATAGCCACCTTCAGAATGGTCCATTCATGTTGGAATCCCAGGCCAACTGACAGAGTCAGGTCTTCAGGCCCTTATAGAAGGTCAGTAGGATGGCTGCAGATCTCACCTCAATGGAATAGACTCTTCTACTGGACCCAATCCAGCCAGAATTCATTGTTTGGCAGCATACCCCTTCTGCCAACTGTGTCGCATTGGGGTGACACAGTTCTTCAGATAACTTAGACTCATGCCATGAAGGGCTTTAAGGGTGATAGCCAACACCCAGAAGCAAACCAGCAGCTAGTGCAGCTCACTGAACAGCAGTGTAACATGGGGCCACCCTGGGACCCCCAAGAACTGCCTACGCTGCCATGTTCTGCACCTGTTGTAGCTTCTGAATGCTGATATGAAATGCTAGAATTGGAATGATACAGAGAAGATTAGTATGGCCTTTGCACAAGGATTAGGCTTATGGTTAATGTTTTGAAACAAATCACTTCCAAAAGGGAATTTCAAAATTGTCGAAAATCTGTTCACAACAATGTGAAATCAGCTGTCATTTTTTAAGCTAGTGTTAACCTTCATATATAGTGAGTTTTCCCCAAGAACTTAAGATGTTGTAACGTATCAGTGTAGTATATGTGAAAATCCAAACAGGGTGGCCTTTTGCAATGAACATATGGAAATTTTGTCAATGTGCAGATTTTCTACTTCTCATTCAGAATTTTTGGTATGGCAGAAAATATACCAAATACTCCTGGGAGCGCAACAGTCACTTTATGGAATAATCTTTCAGTTTCAATTTTCAGACCCTGATACATAGTGATCTTCTCTAATTCAATTATTCATATGTTTAATAGATGTTATTTTCAACCTTGCAAGCACCTTAATCATACTGTTTATTATGAGGTGAACTTTAGCAACAGGTTCTCTGATTGTGAGCCCTCATTGGGGCTCAAAAGCAGCATCAAAAATGCAGCTGAACTTTGCAGGGCGCTCCGGTGAGTGCAGCAGGCGCGGTGCAGAACCATTCTGACAAAGCAGCAGTAGTTCTGCGCTACCTTTTTGGCCTCTGTGTCTCACGTTTTAAGCCCCCAAACACTCCATTTCACACCTGTTCAAGACTGCGGGGATCGACAAAGCACATAGCTGCCGATCACTGCCTGAAAACTCGACACACAGAGCACGAGGAGGCCGAAAACACAATGCGCGGAGGCAGCAATTGGCAGCGATGTGCTCTGGTGATCCCTGCAGCCTTGAACAGGTCTGAAACAGAACATTTGGAGGCTGAAAACGCAAGGCACAGAGCCCAAAAAATGCAAGGCTAAGAGGGGGGGGGGTGTTTGTGGCAATCCCTGCAGCCTGGTACAGGTCTAAAATTCAACATGCAGAGGCCAGTGAGTGGGGGCCGGTGGGTGGGCAGGGCTACATTTGGTATATAAGGCACACCCAATTTTTTACCCTCTTTTAGGGGCGAAGAAGTGTGTCTATACTCCAAAAAATACAGCATATCCTACGATGATAAACACCAACATCTGCCTATCCCAGGTCCTTGAGAGGGACTTTGGATAAAAGTGCCAGACTGAATCTGAATATCTGGCTTTCTGTGTGACCAACCATAGTAACTGAAAATCACTTCGCAGAAAGTTGTTTTAAGCTCCTTGAGTTCCTCAAAAAAAAAAAAAGTGGAATAGAAATGTAACATCAATGAATGAAAGCTTCCTCCTCTTGTCATATTTATTAGATCTGGATATAAGCCACAATCCAAAACATTATAAATTTAGTTATCCCATCTCAGGATGTTTGCTGTCACTGTTCTTTTAAGCAAAATATTCTGATAAAAATTACGAGCACCTGATAGTGGAGGGGTTTAGGGGAAAAGTGAAAGATGCAAGAGGAAATAGTGCGGAGGGAATATCTTGGTAATCAATCCCTCGGCTGAATGTTATACAGGCCGGAACAATAGACGATCATTCTTCATTACAGCAGCCTAAATGTGTGTTACTGTGCCAGTTCTTTTTCTCACATTATCAGATCAATAGAGCTTTAATTGCTGAAGAAAGGGAGGATTGTATACTATCACAGCACAATGGTTTAATCACTTGGATGCTTGAAGTTAATTTCCAGCAGTTGATTTTTCACTGATGTTCTCACTCCACCAGAACCAGCCTGGCTTCTTGAGATGAACAGGTGGAGATGGACAGTGGGTGGCTAAAGGTGGTTTATTAATAGACTTTAACAAGATCACTTGGGCTAATTGCCTGAGTCTCTCTTTCTCACTCTCCCTCCCTCCATCCCCCCCTCTCCCCCATCTCTCTGTGTGTGTATTCACACACATACATGAACACCATTTGTGAGAAAGTTTCTTTGTTGCGTCCTTTTAGTGTTTATTTAGCCCATAAATCTCAATCTTTGCTCAGTGCAGGAATCAACATGAAGACCTGTCTGATGGATGGATCTGATGGATGGACCCATGACTTCTGAAAGCTAAATAGATCCAATTCTCTGAATCTTTTCTGATAAGGCTTAGTTTCCAATATCTTGATCTTCACCTTTGCTCTTATTTATGTATTTGTTTAATTCCCATTGAGCTAAAGTCATTTTGAATATTATACGCTGAAATCAACATAATTCACAAGTAGAGTCTGACCAAAGCAGAATACGTTGATATAATTACTTCCACTTAGAGGTGTGTTACTGCCTGCATTACTGCTGGTTCGCTTCGTGCCCGCTGCTCGCTTCATTTGCACAGGTGTCCGCCGCACATTGCTTGTGCATGTGAAGTTGCCTGTAAATTGTTCTGTGCATGAGCAGAACATTATAAAATGACTAAAAAAAATGCAGGCAATGGCATGGGTGATTGGGGAACTGGTTTGGGTGGGTGGCCAGCCTGCCGTCCCTACCGGTTTGGCAACCCAATCCCAATTTCCATTACCGGTTTGCCAGAAATGGTGCGAACCGGTAGCAACCCACCTCTGCTTCCAATGTGATGATACCAATCCCATAATATAAAACATTTTATCTATCTTTTTAATGCCATCATTTCAATCAGAATAGAGCTGGAAGGGACTTGGAGGTCTTCCAGTCCAATGCCCTGCTCCAGCAACAGACCCTATACCATTTCAGACATGTGGATGTCCAGTCTTTTCTTGAAAACCTCCAGTGATGAAGCACCCACAACTTCTTTTTTAAATAATTTTTTTATTGTTTTAAACACAAAAAAGGAATCATCCTTCATTGCATCCTGTCGAAAGCGTGTCAATTTGTTACAAACAGTTTTTGTGCGTTTCTATCATAATTGTTACATATATATCCTTCCCATTGAATAATACATTTTACATCAAAAATCTTCATGCATTTTACTGTCAATACACCACCATTCTCATTTAGCTAAAATTATTTAAACGTGCTTTTATCTGATATCATTTGCATTCAAAAACACAACCACCCACTGGCATTCATTGGCAATCTCAACAAACCTCCTGTAATGTTACATCTTATAACATATTCTAAAAAGAAAAATCAATTAATAAGATATCTAAGCATTTCCCCCCTCCCCCCCTATTCACCATTTAAAGCTTTTATACAATTGCTTTTATCAATGCCAACACATATAAATATCATTAAACATTATCCGTTAACATTTCTTTGGTTATAATTGTAACTAATTAAGAATTATTTATTATATATATCACATCTCCTTTCATCCGGCCCCAGAGGACTTACATTTTTATACATAATAAACAAGGATTTGTTAATAAGATTTATAAGTCTTTTTCCCAGGTCCCAATGTGCAATTTATATCCAGATGGCTTTTACTAGTCAAAATCATTATTTCATTACTATTATCTTTATTATTATTATAAGTAACTAAGGGTTATTTACTGTTTATGTCACCTCTCCTCTCATTAGACCCAAGAAAAATTTACTTCTTTATAACAACATCTAAACAAAAATTTATTGTTAACATTCATAAAGGAAAATAAATTTCCCCCAGGTCCCAATTTGCTATTTATATCCAAGTTGTTTTAACTGATTAGAGTTATTATTTCATTGTTATTGTCATAATGTATTACTTTTTAAATGAATAAACATTTTAAAAACAATCTAAAAATATCTTAAAATATTAAGGTTCCTACCTATTAATCACTAAAAATTAATTAAATTTTTTATCATCAACATTCATTATCAACCTGTATCTTTCCAGTAAAGAAAGAATCTTGTCTCTTTTGCCAGTTGTTGTGTCAATCTTCTTATTAATTCCTTTTTAAGGTTTTTATAAACTTCTCTCCGCACTTTTTTGCTTGAAAGATATCTCAAAAAACCTTGTTGCCCTTGAACTGGTATTAAAATTAGCATGTCTTTGATTAAACATATTTCTGAAACAGTTTCTCTTCTTAGTTCCATCATCATAACTTTCCCACCCCCTCTGTATCTTGAAGAAAGGACTAGAGCTCCTGCATATCAACTTCACTTTTCCATATTCCTTTCTTTCCATTTTCACCTAGGTTTATACCATTATTAAATTCATCTGTTATCTTATCCTTATCTTCTTCATCTTCATTCAGTTCTTTATTTTTGGGGACTCCAACTCCATCATCCTTTATTGTAGGAGATATTAGTCTATCCAACTTCTTATCAAATCTCTCAGATCTTTCCAATAACTTTTGAATTTCAATCAACAAATCTTGGAGACTCAGTATTCCCTCATCTGAAGATTGATACATGTTTCCAAATGAAAAAAAGCAAGGAGAAAAAAAAAGAATTTCCTTCTCTTGCCAAGAGTGTTTTAGAAGAAGCACCTGAAAAAACAACCGTACCCTTGGCTTCTTATCAAATTGCACAGATAAGCCGCAAAGCTCCAAAGCTGCAAAGCTCTCCATTACAGTGTCAGTGAAATCAGAGACAGAGAGAGCAAATGATACATTGTTTCAAAGAGAGAAAAAAACCAAGTTCTAGCTTCCGAATGGCAAATTCAATTCTTCTCCTATTTATCTCTAGCTTATGGAAAACAATAATCTTTAAAAGTCTTAAATGAAAATTAATAAGAAGTAGTAAGAAAAATTATTAGAATAAAAAAGGTTTTAGTTCCAGCCAACAGATAAGGCAGCAGAAAATAGGAGGAAAAAAACCAGTTCGTTCACTTACGAAGAGGAACAAAAACGATACAGTCACTTCAATCCACAAAACATCGTTAACAGGAAAAAAAAAAGAAATAAAAACTTTCCAAGGCAGTCCAATAAAGATAAATTCTGCCACTTTATTCTTTGCTTAAAGGACTAATTTATCTTTTAAAAAAAGTTTCTTTGGGCAATCATTCTCAAAGAAAAAAGCCTCACCAGATGGACTCACTTTCAGTTGCCTTCTTTCCAGAGCCGTCTCCGACTTTGTCAGCACGGGGCTGTCTGTTTATTGCCAGCTTGGAGCGCTTCCCTTGGGTCAATCAGGGACTTTGCGATGTCCCTGAAACCAGTAAGGCTTTGTCTCCCTGTTCACCATCTCTTAGGGATGGCTTAGGTCCGTTTGGACCATCTGGCAATAAAAGTATCAATGGCGGTCTCAGAGAGTCAAGACCGCATGTTGTCACATCATGACGTTGGCTCTTTTCCGAAGCACCCACAACTTCTGAAGGCAACTTCTGTTCCACTAGTTAATTGTCCTGCCCTTTGCCTGCCACATGTTAGGATGTTTCTCCTTAATTCCAGGTTGTTTCTCTCCTTGATTAGTTTCAATCCATTGTTTCTGGTCTTGCCTTCTGGTGCTTTGGAAAATAAGTTGACCTTTTCTTCTTTGTGGTAGCCCCTCAAATACTGGAATACTTATTAGCCCTTCAAAATACTAAAGGCTGCTTCTTAGAGAGAGAAGGTATTATCACCTTCTGCTTCCTTCCTTAATGCAATGTATGCATAAAACTAGAGGAAAAACTAAATTATGCAACTCCTTAATTATCAAATGCTGGCACTGGTTTCTTTCTCTTCTAATTTCCTTTGTTTATCGTTTGCCTCCAGAAGTTGTGAATGCCCCAACACTGGAAGTCTTTAAGAAGATGTTGGATAGCCATCTGTTTGAAACGGTATAGGGTTTCCTGCCTAGGCAGGGGGTTGGACTAGAAGACCTCCAAGGTCCCTTCCAACTCTGCTATTGTATTATTGTATTATTGTATTATTATCATTGCTTCTTTCTCTCCAGACAAGTTGCAGGAAGATCTCCCTTATTTGCCACTATAAGTTCAGCACCATGAAAAGAACTGTGTTTCCTCAGAAATGCAGTATCTGCAG